>NC_138775.1:235826474-236426474 GCF_965119305.1 Pelophylax lessonae | reverse complement strand
CGGATGAAATATGCTAATTTTTTGAGATAGGAATTTGGGGTTTTCATGAGCTGTATGCCAAAATCATCAATATTAAAACAATAAAAGACTTGCACTACTTCAGTTGTGTGTATTGAATCTAAAATATATGAAAATCTAATGTTTATCAGTACATTACAGAAAATAATGAACTTTATCACAATATGCTAATTTTTTGAGAAGGACCTATATATATATATATATATATATATATATATATATATATATATATATATATATTGTAATAATATGATGGAATCTCATTTAGTTTTGATTGATATTAGGAAAAATATGCTCATGTTCAACCAATCTTACTTGATCGCCTGAATTTTGAAATATTTAAAAATGGACAGCTGGTCCCTGTGTTCAGCATCAATTACATGTACAGTCCAAATCCAGGCTGCTTAAAAATGTACCAATGCAGTGAGATCCTTCCCTGAGTACGGAAAAGATTATATGCTCATTTGGCTAAGGGGGAAAGGAAGAAATACAAATACTTACCTTATTTCTTGCTACCCCCAGCCAGCACTCTCTCCTCCATTGTCTAGTTTGTGGGTGGGCCTTCTTCATTCTACCCTACAATGCATGATGACATCAGAGAGCGGAGACTGGCCGGGCAATGAAATAAAGCGGTTTCAGGGGACTGGTTACACAAAGAAGAATAGGCTTGCAGGAGTGAGGAATAAGGTAATATTTGTCCTTCTTTCTTTCCTCACTGGTCAAACAAGCAAGTGCAAGGAGACCCCACTGCACAGGTACATTTATAAGTTTAGGTTATATATATATATTTTTTTTTAATTAGCACAAGGGGTCATACTAATATTTAAATTGAGTGTCCCTTGTGTTGTGGCTGTCCTAATTGAAATATGCAGTACTCTGCTCAACCCAGCTGGTGTTGCAAGGGTTACAATGAGCGCTGGTCATAGGCACCTGTCAAGAGTTCAAACTATGCCCACCCTTTCTGCTCCCCTCCTCCATTCATAGAAGCTGTACTGTAGTTTACGTCAATAAAAAGCCATCTATGAATGGAGAACAGGCAGACAAATGAAAGGTCCACCTCCTATTATCATAGATTGCTTTTCATTCATGGAGCTGTGGTACAGCTTTTTTGAATGGAGGGGGGTAGGGTCAGTAATGGTGGGCAAAGTGGGCACTCTTGATGGATGCCTGTGCCAGATCCCCGGCAGCACTGGAGATCATGGCTGTTGGGCTATGCAGTGGGGCAGAAGTCTTTGGATTTCAACTAGGACAACCACCTCCAGCACAAGGGACACTTCTCATTAAATGTAAGTACTGCCCCTTGTGCTGATTATTTTTTTTTAATTTGGGCTTTAAAAGAAAGCAGCCTAGAGTTTGGTCTTCAGATTAGCTCTGTATGAGTTTGGGCGCTATAAGGGAGGCTGCCCGATCAGATTTTAAAGTGTACGGCCAATTTACAACTTGCTGCTTTAGTAAAATCATGGCAATACGTCACCTGTGTACCGTAGCACCTCAGCCACGTCAAATGGTCACATGACACTTTGTTATTATAAAAAGAATGTGATAGGAAAGAATAAATTATGTGTGAAGGAAGGTTATGGGAATTCTGTTTTATTCATAAGGACCTCAATGTGGTATAATAATTTTCTAGTCCCTTATCAGCTGGGACATGACAAAAGTCGTGCTTTATCTGAATGGGGCCAGGATTTATGTGTATTATGTGGTTCTCTGAGGTTGAATGAACTTCTATTGCGGAAGGAATACATGGAGCCGCTCTGATAGGGAGTGTTTTGATCTGAGATAATCTATAAACAGTCTCTCATTAAACCTGTGTTCATAATAAACATGGAACTGACCAGGCACTGCCCTTCATGCTAGGTTGGATGGGATGTTGAAGGTGAAGTGACTGGAGAATAGGCTGCCAATGTGGAAACGTTAAAGCTACAGCAGGAAAATAAAGGAAACAATATTTCTCACTATAAAAGTGGCCCTGTCATTACAATTCACCCTTCATGCGAATCCATAGGGCTCATCAGCAATGCCAAATCCCATTATTATTGTCATAAAGCCTAGGCAGTTTTGGCTACATGATCTCTGGTTACTAGTGATAAGCTTGGGCTCGGGCTTGTGCTCAGTCCAAACCCAAGTTCATCCAGAAGTTAGCTGTCATTGCTGGGCCATAGTTCCCCATAGTTGATGTACACAAAGCTCATGATGTCATTAACCTGAAATTCACTTTAAGTTCAACACAGAGCTGTGAAAATGTGGAATAGACTCTCTCCAGAGGTGGTTCTGGCTAGCTCACTTGATTGCTTTAAAAAAGGCCTGAATTCTTTCCTGGGTGGACTTAAAGAGGAAGTAAACCCTCCTCAGGAAGTTGTACCTATAGGTAAGCCTATGATAAGGCTTACCTATAGGTACTGTAAATATCTCCTAAACATGTACGGTTTAGGAGATATTTACCTTTAATGCAGCCAGTGACGTCACTGGCGCATGCGCTCTGAAGGAACGGCTGATCGTGCCGTTCCTTCAGAGCCCCGTGCCGTGACCGTCGGCTCCCGCGCGCGTGCGCGGGAGTGACGTCACCGCGGCTCCGGCCAATCAGATGGCCGGATGCCGCGATCCCGGAAGACGAGCGACTGAACATGTCGCCCATCATACAGGTAAGAGAGCGGCGCGGCGGGGGCTCGTTCTAAGGTAAGTATTTCATAATGAGCTAGTATGCGATGCATACTAGCTCATTATGTCTTTCTCTTGCAGGTTGTAAAAAAAAAAAAAAATTTTCTGAACGAGTTTACAACCTCTTTAATATAAGTGAGTACTAATATTTATAGGTACAGTTGATCCAGGGAATATCCGATTGTCTCTCGGGGGATCAGGAAGGAATTTTTTCCCCTGCTGTAGCATATTGGATCATGCTTTGCTGGGGGTTTTCTTTACTTTTTGCGCTATAAATAAAAAAAAGAGCGACAATTTTGAAAAAATAACAATATTTTTTCTAATTTTTTTATATGAAACTCTAAAAAATGTAAAAATCAAAATTTTTTAACATTTTAGGCCAATCTGTTTTCTGCTACATATTTTTGGTAAAAAAAAAATCGTAATAAGCGTATTTTGATTGGTTTGCACAAAAATTATTGCGTTTACTAACTACGGGAAAGATTTATGTCATTTTTATTGTTTTTTTTTAAACTAGTAATGGCGGCGATCTGCGATTTTTTTTGCGGGATTGTGACATTGCGGCAGACAGATCGGACCTTTGACTGACATTTTTGACACTTTTGGGGGTACCAGTGACATTACTACAGTAATCAGTGCTATAAATATGCACTGTTACTGCAAAAATGACACTGGCAAGGAAGGGGTTAACTTTATTGGTGATCAAGGGGTTAAGTGTTTCCCTAGGGGCGTGATTCTAACTGTTAGGGGGCGTGGCTTGTTAGATCATCACAGAGACATACGATCCTACATAGCAGGATCGCATAGCCTCAGTGATGATCTAAGGGAGAATGACAGATGGCTGTGTTTACATCAGCTGTCTGTCTTTCTCCCTCTCCTGAGCGAGATCGCGAGTGGCCGGCGGACATCGGAGCCGCCGGTGACACGCACGGGGAAGGCAGGGAACGAGCGGGGGTGGGAGGGTGCCGGCGGCGGCGCGTGCTCGCCCCCTACAGGCTCGTGGGCGAGTGACGTACCCATACGTCATTTTGCCCAGGAGAGGCTGACTGCCGCAGTATATAGTCATGCAGCATTCGGCAAGTGGTTAAGAACCGTAGCGACATCTGCCGCTCCAAAGAGGAGACAGGGGGACCCGATGAGGTCTTCCTGAAAAATTTATGGGCGGACCTGACCGGACAGCTCATTTGAAAGGACCCTTAGTCTGCTCTGCTTCAACTGCTTTTGTAGCCTTGTAGCTGCTAAAAAAGTACAAAATATATAATTCATAAACTAGCTAAGGCCAATCTTATACGAATCGAACCGTTAACGGGCAGGCTGAATGTGCCAAGTCGATCAATCGATCAACTTGGGTACAACCAACCTGCTGGATTTGCTCTCATATAGGAGATAAGTGGCCAGTTTGTCAGCAAGTGTCCAACCGGTCAGAGTTTTGATGGAAGTTTTAACCCCCGATCAAAAGTTGGCCAGCGCTGGGCAGCCCCAGAAAATGGGTAGGAGTGATCCCTCCATTTTCTGACATCACCAGCATAAAGGGAACAATTGGGGACTCATTTTATGTAAATTTTTACCACCTAGTTAGTATTTAGTATTCGTTTTCTTGATATGTATTGCCAAAGAGACTTTGGGTGGCTACATTCGATGGGTCCTTTCACACGGGCTTTCCAGCCAGCAGACTTTGTTTTGCTCAGCGGGGATCGATCCGCCGATCCCCGCTGAGCAGGAGGATGGCAGCTCTGTCTCCAATTACTTTGCAGAGACGGACCTGTCAGATCCCCGCTCTCCTCTATGGGAGATCGGATGAAAACAAACGGCCTGTCCGTTTTCATCTGATCCTATCCGATCAGATGAAATAGGGATTCCATCCATTTGGATTTCACGGACAGGATCGGATCGGATAGCAGAGGGTGTCAGAGGAGATGTCACCGCTGACATCCGCTGCTCCATAGGGGTGCATGGAGCATCCGATCAGGTCTGCCTGAAAACTGACAGGTGGACCTGGTCAGAAAGCCCGTGTGAAAGAGGCCTAACATACACAGTGGGATCATGGAGAACAACATAGTCAGCCTCTAACAGGGAGGTCAGATCACAACAGCAAAAAAATGGAATGTGGAGATTTAGAGGAGGCTGGGAGTAATGGAAGGTACATAGTTAAGAATACATACCTGAATATCTTTTTAAACCAGTTTAGTATCACAATTGCTGATTCCCCAGTCAGCACTGTCTGTGTTGATGGAGGAATCGTGCAAATTTATTTTGCAGGAAAATTTATGGCCTACCTTAGCATCTGTGCATTGGCCAGACTTCCTGGCCTAGATCTTGCAGGTTAATGGAGTGTTGTACACTGTTTTGAAGTCTGGATGCCCTGAGGGTGATCAGATTGTGTCTGACCGCCTTCTAATCTGTAATAACATGATTTTTGTTTTTTGGTCACAAACTCAAAATCCTGAAACCAGAAGCAGCCAGGTAACTAGCGTTTTCAAAAGAAGGTCATCAGTGGAAGCCGTCATATTTCTCTTAGTATAGGAGTTCATTAAGATGAGTAATTGTGAACAGATTGTGAGCCCAAGGACAAATAGCCAAGTTCTTGATCTACGGACTAATTTCTCTGCTGACGTCTGTCTGCATATGTTCAACTCCAATGCAGTCGTTTCTGCATAGCCAAGACTTTAAAGCTGAGAATTTTATTTTAATTTATAACCTTTTTAATAAATAATCACTGTTACATCATCAGTAAAATGTGGATATTTTTGTAGAACACTCATAACTAATCAGTCGGTCATTCCTCTGCCTTCATGGTAATCTTCTGCAACCATACAGAATGTAAAGAAAAAGGGGTTCAAATGACCCCCTTTTTCTAGATGGGATGGCGGCAGGCTTTCTGTAAAGATAAGCATCATTTAAGTTATTACAGTAGGTTACTAGGCAGACTTAGATGGGCTAGCCAGTGTATGGTCAGAATAAGCCCCAATCACTGTGGGGCTTATTCTGTAGCTAGGAAGAATAACATTTGAACTGGTTCTCTCCTGTTTTCCTTCCCGCCCTTGAGCCTGCCCAGGATCTATTTAAAGGGGGGCTCGGCTCCTGGAGCGCCACTTACCTCAAGAAGAACGCCGTGTCAAGATAAGAAGTTTTGTTCCAGCTCTTCTGACAAGATGAGTCTCATCCGCCAGCTGATCGAGAGGGCCGGGGAAGCGGGTTCCGAAGATTGGATCCGGCGCTGTCTGGCCATGTCTTCATCGTCGTCCGGTCCGGCGGAGCCTCTGCCCGTTGTTGCTGTCATCCCGGAGTCGGTGTCTTCTGGCGGATCCATCGCTGAAGCGGATGTCGTCGCCGGGTCAAGTAGAGCGGATGTCGTCACCGGGTCAAGTCTGCGCACTGATGTCGTCATGGAGTCAAGCGGACGCCCGGAAGCCGTCACCGGGTCAAGAAGTGTACCGGATGTCGTCGGAGGTCGGAGGGCATCTTCAACACCGGAACCGGCGGAAGAGGATCGTTCTTCGGTCAGAGGTCGCCGCGGCGCGCCGAAGACTCGCGGTGAAGAGGCCGTCCCGGCGAAGAGGAAGAGGGCGCCCCGCCGCCGCTACTCACCACCTGCCGCCCGGAGGGAGTCATCCGTCGTCGGGAAGGAGCCGCTGGTCGTCCGGGGAGTGCCGCCCGTCGACAGAAGGGAGCCGCCCATTGACCGGAGGGAGTCGTCCGTCGCCCGGAGGGAGCCGTCCGTCGCTCAGAGGGAGTCGTCCGTCGCCCGGAGGGAGCCGCCCATCGTTCGGAGGGGGCCGCCCGACGCCCGGAAGGAGCAGCTCGTTGCCGTTAGCGAGGGAGGATCCAGCTCGGCATCGTTCCCCGCCGGTGGGCTAGTCGAAGCCCCGGCGTCTTCACGGCATCCGGTCCCTGTGCAGCAGCAGCATGGAGTTCGTCCCCCCGTCCCGGGGCCAGGTGAGGCAGCTAATTTTTTCCCTCCTCAGGTGTTTTCCCCTCCTTTGGCCGCACCATACCTTTCAGATCGGGACGCAGCGCCCGCTGGGTGGGACATGCGGGCCGGGCAGGGGGTATCAGTAGGGGGGGTGGGTGTGTCTCCTCTGGCCTCTGCTACTACCATGTCAGCGATTCTGTCTGACTTCCTTAAAGAATTTAGGCAGGTTTTATCTACTGCCCCACAAGTTCTTGGCCCGGTGCCAGCAACGGTGGGGGAAGTGGCTGTGTCTAGTGCGTCTGCTGACGCTCGGGTGCAGACATCTTCCCCTTTGGATGTGTGGGCGCCATCTAGTGGCCTTTTGGGAATTAGCGCGGTTCCTAATCCGCCTTCCAGTTTGGCCTCTCCTCTGGCTGATCCTCCTGCTTCCGTCGCTCTGGCCAGGACTCAGAATCTTCCTGAGGTGTGCCTCAGGGAGGCTTTGACTTGTGAGATGTCCCCTCTGGGTTTTCACCTGTCCGATTCGGTGAAGGAGAAAATCTGGAGTGGGCTATATGTTGACATGCTTTCTTTGCTGCCTTCAGCTAAGGAGTTTGTCTCCAAGGGCGACAAGAAGGACGAGGAGGAGCGGAGACGCCCAGTGACAAAAAATTTTTATAATTGGCTGCAAGCGTTTTTTATATATTCGGCTGTGCTTTGTGAGAAGCACCCCTCCAAATGTGTTGGTCTTTTCCAGCATTTGGATATCGTGTTAGAAGCCTACAAAAACTTTGGTGGGACGGCTTGGTTCTCCTATGATGTCGCCTTCCGCCAGAAGTTGGCTGTGCAGCAACATTTGAAATGGGGTGTCAAGGATATCAGCCTTTGGCTGGATCTGTTGTTGCCCCAGAAGCCTTCTTTTAGTAGACAACAGTCTTCAATTACTCAGCAGCCTTCTACTTCCCATTCCTTTCGCAAAGGGGTCTGTTTCAGTTACAACGACTCTCAATGCAAATGGCCTGGGAATTGTAGATATAGACACGAATGTGCATTCTGTGCGGGCTCGCACCCAATTGCCAAGTGTTTTAAAAGAATGCAGAGTTCTCAACCTGCAGGGGGTTTTTCAAAAGGCAACAACCCCAGTGAAACTGTGCGCAATGCTCCCGTGGCTTCTGCAATACCCCGACAAGGCGAAGGCCACGCTGGTAATTGAGGGTTTCACTTGTGGTTTCTTTTTGCCTGTTTTTAAGGGCACGGGTTGCACTCTGGTAAAAAACTTGAAATCTGTTGCTTGCCTTGAGGATGTGGTTGCTGAAAAGATCTGTAAGGAGTTGCAGGCGGGTCGGTTTGCTGGCCCTTTTGAATCTCCTCCATTTCCCAGTTTTCGCATATCTCCTCTCGGTATTGTTCAGAAGCGGGAACCTAATTCCTATCGTCTCATCCATCATTTGTCATTCCCCTTTGGGGAATCTTTGAATGATGAGATTAGCGAAGACGAAGCTTCTGTGAAATATTCTTCCTTTGAGGATGCCTTGGTGATTTTGCGAGGTTTGGGAAAGGGGGCATTGCTGGCAAAGACGGATATAAAATCCGCTTTTCGCCTGCTGCCAGTCCACCCTTCTTCCTTTAACTCCTTGGGGTTTTTCTTTTGGAATCAATTTTTCTTTGATAGGTGCCTTCCCATGGGCTGCTCCCTTTCTTGTTTTTATTTCGAATGTTTTTCCACTTTTTTAGAATGGGTTGTGTCCAGCAGATCGGGTTCTCCCTGTCTCGTCCATTATTTGGACGATTTTTTGTTCATGGGTAGAGCTGGGTCTTCCGACTGTTTGCATTTGCTTGAAACATTTTTTGACATTTGTGAACAGTTCGGGATCCCCTTGGCACATGAAAAGACAGAGTGGCCATCTACTGAGGTGCAATTTTTAGGTATTCACATAGATTCAGCTTTGATGGAATTTAGGTTGCCCCGGGAAAAAGTAGAAAAATTGACATCCTGTTTGTTGACTATGATTCGCAAGAAGAAGGTTACTTTGAAGGAGATGCAGTCCCTTTTGGGGCTGCTGGCTTTTGCTTCTCGGATTATCCCTCTGGGAAAGTTATTTGCCAGGAAGCTCTATGCTGCTATCTCCGGTCTTAAATCACCTACTGCGCACGTCCGCCTGTCCTCTGATGTCAAGGAGGATATGCTGGTTTGGGTGCAGTTTTTGATTTATTTTAATGGCAGAGCAGTGTGGCAAGATGAGTTTGTCACCGATCAGGACTTCTGTCTCGCTACAGATTCAGCGGGCTCGGTGGGTTTTGCCGCCATTTGGCGAACTCATTGGTGTGCTGACTCTTGGCCTGACAGATGGAAGCAATTGGGTTACACTCGCAATAGCGTGCTGTTGGAGCTTTTCCCAATCGTGGTGGCCCTTGAGGTTTGGGGTTCACATTTCCAGAATAGGCGCATTTTGTTTCGCACTGATAACAAAGGGGTGATGTTTGCCATTAACTGCTTGTCTTCCAAGTCTCCTCCTGTTGTGAATCTTTTGCGGTACCTTGTATCCCGTTGTTTAAAATTGAACATATGGATAAAGGCCGCTTATGTGCCTGGTAAGGATAACGATTTGGCAGATTCTTTGTCTCGTCTGCAGATGGAGCGATTTTTTCGACTATTTCCAGACGCGGATCAGGTGGGTTGTCGTTACCCGGCACGGCTATGGGGCATTGTATAGATCTGGTTTCCCTTAATATCGCAGGTTCTCTGGCCCCAGCTACCCTAGCCGGATATCAATCGGCCTGGGATCTTTGGTTGGCACATCTGTGTTCCATGGGTGAATCTCCTGATAAATTTTCAGAACATCTGGTTTTGTCTTTTTTGAATTTTTTGTTTGCAAAGGAATATTCTTGGTCCCATATCAATAAGCTTCTTGCTGGTGTTTCCTTTTTCGCTAAGTTGCGGAATCATCCGCCCTGCTCTGCCTTTTTTGCTGTTCGACAGGCTTTGAAAGGCTATCGGAAGGCAAACTGGCGCCCTGATGGCAGGGAGGCGATCACCCCTCATATTTTGGAGCAACTTTGTTTAGCAACCGAGCGTGTTTGTTTTTCGCCTTATGAATCTGCGCTTTTTAAGGCGGCGTTTTCGGTAATGTTTTTTGGTGCCCTGCGGATTTCGGAGCTTGTCCATGACGCGAATAGCGGTTTCGGCTTATTGTTGTCCGATATTGACCTTCGCGAGAAAGACGTCGGCATTTTGTTGCGTTTTTCTAAAACTGATCAGTTGGGCGTGGGTAAATGGGTTTATTTGCACCAGTACCGTGATTCTGCATTGTGCCCAGTTTTGTTGTTGCGCAGGTTTTTAGCGATGCGATCGTCTTTTGCGGGATCTCTTTTTGTTCATCAGTCGGGTAAAGCGTTAACGAAATTCCAATTCAATGCCGTTTTGCGCAAATGTTTGCAATCTGCGGGCCTGGAGCATTCCCAGCTGTCTTCGCATTCCTTCAGGATCGGTGCGGCTACTGAAGCTGCTAGGTTGGGGGTTAAAGCTCAGGCATTAAAAGCGATTGGTAGATGGAAGTCGAATGCATATATGTCATATATTCGTCCTAACAATTGTTGTTGATTTTTAGGTTCTGTCTGCCTCTCTGTATGGATCGTTGGCCACTCCTTTGTTCATTGGGCCCGTGCGAGAGCCAGGAGGCGAGTTTACTCGGAGAACATTGGTTTGGATCCACGTTTCTATCATGTCCAATGGTTCAGTAAGAGGGGCATGTGTTGGGCTGAATTGTTACCCGAGCTTAGCAGGCTTTTAACGGTCCTTTCCCCCCCCGATGTAATGGTCATTCATCTGGGGGGAAATGACATTGGGAAGTTTAGGTCATTAGATCTAGTTTTTAGGATTAGGGATGATTTAGTTTATTTACATACTGCATACCCGGGTATGCGGATTGTATTTTCTGAAGTTGTTCCTCGGCTTGTTTGGTTCAAACAACCGCACCTTAAACCGTTAGAGAAGGTGCGGAGGAGGATCAACAAAGCCTTAGCCAGGTGGTTAGGCTCTGCAGGCATTCTGTCCTTCCGGCATTTTGAGCTGGAGGGTGGTATCGCCGGGCTTTACAGGTCTGACAACATTCACCTCTCCGATATCGGACTTGATATCCTCAATACCAATCTGGGTACGTGTGTTGAGAAGGCCGCGCTGTGGGGGTTGTGACAGGAGGGCTTTAGCCTCCTGTCTGGTGGATAATTTGCTTTGATATGATAATTTATTGGTAACCTGGATCTCAGTGATCGGGTTAAAGTTATTTGAGTTTATGTTAACAAATTTTAATACAAGTATTAAAACGGCCGCGGCCTTTATTTTTCCAAATGGTGTTGTCAGTCTCTTTATTTTAGTTTAAGTTAATTAAAGTTATAGAATAAAGTCCTGCCTGCTATCCCATGTAAAGAAAAAGGGGTTCAAATGACCCCCTTTTTCTAGATGGGATGGCGGCAGGCTTTCTGTAAAGATAAGCATCATTTAAGTTATTACAGTAGGTTACTAGGCAGACTTAGATGGGCTAGCCAGTGTATGGTCAGAATAAGCCCCAATCACTGTGGGGCTTATTCTGTAGCTAGGAAGAATAACATTTGAACTGGTTCTCTCCTGTTTTCCTTCCCGCCCTTGAGCCTGCCCAGGATCTATTTAAAGGGGGGCTCGGCTCCTGGAGCGCCACTTACCTCAAGAAGAACGCCGTGTCAAGATAAGAAGTTTTGTTCCCCTCCCTCCCCTCCCCTTGGCTGTCGCGGCCAGTTTATACTTGTTGGGTCATCTTTGCGTGGTGCAAAGAGGGACTTTTTTATTGTGATTTACCCCTTTTATTGGTTTGAGTATGTTTGGATAATTTGCTTTGATATGATAATTTATTGGTAACCTGGATCTCAGTGATCGGGTTAAAGTTATTTGAGTTTATGTTAACAAATTTTAATACAAGTATTAAAACGGCCGCGGCCTTTATTTTTCCAAATGGTGTTGTCAGTCTCTTTATTTTAGTTTAAGTTAATTAAAGTTATAGAATAAAGTCCTGCCTGCTATCCCATTTCATTTTGATTGTACGGTTTTTCTCATAATTGCAGCTTGGGCAATGTCGGTAAATATTACGAAGCCCTCTTATCAAAAAAAGAAATAGTGATTCAGACCTCAGCACTGTGTGCTTTCCCTTTAAAGCGGTTGTAAACCCTATTAAAAAAAAAAAAAAAAAAACCTGCAAGACAAAGGCATAATGAGCTAGTATGCATCGCATACTAGCCCATTATGTTTAACTTACCTTAAAACGAAGCCCCGACACGGACCCCCGGACATCGATGCGGGCGCTGCCATGATCCATCGTCGTCTCTTCCGGGTTCGGCGGCTCCGGCGCGCTGATTGGCCGAAAGAGACGGCTCCAGCACGCTGATTGGCCGGAGCCGCGATGACGTCACTCCCGCGCATGCGCGCGGGAGTGATTTTTCCGGCAAGCTCCCGGCAAGTTAATTGAAGGTCCCCCCGGACCTTCAGAGCGCATGCGCCGCTCGCGCGAGCGGCTGCATGCACTGTAAATATCTCCTAAACCGTGCCGGTTTAGGAGATATTATTTGTACCTACAGGTAATCCTTATTATAGGCTTACCTGTAGGTAAAAGTGTCAAAAAGCGGGATACAACCGCTTTAAAGGCTGTCAATGCTTGGCATTCTGTATCGGAAAATCCTGTCTCTCTGTTTGCGATTTTCGAGTGGTTACACCACCTTGCAGGGTCCCATAGAAAAAATGAAGGTTCAACATCACTCCCCTGCTCTTGCTTCAAGGCAGTTGATTGCCAGAATCTTCAGAAGCTCTATGGGGCATATTATAAAAACTTTGCAGAGCTTTTCTTTATGTAGCACCCTCCTATGTAGGTGCTAGAGAGTGAGTATAGTTTTGGCTCTGTCTGCCTATCAGAGGAGCAGCAGGCAAATTCTATATTGCTTTCTGCTTTACAGAGAGCAGGATCTGGGAGTTAGGTCTGCTCATGGTGCTCAGTGTGTGATTCATATGGTCTAGGGGAGTGTTTCACGTGGAGGAAGTCAGCCTCAGTGATTGGCACAGACTGCTGTCTCGGTGCATTGTGGGGTGTGGTATAAAAGCCAGGAGCACATGTGCTCGGGGTCTTTGGCTGGTGAGCAGAGTCCCGGAAGGAGGGTGGCGGCTGCCTCCTCTTCTGCAGCAGTTGGTGTATGGTCACAGGCAGTCGGCCTGGTTAGCCAGAATAAAGGAGCTGAACCCAGAGGTCCAGAAGAGCTGACTAGAGGGGTTGAGACACTGGAGAACCTGAAAAAACAGTATCGTGAGTACAGGGGATCGTGTCTAGGGGCCTGACCAGGAAGGAGGCCACCCCGGAGTAGAGTAGTCAGTGGACGGGTGTCAGCTGGTGGAGTGAAAGGGGGTGCTAGGCGAATACCCTGAAGATAGTGTGTAACCAAGTCTTTTGTTCAGAGACTCAGTATCTACAATTCATCTAGTGGCAAGGTGGCTGCATCTTCATCTTCAGATATAAGTCTTTGTGAATAGTTCAAGTTCCTGGAGTATCCCACTCTGCCCTTCTCCCATCCCTATTTATAATAAAAGAAACAAAAAAGCAACCAAAAACCCTAGACTGTTCATTGACTGAGCCAGGAAGTAAAGAGTCAAGTTTCTGCATGCAGTTGCTAACGGTAACCTAGGGGGATCGGAAAGGTGAAGAATTCAGCAGTCCTCAAAGGGTCAGTGCTACATTTAGAACTATACTTTAGTTCTGTGTGAATGTTGACAAAATTGAAGTTTACTGGGCTAGTTTCTCTCCAGATTGAATGTTATTTATTCACACACATTAGAGTGAAACTGGAAAATACCACCTTATGGCCACAAGATGGAGCTGATTATTATAAGAAATACTTATTTACTATGGTTGTCAGCTCCATCTAGTGGCCATAGTGTGCTATTTTTCTGATTCAATCTATTCTGTATAATTAAAAAACATTCAACCTGGAGATAAACTAGCCTACAAACATTCATTTTTGCCCCTACTTTCAAAGAACAAATGTACATCCTATTTACAGGCTGAATAGCTCTGCGATTTCTTATAAATGTACCACTATGAGTGTTTATAAATCTGTACACTAAAAGATTTGGGATTGAACAAGAGAAATTACTTGATTCCCCAATCTGTGCTAAACAGTGTGCATGGACTTATTTGCAGTGCCGACTATTGTTTTCTGATTGATAGCCGTGGGTGTCAGAATGCCCACACAGTGCCTGTGTCAGATTCAACTGACAGAAGTCAATGGAAAAATCGATTAAGGTTTGGCTGGTGATGCTGACAGGGCCACCCAAGCAATTTTATGCTTAGTTTTAGCTAACTTGGCTAGAATCCGCTAAAATTCGATCCATGTAGGGGCAGCTTAAGAAATGTCAAGCATGTACTTTGTTTAGATGGGACAATAAGACTTGTGATCCCAATAAAAGGGGCAATGTGACCTTTCTGGGAGTTTCTCATTGTTCACTTCCCAATCAGAAGTTCAGGGAAGCGGCACTGAGCAGTCCAGATTGAGCAGGGTGCAGGGTTCCATAGTTCAAAATGGGCCACATATTAGAAATAAAATATTGCGGGAAGTTTTCCTAATACTGGTTGATGTCTGTAGTCTCTCTGGTGTTTTTTTTCCTTCAGATCTAAACAGGAAGTAAAACAGAATGAGAAATGAGTTGACCGGCCTACGATTTTAGTATAAACATTTATATAACGCCATGGAATTTCTACGGTGTTTTCAGAAAAACAAAGAAAGAACAGAACTGAGAATGCACTTAGATTACACCCAACATGGAAATTTTCATATTTCACAGCCCCCAAATTCTCCTTCTATTACAGAGACTATCCCTCCTTCCAGCTCAAAGCCCCCCCCCCCCCATATAGTTCACAATGTCACCCCTCTTACAGATCAGATATAGAGATCTATATACATGTACTGTTTCCCTACCAAGCCTGTTTATACTGCTTTTATATTCCTTTATATTGGAATCCATGTTTTTCGCCTTCACCATGAAGGTCATACAAAGCCCAATGCCTACACACAGTTTTGCAACTTTGATAAGTGTTAGTAAAACTGTATATACACTATATTACCAAAAGTATCAGGAACCCACCCACTCTTTCTCTGAGCAGACTTGTTGAAAAATAACAGACTTTGAGCCCACGTTCACATTGGTCTGATTTGACATGTGATTTGACATGTGATTTGACATGTCAAATGAGAGCCAATTGCTGGCAATGGCACCGACCGAATTGGTGCGGCGCCGACTTTGCGGTGCTGCACCAATTCCCAAAAGTACTTTCTATACTACTTTTGGTGATTTCACAAAATGTGAAATCGCCGCCATAGTCGGACTGAAATGCCAGCTTGAGTTCAGCTGAACCCGCACGATTTCAAAAGGGCCTCAGTGTGAACCTGGCTAAAGCTGGGATCACACATATGGGAATCGGATGTGGGTTTCCCCGCATCCAATTCGCATGACAGGAGACTGCGACATTCTCTCAATAGAGCCAGTTCACACAGCTCCGGGGCGGCCGCAGTCTGCATTTAACCACTTTCTACCTGCCAGCCGTCATTGCAGCTATTGTTCTGGGACGCCGTCATATGACGGCGCACCAGAACAGCCTCTCTCGATCGTGGCCGCGCCGTGTTGTTAGGACACGGCACGACCCCGATCTCGGTAAAGAGTCAATGACATGACTCTTTACCCATGTGATCGGCTGTGTCCAATCACAGCCGGTCACATGAAAATGAGGAAGTGCCGTTATTCGGCTCTCCTCGCCTCACACTGTCAGAGTGTGAGGTGAGGAGAGCCGATCAGCGGCTCCTCCTAATAGGGGAGACAAGTACAAGAAATCAGGGCACTGATCATCAGTGCCCTGATTACACAAAATGTAAATAAAGTGCCAATTACTGCCCACCATCAGTGCCCACAGTGCCCGCCATCATTGCCCACAATCAGTGCCCATAGTGCTGCCAGTCAGTGCCCATCAGTGCCTGCTCATCTAGGCACTGATGGGCACAAACTGGCAGCACTATGGGCACTGATTGTGGGCACTGATGGTGCTGCCCATCAGTGTCCATCAGTGCCGCCCATCGTGCTGATCAGTGCCATCTGTCAGTGCCCATCAGTGCCACCCGTCAGTGTCCATCAGTGCCGCCTGTCAGTGCCCATCAGTGCCACCTCTCAGTGCCCATCAGTGCCACCTCTCAGTGCCCATCAGTGTCGCCTACCAGTGCTCATCAGTGCCACCTATCAGTGCTGCCTATCAGTGCCCATCAGTGCGGCATATTAGTACCACCTCATCAGTGCCCATAAGTGCCACCTCATCAGTGTCCATAAGTGCCACCTCATCAGTGCCCATCAGTGCAGCCTATCAGTGCCGCCTCATCAGCGTACATCAGTGAAGGAGAAAAATTATTTATTTTCAAAATTTACACACAGAAAATAAGAAAAACTTTTTTTTTTTTCAAAATATTCTGTCTTTTTTCTTTGTAAGAAATAAAAAACACAGCAGTGATTAAATACCACCAAAAGAAAGCTCTATTTGTGTGAATAAAATTAGAAAAGTTTCATATGGGTACAGTGTAGCATGACCGCGCAATTGTCATTCAAAGTGTGACAGCGCTGAAAGCTGAAAATTGGCCTGGGCAGGAAGGGGGTGAAATTGCCCGGTAGGCAAGTGGTTAAAAAGGGTCCTGTGCATCTTTGGTCCTGATTCACACCCGACTCAGTGAAAAGGGACGCATCGGACCCCATGCTGTGAATTGCGGCCGCAGCATATGTGAACCCAACGTAAGCGGAAGTTAACTTTGTCAACCAACATTGACGACTTATTACCAATACCAACATATTTCAACCACTTGCCAACCATCTCCTGTCACTTTACTGCTACAGGGCGGCTCGGCTGTGCAGTATCATGTAAATATACATGATTTGCATGTCCGGGTAGGGAGCGCGTGTGCGCCCACTGATGTCCCTGTGGGCGCACACGCGCTCCCTACCTGGATGTCCCCGACTCTGCTGTCATTTGCTACAGCACAAGCAGATCAGTGGGTACTGGCCAATGATTTATGACCAAAATCAGCTAAATGAATAACAGAAGAGAGCCCTGTGTTGGTAAACAACACAGGACTCTCTGCAGACAGAAGCCATGTGCTGTTTTTTTTTCTCCCTACAAAATAAGTAGAAGAAAAAAAAAAAAAAAAGGCTCATTGCTTAGTAAAAACACCACACAGTTCACACACTAAACATTTTTAGACACACAGTTAACCCCTTGATTGCCCCTAAATGTTAACTCCTTCCCAGCCAGTGCCATTAGTACAGTGACAGTGTATAGTATTAGCGCTGATCACTGTACTAGTGTCACTCATGGTCAGTTAGTCAGCTCCCACCCAGCATCAGTTAGTGACGCCGCATTATCGCATCCCATTATAAGTCACTGATCACCACTACTACTAGTATAAACAAACAAAAACATAATTCCAGTATCTATACCATAGTTTGTAGACGCTATAACTTCCTTGCAAACCAATCAATATACACCTATTTGTATTTTTTTTTTAACCTAAGACATGTAGCAGAATACATGTTGGCCTACATTTATGAAGTTTTTATTTTATTTTTTTACTGGATATGTTTTAAATCAGTAAGTAAAAATATTGCTTTGTTTTTTTCAGAACGATCTGTCTTTTTTCCTTCATATAATAAAAAAATTAAAATCCAGTGGTGATCAAATACCACCAAAAGAAATCTCTGTTTGTGTGAAAAAAAATGATATCAATTTTGTTTGGGTACAGTGTTGATTGACCGTTTAATTGCCAGTTAATGTAGCACAGTGCTGAATAGCAAAAAATGGCCTGTTCATGAAGGGGGTAAAATCTTTTGAAGCTGAAGTGGTTAAATTGCTATGCTGCTAGAATTAGTAAATAAATAGTAAAAATAAGTAAATTAATATTACTATATTAATAATAATACTATATTACATTTTTGGTTTTGTGTTCAACCACTTCCGGACCGCCCAAAGTGTATTTACGTTGGTACTTTGACATTAAATACCGGGGTTATGGAAGACACTAGCTAACAAACCTCGGTATTTTTTTACACAGCCAGCGATCCGGAATCTGTCAAAAGTGGTCCTGACGGTGGATTCCCCATGGGATCACTTTTATGGGCTTCGGTAGCAGCGAAAACGATCCCATTCTGTGCAGTGATGGGCAGAATGTGAAGTGAGGGCAAGATGGCCCCCACTCGACTCTATGCCCGTGTAGGACCCGGGATGACGTCAAATGTCACTTCAGCCCAACAACCTTAAAGAGCAAATTTTTTTTTACTAGCAAGAGTAAAATTACATTTTTTTTTTTTTGCTTTTAAGTGTAAATGAGAGATCTGATGTCTTTTTGAACCCAGATCTCTCAATAAAGAAGACCTGCCATGCTTATTTCGATTACAAGGGATGTTTACATTCCTTGTAATAGGAATAAAAGTGATCAAAACATTTTTTGTTAAAGGGACAGTGTAAAAATAAAAAGGAAAAGAAAAAAAAAGGAAAGCGTTCCTCCTCGTGCGCAGAAGCAAACGCATATGCAAGTTGTGCCCACATATATAAACGGTGTTCAAACCACACATGTGAGGTATCGCTGCAATCATTAGAGCGAGATCAATTAGCACAAGACTTGCTCTGTAACTCTAAACGTAACCTGTAAAAAATTTTAAAGCATCGCCCATGGAGATTTTTAAGTACCTTAATTTGTCGCTACTTCACGAGTGTGTGCAATTTTAAAGCATGACATTTTATTTTATTTTTTATTTATTTCAGGTACTTGTATAGCACTGTCAATTTACGCAGCGCTTTACATATACATTGCACATTCACATCAGTCCCTGCCCTCAAGGAGCTTACAATCTAAGGTCCCTAACTCACATTCATACATACATAGTAGGGCCAATTTTATACAGGATCCAATTAACCTACCAGCATGTCTTTGGAGTGTGGGAGGAAACCGGAGTACCCGGAGGAAACCCATGCAGGCACAAGGAGAACATGCAAACTCCAGGCAGGTAGTGTTGTGGTTGGGATTCGAACCAGCGACCCTCTTGCTGCTAGGTGAAAGTGCTAACCACTACATCACTATTTACTTGGTGTAATGTCATCTTTCACATTATACATAATAATTGGGTTAACTTTACTGTTTTCTTATTTTTTTTTAATTAAAAAAAGTGTATTTTTTAAATAAAATTGCATTTATAAGACCGCTGCGCAAATACAGTGTGACATAAAGTATTGCAATGATCTCCATTTTATTCTCTAGGGTCTCTGTTAAAAAAAATTGTTAATGTTTGGGGGTTCTAAGTAATTTTCTAGCAAAAAATACAGATTTCAACTAACAACAAATGTCCCAAATAGGCCTGGTCCTTAAGTGGGTAATATACACAAATGGCCACAAGAGGTCACTGCAGAAAAGATCAGATCATGTATGCTTTATTTTCAGTTTTTATCTTCTTACAATGTTATTATAGCTGGCACTACACTGGTGGAATTTCAAAGTGTTCTTTCCGTTCTCTAAGCCTGGGCTCTCACTGGTGCGATTTTAGACATCGCATGTGATTCGCACCGCACTGCTATGCAGATCACATGCAATGTCTTTGCGATTTCAGCCATACAAACTATATGGCTAAAATCGCATCGCATTCACACCAAAATGGTGCAGGACCCTTTTTTTGGTCCGCACTGGAATGGGATTGCATGGGTGTTCACACCTATGCGATCCGATTTCTGCACCATATGACAGTTCGCACTGTGATCTGAGAATCGATGGGGGTGTCATTAACTTTACATTGACACCCAAAGCGGTTCGCAGGTCTCATTGTGAACCAGTGTGTGATGCGGTGCGAAGCGGGAACCAGCACTAAAACGCAGGGTTTCTCGCATTGCACCAGTGTGAATCGGGGCTTATGGTTGTTGGGGTCAAATCAACAATTGTTTTTGACCACAGTGACAAGGAAAATCGAAAGAGAGGGATGGAAATTTTTTTCTTATCTCATCATCTTAAACCTCCCTGGCGGTATGATTGTTTCGGATTTTAGGTGCTGAAAGCGGTACAATTATTTTGCATGTAATTCTTAAGAACGAGCAGCCCAAACCGACTATTTACATATGATTTTTTTTTTACTGTGCGTTCTTCTTTATAACATCTCGGGTATGATAAAGTTTAAAAAAACAAAATCATAAATTATAATATAATATATAACTAGATTGTAAGCTCTAAGGAGCAGGGCTCTCTGATTCCTCCTGTATTGAATTGTATTGTAACTGTATTGTCTTCCCCCACATTGTAAAGCGCTGCGCAAACTGTTGGCGCTATATAAATCCTGTATAATAATAATAACTATAAATAAGTTAAAGTATGTATGTGTGTGTGTGTATATATATATATATATATATATATATATATAGTACAGTAAAACTGCAGGGAAGGGCACTGGGGGGGCAAACTAATGTGAGTTTATTTTATTTTGTAATGTAATCAGTGTGTTTGGTGTGTTTTACTATTTAAATTTGCCGCCGGTTCCACCCCCCCTGCGAGTGTCACGTCGCAGGAGACGGAAGCCGGGGGCTTCACAGCATCGGGCGGAAGATCTGGCCGCCGTATGCTGCAGGGACACATTGTGGGATCCCGGGGACAAGGTAAGTAACCTCTCTTATAGGATCCAGCGATGCTCCCTAGCTGTACCCCGAGTGTGGCTCAGGGTTACCGCTATTGGCTCTGAAATTTCACCCCGAGCCACACTGGGGAATACCGCTAAGAAGGTTAAGGTGTACACGTAACATGGTGCAAATGCAGAGCTCCCAACTGTCTCTCATTGAACGCAGTCCCCCGACCCCTCTTTCCTCCTCATTTGTTCCTCATTTTGGTTTGAACTATATAGTTGTGTATAAAATGCACTTTTTATCTTCCAAAAAGTGTTTTCCAGTGCTAAACCTTTCATCCAATCCAAAAAGCCAATATAAAGGAATAGCAGTGGTAAAAATAAAAAATAAAAAATTATGGGTTTACCTAATCTTTTTTTTTTTTTTTTTTTTTTTAATTCTCCTTTGAGGGCGTGGCAGGGGTGTGTCCTATTTCTACATACTTTTGATAATAAGGTGCCTTGAAAAGTTATTAAAGTTTTCACATTTTGTCATGTTACAACCAAAAATGTAAATGTATTTTATTGACATTTTATGGGATAGACCGACACAAAGTGGCACATAATTGTGAAGTGGAAGGAAAATGATAAATGATTTTCAAGTAAATAGTAAATAGAGTCCACCTGTGTGTAATTTAATCTAAGTACAAATACAGCTGTTCTGTGAAGCCCCCAGAGGTTTGTTAGAGAATTATAGTGAACAAACAACATCATGAAGGCCAAGGAACTCACCAGACAGGTCAGGGATAAAGTTGTGGAGAAGTTTAAAGCAGGGTTAGGTTATTAAAAAAAAAAAAACAAGTTTTAAGCGTCTCACACATCACTCTTCAATCCATCACCTGAAAATGGAAAGAGTGTTTCATATGGAGACTCAGACACTAAAACATTATGTAAGGATTGGAAGCTGCTGACTGCATCAATTGCTTCATCCACTTACCTGCCTGCCTGATGTAAATAAAAATATAAAAATCAATGCCCCCATCCCAAGTTGACATCCAATAATTCCTGCATGGAATCTGGTGTTAAACATGTATTTCTATACTACCAAAATAAAAAAAATGATGTGTTATGTCTGTAACTGGTCATATGACGCCATGATTGCACAAGAATATTTCTCCTATGAGGGTGACAGTTCTTATAGTCTTGTCACTTTCCTATCTCCCAGTAATATATGACCCTTGGCACTTATCACTCAGAAAGGAAGACACTAATCCTCTGCATTCCAGATCCTTTAGAGAGGAAATGAAAGTGACAGCCAGTATATTTAACCCTGAATGGGACAAACTGAGGGCAAGATAAAGTCATGTTCAGGGCCGGTGTAACGTGAGAATTACCTACCCCGTGAGAAAAACCTACCCTCGTCACTTCCGGCCAGGAACAGCTGAGCAGCGCAGCAGTGCGCATGCTCAGAGCTCCGGATACCTGATGGAAGAACTGAGGAGCTGACTAGTGCGCACGCGCACTAGTATGGAAATATGTCGGTGTACCGTGAACAAAACCTACCCGCGCGGCGGTTACATAAAACAGCTGTGCAGCACTATGAGTCATCTCCGCTCCTGTCCCTGTCACTTCCCTGCTCTCGGCAAGTAAATATAAAAGCGCCTCTCGGCTCCGTGATTTATGTTTTCATACACCCGCCGCCGCTTTTATATTTACTTGCCGATAGCAGGGAAGTGACAGGGACAGGAGCGGAGATGACTCATATTGCAGCACAGTTATTTTAATGTAACCGCTGCATTACATACACTGCCGTGCACCGGAAGTGACAAGGGGTAGGTTTTTCTCACGGGTAGGTAATTCTCACGGAACACCGGCCCTACCATGGGTCCCAATGGGTCCATTGGACCCAGGCAGCACATGGAGAGGGGCAGCAAATTGACTCCCAAGATTCTTTTTTTCAGCACTTTTGTGTGTCATCAGTTTGCGGCACGTTACGGACGGCATTTCCCCATCTCATACAAACTGATAAGTATGAGGTGGCAGAGTGTCTCCACTGGGGAATGTCCCTCACGTGATTGTGGGGTGCGCAATGACGTCAGACATCAGCGTACTCCATCTCACACAGGGCAGGCTGGATCTTCCAGGGCGCTGAGTGCGGCAGACACAGGAGTGACCGGAGGACTGAGGACAGACAGTGGGTGTTCGATGGACCGGTCCAGTGGTGAGTTATAGAAAAAGATAACAAAATATATAATATTTTCTAAATTTTACATTTATACAAAATAATGGATGTGGGGGGACGTTGTTGAGTGTGATATTTTTTTTTTTTTTTTTTGGGGGGGGCAGCATTTTATTCTTGGACCCAGGCAGCACAATGTCATGGGCCAGCCCTGTTCATGTTACCCATCTGCATGCCGATTATCAGCTAAGAAGAGTGTGAAATCGCCCTTTTTCTGCATAGCACAGTAAAGCTATCTTAGAACAGAAGGTATTCACATATCTTGCATTACATATCCCGAAAATGTTCAAGAATTATTACTTTTGAGAAGGACAGTGGCAGAACCCCATGCATCATTTATTTATCCCCAAAATCGACAACCGCACGTCCAATGAAATAAAGGCAAGGCAAATAGTGCTTGGCTTACCTACTTACTGTCCCTGGCCCGGCTCCTTCTTTCATTGGATTTAAGTTCTTTCAATGGAAGCTCTTCATGGAAGCTCAGCATAATATGTAGGCATCACCTAGGGTGGTCATGCTGAGTCTATGGGCTGAACTTAAGGAATTTAAAAGATTCCTCTATCTGCTCTATTTAGTGCAGATGGACAAGTCTCCCTTTCCGGCTATTGTATTCTGACAGCCGGCACCCTTGGCTGTCAGCATACCCAAACAGTGACAGCAGCTGACTGGCTATAGACAATACTCCTCCTTCAATCTTGAGACCAAAGTTTGTTGAGCTGGGTGGTGCCGTCAGGGCCACCCACATATCAAATTTTGGCTGATTCAAGAAATGCCTGAATATTCGATCTGTGTATAGCCAACTGGCTATAATGTATTGTACATTTGACCATATGGTTTAAGAATCAGAATTTTAGTATAAAAATTGACTAAACTATTTTTATTCTAAAATTCTGATTCTTAAACCAACTGGCCAAATGTATGTGGACCCCCTTCAAAATGATTGACTTCAGGCATTTCCAGGAAGGGATACTGTTAATACTATACTATACCAAGACATTTTAGAAAATGATCTGCTTCTAAGGCTGGCCATACATTATAGAATTCTCTTGTACAATTTTCCTTTAGATTTACCAAAACCATACAATAGGAGATCAAATCTAAACACTTTTAATTTGTATGCAATCAGGCAGGCCCTTGCACTACATAGATGAAGATAAATCTAAGGGAAATAGAATAAGAAAATTGTATAATGTATGGCCAGCCTAACCTTGTGACAGAGAAGCCCCTTTTCTTTTCCAGCATGATTTTTCCCCTGAACACAAAGCCGTCTCCAAAAAGACATGGTTTTACCAGTATGGCGTGGTGGAATATGTGTGGCCAACATGGAGCCCTGACCTCAACCCTACTGAACACCTTGGAGTTGGAGGTGAGTTGGAACAACATTTGCAAGCCAAGTCTTCTGTCCCAACATAGGTACCTGACCTCACAAATACTCTTTTAGCTTTATGCACACAAATTTCTACAGGCACACTTTAAAATCCTGTGGAAAGCCTTTTTGGAAGAGTGGAGACAGCAGAAAAGGTGGGCCAACTCAATATTAGCCTAGGTTCACACGTAATGTGGGTTTGTAATTCAAACCTGCATTTCAGTCTGACTTCGGGGGGATTTGAGAGACATCTGTGAGGAATAATGCACAGATGTCTATTGAAATCGCCCCCCCAAGTCACCAAAAGTAGTGCAGAAACTACTTTTGGGAACTGATGTGAAGCTGCAAAGTCGGCGTTGCACCGATTCCAACAGCACCGTTGCCGGAAATGGGCTCCGATTTGACATGTCAAATCGCATGTCAAATTGGCCCAATGTGCACGGGGGCTCAATGTCTATGGCTTTGGACTGGGATGTCCAACCAGCTCCTAAGTGTGCAATGGTCTAATTTCTACAAAATTTGCCCATGTAGTATACCGTAATAGGGGTCTTATGTATGTCTTTGTATTCTGACGGTGTGTATGTTATTTATGTGGGAACATTGTCTTGTTTAAATACTTTATTACATGTATTTCATTTTAACTAATTTAATTCAAGGCATGATGGAAACAAATGCCATGAATTTAAGGCTGGTCAATTTTTACATAGTAACAGTACATTGGTCCAGCTTGGACCAATGTAACTATGTACATTTCGTACGTGCCATACTGTATCTGTGGGATCCCCTGGAAGCTGGAATGTGCCACAGCTACAGTAAGCTCCAATAGCTTCTAGGTCTCATGCAGAGCTGCCGCCCTGCTGCATTGTAAGCGTAGAAGGTTTCTTGCTCTGCACAGCCACCATTCAGGGAACACATCTTCTCAATGGATCCAAAGTTTTCTCTGATTGGACAAGTGCAGTGACATCACAATCTCCACCTAGCCTAGAGAACGATTTGCATTCATTGAGGAAATGCAAAGTGTTCGCTGAATGGCGCCTGTGCTGAGATAGCGAACTCCTGTGTTCACTAAGCAACAGGGTAGCCGCTTGGCACGGGATGCAGAAGCTAGCGGCAGTCACTTTGATAGTGTTGCCTAATATAGTGATTTCCAGATTCCACAGAGATCCCACAGGTATGGCACATGCATAGTTACATTGGTCCAAGCTGGTATTATAAAAATTGCCATACCTAGAAAGTTGCAACGGTTTGCCCATGGGACTTTAAATGAGGTGTGACACGCCCAATGATGAAATATACAATGCAAGTTTATTGGTACATACAATGTCAATAAGTAAGCACGGACAAGTAACGTATTGTCAAACAGATTTGTGATGTTATACACAAGAAACCATGAAGGGCCCCCCAGACCCCTGGCCGTGGGCCCTTCCCTTCAAGCCTGGGGCTCCTCCCACTGACTCTCGGGCCCTTTAGTCTTGTTGCGGGACCCTTTATTACGGTCCCGCAGTGGGACCCTTTCACAAGTTCTGCAGTGGGCCCCCTTCCTGCCATCTTGGGGCCTCCCCATGGTGGTGGAATGCCAGGGCCCGGTCGCAAATGTGACCTTTGCGATCCTGGAAGTTCACCCACTGGTGTCAGTAGTTTTTATTTTTTGGTATTTTAATTGTATTATTTTTTATCATTTTATTTAATTTTTTTTACAATGTCACTGACTATGACTCTGTCCATTCAGAAAAGGAAGGAGCTGGTAAATTACATATTCTCTATTGTGACACATCCCCTGCAGAGAGCTGGCAGCACAGTGGGGGGGGGGGGGCAGTACATTGGGGGGGGCAGGGGAGCACACAAGGGCCCAGAGACAGCAGAACACAAGTGAACTGGATAGGAGGAGTTGCGGGGGCAGCATACAGAGGAACCAATCTCCTCTATTTTCCTCCTGCAGCTACAGGAGGAAAAAGGAGGACAGTGATTTCTCTACATGCTGCCCCCGCCGCCCTTCCTATCCAGGTGTACAGGGGAGCAGCTCAGGCCCCCTGGAGCACGGGGCCCGGTTGCAATTGCAGCCCCTGCAACCCCTGTAGTTACGCCCCTGAGGTAGAGTGTTTCATAGAACAATCCATGGTAGGTATGAAAATGCATCCTGGTAGCCCCATTTCATACCTACCATGGATTGTTCTATGGAATACTATACCTGACTATGAATGTATAATATACTATGTATAACATCACAAATCTGTTTGACAATACGGTACTTTCCCCTTGTATACTTATTGAGATTGTATGTACCAATAAACTTGCTTTTATATTTCATCATTGGACATGTTGCACCTCATTTAAAGTCCCAAGGGCAAACCATTGCAACTTTGTATATTATTTAGGGATGGAGGTGCGTCATGGGGTGCATCAGGCCATATTTTGATATTAAATTGCCATACCTAAACTTCCGCTTTAACTTTATTGCTGTCACATAGGTTGGCGACGACCTTCTTGGTGACGGTATACACAAAAGATCATAGTATATATATGAGCATAACAGTATACCCATAAGGTGGCCCCGATGTTTCCCCAGTGTGCTGCAGATGGAGATTGGGAACTCATATGGGTTGATTTACTAAAACTGGTGCACACAGAATCTGGGGCAGCTGTGCATAGTAACCAATCACCTTCTAGGTTTTATTGTCTAAGCTTAATTGAACAAGATAAAGTAAGAAGCTGATTGGTTACTATCCACAGCTGCACCGGACTCTGTGTGCACCAGTTTTAGTAAATCTCCCCCATGGTGTGTATGGCATATGCATAGTTACATACGTAAAAATTGCCATGCCTAAACTTCAGCTCTAAAGCTTTTGTTACATTTTACATGGTGGGAGCTGAGACTTTTATATCTCATACCCAGAACACAGTAGAGTCTAAAGGCCCGTACACACGTAACGATTGTCGGCCGTAAATATTCGGCCAACGTCCGATCGGCCGATTGTCGGCTTGTTAGTATGATACTTCCGACAACCGACTGCGACTTTTCGGCCGAACAGAATCTGGTGTGCAGGCTTTAAAATTTTTGTTGGCCAACACCAGAACGGCCAATTGTTCCTCAGTCACTACAGAATTCGGCCGACAAACAGCAGATGAGCAAGACTGGGCATGCTCAGAGAAGAAAAAACAGTTAACAATTACATGACATCACTTCTGCAGGCGGCTGTTGTTGGCCGACAAAATTCGTGTGCAGTCTTTAGCACTTTTCAAACGACAGGACAGCACCGGACAAAAGACGGCCGATCGTTCGGCTGACAATCGCTACGTGTGTACGGGGCTTAACTGATCAGTGCTCAGCTATTCGTGGAAAGGGATGTATTCTAGCAATGAATACAAAGCTTCCTCTGATTCAGAGAGGCGGACTGATGATGTCACAACCTCTGACTCAGCTGGTCAGAGGAACCTTTGTATTCATTGATAGAATACACTGCTTTCTATAAATGGCAGAGCACCAATCAGATGAACTCTATTGTGTTGCGGGTATGAGAGAGGAAGGTCTCGCCTCCCATCTGGAACACAGTGAGGTATGCTGTATGTAGCCTTAGCTACATACAGTTTTTACAGCACATCCAGCAGCCATACATTTTAGTGAGTGACATAGATTGTTTGGGCCAGCTTGGCCCACACAAAATATGTAAAGTGTAACAAAAGCTCGAGTTCAGCTTCAAGTTTATTGCTGCCACTTGGTTGGCGACCAGCCTCCTAGTGTCAGTATACACAGAAGGTCATGGCATATATATATATATAAGTATAACAGTATACCCATAAGCTGACCCCTGATGTCTCCCCCATGTGCTGCAGATAGAGATCGGAAATCATAGTGTGTCATGGCCTTTCCATATTTGTTAGAGTCAGTTCACACTACAGTAAAACCTTGGTTTGAGAGTAACTTCGTTTAAGAGCGCTTTGCAAGACAAGCAAAATTTTCAAATAAATTTTGACTTGATATACAAGCGAGGTCTTGATATACAAGTAGCCTCAAGTCACAGCTGAGTATAAAAGAGAAGAGAGGCGCCTCTAAGTGTAGCAGTAGCAAGGTACAACATTTAGCAACTCACATGGTTGATGATTGGAACAGACACATCTAAGTATGCAGGCATCTGGGGTAAAGCTGTCCACATAGACCATCCTCCACACCGCCATCTACGTCATCCTTTCCATGCTGCCCCTCGCTTTCAGATCGCTTTACTGCAGGGTGGTCTTCCCGGTCAGGATTACAGACTAGCAGCCGGCGGTGCAGAAGATAGTCTATGTGGACAGCTTTACCCCGGATGCCTGCATACTTAGATGTGCCTGTTTCATCAACCATGTGAGTTGCTAAATGTTGTACCTTCATTAAATGGAACCATATTGCTACACTTAGAGGCACCTCTCTTCTCTTTTATACTCTGTAGCTCCTGCTGGATTTTGCTTCCAATCCCCTTGTGGAAGCGGCTATTTGTGGATGGACATTTTATGGTTACACAACCTATCGCAATGCTATAATCTTTTTATATGGACTATAAATTGAAGGATTTATGAATAAATGGTTGTGGAACGCATCATCTGAGTTTCCATTATTTCTTATGGGGAAATTCGCTTTGATATAAGAGTGCTTTGGATTACAAGCATGCTTCCGGAACGAATTATGCTCGCAATCCAAGGTTTTACTGTATTTGCAGAGCGGCTTGCAGCAGGGGGTCTGGTGCGTCCCTGTTCACTGTTTTAGGTGTGAATCAGGTCCAAATTCGGACCAAAAATGGAGCCAAAGACACACAGAAGCCTTCTGCAGTGCACTCCGCAGCCGCCCCAGGGATTGTTTGAACCGGCTCTATGGAGCCGGTCACAGTCTCCTGTCATGTGAATTGGATGCAAGGGAACCCAGCATCCAATTCGGATAAGTGTGAACCCAGCCTTAGGTATTATGGGGGATGCGGCATGGGCAGGTATATTCTTTTGTTGGAATCAGTCCAACTTTGTTTACTGACCCCTTTAAAATTGCTCGTGGGTGACCTCATCCTTTGACCATATCAAAGAAGAAAATGTTGCTGAATCTTCGGGTCCATAACGGAAAACACAAAGCTTGTTTAATTAAAAGATCAACTGCTGCTGAAAACTGAGACATTTTAAGATCAAAAGCTAAGATTTAAAAATTAGCTCCAGAGAATATGCAAAATGTTTCCTAAAATAGAACAAATAATGAGCAGTGGGCTTGACAGATAATTGGAGAGTGAATTAGTTGAAGGGGGGCAGGGAACAGACAGAAATGACTTGCTATGCCCAAGCAGGGTGAAAGCAATGGCATCAGAGGGCAGAGGTATTGTGTGCTTCATGTGTGCTTAGCGTGTGTGTGTGCTTAGCGTGTGTGCACCCAGGTTGATCTTGCACAGGAATTTTGGAGGGAGTGGAGGGGTACTGCATGCTCAGTCCTGTATCTGTTTGTAAGAGGGGGTGGCATTACACCATACAAGCTTTCTCTTTTGTAATCTGACTCTAGGATTCAGGTTCAGCAAACCCAGGTAATCAGTAACCAGACTGGATCATCCGATGAGACAAGAGGTGGTGTGATTCTGCTTTTCCCCACCCAAATCAGGGCTTTAGAAAGCAAACTTTGTGAGTAGTCTAGTCCTTTTCCTATTTTTCCTATTCTGTAAGTTCTCTTTACTGTTCTTCCTATAGCCATTTATTTATCTATTTGTCCATCTCTCACCTGTCAAGTGTAATAATCAGGGATCTTTGCTGATATCCTGTGATCAATTCCAGGTTGTACCAGAGGTGTTTGCTCAGGGTCACGCCATGATCCTACCTGGCTCCTTTTTCTTGTTGACCTTCTGCGTGGTCCTTGGACCACTCCAGATTCTGGCGGATGAAGCTGACTATGAAGAAGAGATTGTCCTCAGGCTTGTCATGGAAGAAGATGCCCAGGCTGACAATGAGAAGAAGACGACTCCTGGGGTTTTCCTATGGAGTAATAAGGTACAAAATACTGCTGGATCCAAAACCTTGAAATGTGTATGGTATATTTATCTACCCTATTATCCCAATGATCTATTTATGATTAAAAGGCTGTGAATTGCATTCCCTCGACTGATGTAATTCCATGGTTTGGTTGCACATGGCTTCACTTTTGTGAAAGATACCGAAGATGATTTCATAGAGGTTTTTGCTTTAGTTTTTCACAGCTTGGGAGACACTATGCTCTTTTTCAGATTTCCTTTTTTATTGACTGACTTTTAGGAGAAACATATAGTTCATATCCAGTAAGCATGTACTTTAATTTATTATTGCAGTGTTTACCTTTACATAATTTCTGACATGCCATTCATATTTTTGCCTTTCCTTATTTTTTTTACTGTACTTTTATAGTGATTTGTAGACTACCCACTAGGGGGAGCTCTCAGTGGTTGAGTACAATTACTCTGTTTTTAATAGTTGTTGTGATAAGATAGCAGCCATGCAGCAAATGCATTATTTTTAGTAAGTCCCATGACTCCAAAACTTGCATTGTGAGAAGGAGCAGTATTTATTTATTACAGGCATTCATATCAATTTACACATCACTTTTGGTACTGTACACATTTACATCAGTTCCTGCCCACAAAGAGCTTACAATCTAAGGTCCCCAACTCAGATGCATGCATACTAGGGCCAATTTACCTACCAGCATGTCTTTGGAGTGCGGGAGGAACCGCAATACCCAAAGTCTTGTGTGAAGAGGAAGAGAAGAGATGCAGCCATTCACAGTGCTGGATCAACTCAGGTAAGTATTTAGGGAGGTGGCGAGGGCAGAAAACTGTAAAATGTTTTTATCCTATTGCAGGGATTGCATTAAGGTAAAAAAAAAAAAATACGTTTTGGCTTTAGAATCACTTTAAGCTGGGAGCCAGAGCAGCCTGTGTAAAATCCTCTTCTCATGCTGGCTATGCTGCAACTCTGTGTGAGACTTCTCCCCCCAGCTCACCCCTTCCTTCCTGGGAGCCGAGCAAAGGACCAATTAGGGAGCAAGAAAGTTAGCCAAGCAATCTTATAAACTGTAATGCAGAGCACTTGGAATCATAGGAGATGTAGTCCAAAACAGCATCCCTATACTATAGGATTTGACTTTCTGAACAACAAATCCAGACAGACTTGAGACTCAGGAGGAGCACAAAGAGGAGGACACAGGACTGCTGCAAAGCATGCTGGGACATTGCTTGGGAAAGGTTTAGGACCTGGCGCCAGATCGGGGAAGTAAGCAGACATCCAGGGCGAGTGCTAAGCCCTAGGGCACTCACCAACCAGTACAGCCTACTCGCCTGCACCCACAGCTATACAAAGCAGGTTGACTGGTCATCATCTGTCCCTGCACCATACAGAATGGTTTCGATAGAGCCCAAGCCAGCATTCCATGAGGGGCCTCCACCGTTGATACCCGCAGCTGAAGCACAAGATTGGCGAAAGGGTTGCCAACCCATCAAACACTTTGCACCACAAATCCAAGCAAGACTCTAGCTAACACAGTTTTCCATCCAGTTCCTTGGACACTACTGTACTTATGCAGAATCCCACTGAGCAATGTCACATCACCTGTCTTGAATTACCCTATTTGCTTTGATCCACTTAACCCCTCCCTGCACTTGCTTCTTGTCCTCTTCATTATTGTTAAGCCTACGTCAAGCTATTCATGCCAGAGCTCCTCCTTAAGTCTTCACCTTCTTTAACTGGGAGAATCTAGAAGCCACTCTACATCACCATTAGTGCACCACCGAAAGGGCCCCAACCACGCCAGCACTAATAACCATTTTTTCCCTAATTTTTGGAGATTTTTTCTCACTGTTATATAGTATTTACATAGGTGTGCGCAGCCTATGGCATTAGGGTGTGCACCCCAAAGCTCAAACACATATGTGTGTGTGCATGTGTATATACTGACAGTGTTCGTAGGCAGAGATTGGTGTCAGAAGGGCAGCGGATGGTGACTGTAGTTTTTTATTAAGTTTTTTAAAATTATTTTTTATTTTTATTTATTTTTATAATTTTTTTTAGGGTCTAAACAGGGGGAATCTGCGCCACATAGAATGATTAGGGTGTGCCCAGGCACACCTGGCACACCCTGTGCGCACGCCTATGAGTATTTACATAGACTTTAGCAATTTCCCACCTTCCTAAACACTAAGTCCTGCAGGCAGACTTGGACCTAGCAAACGCACTCCAGGGCCAAAGGAAGCGTAGCCTTCCAGGGATTATACTTTCGGTTTCTGGTAAAACCTGTGCCCAGTTACTCATAAACATCCTGCATTTTAAATGTATCACTACCATTGTTATCTATTTCACATTTTATTGTTGCCTGCCTTTACCTTATTTATCTTATGGCAATATGTTAAGTATGTCTTACTAATTGGTCTGGTGCTTGCGTTCTTTAAAATAGCATATTAGCTGGGTACTAATGTCACTGCCAGAAATTTATCAGTGAAGTTGTGTATTTGTGTAGTAAGCATGGTGTGTCAGAGGAGCTTAGGTATTTGAGAAGGTCGATGGCCAGCAACAGAGAACCCATATTGACTACAGGGGTAGTGCTACACATACAGTAGAAACAAGGTATTCTTTGTCATATTACATCTTTACCCAAGGGAAAAAACCTAATGTGTTTAAAAAACTTGCATCAGTAATTTTAAGCCTAACTCCAGCCCAAATGTTTATTTTTTCGTTTTGGATTGAGTTGTGAAAGGTTTACATTTCTGTCAGGTTTTTATTTCATTTTGCCACCTGGGGAGAATTTTACTAATTTCCTTTAACCACTTCAATACAGGGCAATTTCACCCCCTTCCTGCCCAGGCCAATTTTCAACTTTTAGCGATGTTGCATTTTGAATGACAATTGCATGGAACCCTGTACCTAAACCAAATTTATGTCATTTTCCCCCCACAAATAGAGCTTTCTTTTAGTGGTATTTGATCACCGCAAGGTTTTTTTTTTTTGCTAAGCAAATAAAAAAAAGACCGAAAAGTTTGAAAAAAAAAAAAAAGTTTTTTTGTTTATGTTATACAATTTTGTAAATAAATAAGTTTTTTCCTGCACTGATGAGCACTGATGAGACTGCACTGAGAGGCACTGATGAGGAGGCACTGATGGGGTGGCACTTATAGGCGGCACCGATAGGCGGCACTTATAGGCGGCACTTATAGGTAGCACTGATATGCAGCATTGGTGGGCACTGATAGGCGGCACTGATGGGCACTGATAGGCGTCACTGATGGGCACTAATGGGCACTGATAGGCAGCACTGGTGGGCACTGATTGGCACTGATCGGCACTGATGGGCGGCACTGATGGGTACTAGTGGGCACTGATAGGCGGCACTGGTGGGCAATAATGGGCACTGGTGGGCGGCACTGATAGATGGCAATTATGGGCACTGGTGGGCAGCACTGATCGGGAGGGCACTGGCGGGCAGCACTTATGGGGAGGGCAAAGGGGGGGCCATAGTGGGCATCCCGGGGTCATGGGCGGGCATCCCTGGTGGTTCTAGTGGTACCCCCCCCCCCCCCGAGGGTCTGCACTGGTAATCAATGATCTGATTACCAGTGTCGACCCCCCCCCCTGTCAGGTTTGGCGCTCCTTTACTCGTGCCTATCAGACACGTACTGAGGAAAGCCGATCAACGGCTCTTCCTGTTTACTATGTGACCAGCCGTTATTGGACACGGCTGGTCACATGGTAAAGAGCCTACGTCACTAGGCTCTATACCGAGATTGGAGATGCGGGGAGTCAGACTGACCCGCCGCATCACCGATCGCCGCTCTGCGCGCCCCCGGGGAAAGGGCCAGGGACTTTTTTTCTAATTTTTGGTTTCATAGACTTTAACCACTTACCGCATACTGACGTACCCGTACGTCGGCAGACTTTGCGGGGTTATACCGGGGTGATATATAACAAAAAACTATCAGCGCAAAACCAAATATGTGATATAACACTCAAAATAGGTAAAAACACTGTGCGTGAATAATGTACTGAAAAAGTGCTTGAATATCACTGTGCATAAAACATATATAGCCGGCAGCATACACTAATCGTGTTCACATCCCACAATAAATCAAAATAAATACAAAAAAATGTGCTGCGCCAGACGTGCACCAATAAACATAAATGATGTTAATATAATCAATATCTGAAGTCCATACAAGCTGTGATTGTGCTCAAAATCCAATAAATGTGCATTAGTGTCCAAGTGTCCAAATCAGAAATGCAATCTGGTGAAAAGTGCACACCAATCTGTGAAATCCCTCCACCTGCTAAATTGGCCTCTCACCTCCAAACAAGACCCAGACGGGCCAGCAAAAGCATAGGAAGAAAAACCGAGGAAGACGTTGGAGCCATACGCTCGTCGTAACGCGTATAGGGGGGCGGAGCTTGCGTGACCGACGCCGAACATCTCTCGAGTGACACACGCTATCATTGCCATAACAGCAGGCACGGTGAAGTGCCCTGTACATGTGAGTAAACTTCTATTTTCCTCAATAAAGCCTGATTGTTGAAACGGAGAGCACTATATTTTCCCTTTTATATTTTGCATCGCATGTCCCGTGTCTTGAGACCTCCGGAGGTGAGAGGCTGGAGTGTCTTTCCAGGAGTCTGATATCCTCAGTATATGCTTTTGCTGGCCCGTTTGGGTCTTGTTTGGAGGTGAGAGGCCAATTTAGCAGGTGGAGGGATTTCACAGATTGGTGTGCACTTTTCACCAGATTGCATTTCTGATTTGGACACTTGGACACTAATGCACATTTATTGGATTTTGAGCACAATCACAGCTTGTATGGACTTCAGATATTGATTATATTAACATCATTTATGTTTATTGGTGCACGTCTGGCGCAGCACATTTTTTTGTATTTATACAGGGATGATGCCTCTAGCTAGAGACATCATCCCGGTACCGTGGTTTGAAGCCGACGGTCGGCTTTCCGTCGGTAACGACCGATGCGGCTCGGGAGCCGCTCGATCGTTGCCCGGGTGAGCGGGAGGTTACGTCCTCCCCCCCTCCTGCCGCCTTCCGTGGCTTTGCTCGGGGCTCCCGTCCGCCAGCTGGATGGAGTCCCGATGAATGCCGGAAACGGCATCGATCGGGTCTCCGATGACGTAACCCGGAGGCGGCGTCCATGACGTCACTTCCGGGTTACTGTGCTGCAAAAGGCAGCAGATTTGAAAAACGGCTGTATGCAAAAATGCCGTTTTCGGCGTTTTGCATACAGGGAAGTGTAGTGGAGGGGTCTAGGGTCTTTTAGACCCCCGATCCCTCCATAAAGAGTACCTGTCACTACATATTGGTGTCACAAGGGATGTTTACATTGCTTGTGACAGCAATAAAAGTGATCAGATTTTTATTTTTTTTAAAAACCTGTAATAAAGTTAAAAAAAAAGAAAAAATAAATAGGAAAAAAAAAAAAAAATTTAGCCGCCCCCGTCACCGTTAGCTCGCGCACAAAAAAAAACGTATACGCAAGTCGAGCCGCGAATGAAATCGCTGTTAAAACCACACATGTGAGGTATCGCCGCGATCGCCAGAGCGAGAGCAATAATTAAAAAAAAAAAAGAGCTACACTCTAACTCTAAACTGGTAACCGTTAAATAAATTTAAAGCGTCGCAGATTGAGATCTCTATTGAACGTAGTTTGTCGCCATCCCACGGGGGGGCGCAATTTTAAACCGTAACATGTTGGGTATCTATTTACTCGGCCTGACATCATCTTTCACAATATACAAAAAAAATGGGCTAACTTTACAGTTTAGTATTTTTAAAATGCAGTGAAATGTGATTTTTCCAATTTTTTCCAAACAAATGGCGTTTTAAAGACCGCTGCGCAAATACCGCGTGACAAAAAATTTTGCAATGACCGACATTTTATTCTCCAGAGTCTTTGCTAAAAAAATATATATAATGTTTGGGGGTTCTAAGTAGTTTTCTAGGAAAAAATACTGGTTTTAACTTGTAAACAAAAAGTGTCCGAAATAGGGCTGGGGCTTAAGTGGTTAATGAAAAATGCATCCAGAATATACAAACTGCAACCTGCATAGGTGTGAATGAGGCCTGACATGCATGCAACTCTATTACTGATAATGATTCTACAACAGTTCTCCAGATTTTGCTTCCGATCATTTCTGCAGTGCTTTTTGTGTTTTTTACCTCGATTTTGCCGCGCTTTGCGTTTTTTATGCTTTTTTTGGCAAATTTGTTGTTGGGCAGAATAAAAATGCAAATTGTGGTAAAATCGCGGTAAAAGCACACTACATGCTTTTCTGCAGATTTTCCATTGAAGTCTATTGAACCTAAAACCCCAAAAAAGCAGCCATTTGCATTTAAAAAAGTGCCTGACCCTTTTTAAAAACGCAAAGGCACAAAAATGCATTGATGTGAACCATAGGAACCTATGTGAAAAAAATGTCCAGCAATTCTGCAGAAAGCAAAAAGCATGAAAAAACACTTACAGTTGTGTTCAAAATTATTCAACCCCCAATGCTGTAAAGGGTTTTAGGGAATTCAGTGTACATTTGTAATTGTTTTCAGAATTAAATCCTACAAAGACTTCTTAAAGAACCATATGCAACTAAAATGACATCGATTGGTTTTGTAATACAGTAGTAAATGTTTCTTTTGTGAATTCTTCATTGACACAATTATTCAACCCCTTCAAGACTACCACTCTGAAGAACAGAGGTTCCTTGAAGTGTTTTCAATCAGGTATTGAAAACACCTGTGGATGTCAGGGAGCAGCAATAAAGCCTAATAAGCACCAATTAGGCAGCTTTAAAATGACTGTGATACTCAGCTCCTTCTAGACATTTACTGGTGTGGTTACAAACATGGTGAAGTCAAGAGAATGGTCCAGGAAGACAAGAGAAGAGGTGATTACTCTTCACAGGAAGGGCAATGGCTATAAGAAGATTGCAAAGATGTTAAACATACCAAGAGACACCATAGGAAGCATCATTCGCAAATTCAAGGCAAAGGGCACTGTTGAAACGCTACCTGGTCGTGGCAGAAAGATGATGCTGACTTCGACTGCTGTGCGCTACCTGAAGCGTAGAGTGGAGAAAAGTCCCCGTGTGACTGCTGAGGAACTGAGAAAAGATTTGTCAGATGTGGGTACTGAAGTTTCTGCTCAGACAATACGGCGCACACTGCGTAATGAAGGCCTCCATGCCAGAACTCCCAGGCGCACCCCCTTGCTGTCTCCAAAGAATAAGAAGAGTCGACTGCAGTATGCCAAAAGTCATGTGGACAAACCACAGAAGTTTTGGGATAGTGTTCTGTGGACTGATGAAACAAAATTAGAACTGTTTGGGCCCATGGATCAACGCTATGTTTGGAGGAGGCCTTTGAAGAAAAGAACACCTTGCCTACTGTGAAGCATGGCGGGGGGTCAATCATGCTTTGGGGCTGTTTTGCTTCTGCAGGTACAGGGAAGCTTCAGCGTGTGCAAGGTACCATGAATTCTCTTCAGTACCAGGAGATATTGGATGACAATGTGATGAAGTCCGTCACAAACCTGAGGCTTGGGAGACGTTGGACCTTTCAACAGGACAATGATCCCAAGCATACCTCCAAGTCCACTAGAGCATGGTTGCAGATTAAAGGCTGGAACATTTTGGAGTGGCCATCACAGTCACCAGACTTAAATCCGATTGAGAACCTCTGGTGGAACTTAAAGAAAGCAGTTGCAGTGCACAAGCCTAAGAATTTGACTGAACTGGAGGCTTTTGCCCATGACGAATGGGCGAAGATACCAGTAGATCGCTGCAAGTCACTTGTGTCAAGCTATGCTTCACGTTTAAAAGCTGTTATAACTGTAAAAGGATGTTGTACTAAGTACTAAGATTGAATGTCACTTGGGGTTGAATAACACTGATAATGATGTGAGCACAGAAAAGACATTTGTGGTTATTTCATTATAAATGTTATATTTGTCTGACCTACACGTGCCTCTTTGATTTAATTGTAAGCAGGATGACTGAATGATCAAAATCAATGTCAAACTGGCCAAAACAATCAATTTCAGTGGGGGTTGAATAATTTTGAACACAACTGTAGGTGTGAATGGAGCTTTTTGGTCTACCTTAGGCTCGATTCACACCTATGCATGTTGCTTTGGAGCATTTCTGTAGTGCTTTTGGCTGTGCTTTCCATGGGTTTTAACCGTGATGTTGCTGTGTCGAGAGATTCACATTTTTTATGCTTTTTTTGGGGAAAATTTGTTGTTGGGCAAATTTAAAAAACGCTAATTGCGGCAAAATCGTAGTAAAAACACACTACATGATGTTCTGCAGCTTCTCCATTGAAGTCTATTGAACCAAAAAAGAAAAAAAAGCACCGTTTTGCGTTTAAAAAAGTCCCTGAGCCTGGGTCCACACTACTGTGATGCAGGAACCAGCGCAATTCTAGTTGCATCTCCCCAGCATTCAGTTCACACTGCCCCCTCAGAACCGCTGTGGGTGTCAGTACAAAGTTAATGACACCCCCAGATTGCAGTGCGAACTGTGAATTCGGACAGGAATCGGATCGCATGGGTGTGAACACCCATCTGATTGGATACCAGTGCTGGGAAGAAAAAGGTTGCTGCACTTTTTTTTGTGTCAATCCATTGCGAGTTCAGCCATACAACTGTATGGCTGAATTTGCATTGCACAGACATCGCATGGGAACTGCACAGCAATGCGGTGCGAATCACATGCGATGTCTGTGTTGGCAATAGTGTGAACCCAGGCTGACCTTTTCCAAAAACACAGAGGCACAAAAGCGTGTGCATGTGTTCCATAGGAACCCATGTTAAAAAAAAATGTCATGCATTTCTGCAAAAAGTATGAAAAAACGCTTTGGTGTAAGCATCACTGTCAAGACTACTGTATTTAAACTACACTACCCTTATATCATAATATATTACCACTTGATTCCAAAGGTCATGTAACTTTTCCATGTTAAGTCTTTTTCTGCACATTGGAAATAAATCATGAAGCAGGAAATTTAGATTAGTATTCCAGAACCTTGAACCCTTGTCAAGTTTGTATTGCCATCTGTTTGATCACTTAGACAGGAAGTGAATAGAACATCTCCAAAAGGTACATACACAGCAATAATAATCATGTTCCCTTCAACCAAAAACTACAGAAGACAGTTTTGTTTGGATTTTGAATATGATACCATGTAACATACACTATATTACCAAAAGCCTTGAGATGCGTGCCTTTACACGCATGTAGCACCCTCCTAGTTAGATAGGTGCTAGATCAATGCATCTATGCTCCTTCTGCCTGTCAGGGGAGCCTGATCTATTAGATTGCCTGTCACATGTTTCCAGGTGTGATTTACTGGGTCTGAGGGAGTGTCCCCACTTTATGCAATGAGGGAACTTGTTGGACAGTGGAGGAAACCCAGCCAGTGACACATCATGTTTTATGGCAGTCCCAGTGGGCATTCCTGCAGTGCATCCTGGGATTGACCTTAAATACAAAGGGGGCATGTTACAGGGTGTCTTTGGCGGGAAGCAGAGTCCCAGGAGGAGGTAGACGGCTGTCTCTCCTCCTGAAGTGTGTGAGGAAGGTGGTCTTAAGTGGTCGGCCTAGTGAACCAGGTGTGGAGCTGAGCTGCAGAGGATCCAGTGTAAGTGACAGTGGAGCTGCTGGCAGAGTCTCTTGGGAAAAACAGTGTCCGTGAGTACTGAGTACTGACATAGGCGTGCGCACAGGGTGTGCCAGGTGTGCCTGGGCACACCCTAATCACCCCTTGTGGTGCAGATTCCCCCTGTTTAGACCCCTGATATTTCACGAAAGCTCCCTAACTAGGCTAACACCATCAGTATATACACATGTCTATGTGTTTGAGCTTTGGGGTGCACACCCTAATGCAATAGGCTGCGCACACCTATGAGTACTGAGGGACCTGCCAAAGGGTCTGGCCCATGAAGGGGGACCACTCCAGTCAGGGGATCAAGGAGCTAGCTCACACGGAGAGTATTACAGTAAGGGGGGTGCCATGTAGAAAGCTATGAAGAATAGGAACAAAGGGGGTGCCAGGAAGGGCCCTGAAGTACAGTACAGCTTATCTAAAGCGGTTCATTAATTAACACTTCATCGCTAGTGATAAAGTGAAGCAGCGGCTTTGCCGCACTCAATTGTGTCTAATATCCCAGAAAATTGTGCATAGTTGTTTCAAGTTGGAGTATCCCACTCATTCCCTTCTCCTATCCAAGTTCTCAATACTACAAAAACCAAAACTCCTAGACTGTTTCTTGACTGAGCCAGGCACTTTAAGGTAGCTGAACTATTGTACTGTTGCTATGGGTAACCCAGGGGAACCCGTCACCAGCAGCTCCCAAGGGAGTAGTGCTACACGCACATGAACTTTAATGGCATTCCAGTCTTAGTCTGTAGGGTTCAATATTGAGTTGGCCCACCCTTTACAGCTATAACAGCTTCAACTCTTCTGGGAAGGCTGTCCACAAGGTTTAGGAGTGTGTCTATTTGACCATTCTTCCAGAAGCACATTCTGGACTCTGTGCAGGCCAGTCAAGTTCCTCCACCCCAAATTCGCTCATCCATGTCTCTGTGGACCTTGCTTTGTGCACTGGTGTGCAGTCATGTTGGAACAAGAAGGGGCCATCCCCCAACTGTTCCCACAAAGGTGGGAGCATGAAATTGTCCAAAATGTCTTGGTATGCTGATGCCTTAAGAGTTCCCTTCACTGGAACTAAGAGGCCAAGCCCAACCCCTGAAAAACAACCCAACACCATAATCCCCCCTCCACCAAATGATTTGGACTAGTGTACACACAGCAAGGTCCATAAAGACATGGGCAAATTTGGCATGGAAGAACTTGACTGGCCTGCACAGAGTCCTGACCTCAACCTGAGAGAACACCTTTGAGATGAATTAGAGCAGAGGCTGCGAGCCAGGCCTTCTCGTCCAAATCAGTGCCTGACCTCACAAATGCGCTTCAGGAAGAATGATCAAACATTCCCATAGACACACTCCTAAACCTTGTGGACAGCCTTCCCAGAAGAGTTGAAGCTGTTATAGCTGCAAAGGGTGGGCCAACTCAGTATTGAACCCTACGGACTAAGACTGGGATGCCATTAAAGTTCATGTTGTGTAAAGGCAGACGTCCCAATACTTTTGGTAATATAGTGTGTGTTGTGTAAAGAAGGGTCTTAAGCACACTGGATGTTTTTTCTGCTGCTCCTGGAGGAAGAAAACCCACGGCCAGTGCATTCAGGAGCAGTAGAGTTTTGGCAGAAAAAAAACGCTTGACGTGCGTAAACGCATCAAAGCACTAGGTGTGTTTAAGCTTGAGCTGTAATTTATTTAATGGCCGCAATAAATGATTTTTCTAGCCAATTAAATGAATTAATGCTCAAGCGCTAAATGCGCCTAAATGCGTTACACGAGTTTACAAGCGTCAACCGTTTTTTTCTGTCAAAACGCTGCTGCCAGGAGAAGAGGCGCATTAGAGAGTTAGCAAAACATCATGAGGTCTTACATTTTCTGCCATCAAAAAATGGAGATGAAAAAATGTACAGTACAATTACAGTACATATTAGCCAATAGGTGTTGTAAGCAACTTCTGTCCCGTTACCGCTGTAACAAATTATTTTTCTTTCCGATATTTTCTTACAGGAATCCTGGAGAATGTCTGGCCAATATGTTGTGGTGCTGAAAGAAAACGCACACAAGTCGCAGACAGAAAGGGTAATCCGCCGTCTGCAGACCCGGGCAGCAAAGCACGGCTATCTGACTAAGATTCTTTATGTCTTCAATGAACTATTCCAGGGTTTTGTGGTTAGGATGAGCAGCGATCTGTTAGAGATGGTGAGTCACCTTATTTGTCAGCATTGGTTGGGGATTTTACACAGCTTTTTGTATAAACCAAACGGCAAGTGATCAATAAGATACTGATCAGCAGTAACTTTTCATTATGTGCTAGCTGCAGCTTTAACCACTTTACCACCGGAGGATTTTGCTGTCTTACGTCTGGGCCACTTTTTGCGATTCGGCACTGTGCGACTTTAACTGACAATTGCGCGGTCATGCGACGCTGTACCCAAACAAAATTTACGTCCTTTTTTCCCACAAACAGAGCTTTCTTTTGGTGGTATTTGATCACCTGTGCGATTTTTACTTTTTGCGCTATAAACAAAAAAAGAACGTAAATTTTGAAAAAATAACAATATTTTTCACATTTTTTTATATGAAATTCCCCCAAATAAAATGTAAAAATCAAAAATTTTTAAAATTTTTGGCCAATTTGTTTTCTGCTACCTATGTTTGGTAAAAAAAATTGCAATAAGCGTATTTTGATTGGTTTGCATAAAAGTTATTGCGTTTACTAACTAAGGGAAAGATTTCTGTAATTTTTGTTGTTTTTTTTTTAACGAGTAATGGCGGCGATCTGCGATTTTTTTTTTTTGCGGAACTGCGACATTGCGGCGGACAGATCGGACCCCTGACTGACATTTTTGACACTTTTGGGGGTACCAGTGACATTACTGCAGTAATCAGTGCTATATATATGCACGGTTACTGTAAAAATGACACTGGCAGGGAAGAGGTTAATTTTATTGGAGAGGGAGGGGTTAATGTATGCCTGGTGCTTACTAACGTGTGTGGGGGGAGGTGACTGAGTGACACAGGGACAGATCGCATGTTCAGCTATGCTGAACCCTGCAATCTGTCCCTGCCTGTCACTTAGGAGATCTGCCCGCTTTGTTTACACAAGCGGGCGGATCTCCAAACTCGATTCCCCGACGATCGGGGAAGAGCGGCGGTGATCACCGACGCTCCTCCCCTGGCCCGGCTCCCGCTGTGACTGTGACAAGGGGAGGAGTTCAGCGACGTAGGTCTACGTCGCTGGATGGGAACGAGCCACTGTGCCACAGTAGAGGCACAGTGACTGGTCGTAAAGTGGTTAAACGCGTCTTTAGCCATACCTCCCAACTTTCTGAAGTGGGAATGAGGGACACCTATTAGCAAATGTATGTAGGCATAGGACACACCCTCTGCCACGCCCCCCTTAAAGGAGAATTGTATGAAAAAAAAATGATTGGTTAAACTCACAAGTGATTTTTTACAACTACTATTTCTTTATACTGGCTTATGGAATTTACAAATGCAGCAATTTAGAATTTGGATAAAAGGTTTAGCACTGGGAAACACTTTTTGAAAGAAAAAAAGTGCATTTGATATACAACTTTATAGATCAGACCAAAATGAGGGACAATATAGAAAGTGTGCTACATATGTACACAATCAATAATGGTACCTGCGTCCTATAATATCAAATAAACAACAAAACATTGGAATGAGGTACTTAGGACTTTCATGGTACAGGATGAACCACACAGTACTACTATTTAAAATTCCAAATATTTATTACAACATTTCAGATTAAAAACACATCCATATAATGGATAGGAATGATGCAAATGCACACATTGATAGTCCAACGAGACAAGAAAATGAATAATAACACGAATCTGGCAGAACCTGACTTCCTCTAACAACAGATTGGACAATAGATGAGGTATCCAAATTATGGAAGGCCACAATCAGTGTAGTTGCAATCATACACTCTACATGTTTCGTGGGGTATCCGCTTCTTCAGGAGTTTTTTTTAGAGAGGATCAAGAGCCCACATCAACAGCATATGGGACCACAAAGCCAATGGGAGCCAGGTGGACGATAAACGATCAAACAAGCAAATGTACTGTCGGTGCAGCACCTATTCCCTGCGCTCTGAGTGGTGCAGTCCTCTATCCAACCTGACTGTAGACTTGTAGATGAGAACAGATGACATGGCAACTTGATAATACTTCAGCCTTGCAGCCCCTCGCTGGACCAGGGTGGTCCGGAAACACTGTAAACGACAAAAAACACAAGGGCGCACCGGCCTAGTGCATTATCTCTTAGACAGGTTTATTAAAATAATAGATTAAAAATACTCACAAACGAGTTTCTTGCTAAAAAGCACATCAAAATAGATATAAAATCTTCAGCAACAAGATCGGGATTGAATCGTCCCCTGAAGCTGTGCAGGCTTACCCGTTTCGAGGCTGCGCCTCTTCCTCAGAGCCTGGACGATAAATGATGATAGACGTTAAAAAGTTAGAACAGTCAAAAAACACTGGACGGTCCAACGGTAGTGAAAGATAAGCCAAAATGGACAGAGAACAGCTTTTCAAAAAAGATCTATGGGCGGATGATTGAACCTTGTAGTTATTAGTTGTGGTTCATACAGGGTAATATGTAGTGGAAAACATTCATCCACATAAGTCATGTGTATAATAATGAACCAGGGTGCAGTAAATAAAGAGTCTAATCATAAAGAGATTCGATAGCCAGTAGACCATTCGAGGCAATGCATACATCAATATCCGCCACCATGAATCACAGGATGGATCAAACATCTAAAGGAAGTAACAATCTATGTGCTGTTTGTCAATTAGACAGGACACCACACCGGATGGTAAAACCTCTCTAGTAATACACACCAACAGCTTGCCCCTAAGGCCTTGTATTGGAGCAGCTGCCTCTCTCCCTATTAGACAGATTGATAGCAAGAGAAGCCACTGGCTCCCGCTGCTGTCAATCAAAAGCTGTGACACAGGATCGGAGGCTGGGGCTGTGTCCCACTGTCTGTGTCAATGGATGCAGCATCGGGACCCGGGAATGAGCCCGCACAGGTGCCCCCATGGAAAGTGGCTATCCCTGGGGGCACCCAATGAAGAGGAGGGGCCTGAAGCACCTTTAGGGGACCCCAGAAGACCAAACCATTGCACAGAGCAGGTAAGTATAGGCATGTCATTTAAAAAAAAAAAAACAACAAAGAAAAAAAATGAACGTTTACAATCACTTTAAAGCTTCCACAAGCACTCTCATTAGGAGCTGTATTCAGCACATACAGACTGGAGGTAATAGAGTGCTTTAAAGGGGAAAAGAAAATGTCTATGAAATGGTTCATAAAAACTTGCTGATGTTCCAGAGACTGGAATCTACAAGCTAAGAATAACAAAGACCATGTACTGTATGTAGGATCTAACTTTATATATGCAGCTCTGCAGAAAAACTGCGGAGAAATGTTGTCCCAAGCTGTCACTCCAGCTGTCCCGTTAGTTTTGTGCTGTGAAATCCTGCAGACTAGGACATTCTTTACAGTAAAAAAACAAATCCTTCTGTATTTGCACAGGGTTTTGCAATTTATTACCCTAGTGAATGATTGCTTGAGCCACTTATGCTTGACAATATTTGTGTGTGATGACAGCAAACATGTGAGTGCACAGCAATAAACTGCATCGCTTCTAACCAAAAACACATAGGCCAAGGGATTCACTTTACAGATCGGATTTTGTTGCAGTCTAAGGCCCCTTTCACACTATCCGTCCGTCGGACGGATTCCATTTTTCTCAGCGGGGGAATGAGCCGCCGATCCCCCGCTGAGCAGAAGGATGACAGCTGTTCTCCACGCTGTGTGTGGAGACACAGCTGTCAGTTTCCCATGCATCTCTATGGGGGAAATCGGATGGGAACGGAAAATAGGTTTCCATCCATCCAGATTTGACGGATCGGATCGGATGTCAGCGGACATGTCTCCGCTGACATCCGATCCCCCATAGAGATGCATGGGGGGGACCGTTCAGATCCACCAAAAAAACGGACAGGCGGATCTGAACGGTCCGCCTGTGTGAAAGGGGCCTTAAGGTAAAACGGAATGTATTCTTTTTTTGTACATTTTCTTAAAGTGTTAGTAAATTCATTGTGTTTGCTTTTTACCTATAGGTAAGCCTATAAAAAGAATTACCTATAGGTACAGTAAATGTCTCCTAAACATGCGATTAGGAGATATTAACTTTAGCAGCAGCCTGTGATGGCACCGTCGCATGCAACCTGGGCTCTGAATGGACTGTGCCATCCATTCAGACCTCTGTGCCGTGGGAAATTAAACACATAGTTAAAAAGGAGGTAAACAGTGAATATCTCCTAAACTTGCACAGTTTAGGAGGTAGTCACAAGCGATGCTGGCAGTGATGTCACTGGTACATGTGCTCTAAAATGATTGCATACCCATGCCGTACCTTCAGAGCTCCGTGCTGGAGCTGAGGGCTCCCGCGTGCATGCGCGGAAGTGACGTCATCACAGCTCGGCCATTCATACGGCTGAGGCCCGCAAACTTGAAAGGAAGACCGAGTAAAAATGGAAGTGACTACAGAGGTGACAGTGCGCTACCGGAGGACTTTGTTTTCAGGTAAGTCTGTCATAATGTTCTAGTAGGCGGTGCAAACTAGCACATTAAAACTTAAAGTAGTTCTAATGCATTCTATGCATTTAAGTGAAAGACCTTCTCTGCTGAAGCTGCCCCCAGACCCCCCCCCCCACCAATCCTTACCTCAGCCCATCTAATCCAGCAATGTGCACAAGCACAGTGACTCCCGTCGCTGTCCCTCTCGTCATTGGACCTCTCTTTGCTCTCCTCATTAAGCCCATCCAATCCAGCGATGTGCACAAGCACAGTGGCTCCCGTCGCTGTCGCTCTCCTCATTGGACAGATTGATAGCAGCGGGAACGATTAACTCCCGCTGCTGTCAACACAACAGTGGGACTCGGGAGTGAGCACGCATGGGTGCCCCCAGGTCACCCAATGAAGAGGAGGGGCCTGGAACGCCAGTTTTTTCTGGTGCAGTTTACTTCTTTAACTATGTTCAGGATTATATATTTTTGAAATGTTCTTACTGTCTGGTAAATATGAAATAAGCCATTTGACTTTTTCAAATTTTCTTTATTTTAATGCGAGAATGCTATGGCTGCAACGTTTGGCCAAAAAATCAATGCAAAAAAGACATTATACAACGTGTCTGTACTAGGTCTAGCAGTGAATATTAGAAACACTTGAATGGATAGCGGTTGGACTAGTATAGGTCTTGTGCAAAGAGAAAGGGGGGGGGGACTTTGGTTATGAAATAATAAGTGTAATTCAGTTTAAGAGGGGAAGAGGAGCATCTATTGGAGGATCATTGGTTAGAAGTATGAGTTGATACCACTTGCATCCAGTTATTTTGCCACTTAGCTGTGAATGAATCGTAATTACTCCTCCTCCAGCTCATACAACTTGGTATGGTGTTACAGATAAAACAAAAGGGAAATATCTGCCACATAGGTCGTCTAGATGTATGTCTAGTTGCCTCCATCCCTAAATTTGTATTGCAAAAGGAAAAGAGATGTGGGAATTTAATTGAGTGCAACTAGGCATATAAGTTTCCAAAATGAAAAAATCATAAAAAACCCTAATAGGGGGGGACCTATAGAGAGCTGACATAAAATCAGATGTACAGTTTATAATATACCGTATTTATTAATCACATATACAATTATTGCAAATAAGGATAAATACACTTATTACATATACAATAAAAATCTGTAAAAATATAGTAGATTACATATGACACCAAATTCTCTATAGGTACATGGTCTGGAAACATATAAATACTTGAATATAATATCTGAGTAAATGTAGGTTCGACACGTTTCTTGGACCTCCGTCCATTCATCAGGAGCTTAGAGATAAGTGGGGTATCTAAAAATGATAATAGATCTTGATTATAACATAATGTTATTATAAAAAAGAGGGGGGGGGGGATAAGAAAGTAATGAATGGAATGGGCACTACCTGAGATAGTGTCACATATCCAAAAATATTCCAGTTTAGGGAAGAGGAAGACGAAAGCTGATCCGAGAAATGCCTGACCCGGGGCTGAGGCATAGACATCATCCAGCACATGGGGGGGGGGGGGGGTAGCAGCAAAAAAGTCGAAAGTCCGTATGTGGTATAAACCAGAAATCTGATGTACGTCTCAAAGGAAATAGTGTAGCGGATGTACTGGGATCAATAAGATCTGAAAATATATATATAATGCTTCGTTTTAATTATATTCCTATTATATATGAAAGAAAACTCATATTGATATGAAACCACTACCAGATTCGATGAAAGATAAGTAAAAGTCAGAAAGTCTAAAGAATCTGAATGTGAAGAGTGCCAAAAGGGTGGTAATACCACATTAGGTGTCTCCGTCTAGGGGGGCAAGTGAAAAGAAAAGGGCGTAGTGGTGAGAAAAGTGAGATGCACCATAAAAAATAGATGACAAGAAAAATTAAATTTATACCGGCTTTCGACTTTTTTATGATTTTTTCATTTTGGAAACTTATATGCCTAGTTGCACTCAATTAAAGTCCCACATCTCTTTTCCTTTTGCAATGGTGTTACAGATAGACAAAGCCAAAATGTAGACAGCCACTTCTAGAGTTTCCTATTAGAAATTCAGTATGCTCTGCAAAGACTGTATCATGGGAGCACCCTGTAAATATTTATTTCTAAAACAAATCCATACAACTAATGATAAATTTAAAGTGGTTGTAAACCTCAGACATAAAATGTGAACAAAGCATATCCCTCTATAGCAGGGATCCCCAAACGACGGCCCTCCAGCTGTTGCAGAACTACACATCCCATGAGGCATTGTAAAACTCTGACATTCACAGACATGACTAGGCATGATGGGAATTGTAGTTTCTGAACAACTGGAGGGCCATAGTTTGAAGACCCCTGCTCTATAGTGTGTACTTGTCTAAATTAAGAGCACTAAGTGTAATTTCTGTCTGCTGCTTCATTCCTTCATTGCTGTGTGAATGGAGCTGCGTCCCTTCCCTCCAATCAGCTCTCAGAGCTCTCCTTAATGAGCTATGCAGAGTGTAGCCTTAGCTATCCACCAACTTTTTTTTGGAACTCTCAGACAAGCTGTAAATTCAGCACTTTGAACAGATGTAGAGAAGAAAAGACTGCAGATAAACAAGTACAGGGGGATTTATTTCATCTATGCGTATCACCTGAGGATAGTCACTTCACTATGGTATATGTAAGGGGTGTGCTTCAGTGCTCAGAATGCTCCTTCTAGGAAAAGCATAGCCTCTTACCAGATAAGGCTGATCTCAAATCACAGAGATCAAAATATGCACAAACTCCGTCTCCAAGGAGGAATGATGCACAGGCAAGAAGTTCCCGATGATGCGGTTTTACCTGTGGGCTAGGTAAACCAGTCCCTGGAATTCAGGACACCACTCTCCTGAGCGTATGTAGGCATAAATAGGGAGAAGACCGATGGTGTAATACCACCAAACCAGCTTTATTACAAAGAAGGATTACACTTGCATCAAAGCAGTTGAAAGCAAGTGGGGATGAGAAAATAAGCCGGCCGTGGTGTCAGCCAGTGTTCTGTCAGAATAGGCGACCTGTCAGATTCAGTTACGGAAGTGACATTCCGCCACCTGAATACTTACTGCGTATGCACAGGTGTACTAATCTAACAGAACACCTGCAGTCATTAGGCGCCAGTGGAAATTTTCTACACCCAGCTACTCCTTGAATTTCCCAATCATTTAATGAATAAAGTAAATCAATATAGCAGGGATTCTCAAACTACGGCCCTCCAGCTGTTGCAGAACTACACATCCCATGAGGCATTGTAAAACTCTGATATTCACAGACATGACTAGGCATGATGGGAATTGTAGTTCCTGAACAACTGGAGGGCCATAGTTTGAAGACCCCTGCAATATATTATATTGAGATCTGTCATGCTATTATAATGTTACATTTTCAAACCCTAAAAGTTTAACGCTGGCCAGTACGGGGTGTACCAAGATGGCATCCACCACCTTCCTATTGCTGGCGTCCAGTTTCCTCCAAAATGTAACATTTAAAACAACATCACAGATGTCAGTATACTATAATTATTTATATCCGCTCAGTTAATTGCTAAAATGACTGTGAAATTCAAGGCGTAGCTGGGTGTAGTAACATGTCCACTGCAGGTGTTCTGTCACATTAGCAAACCTGCTACGCATGCACAGTAAGTATTCAGCTGATGGAACGTCACTTCCATTACCTAATCTGACGGGTCGCCATCTTCTGACAGAACATCGCCGACACGTGGTGAAGTCACACAGACTCCGCCTGGCGCGTTTCCCATTAATGGCGTCCTCTGGGATTGGAACTTTTTTATATGTTTTGTTTCTTTTCTGTTACAGGCCCTGAAACTGCCGCACGTTGAATACATTGAAGAGGACTCCTATGTGTTTGCTCAGAGCGTCCCTTGGAACCTTGATAGAATTGTCTCCACTCCACATGTAGCGAACCACTTCAACCCCCCAAGTAAGAATCTTAATTAGACCTTTACTTAAATCTGACCCCAGGCTAAGATTTAAAGTGTTAACCTCTGCATTAAGAAAAAGAAAAGACCCCAGGAACTTTATGTCATAATGTAGTAGTATGCTCCGTGAATTAGAACATTATGGCAGATTTACCTGCCAAGCAATCCCCTGCATCGGTGTGGTGTCAGCATTCTCTGCTGTCCTGGTTGCTTCCATCATCTTGTTGGACAGTTGGCAAGGTTGAATGCAAGTATTACAGCTACAGAAGTTTAGCATCTACTTGATACAGGCACTGAGCAAAGAGTGAAGAGGAACTGATTACAGCTGGGGTGCTGCCTATAGAGAAGCAACTTCTTGTGAAGTGCATAATCCAATAGTAAGGACATAAACCACCACAGGTATTGCATTGTCCCCTAATCAATGATACAGAAATTCAAGTTAAACATGTATTCAATACACCATGTTTAGCATCTTGTTAGCCATTATTTTAAACACCGGCTGCACTGAAAACTAGAATATGTTAACTAATCCTCAAACATTCGTTTTTCTGTTTAGATACAGGAGATCAGGTGGAAGTATATCTTCTAGACACCAGCATACAGAGCAATCACCGGGAGATTGAAGGGAAGGTTCTCGTCACAGAGTTTGAGAATGTACCAGAGGAGGATGGTACCAGATTCTACCGACAGGTCAGTCATTTTCTTCTTTGTTAAAAGAATATATAGATATGACAAAAACCTAAACAACATTGGCAATCCATACTTTATCCCAAAAAATTATATTGCAATTTTGGACAGATTATGGCAGATTGAACCCCAAACCAGGGGTGTAGATAAGGGGGGGTTGGGTCAGGGGGGTCCAATTCTTAGGAATTTGCACATTAAAAAGTACAGCTATTCTTGTTACCCCCTTCTCCCTAAATCCAAACTCATCGGGTTATCATGGCAACCCCTTATCCATCATTGTCCATTTTGTAAAGAGAATTAAGTAGGGGTGGGAAATTATATTTTTAGGCACTGTTCATATCTGGCAGAACTGGGGTCACTCTTTTATCATAGGCTGTTTATTACACATTAGGGATCTGGGATCCTCAAAATGAACTCATAACGCATTGTAGGGAACTGGTAAGGGTTCCTGAAGACCCCTTCACCAGCCAGTTCAATTTGTGGGTGGTCCTAGTTTCAAATACTATTTTATAGGAGATGAGTTTTCCCACCTTTTGCAGAAACAAGTGGTCAAGCATGAGTTTTATTTCACATGACTCCAACGCTCATGAACAGTAGCTGCCAACACACCTGCAGTGCAATGTGCACCACGTGCCTTGTAGTGCGCTACATTGCTGAAAATGCTGCTGGTAAATTTTTATGTGTTACAGGAAACACAAGAGGGTAGGGGCCCTACAACTGATTGGGAACAATTAAAAAAGGGGATGGTCTAGAGTCCTGTCTCTTATTGGGGGAATATGCTACAAGGGATTGCTATGGTCTTCCATACTCCCTTAGATAATCACTAAGCTCTTGTAAGAGCTTGTGTAAGAGCTTGTTCTGCTGCCCTCTCTGGGGAAAGAGAGGTTCACCCACGGGAACCTGGAGCCTTGTCGTAGATCCAGGGTGGGTAGGAGACGGCGAGACCCTAACCAAGCTGCGGCGGTTCGTGGGGTCTGAAGTGGTTGCGGTGTCTGGTGGAGTGCTTGGAGCCCTCGGAAAGCACTAGGAGCATCTGTCAACAGAGGTACCCGGTCGGGGTGCTGGTTGATCCGTTACAGATGGGTTTTCAAACGAGTTGGTTTCCTTAAAATGGAACTGCACCGCAAACCAAAAAATGCTATAGTAATCATTTTTAATATTCAAAGCAAATCTATCCATGCATGTCTTCATGCTTTGTTTTGCTGAAATTTTGAAAAAGACCCCCCTGGCATTTCTAGCAGTGGCCGTCTTGAGTAAGGGGAGAAGATTCATGTAGCATTTACTTACTGGAATCCATTTTCCCTTAGCTCAGGCATGGGTTGAGCTGAGAACCCTCCCTCCCCTCCTGAAGACTCTTGGAATGTATGACATAATTTGCCTAGGCATGGAAACCAGGAAGTAACTGAAGAAATGGGGAATGAGTGGGGAGGAAAGAAGGACACTGAACACTAAACTGTAACTTATCAGTATCTTTTAAATCAGTGTTTCTCACCCTTTAAAATGATGTACAATCTTGAGGCACTACACTGTAAAATGTTAAAACAAAATTAATGGTTTTACTGTAGCGCAGCAACATCCACACATGTGAACCAACCAACATTAGAGGCAATGTATTCTTCCAAAGCAAATACACCTTTGCACACTGGTACTGACTAGTATGCCTATGTTTCTCTTCTCCCTTGGTTTTTCTCCCTCGCAAAGCTAATGTGACCCCAGTGCTTCTGAAGAGGGACAGGGACAAGGATGCTTTGCATGCCCCCAACATCCTCCTTATTAACCAATTATGTCATTGGGTCTTAGGATGCCAGCGACAGGAAGGTTGTAATGGAGCACAATGAAAACCTGTGGCTTTTTGTAACTAAAAGGCCGGCTTCATCCATCCGCTGTCTTGTATAACATTTTTGAGCAATTTTTAGGCATTTTGCCAAGGCACCCCGGAAGAAACCTGAAGGCTCCCTGGTTGAAAAAGACTGCTTTAAATTATTCTTCAACTCACAAAGACATGAAGATAATCTTTTTTTTAAAAATCTATAATTATATTGATTAATAATTCTGCAGTCTGTAATCTGTTGTATGCATAGGTCACTATGTGCTGTATATAAGAAGTAGTTCTGACAAAAAGAGAGAGACTGCATTACTCATGACCACGAATTTACTTGTTGCCTGATTTACTCCTTAATTAAATTATATAGAGTGCGAATGTTTGGGCTTAGTAAGAACCCTGTACAAAATAACTGAGCTTCTGTGCTATCAGATATTTATTTACTTTTTTTGCAGGCCAGTAAATGTGAAAGTCATGGAACACATATGGCTGGAGTCTTAAATGGAAGAGACGCAGGTGTTGCCAAAGGTGTCAATCTCCGCAGCCTGCGAGTTCTGAATTGTCAGGGTAAAGGAACAATTAGTGGCAGTCTAATGGGTAAGAATATTTCTTCTGATAATGTTAAAAATTCTTTAAAGCCCAGTCGTTATCATACACTATATTACCAAAAGTATTGGGACGCCTGCCTTTACACGCATCTGAAATTTAATGGCATCCCAGTGTTAGTCCATAGGGTTCAATATTGAGTTGGCCCACCGTTTGCAGCTATAACAGCTTCAACTCTTCTGGGAAGGCTGTCCACAAGATTTAGAAGTGTGTCTATGGAAATGTTTGACCATTCTTCCAGAAGTGCATTTGTGAGGTCAGGCACTGAAGGCCTGGCCTGCAGGCTTCGCTCTAAATCATCCCAAATGTGTTCTATCAGGTTAAGGTTAGGACTCTGTGCAGGCCAGTCAAGTTCCTCCACCCCAAACTCACTCATCCATGTCTTTATGGACGTTGTTTGTGCACTGGTGGGCAGTCATGTTGGAACAGGAGGGGGCCATTCCAAAACTGTTCCTACAAAGTTGAGAGCATGAAATTGTTCAAAATGTCTTGGTATGTTGACGCCTTTAGAGTTCCCCTCACTGGAACAAAAGGCCAAGCCCAACCCCTGAAAAACAACCCCACACCATAATTCCCCTCCACCAAATGATTTGGACCACTCCTAAACCTTGTGGACAGCCTTCCCAGAAGAGTTGAAACTTATGGCTGCAAAGGGTGGGCCAACTCAATATCGAACCCTACGGACTAAGACTGGGATGTCATTAAAGTTTATGTGCGTGTAAACGCAGGCATCCCAATACTTTTGGTAATATAGTGTATCTACTTACCAAGCATGTTAGGGTCATTTATATAAAGATATCAGAGATGGCATTTTTTAAAATACAGAATTAACATTAGACTATGCAATATACCTATAAAGGCTCCAAAGAGGGAGACAACTGTGTATTGCCAGAGCTGCAGAAAGTCTTGTGACTCTTCTGGTGTAAGGCAAATAAAGTCCTCAGTTTGATTTTCTTAAAATGTATCCAATATAAGACCCTTTTTGTTTATTTATTACAGGTACTTATATAGCGCCGTCAATTCATTCAGCACTTTACATATTTACTATACATTCACATCAGTCCCTGCCCTCGAGGAGCTTAAAATCTAAGGTCCATAACTTACATTCATACATACACATACCAGGGCCAATTTAGACAGGAGTAAATAACCTACCAGCATGTCTTTGTAGTATGGGAGGAAACCCATGTAGGCATAAGGAGCACAAGCAAACTCCAGGCAGGTAGTGCCATGGTTGGGATTCCAACTGACGACCCTAGTGCTGCTGGATGGAAGTGCTAACCACTTAGCCACTGTGCTTTATTCTTTTGTGTCGTATGATAAATATACTACCAATCCACTTATCAGAAAAATGCAGTAACTAGCAAACTTTTAGATTGTAAAACATATTTCAACATGAGGCATTCTGTGTCTTTTTCAGGTCTGGAGTACATCAGGAAGACGTTGATTGAACAGCCATATAGTCCGCTGATCATCCTTATCCCTTTTGTTGGGGGATATAGCAGAACACTCAATATGGCCAGTCGTATGCTCATCAAATCTGGTGTGGTGATCATTGCAGCAGCTGGGAATTATAAGGACGATGCCTGTCTGTATTCCCCAGCATCTGAGCCAGAGGTATGAAATACTGATGTAATGGGGTCCAGAATGAAGTTTGATTACATCACTAGAAATCAAAGTTTTATCTCTTAATAGGCTTGTAAAGTAGTCAAAAAGAAAAGCAAAGGAGGGCTTTTTTGCAGGATTATCATACTGCTGTCCAATATATAATATTAACCAGTAGGTCATTGCCTTACTGGCATTTTTCAATATGTTACTGCTACAATCTTGCTATATTCTAATCTTTGTTGCTCTTGTTGCTAATGTTTCTATGCTCACTCAGGAAATTTGGCCCAACTTGTCTAGCAAAAGATTGTATCATCCCCAGTTATGAACAAATTTAGAAGAAAAGTCTTTTAGCGCTTACAGTGGTGATCAAAATGCCACCCTAAGGCTCCTTTCAGACGGCCGCTCCGCTGCTTAAGTCCGCTGCGGGACTTTTTTTTTCCACGGAGCGGATGACATTTGTGTCATCCGCTCCGTGTGCCCGCATATCATCCCATCCATTTGCGGATGATATGCGGACATAATGTAAGTATATGGCATTGCGGATGTCAGCGGATGACACCGCTGACATCCGATTTTCATTCCTTTCCGTTTTTTACACGGATGGAAAAATGGGGTTCTACACGGATGGAAAAATGGGGTTCTGTTCCATTCGTAAAAACGGAACAGAACTGAAAGGAGGAAAATCGGATGTCAGCGGATGGTATTCCGCTGACATCCGCAGTGCCATTCACTTACATTGATGTCCGCAAATCATCCGCAAAAAAATAGGATGATTTGCGGACACACGGAGCGGCCGTGTGAAAGGACCCTTACAGACCACTAAAAATATCTTTGATGTAATGCAGCTGGCTCTGCCAAGTGGCATTGGCTTTGAAACTATGCAAGCACCTTCAAATGGGAGGTAAATCAACCACAGCTCAAGGATCCCCTAGAACTTTTGGATGAACCCTAGGGTTCCACAGAAGCTTGGTTGAAAATTGCTGCTCTAGAGTTACACATCGATTTGCCATTTTTCATTATGTGAGAAAATGTGATTGTTGTACACCTTTGTCTTTTACAGGTTATAACAGTTGGAGCCACTAATTATGAGGACCAGCCAGTAACAATGGGAGTGCTTGGTACAAATTTTGGAAATTGTGTTGACTTGTTTGCTCCAGGAGATGACATTATAGGAGCCTCTAGTGACTGCAGCACTTGCTTTACATCTAAGAGTGGAACTTCACAGGCAGCAGCGCATGTAGCAGGTATGGGCACATACAAAATACACTGGGCTGTGCAAAGTGCAAAGGCTTTATGCAAATTACAGTATCCCATGGCATTTTAGATCAGTAGAAAAATTCTGACTAGTACCTTGGATTACTGCATTTGTTTTTTTTTAATATGTCTTGTACAGTATCTCACAAAAGTGAGTACACCCCTCACATTTTTGTAAATATTTTATTATATCTTTTCATGTGACAACACTGAAGAAATTACACTTTGCTACAATGTAAAGAAGTGAGTGTACAGCTCGTATAACAGTGTAAATTTGGTGTCCCCTAAAAATAACTCAGCACACAGCCATTAATGTCTAATCCACTGGCAACAAAAGTGAGTACACCCCTAAGTGAGCATGTCCAAATTGGGCCCAATTAGCCATTTTCCCTCGCCGGTGTCATGTGACTCATAAGTGTTACAAGGTGTGAATGGGGAGCAGGTGTGTTAAATTTGGTGTTATCGCTCTCACTCTCTAATACTGGTCACTGGAAGTACAACATGGCACCTCATGGCAAAGAACTCTCTAAGGATCTAAAAAAAGAATTGTTGCTCTACATGAAGATGGCCTAGGCTATAAGAAGATTGCCAAAACCCTGAAACTGAGCTGCAGCACGGTGGCCAAGACCATACAGCGGTTTAACAGGACAGGTTCCACTCCGAACAGGCCTTGCCATGGTTGACCAAAGAAGTTGAGTGCACATGCTCAGCATCATATCCAGAGGTTGTCTTTGGGAAATAGACGTATGAGTACTACCAGCATTGCTGTAGAGGTTGAAGGGGTGGGGGGTCAGCCTGTCAGTGCTCAGCCCATATGCCCCACACTGCATCAAGTTGGTCTGCATGGCTGTCATCCCAGAAGGAAGCCTCTTCTAAAGATGATGCACCAGAAAGCCCGCAAACAGTTTGCTGAAGACAAGCAGACTAAGGACATGGATTACTGGAACCATGTCCTGTAGGTTGATGAGACCAAAATAAGCTTATTTGGTTCAGATGCTGTCAAGCGTGTGTGGCAGCAACCAGGTGAGGAGTACAAAGACAAGTGTGTCTTGCCTACAGTCAAGCATGGTGGTGGGAGTGTCATGGCTACTGTGACATACTGAAGCAGAGCATGAACCCCTCCCTTAGGAGACTGGGCCACAGGCCAGTATTCCAACATGATAATGACTCCAAACACACTTCCAAGATGACCACTACCTTGCTAAAGAAGCTGAGGGTAAAGGTGATGGACTGGCCAAGCATTACTCCAGACCTAAACGCTATTGAGCATCTGAGGGGCATCCTCAAACGGAAGGTGGAGGAGCGCAAGGTCTCTAACATCCACCAGCTCCGTGATGTTGTCATGGAGGAGTGGAAGAGAACTCCAGTGGCAACCTGTGAAGCTCTGGTGAACTCCATGCCCAAGAGGGTTAAGGCAGTGCTGGAAAATAATGGTGGCCACACAAAATATTGACACTTTGGGCCCAATTTGGACATTTTCACTTAGGGTTAGTATACTCACTCTTGTTGCCAGCGGTTTAGACATTAAAGGGTGTGTGTTAAATTATTTTAAGGTGATATCAAATTTACACTGTTATACAAGCTGTACACTCACTACTTTACATTGTAGCAAAGTGTCATTTCTTCAGTGTTGTCACATGAAAAGATAGAATAAAAAATTTACAAAAATGTGAGGGGTGTACTCATTTTGTGAGATACTGTATCTTTTACTATGGGGCCAGGATCTGATATTGGCCTTCTAACCTAATTTTTTGATATTTCCACTGTGAAGGCCTGTGCCATTCTACAACAATAACTAAAACTATATTATAATCAATATTGTCATACCAATCTGACTGAACTACTTAAGGTCTGTGGAAAAAAAAAGGATGAATCATAATACCGCAAGCTAGTTTTGGGTCCATTTTAAAGCAAACAAAATATACTGTATCATTAAGATTAACCTGAGGGCCTTTCCACTGTTAGTAAAATGGTGCAGCAGTGTCTACAATTGGAGTCTTCTCGTGTAACGATGATGGTTGGTAGACTGGATCACATGGCTGCAATACAGGACCACCTACAATGAGTCTGCTTTCCAGCTAAAGAGGAAGGTCAACACTATTCCAGCTTTGGAAATCTTTTAAAATCAATACATTTTCAAGAGCTCCTAGTGTCTTTCTACCACAACCACCTAATAGTGCTATGGGGATACTGATGTGTGTGCCAATCTACTCATTTCCAGTGGTGTGATAGTGAGATAATTTACTAAAAGTGTTAAGCCCCTTTAAGTCTCCAGGTATGAATAAAGTACTTTAACGACCTGGCATACAAAGTGCACATTTTGATGTTTTATGTATTTTACATCATTTCCATTCCTTCTGCCAAGTTGATTTGTTGGTCACCATTATGTACATTTGTGTTCTAGGTATTGCAGCAATGATACTGAATGGAAAACCAGACTTAACTGTAACTGAACTGCGACAGCGGCTCATCCATTTCTCTACTAAAAACGCCATCAATGAAGCCTGGTTCCCTGATGAGCAGAGACTAATCACTCCAAACAGGGTGGCTGGATTACCTGTTAAACTAGCCAGTGGTAAGGCACTGCAACTAAGAACATCATGGCATCCATTGCTTCCTCCCCTGCCTACTTTGTTGCACTTGCTAAACATGTCCACGGGTTTAGGAAAATAAATGTCTTTGACCCCCTTAGCTCCCAATCAAATTGTTTCAATCTTTTTTACTGCAGAAGGTTGGTTACTGTGGGATAACAGATTGCCTATTTTTTTCAAGGTTTTTTTTTTTTAGCTCTGTCTCTGCTAGGGAGGTTTACCCCACTGTTTGTCCTGCTGACCACTGTCAGACAGAAACTTAAAGCAAAGTTCCACTCATTTTTAAGTTTATTAAAAGTCAGCAGCTACAAAAAGTTTAGCTGCTGACTTTTAATAAAAGCACACTAAACTGTTCCATGATCGAGCAATGCGGCCGCTCAAAGCCTCGCTCCTCTCTCGCCTATCCCTGGCACCGGCATCAAAAGTGTGGACTCCTGGCTGCGCCTTCTCAGTGGCTGGGCAATCTTCTGGGACCTCTGACATGTCCCGGAAGATTGTAGGGAGGTAGGGGGAGAGGAGATCTTCCGCTCGAGTCGCCTAGGCGGCCCGAGTGGAAGTGGAAGATGGGTACCTGTCAAAACTAGGTACCCCCTCCCCCCAAAAAAAAGTGTAACTCCACTTTGAGTGGTTGTAAACCCTTACAAATACCTAGTGAAGTGACTAGCCTCAGGTGATACTCAGAGATGAAACAAATCATCCACATATGTTGTACCTGTTTTATCTGCAGTCTTCTCTTCTCTACATCCGTTCAAAGTCCACAATAATAAGGATTGCCTGTGCTGTCAGAAAAAAGGGGGTGGAGAGCTTAAGTTACACTCTGCAGAGCTTAGCAAGGAGAGCTTCGAAAGCAAATTGGAGGGAAGGGACACACCCACCCCACCCCACCCCCCCTTCACATAACGCACTGGAACAGAGCTGAGGATGTCAATCAACTGGAATTCCCTCCCCTGTCACTTTTTTTATACTGATGTCAGGAAAACTTGTCAGGAGCGACTCATGCTGATAGCAGAGGAATGAGGCAGCAGACAGAAATGACACTTAGTGCTCCTTATTTAGACACAATAAAAGTACACACAATAGAGGGATGTACTTTGTTCCCATTTCATATCTGAGGTTTACAATCACTTTAAGGGTAAACCCCAAAGTTAAGAGTTGTCATGTGAGGAAGAGTTGAAGGGAATTTTACCAATGTGGACACCTGTTCTGGTGACAGCTGTCTAAGAGAGGAATCACCCTCGCTTAGGGGAGATCTTTATCTTACTTCCCGTTGAGCCTTCAGGTCCGAACATAAAAGGAATTCTCCCTAGCAGGACACAGACAACGAAAAAAGCTTAATAGGGTTTTACTCTTTCCACCTCTGACACCAGTTGGAATGTAATCATTCTCCTTTGCCCGGAGTTCATCGTGTTTTCTCAGGTGGGAATAATTTGTTGATAGATGATGGCAAATTTTACCTGAAAATTTCCCCAGGTATGTTCGTGTATTTTAAAATCTCTGGCCACCAGTCAGTGTCCTTCAGTCACAGTCTGTCTATATCACTTGGTTTGTAAACCACTAAAGCTAGCCTTACACCAGTGGAAACGTTTATATTCTTCTAGTTAGTGGGGACAAATTGATGTTCACTTTGAGGAGAGAATTAGAAGAAGGATTGTCAGGGACACAGCCGTACTGGCATTTCTGCCAGTACTAGTCATGGAAGCTCCTGGCTCAATCGACACAGCCCTCTGCTGGCCCGTCAGGGAAATGGCCGTAGGAGAACTGGCAACATTGCCAGTAATAGCAATGGTCGTTCCTGCCTCAATTGACACTGCCCTCTGCTGGCCTATAAAAGGTGGCCATAGGAGCAGACTCATTGCTGGATTATCTCTCAGCTTCCTGTGCTTCCTGTTTCCTGTTTGGACTTTCTGTTGTGACCCGGTGTAACGTGAGAATTACCTACCCCGTGAGAATAACCTACCCTCGTCACTTCCGGCCAGAAACAGCTGAGCAGCGCAGCAGTGCGCATGCTCAGAGCCCCGGATACCTAATGGAAGAACAGAGGAGCTTACTAGTGCGCATGCGCACTAGTATGAACGATCACGGTGTACCGTGAAAAAAACCTACCGACGTGTCGGTTACATAAAACAGCGGGGCTGAAATAGGAGTCATCTCCGCTCCTGTGCCTGTCACTTCCCTGCTCTCGGCAAGTAAATATGAAAGCGGCTCTCGGCTCCGTGATTTATCTTTTCATACACCCGCCGCCGCTTTTATATTTACTATCCGAGATCAGGGAAGTGGCAGGCACAGGAGCGGAGATGACTCGTATTTTAGCACAGCTGTTTTAATGTAACCGCTGCGTTACATACAGTGCCGAGAACCGGAAGTGACGAGGGGTAGGTTTTTCTCACGGGTAGGTAATTCTCACGGAACACCGGCTTGTTTCTGAACCATCTGATCTCCTCCTGGTGTTTGACCCTTGGCTTGCCTCTCTGACTTTGCTCTTGCTACTACCTGCCTGTTTTCCCAGTGTATGACCCTGGCTTGCCTAAGGACTCTGCTTCTGCCTGCTCACCTGTGTATGACCCTGGCTCGTCCCTGTTCTGCTACTTACCTTGCTCTTGGACTGATCACTGGTGTTTGACCCTCGGCCTGGCTTTTACTACTCCTCTAGTTGCCTGCTTTACCCAGAGTTCCTGAAATCATCTGGTGCTCACCACAGGCGACCTGTGCTACTTGGGACGCTTCACCTCCTGTACCACTTCCAGGGGTGACTCGCACTGAGCTGCAAGGGAAGCCCTCTCTGCACTTCGGCCTCCATCCAGACCGTGACAAGGATTTTTTTTGTTAACCAAACATAATTCTAATTTTAAATGTAGTTTTCATATGGGAAAACTTGCATTTATTGTAATATGCATGCATCTAGGGGCGGGGGACCCCAGAAGATGAGGTTTGGGGCTGTTCTGTGCAGACCCATTGCTAAGAGCAGGTAAGTATGACTTTATACATTGACGTTATTTTAAAAATAAATAATTACATTTACAATCACTTTAAATTACTGTTATATTAGACTAAACATATTTTTAGTCGCCTACTGCTACGAGGCTAACCCATAGATGACTCATTGAAATCAGGAAATAGCTCAGGCGTGTTTGTATCCTAATCCAAACCCATCTGAGCTATTTTGCCTGAAAGCTGTCACTGCTCCCCGTCGATCATAAGCACCGAGGCATATAACTATTTCTCGTCTCTTTTCTTAGATGAGGAGCTCTTGTGTCGAACGGCTTGGTCCAAAATATCAGGCTTTGCCCGAACAGCAACGACCTCTGTCCAATGTACTGAGAAAGAGGAAATGTTCAGCTGCTCTAGTTTCTCTAAAAATGGAAAAAGGAAAGGGGAGCAAGTGGAGGTAGGTGTAAAGAATATTCAAATACAGTAAAACCTTGGTTTGAGAGTAACTTGGTTTGAGAGCGCTTTGCAAGACAAGCACATTTTTAAAAAAAATTTTGACTTGATATACAAGCAGCGTCATGTCACAACTGGGTATAAAAGAGAAGAGGTGCCTCTAAGTGTAGCAATATGGTTACATTTAATGAAGGTTCAATATTTAGCAGCTCACATGGTTGATGATTAAAACAGGCACATCTAAGTATTCAGGCATCCGGGGTAAAGCTGTCCACATAGACTATCCTCCGCACTGCCATCTTCATCACACCCTTCCACGCTGCGCTCCACGAGCGATTCAAAGTCTCGCTTCAGATCACTCTACTGCAGGGTAGTCTTCCCAATCACAATTGCAGACTGACAGTGGTGAGAGCTGGTGGTCCAGAAGATGGTCTATATGGACAGCTTTACCCCGGATGCCTGCATACTTAGATGTGCCTCTTTAATCATCAACCATGCGAGTTGCTAAATGTTGTACCTTCATTAAATGTCCCCATACTGCTACACTTTGAGGCGCCTCTCTTCTCTTTTATACTCTGTAGCTCCTGCTGGATTTTGCTTCTAATCCCCTTGTGGAGGCTGCCATTTGTGGATGGACATTTTAGGATGACACAACCTATCACATTGCTATAATCTTTGTATATAGACTATAAACTGAAAGACTTATGAATAAATGGTTGTGGAATGGATCATCTGAGTTTCCATTATTTCTTATGGGAAAATTTGCTATGATATAAGAGTGCTTTGGATTATAAGCATGCTTCCGGAACGAATTATGCTCGCAATGCAAGGTTTTACTGTAATCAGTAAAATAGAATTTTACCTGCAGAGGGTATGATTTGGAAATGGTATGGCCATTTTGAGGCTTTCAAGATTTAGTAACTACAAGCCTCATCATCCTTAGTGGAAAGGGTACACAGAGTCATGTAATTTCTGAATCTCATATTATATTCCATTACCACCAGTTGGCTAAATCACATACCACTTTCTTACATCATTTGAGACTCCAGTGGTGAGATTTCACTGCAGTAATTTTGTTAGCTATATCTCAATCAACAAATAATAAAGTGGTGACCTGGTATCTAAAATGCAATACATCCAACCCTATTCAACATATATAATACAAACAATTATTTTGCCTGTGTGACTTTAAATGAGGCATGACATATAGCTGACATATAGCTGGGTTATGCACTATCAATTTATTCAACAACACATGAAGATGTTATAACACACATCAGAGGGTTAAAAATAACAAATTGGTTCTTATATCTGACAAGCATCAACATAAAATATACAATTCTTAAAATAATCATTCCATATAATATTTCAAAGAACACATCCAATGAAAAAGGGGGATGCGTCCTAAAAGTCAACGCATTTTTTTTTAATGACACCCCAACAAGACAACCAGACACAGCACATGGCAATGTATGGCTAAGGATTGAAAGACCAAGATCCTATCAAAGACCAGCACACAGCCTATGTGATTCCACAGATGAATGAGAAGGCCACACATTGAAAGTTGCAGTCACAAATGAAAAAGGAAACTATAGCTACATCTACAACACAATCCAAGAGCAAGATGGAAAGTCAACATCTGACTGAGCTCTCCAGCAGCAGGGCTGTAGTGAAATATCAGTTTACGTTGCATTTTCCTTGAAAACACATCTGGATTTCAAGTCAAAATAAAAGTTATTTCTCTTTACAGAGCAGAGAGCACATCCCAGTACTTGTACTTAGCCTTACATTTTCCCTTTTGCATCTCATTGCCCCCCAAAAAAACGATGTGTAAATTTAATGATCACTGGTTAAAAGTTTACACAATGGCGAGGCTTGGTGTTTGGCTGCTCAGGTAGGAAGCACTGCCTTGTGGGAGTTAGGGAAGAAAGTCCTGTGTCCTCTCATATCAGTAAATACTGGTTCTGCTTGATGCTACAAGAGAACGCTGGGAGAACGAGGTGATGTGGGAATCGATTGGAAATTCATTGCAAAAATAATGGTGCCTGCTACCCAAAGAACTAGTTGCTTTTACCCAAATGGGTACAGTAGAGGTGCTCTTTAAGACCTCCAGGTCTATTTTATGAAATGATTAGAAAATTTCTGTTGAACACATAGGCAGAAAAAAGAGCGCACAGGCTCTGGTGCAAAACCTTTTATCAAATGTGTAAAATAATAAAATCAGTTCATTCACAAACATAGGTAGAGTAGAGCACGTCATCCACATGGGTAGACTCAGAAAGGAGGAGTTCCTGCACCTATTCTCTGCGGAAAAAAAGCCCTGCCTATATCCATATCAGAGAATATCAATATGTACATTTACTAATTCCTGCCACCTAATCAGAAGTCATCATCTACTGATCTGAATTCAGTAAACATTAATCTGACCAACTGTATTACTGCAATTCGGACTTTTGTATTGCACAAGCCCATTATTTTTTTTGTTGTACTGACACCATACAGATAGCTACACTTTCCAATTTGTTGCGCAGGTCAGGATTCTGAAAGATACATGGAACTCATGATATTGACTGTATTTCTTTAACACACAGGATAAGGATGGTAAGAAGACCTGCATTGCCCACAATGCATTTGGAGGTGACGGAGTATACGCTATTGCAAGATGCTGTGTTTGGCCAAAAGCAAACTGCCAGGTAAATGCCAGTATTCCTGATGGTACAAACACCATGTCCACCGCCAGCTGCTCGGAGGAGGACCATGTTCTAACAGGTACAAACTAATAATCTAAAGCGAATTTAAACATATATCACTGGACATTGTGCACATTATAATGAAAAAAAGACATGGCTAATTTTTTTCAAGTGCAATTCCATCCAAATAGCTACATAGATACATACATAGTTAAATAAGATATATCATTATCATTTTTTTGTCAGCTCTATCTCCTATGGAACAAAATACATGCAGTACTTTGTCCCATGTATTATATAAGTGCTTTCTAACCTTAGATTTGAGGTCTGAACTGCCCCCTGCCCTCTGGCATGGCAGATCTGACAACACCTATGAAGGAGACGGATGATGCAAAGCTGCAGCTTGTGTCAACTGTAAACACTTTTGAGAGACAGGGAGCGGAATGCTGAGGCTGACATGTCCACCCTCCCTCTGCATTCCTCCTGCCGTTGCTTGTCTCAGTAAAGTGTTCACAGCCAAGAAAAGCTGCAGCTATGAACTGGCTGTCTCCTTTATATCTGTTATCTGATCAGCCATGACAGAGAGGAGGGGGTGCATAACTAAGGTTAAAAAGCACTTAGAAACATGGGACAGAGTACTACATCTACTTTATCCCATAGGGGACATAACTGTAAAAAAAAATTTAATAAAAGATCTTCATTTTCCTGTATAATATTCTGAATTATGTTTAAATCAATCTTGTTATTCCCACTCTTAGCACACTGACTAGCCAGAAGTCACACCATTATTCACTTACTGCAGCTTTACAGCATCCCCAATCACCTGCTGCCCATTGGACTATGAAAGAACACCATATGCTTCTGAGAACCTCCGTGCTCTCTTCCCTCTGTAAGCTGCCTTATGACCTCCCCCTCGGGCTCCCAGTGCCTGAAACCATGTTTGATTGATAGAATCCTTCTATAGAGCCTGATTTTGTCACAGTGCATAACCTCCTAATCTACACTTGATTTTTCATGTGCAGGGGCTGATAATACAAAATGGAAAATTTCCTACCAAATACTTACTGTAATTTTCTTTTCCTGATGGACTCCATGGCAGCATACGGTTAGGTAGCTCTGCCCTCGCTCCTACACCATAAGATTCCACTCCCATAAATGTTGAGGCTAAGCCAGAGGCCGCGTTTCATAATTAGCCTGATAATGACACTAGGAAGGGACTCCTGCTGCCATGGAGTCCATCAGGAAAGGAAAATTATGGAAAGTATTTGGTAGGAAATTTTCAGTTTTCCTGACACTCTATGGCAGCATACATTTGGGAACAAGGGTAGAGATGCTGGTAAGGTTTCAATTAAAGCTCATGCAACAGAAAACCTCACGGCTAAAATTGAACTCGTCCTCTGGCTCAGCCTCAAAATGTATAGTAGTGAGGTCCTATGGGGTAGGGTGAGGGCAGAGCTACCAAAACGTAGGCTGCCATGGAGTCTGTCAGTAAAGAAAGATTCCAGGCAGTTATATTAGCAGTGTTTTAAACATGTATGCTTTTTTTTGCTTGGGGGTTTGCTCATATGTAAAATGTAAGTCATCAGACATGTCTAGACCTCCTTTGAGGAAGATAGATAAACATATAAAATACCACTAAGAGGTCTGTATAAAGAGTTTGCTGAACGAATGTGACACACATCTCCAATGAAACTTGATGTATTCTGTATAATTATCTCCTTTGATTAATATCGTCATAGTGCTTTTTTTCCAGGGTTATTAAAAAAGAAACCCTTTGTTATGACCACTAGATGGTACTTATGATCATAGGAGATAATTACCGTATAAATTATACAGAATACTGCAAGTTTGTGTTGCAAAAGGTATGATTGAAGACAGTATGAAGTGCAAAGTGATAATTATGAAGGCTATCATGGCAGGAAGTACATATACAAGAGAGAGGATTGCGTGATGGGATGCAATATGTGCAGGAGAAGAGTGCAGAGCGTATGCCGGGGGTGGGGGAATATATGCAGGAGGAGAGTATGCAGTGAATGGTAGAATTAAGTATGTGCAGGAGAGGAAAGCAGAGGGTGTCATGGGGGAACCTACTTTATGTAGTAAAGAAGAGTTTTCTATTATTATTATTATACAGGATTTCTATAGCGCCAACAGTTTGCGCAGCGCTTTACAATTTGAGGGAAGACAATACAGTTACAATACAGTTCAATACAGGAGGAACTAGAGGGCCCTGCTCGTTAGAGCATAAAATCTAGAAGGGAGGGTAAAGTGAAAAAAAAGGCAATAACCGTGGGGGATGGGTTGATGGAGAAAATGGAGGTACATTTATTAGGGGTTGGTAGGATAGGCTTCTTTGAAAAGGAGGGTTTACAGAGATCGCCTAAAAGCTAATAGAGTGGGAGATAATCGCACAGATAAGGGTAAGGAGTTCCATAAGATTGGAGAGGCTCTGGAAAAGTCCTGGAGGCGGGCATGGGAGGAGGTGACGAGGGGGCTAGAGAGCAGGAGGTTTTGAGAGGAACGAAGAGAGCGATTAGGTTGGTATTTTGAGACGAGGCTGGTGATGTAGCTGGGGGCTAAGCTGTGGATTGCTTTGTAAGATGTTGTAAGTATTTTGAATTTAATTTGTTGGGTGAGCGGAAGCCAGTGGAGGGCTTGACAGAGAGGAGCAGCGGACACTGAGTGATTGGTAAGGTGGATGAGTCTGGCGGCAGCATTCATGATGGATTGGAGGAGGGATAGCCTGTTTAGAGGTATGCCAACGAGAAGGGAATTGCAGTAGTCGAGGCGCGAGATGACCAGGGAGTGAACTAAGAGCTTTGTTGTGTCTTTGGTTAGAAAGGGGCGTATTTTGGAGATGTTGCGGAGGCTGAGGCGGCAAGATTTGGACAGCGATTGGATGTGGGGTTTGAAGGAGAGTTCAGAGTCCAGGACAACACCTAAGACCTTGGCATGTGGGGATGGGCTAATAGTAATGCCATCGATATTGACAGAGAAATCAGGGGAAGGGGCACGTGGTGGAGGAAAAATTATAAGCTCGATTTTGGATGGATTGAGTTTGAGGAAGTGGTGAGACATCCAGACTGATATATCTGATAGTAAATTAGTGATACGTGAGGAGACTGAGGGAGAGAGCTGAGGGGTGGATAGGTAGATTTGGGTATCGTCAGCGTAGAGATGGTATTGGAAGCCGTGGGAGGCTATCAACTGACCCAGAGAGGAGGTGTAGATTGAAAATAAAGGGGTCCAAGAACAGAGCCTTGGGGGACCCCAACAGAGAAGGGAAGAGGAGGAAGTAGAATTGTACGCAATGCTAAAGGTGCGGTTGGATAAGTAGGAAGAGAACCAGTGAAGAGTAGAGTCAAGGAGACCAAAGGCATGGAGTTTTTTGAGGAGGAGGGGATGGTCAACCGTATCAAAGGCAGCAGAAAGGTCCAGAAGTAGGAGTACAGAATAGTGTCCATTGGTTTTGGCCATTAGTAGATCGTTTGTCAGTTTTAGGAGAGCAGTTTTCTATTTTTGCATACGGTCATACATTGTACTCATGTTTATGATAGCACCGCTGTATACACTTGTACATCAGCGCACAGATATTCATATCAATGACAGACTGTGCGCTGCATCTGAGAGGAGGAGACATCGCAAATTATGCTGAAGGGGCTCAACCAGTCTGTGTGCAACAGCCCTTAAGTAACTCCTAATATTCTTTTTCTCAGGCTGCAGCTCTCACTCTCTGAATGGACATTTTAGTGATCATGTGAGGCCGGTGCACCACACTGGCAGGAAGGACCCTGTGTGTATTGGGAAAAATGAGATTACTTCCCATGCTCTGTGCTGTCATGCTCCTAGTATCGCCTGCAAAGTCAAAGAGCATGCTCCTGTGGGCTTTACGGAAAAGGTACTACTCTTTTTATGCAATTGATTTCATTGTTTGCAATGGTATATTCCTTTTTACACTTTTTAATGTATCTTGATAATATGGAGGTTTTAATCTACTTTACATAATAAAGGAAAGCTGTCATGTAGGGAATATGAAGTTTTCCATTGCTGGCTTACCCTTATAGTTGCCTGGCCTATATCCTCATCTTTGGTTTCAATTATATTTTTGTCACTGACTTGGGCTCTCCGGATTTCCTTAATCTGTCTGTTCAAGTGCCAGACAGCTTGCATTTTTTTTTTAGAGAAGTGGTGATTCCCCATATTTTTCTCATGACATACATGGTTTAAACAAAGACAAATATGGGGAGCATTGCGATTCCCAAAGTGGGGTTATAAGGCTCAAGTTTAATCTGCTTAAATGTTACCTTCCCTGGTTCCTCCCTCTACCCCCACCCCATCAATATGCTATTAACTTTTTTTTTTTTCATTTTTATTACACACCTTTTTTAAAACCAGTGATATTATCTATGCAATACAGACATATTACTTCTTGTAGATGGGCCGACAAGGTGCTATTCATAGCTTCCTAAAAAACATTACAGCCCCCTGCCTCAGTAGCCCTCTCAAGAGCCGCAAGCAGTAGGCTGTTTCTTGGGAGAAAATGCCTTGATGGGTGGATGTCAATTTGGAAGCGTGGGCATTGCTAGACAGTTTGCCCAAGGTAATGCCCACATATTATACTGATTGAAAGAACTTGAATGAAGGGGGACAAGAAGAGTCAGGCTGGGGAGGAAAGAGCTGGACGATGCTGGATGTTCTCCAGGCAGAAAACGAGGTGGACTCTATTTGGCTTGCTGCAGCCAACTGGCTGGAGTTCAGCTGTAAATGTTACCAACCATTCATAGAGATACACTTTATTTTCAAAAGTATTGGTACACCTGCCTTTACACGCACATGAACTTTAATGGCATCTCAGTGTTAGGGTTCAATATTGACTTGGCCCACCCTTTGCAAAGGCATGACATGGATGTCTGACATGGATGAAACGTTGGGAGCAGGAAATTGTCCAAAATGTCTTGGTATGCTGACGCCTTAAGAATTCCCTTCACTGAAACTAAGGGGCCAAGCCCAACCCCTGAAAAACAACCCCACACCATAATCCCCCCTCTATCAAATGATTTGGACCAGTGCACAAAGCAAAGTCCATAAAGACATGAATGAGCGAGTTTGGGGTGGGGAAACTTGACTGACCTCCACAGAGTCCTGACCTCAACCCGACAGAACACCTTTAGGGTGAATTAGAGTGAAATCTGCAAGACAGACCTTCTCGCCCACATCAGTGCCTGACCTCACAAATGCACTTCTGGAAGAATGGTCAAACATTCCCATAGACACACTCCTAAACCTTGTGGAAAGCTTTCCCAAAAGAGTTGAAGCTGTCATAGCTGCAAAGGGTGGGCCAACTCAATACTGAATCCTACGGACTAAGACTGGAATGCCATTAAGGTTAATGTGCGTGTAAAGGCAGGTGTCCCAATACTTTTGAAAATATAGTGTATTTTAGAGATACACAATACCCAAATGTCTGTTTGTAACAATACAAAATTAAAGTGTTTGTTACTCCAGCATTTCATATTCCTGATATGTGCCTGCTATACCATGTACTTGTAGTAGAAAGTTTCCTGTTCTCTTTGTATTGCTTTCTTTGTATGAAATCCCTTGTATTCCTACCAGTTCATCTGATTTCCTATTAGTTACTGACCACACTAAGCAGGAAAACACACCTTAGTCGATTCTCTAGCTATGCTAGGAACACAGTCTACTCTCCTCCAATGATCAGACCTCTCCTGACACCCTCCCCCAGCACAGCCATTCACTGGGAAGCTCAGTATGCTGTTTCTTCGCCTCCCTCAGTTCTTTTGCAGCTAAGGGAATGTGATCATTTACAAAAAAAAAGGGGGAAAGGGTATTTATGTTTTTTTTTAACATCTATACACAAATGTTCTGCCTTTTATTTCAATTTTAAACTGAATGGGTTGTTTTACAAGATGATCATTTACAATCACATTAACATTGTTGTTGTTGGCATTGCAGGTGACGGTGTCATGCGATGATGGCTGGACCCTGACTGGTTGCAATGGGTACACTCGAAGCTCTACCGCTCTTGGATCATATCCAATTGATAACACTTGCGTTGTTTTAAATCCAAAAGGCGGTAAAGGAGCTGCAGCTATTGCTATTTGCTGCCAGAACAAAAACACAGACAGCAATCAGAGTTCAAACTATAGGTGAAAGTCTCTAAAGTGCACCTATCACATTTTACATGGTGAAGGAGACCATAGTGCTGGATGAACTTACATATTATTGGAATGCAGCTTGTCAGTTCAACTCAGGGCAGTATTAGACATATAACCAAGCCTCCAAATAGACCAACATAAAGCACTATTTGACCTCATAAGATAACTTCAATGCAAAGTCTGAAAAATTCATATTACGGATTTTAAAAAAAAACTGGACCTGGGTTTGGGCTCTCCTCCTCTTGTTGGTGTGAATCTCATGAACTAGTAGAAATATTCTTTCCTGTGCATTATGTGTCACTTATGATGAAGCTGGTGTTGGGGTGGGGGCTAGACATGATGGCTCCTCATGACTTTAAATTAGAACAGACACAGACCACAAATTATTATGGGTATATTTAGTAAGGTCAGTCAATTTGCAGATTAGCTACCTTCCCTGCTTCGGAAAATGACACAATTATTTTATATAGAGATTTTAACAGCTCAGTCAATTGAAAAAAACTACAGTGTCCATTTTAGGACATATTTCTGTATTTTCTTTACAGCCCTTCCAAATATTGTTCCTTCTACAAAACCTTATCCTCCTCCAAAGCCCAATCAGTTCTCCCATAATGATAGGTCAGTTGATAGGTTGTTTTATTAGATCTCCAAACCTTTCTCAGGTGTCACTTCTCTACTTGTCAGGTGTTCTTCCTTCTGCAGCCAGGGACATGATGTAATCATTTGTCTCACTTCCCCGTGCCCCATGGAATGTCAGATTTGTTTACGATGTTGTTAATAAAAACTATTGTATATTAAAAGCTGTTGGCTTTATCATTCCTTTAACAAGATTCAGCAGTCAGAATTTGGATGCTGCAGTGGGCCAGAAAAGTGGCCTAGAAGATCAGCACAGCGATACAGGAGGTGACATTACTTCTTCTGAGTCACAGTGCTTCGTTTCTGGCTGTTCCTGGGTCAGTGCAATAACAGATTGCAGCGCAAAAGATACTAATGTGAGCAGCAGCAAAAAAATGTGCTCGATATATATACACAAAACAATAAAAATAAAAAACAAATAAAGCTGCGCTTACATAGTTGACAACATTTAAAAAAAATTTCCAGAGACACTTTGCAGCACAGCTATCAATTACTTACCACACCCACTTCCCTGAAGCTTCACCCACTTAAAAGATTATAGGGTCTACTCAATATAGAGAGAATTACAGGGAATTAACCACTTTAATACAGGGCACTTCCCTCCCTTCCTGCCCAGGCCAATTTTCCCCTTTTAGCGCTGTTGCATTTTGAATGACAATTGCGCGGTCATGCAACACTGTACCTACACCAAATTTATGTCATTTTCCCCCCCACAAATATAGCTTTCTTTTGGTGGTATTTGATCACCTGTGCGATTTTTACTTTTTGCTAAACAAATAAAAAAAGACCGAAAAGTTTGAAAAAAAAAAAAAAAGTTTTTTTGTTTATGTTATACAATTTTGTAAATAAATAAGTTTGGGCACTGGTGGGCGACACTAAAGGATGGCAATGATGGGCACTTGTGGGCAGCACTGATAGGGAGGACACTGGTGGGCAGCACTGATGGGGAGGGCAATGGGGGGCTCCCTGAGCCCTGATTGCCATCCCTGGTGGCCATAGTGGGCATCCCTGGTGGATCTAGTGGCATCCCCCCCCCCCCCGAGGGTCTGCACTGGTAATCAATGATCTGATTACCAGTGCCAACCCCCCCCCTGTCAGGGGAGCCGCCGATCGGCGCTCCTTTACTCGTGCCTGTCAGGCACGAACTAAGGAAAGCCGATCAACGGCTGTTCCTATTTACTATGTGATCAGCCGTGATTGGACACGGCTGATCACATGGTAAAGAGCCTCCGTCAGAGGCTCTTTACCGAGATCGGAGATGCAGGGTGTCAGAGCTGTGTTATCCTGCCGCCGTCATATGACGTCCGGTCCGGATAACACAACCACATTCCCGCCGTCAATTTGTAATAGGGCGGGCAGGAAGTGGTTAAAAAGGGAATTTCAAACTTAAGGCCAAAGTAGCAGAGTTGGAATAATTCTCCCATTCAGCTGCACTACTTCTGCGTAACATTTACGGGAAGCCCGATTAAGGGACGCTTCCAGGGACAATGTAAATTTCCCGGGACAGGCTCCTATTTGCCGGGACTGTCCCAGCAAAAATGGGACAGTTGGCAAGTATGCGCTTATATAATGAAATATCTTGAATGCACATATGCAATATAAAACATATAAAGGTTTGCTCCTGGCTTTGGACGTGGAGAAGGCGTTTGACCGTATTCACTGGAGCGTACTCTGAAGGCTTTTGGCTTCGGAGGTCAGATCCTCACGGCAATACTGGCTTTATATACTATCCCCTCTGCCCGGGTACATTCCGCGGGTGCACTCTCCACCCCTTTTCAAATATCTAATGGTACCCGTCAGGGCTGCCCTTTATCCCCATTCATCTTTAATCTTTTAATGGAACCTTTGGCCACTTATATTTGCTCACACCCACACATTGCAGGCTTCCGAATAGTGGGCTGCTCTCATGTTATCAACTTATTTGCTGATATTATTCTGATGCTGACCGAGGTCGAGTCCTCCCTGGCACATGTACATTCCTCTCTGGCTCTCTGTCGTTGCCCACTCATACAGTCTTCACTTATAGGGTATTGACTTCATCTCCACAGGAGTTTCTAGGCATAAGACTTGTAAAAGAACAATAAATCTACATAGTCACACCCATGGGGGCTGTCCTTCTAGTCCAATACCCCCCTGCAATAGCCATCCCAATTCAGTTTGGTCACAAGCAGTGAAAGTGTATAACAAAGGACCCCAAACAGAGGGGCGGGGGCGGAGACTGTCGGAGGACTCAGAGAAAGGAATTTTACGGTAAGATTTTACAAAAATTCTGTTTTCTCTTACGTCCTCCAACAGTCGCCACCCACTCATACAGTTTTCACTTATGGGGAGGTCCAAAAGCAGTGTAGACATGAGGGGTGGGCAACGCAACCGCCAGAAAAGCAACGCAGTACCCACATCAGAGAAAGAAACCTTACATGTACAAGAAGGTAACCTTCTGGGTAACAAAAAAGGGCTCAACATGAGCAACAACCCAGGAAAACAAATAACCAAGGGGAAAACAACCCCAACAGCTAGGGACCCGTACAAAAACCAGGGTTCCCTATGGAACTGCCACACAGAGAACTTTGCGGCCAAAGGATGCATCAGCTGATGCCAGAACAACAAGTTTGTAGAATTTTGACAAAGTGTGCACCGACGACCAAGTCGAAGCCTTGCACACCTGGGCCACCAAAGCCTGATGCCGATAGGCCCAGGACATACTCACCGACCTGGTAGAGTGCGCCTTGACAGGGAAGGGAGGAACCCGTTCCCGCAACGACTAAGCCTGTACAATGGTCTGTCTGATCCATTTGGCAATGGTTGCTGCAGACGCAGCCATACCCTTCCGAGGTCCTTCAGGAAGGACAAAGAGAAAATCCGATTTCCGAAAGGATTCAGTCGACGACAGGTAAACCCTGATCGCCCGGACAACATCCAAGGAATGCAAGGCATCCTCTTTTGGATGCTTAGGATTCGCACAAAGCGAAGGCAAAACAATGTCCTCATTCAGGTGGAATTCCGAAACCACCTTAGGCAAAAAGGACGGATTAGGTCGCAAGACCACCTTATCCCTATGAGCCAGCAGGTAAGGGGAGCGGCAAGACAACGCCACCAACTCTGACACTCTGCGAGCAGAAGTGATCGCTACCAGGAAAGCAACCTTCTTAGACAGCATGGGCAACGAAAGTTCCCTGATGTTTTCAAAAGGGGAACGCTGCAACACGGACAGAACCAAGTTCAAGTCCCATGGAGGTAAGGGCTCCCTTCTAGGAGGAGCCAAGTGACGCACACCTTGAATAAAAGGTGCGAATCAAGGAATTAAGACGCCACAGGGCGCTGGAAAAGAACAGCCAGAGCAGGGACCTGGCCCTTAACCGAGGCAAACGCAAGGCGCTGGTCCACACCAGTCTGAAGGAAAGCCAACATTCTCGCCACAGAGTAGGAACGAGCAGAGAAACCCCTGGACTCACACCAGGCAAAATAAGCTTTCCATGTACGGTAATAAATCTTACCAGAAGAGGCTTTTCTAGCCTTAGGCTTCTTTCACACGGTCCGCCTCCGCAGGCGGATCCGTGTTGCTCAGCGGGGATCGATCCGCGATCCCCGCTGAGCCGGGCGGATGACAGCTCCGTCTCCGCTTGCAGAGCGGAGAGGGAGGTGTCTCAGCCCCCGCTGCCCTCTATGGGGGATCGGAGGAGAGCGGACCGCTTGTCCGCTCTCATCAGATCCGCTCCGCTCCGATTACTGAACGGATGGAAAAATAGGGTTTCCATCCGTCCAGATTTCAGCACAGGATCGGATGCGGATGGCAGCGGGTGTCAGCGGAGGTGACCTCCGCTGACACCCGCTGCCCCATAGAGCTGCATGGAGGATCCGATCAGATCCGCCTAAAAAACTGACAGGCGGATCTGATCGGACCGCCCGTGTGAAAGAGCCCTTAATCAGAGTAGGAATGACCTCTGAGGAGAGACCCCTGTCTCTCAGGACCTGGCTCTCAACAGCCAGACCGTTAAAGCCAGCGACTGTAAAGCAGGATGGAAGATCGGTCCTTGAGACCAGGTGAACGATGTCCGCGTACCAGGACCGGCGAGGCCAGTCCGGCGCCACCAGAATCACCAGCGATTGTTCCGAGGCCAACCTGCGAAGGAACCTGGACAACAATTGAATCGGAGGAAAGGCATATATCAGTCGATACTGACGCCAAGGCACCACCAGCGCATCCGAGGCATCTGCCAGAGGATCGCGCGTTCTTGCCACAAACCTTTCCACCTTGTGGTTTAGCCGAGACGCGAACAGATCCACATCCCGGGATCCCCACTTCGCACACAGCATTTGAAACACCTCCGGGTGTAGAGACCACTCCCCCTGGTCCAGGGACTGGCGGCTCAGATAGTCGGCCTGCCAATTCTCCACACCCATATCACCGGAACATGAGTCTCGGCCCAAGACAGAATGCTGGTCACTTCCTGGGTCTCCCGGGCACTCCTGGTGCCCCCTTGGTGATTGATGTAAGCCACCGCAGTGGCGTTGTCGCTCTCAATTCCAAAATGTTTAATCGGAAGGGAGGATTCCTCCTCCGACCAAGTGCCCTGGGCAGACAGGTTGCCCAGGACTTCACCCCAGCCTGTCAGACTGGCATCAGTGGTCACTACCGTCCACAGAATTGGCCGGAAGGATTTACCGTCCGACACCGCCGGGGACTGGAGCCACCACAAGAGATCCATTCTGGTTTGGCGACACTCTCAGGTCCAAAGACTGAGGCAGTCTGTCCCACCTGGATAGGATCTCCGCTTGAATAGAGCGCATGTGAAATTGTGCAAATGGTATCGCCTCGAAGGCCGACACCATCAACCCCAGGGACCGCATACAGGTCCTGATTGACGAGGAATTGTTGTCCCTGAGGGACCCGACCTCGTGCTGCAGGGTCCGGAGCTTGTCCTCCGGCAAGAACACCTTTGCTTGAGCAGAGTCCAGAACCATCCCCAGATACTGGAGACGAACCGAAGGCGACAAGGTCGACTTCTGGATGTTGATTGTCCAACCGAACTCCTGAAACGTCTTTACCGTAGTGGACAGATCGCGCAGCAGGCTCTGACTGGCACTCAATCTTAACAGGAGATCGTCCAGATATCCCAAGACCGCAATGCCCTGTGCCGGCAACAGGCCCAGAACAGACGCCAACACTTTGGTAAAGATCCTTGGAGCCGAAGTGAGACCGAAAGGCAACGCCACAAACTGGTAATGTTCCTCTGCAATAGCGAATCGGAGGTACCTCTGATGACCCTCGAAAATGGGGATGTACAGATAACGCATCCTTCAGGTCTATAGAGGACAGGAACTCCCCTGGATTCAGGGAGGCCACTACCGAGCGGTGTAATTCCATGCGGAACTTTCGAAAGCGCACAAAGCGGTTCAGCGCTTTTAAGTCCAGAATAGGACGAACTTTGCCCTCCTTTCTGGGCACGGTGAACAGATTTGAATAAAAACCCCAAAACCTGTCCCGATGAGGCACCAGGACGATCACCCCCTGAGCGAGAAGATCCTGCATTGCTTGATGCAGGTCCTGTAACCGCCCTGGGGTCAAATGAAGATTTGAGGGTAAGAATCTGTTCGCTGGCCGTGAAAGGAATTCGATCTTGGACCCTGACCAAATGATTTCCTGAACCCACCGGTCCGTGATCCGGAGCAGCCAAGGTTGAGTGAAACCGCGCAGACGTCCCCCCACCCCTGAAGTGGGTGAGGGCGCCCCTTCAGGCAGAGGCGGACTGAGCCGCCGCACCGGCCTGGCCAGATTTTTGTTTGCCAAACCAGGGCTTCTTCTGGCCACCTTGGCCCTTGAAGGCACGAAAGGACCCCTGAGTAGGTTTAAAGGAGGGGGCCCGCTTACTGCGAAAAAACGTACCCTTAGGGTTCTGGGGCAGCAAAGTGCTCTTACCCCCAGTGACTCCTTTACCAATTCATCCAGGGATTCCCCAAAAAGGCGAGACCCCGCATAGGGGATATCCGCCACCGTCTTCCTTGATTTTTGGTCAGCCGACCAACATTTCAACCAGATTAAGTGACGGTTAATCACAGCGACACTGGACAGGCGTATCGCCAAAGGGGCCTCATTTAGAGCCGCATCGCACGAATACATGACCCCACGGTAAATCTGATCCACCATCTCCACTGTAGCGGGAGGGGCAGAATCGGCCACGAGGGTGCGTTTGAGCACCTTGGTCCAATCCGCCACAGCCTGAGCCACCATCACAGAGGCAAAAATAGGCTTGAGCATGGAACTCCCCACCATGTAGGCGTGTCGGGCAAGAGATGCCAGCCTCCTATCCGTAGGGTCCCTAAACACCGGAGAGTCCTCGGCAGGGAGCAGGGTAGATTTATTCAATCTAGCCACCGTGTGATCCACTTGAGGAGGCACACACCAGCGCGCCAGCGTAGTAGCCGCAAAAGGGTAGAGAAGTTGAAACTTCGTAGGCACCATGAAGGTGTGTTTTAAATTACGCCATAGCTCATTCACCTTAAGGTGAAACTCTGCGGGGCAAGGAAAAACCTGCGCCGTCTTGCGGGTCCTGTGTGTACCAAAAGAGGACACAACCCCCGGAGGAGTGGGCTCATCCTCCAAATGTAGTGTTTCCTTTACTGCTAGGATCAACTCATCCATAGCTGCGCGTTCCTCGGGCGACCCGGGGGGGGGGGGGGGCCACGCTACCTACAGCAACCATATCACACTCGGAATCAGAAGAAAAGGAAATTCTAGGCCTTTTCCTAGCAGCACGTTCAGACATCAGCACATCCATTTTTGACACCAAAGTCGCCACAACAGCAGCCAAATTAGTGACTGTAGAGGATTCAGAGGACCCTGAATCCCCCACCAAAGCTGGAGAAAACTTGCTGTCCTGGGATTCCATTGCAGAAATAAAAAAAAAAAAAAAAAAAAACGTTTTTTTTTGGAACTGGCCCTTTAAGAGCGCTGTGGACCCCACAGCACACCGCTATTGAGACTGACACACAGACCCCCCGCAGGGACAAAACCGACCAGGAAGAGTGCACAAAGCAGGATAAGAAAGGAACAGCAGGACAAACACCCCACAGTGTGTTACCAGCTTCTTCGGTCGGCTCTGTAAGAAAGGAGGAAGTGATGTCACCGCTGGAGGCTGAACTAAGCTGCAGGCCAAGGGAAAATGGATGCCCATGTAAACTAATGGGAGGCTTCGGCAAGATGGCCACCGACATGTGCTCGGAATGATCGTGGTGCCACACACAAGATGGCGCCGTAAGGCGCGAAAATACACTACATAGCATGCTGTATGAGCGCCCAGAGTGTAGCCAGAAATGCTGCCCACACTTAAAATGGCGGACCGGTGGTTTTTAACCCCGCAGCAGTCGCCGCATGTGTCTGCATCCCCAAGCACCCTAAAGTGACATTAGGAGAGGGACCCCCAAAAACCCCACACAGCGCTGCTGTGAGAGAATAAAAACCCCCGCAGGGACCGGGGAGCCCAAAACGCACAGACACAGGGGACACCACAGACACACAGGACTGCCGACCCCAGACAGAGGCCCTACATAGAATGTACTTACCTGTACCCGATGGCGTGGGGTGCCTCATATCAATCGGGAAACCGCCCACCTTCAGATGGCAGAGGAGTGCCGCCAGCCAAAAACGCAGGACACTATTAGTGCACGGACAAACCTATGCTGTGTCCAGTGAGGTAGCCATCTCACATGGCTGCATCCCAGATGGACAGGGATGGGTCGTTTGTGAGGCCAGGGCGAACACATAGCCTGCGAAACGCTCGATGGCGGGCTGGGATTCCATCTGACCCTCTGTCCTGGAGAACCAGGACGGTCAGTCAGAATCCCAGCTCCGCAAACGCCGTCTTCATCCGAAGATCCACTAACTAGTGCTGATAAAATAAACAGCTAGCAAAGTAAAGGAAAAAAAAAAAAAAAAAAGACAACTTTTGAAAATAAATCATAAAAGAAAGAGAAAAGGCTGAGACTGTAGCCTCAGCAAAGGGAAGCCTATCCACTCCTGAAGCTAGGCAGAAGACAAACTGAATTGGGATGGCTATTGCAGGGGGGGTATTGGACTAGAAGAACAGCCCCCATGGGTGTGACTGTATATTTATTGTTCTTTTACAAGTCTTCTGCCTAGAAACTCCTGTGGAGATGACGTCAATACCCCATAAGTGAAGACTGTATGAGTGGGCGGCGACTGACGGAGAACATAAGAGAAAAGGGATTGGGTTTAGCTTGTTGGCACTGTCCCAGAAAAGCTTGCTGGATATTGCATTTGGCATCTTTCTCCCTTTTTGGCCCTGGGGTGTACAGGTACTTACACTGTCCCTGGAAATCCTGCTGCTTTTGAGAAGACTGCTGTTCAGGCCTCCTGCTGTCCAGTTTCTCCCATGCTAGTCAGGGTGTCTCCTAGCAAAGACTGAAGGGTAGTTGAGATCCCTCTGTCCTTCTTTCCTTAGCTCCCAGCCTGGAGCCAGACCCCTTTCAGCCCTGTGGTCCCCTACCAGGCTACACAACACAGCCTCCGCACTCCATCTTTCACCTGACAACTCCCCTGCTGGCCAGGCTCCATAATATTTATGAGATGATCTAGCCACCCTGCCAGGCCTCCTGCCTGGGGATTGGCCAGGTTCCCATGAACATGAAGATCATGGCCTCTTTACCTTCACCCATCAGCTTCTAGAACCAGGGGGAGGGACCAGAGACCTGAACCTATATAGCCCTACATTAACCCTGACCAAATAACCAGACTCACACAGCTACTGTGAATGGAAATAACATTTCCTCACTCTAACAGTTCACTAGAGGGTGCTACATCCATTGTATAGATTTTTAGTTATCACTGGAGGGATCGCCAGCAGGAGAATGAAGGTCCCTATTCCATTATAAAAAAGATTTTAAGTTATTACTAGAGGGATCACCACCAGGAGAGTTGCACTAAAAAGTACTTTTGTTGGACCTTTTAGAATAGTGACTTTGTTTTGGAGATCTCCCATACAAAAACTGTATTTATAGAGAATACCTACAGATGCCCAATAATAGTGCAAGGACATTGGGACAAGACCTTTCAAGAGAAACTGGGGAGGAACATAAATGGAGACGTGAGAGGAAGGAGGTCCCGCTTTTTCTCTATAGATCTAAAAGCAGGGATCCTCAAACTATGGCCCTCCAGCTGTTGCAGAACTACAGATCCCAGGAGGCATTGTAAAACTCTGACATTCACAGACATGATTAGACAATAGGCATGATATGAATTTTAGTTCCTGAACAACTGGAGGGCCATAGTTTGAAGACCCATGATCTAAAGTTATCACTATCAGGAGGAAGGAGGTCCGGATTCCCTTATATGGATCAATAGTTCTCACTAGATGGATTATGGGAAGGAGGTCCTATCTTCAATAGAAGATTTCTAGTTATCATTAGGAGGGCTCAGCAGCAGGTGGAAGGAGGTCCTGATTCCTCTATGTAGATCTAAAGCCATCACTAGTGAGATCACCATCAGGAGGAAGAAGGTCCTGATTTTCCTCTATAGCACTTTAGTCAGGCTCTTTAGAATAGTGTCCTGGTTCTAGAGATGCCACACAAAAAAAAAAATTATGGATAGAGTGAGTCCAGAGATGGTCAATAAAAATGGTCCAAGGGACAAACCATATTGGGAAAGACTTGAGGAACATAGGTAGAAATACAAGAACCCACTTCCTTTTGTAATGTCTCACGTCTAGGTTTCTAATATAAAACTCAGGTCTGATGGCAAAACAGGTACTTGGCTCTGCAGCAGGGAATCAGATGAAATTTAAAGTGTTATAGAAAATTAAAAGCCAACATTCACAGCAAGTTATTACAGTTTATTTTGTATATTAAACATGTATTTTCAGAACGTCTGCACAGCAGGTAAAATTTCAATAAAAAAAAGTCATGCATCTTAAAAAATGCGATATGCATTCCCCAAATGACATCTCAGAGTAGCAATAATTATACACCAGCAGAAGAAAGAAAAAGAGGTTTGCCAGAACTCATACTGTATTTTCAGCACCTATTGTAACATCTGCAAGGAATTGTAACACAACTTTCACATTCAATGTTCTAAGTTTTATTGTATTTTATATACAATATGTAAATGCTCCCTCTAGTGGTCATCTGTATATCAGGGAATGAGATTAGCAAACTCCTGAAAATACTTTGATTACTAGACAGAGTACAATGCCCCACATGATTCTATCATCCCAAGTAACCTAAAGCTGGAACACTCCATATTTAAATATGGATATACAGGTTTGCTGCTGCAGCTCTGGCATACTTCTACAATGTGCGTCTCTTTGGGTTTAGGCTCTGTTCAAACTTGAGCGATTTTCTGCTTGAAGCACTAAAACGCCCAACAAGCCAAATCCCATTTGTTCCAATGGTCCCTGTTCACATCTGAGCGTTCTGTCACCTGAAGCAAAATGCCTAAAGCTCAAAAAAGTACACAAGCTTCTTTTTGACAGATTACAAACGTTTTTGGCTCCTAGACGTCAATGGAAACGCCTGTGAATGGAACCTTATGTATTGCTTTGAAAGATGTTGGTGTTAAGAGAAAGATGGCACACATTGGTTGTCGGAGCAGAGAGACAATATTGACATACTGAACACTTGGGGTCCATATACACTTCTCTGCCAACACGCTGCGAGTGGGTAGAGATGGCCAGCAACTGCACAGCCAGATTTATACAAATCAATGGCAGGAACCGCTGTTTGCATGTAACTACTCATCTTAACACTTGCATGTGAACAGGTACTCTGAACGGCCCTACATGCAGCACTTTTCATCCAGGACAGGGTTTTGGAACGCTGCAGCTATCCATCTAGGTTTGCATGCAGTCATAGTACGGAATGTGGAATGCAGGGGGGTCATATTTAGCTGCATCTTCGATGCTGCAGCCCATTCATCCTCCTTAACCTGTCTGAATGAAGCCGGGTTACCGTTGATAATAAAAGGTGTGATTTAAAGCAAAGCTTTCCTCAAAGAAACTCAGAAGCTGCCATTATCAGCTTGTCATGCAAATACCAGTTGCTTGGCTACCTTATTAGCTTCCATACTTTGGTCTATAACCCAGAGTACATACGCAGATATGGACTTCTGACATAGGTGTTTTAGGTTAGTGAATGATCTGACATATGTGTTTTAGGTCAGTGAATGAGAAATGATGAAACCAGGGGGGTAGGCATACTAATAACCAGGCAACTAGCATTTTCACAAGGTCAGCAGCTCCATGTTTTTCACAGGGACAGTAGCTTTTAAAAGCACTGCTCCATTCTGATTGGCTCCATGTTATTGGTTTATATTGCAGTCTGCAGGCCCAGGAGGGATATTTTTCCTCACTTCCTGCCTAAAGTATCAGACAGAACAGAAAATAAACTTACCTTCTATTGGAACACAGAAGTTCCAAACCTTCCCTTCTCTGTCTGAAAAACACACTGGGGTTAGAGTTGGGCTTTAATATCTTTGATCAATTGAAAGGTTTAGTGTAAAAAAAACGTGAAGTGTGTAGGTGAATGGCCCATTTTATATCTATATGTGACTCCTAACATACATACTCAGGAACTTTATTTAAAAAAAAAAAAAAATGTATTTGACAATGACAAACTGACATAAAAATATATATAAAAAAAAAAACACAAAAGTGCTTTAAGCCATCTCTATGAAGGAGCCAGACAGGCAAACGGTGCAGGAATGCTGAAGAGATCCCGTTTTCTACTCCGAGGGGCTGGTTAGTGCAAGATGGCTTGTAGAACAGATTCCAATGCAAGTGGTGTGACTTTAGTCCTATACATATATATTTACAGAAGTCAGTCTTGGCTTGCGCTTAATACTGGATATTATTTATTGCGATCTCTGTGAAAAATCCAAGCACTCGTACAAGATGGTCTTTGCTGAGGAACTACAGAATAAAAGAAAAAAAAAAAAATTAGAAATGCATTTTCCTACATAAGATATTCATTTCAGACTTGGCCATTAAAGAAAATGTGCACAAATCAATCATACAGTTCTATAAGCAATAGTCATTCCCTTGGCAGTTCTCTGGTTTTTTGAGCATGTAACACTAAAGTCTAAAGGGATTTGATTTTTTCCATCGGAAACTATTTTGCAACAAAGTAAAAAAAAGCGCTCTACTAAAGCTTTGTACGCATGAGCCAAATATCAACCTCAGCCTGTGCATTCAGCCTTGCCAGCTTGAATGGGGAAAAAAAAAAAAAAAAGTTTGTACCATGCTTAACCACTTAAGCCCCGGAAGATTTTACCCCCTTCCTGACCAGGGTTTTTTTTGCAATTTTTTACTGCGTGACTTTAACGGACAATTGCACGGTCGTGCGACGCTGTACCTAAACAAAATTTGACATCCTTTTTTTCCCCACAAACAGAGCTTTTTGGTGGTATTTGATCACCTGTGCGATTTTTACTTTTTGCGCTAAAAAAAAAAAAAAAGTGAATATTTTGCAAAAATAACATTTTTCACATTTTTTTTTATATGAAATTCCCCCCCCCCCCCCCCAAAAAAAATGTAAAAATCAAAATTTAACATTTTTGGCCAATTTTTCTGCTACATATGTTTGGTAAAAAAAAAAAAAAAAAAAAAAAAAATTAAAAAAAATTGCAAAAAGCGTATTTTGATTGGTTTGCGCAAAAGTTATTGCGTTTACTAACTAAGGGAAAGATTTGTCAATTTCTGCGATTTTTTTTGCGGTACTGCGACAGACAGATCGGACCCTTGACTGACATTTGACACTTTTGGGGTTACCAGTGACATTACTGCAGTAATCAGTGCTATACATATGCACTGTTACTGCAAAATGACACCGGCAGGGAAGGGGTTAACTGTATTGGGGAGGGAGGGGTTAAGTGTGTCCCTAGGGGCGTGCTTTCTACTGTGATTGGCTGTGGCTACTAGTGTAGGAACAGTGATCAACGGTCCTACATAGTAGAACAGTCTGATCACTGTTTCTACACAGGGGAGAATGACAGGCGGCTTGTTTACATCAGCCGCCTGACTTTCTCCCTCTGTACCGACGATCGGCGAGTGACCGGCGGACATCGGGTCCACCAGTCACACGCACTAACTTCCCTGTGAACGAGCCACGGCGGGCGCGCGCTCGTCCCCTATTGGCTCACAAGGAAGTGACAGGCTAGTGACGTCCCGGTACATCTCTCTGCCTGGCCGGGGCTGACCGCCGCAGTATATAGTCGTGCGGCGGTCGGCAACCGGTTAAGTTAAACACGTGAAAGAGAAAAGGAGGCGCAAACACCTAGCGCATTATCCGTGGACACCTTTAAAAAGTTTATTAAAATGCCAAAGACATACTCACAGACATGAAGAATAAAAAATCTCATATAGAGAGTCCACCAAATGTGGAAATGAACATGTGACCCCCCTGGGCAGAGGACCTAGTAAGCAGTGATTGCCAGCTTTGATGGGGTTCAGCAATACATGGACATTAAACCAACCTGGACCAATGTAACTGCAAAATAGTCCATAGCTAAACTTCAGCTTTAAACTACTTGCACATAAAATATGATTGCATAAGTAGGTCCACTTTGATATGCCACACATAAATCGCTACACAATTATTTTAAAGAGCTACATAACTAGGGCTCATGCACATGGGTGTACTGGGACATAGATTGTAAAACACTGCTGTAACACCAGGGAACCACAGGTGTTATGTACAGCCATCTGCACAAATTACAGGATACAACTGTACATGGGTATAAGCAGCTCGGACATAAACCTGCACACAGATACACTATATTGTCAAAAGTATTGGGACGCCTGCCTTTACATGCACACATGAACTATAATGGCATCCCAGTCTTGGCCTGTAGGGTTCAATATTGAGTTGGCCCACCCTTTGCAGCTATAACAGCTTTGACTCTTCTGGGAAGGCTGTCCACAAGGTTTAGGAGTGTGTCTATGGGAATGTTTGACCATTCTTCCAAAAGCACATTTGTGAGGTCAGGCACTGATGTTGGATGATAAGGCCTGGCTCACAGTCTGTGCACTAATTCATCCCAAAGGTGTTCTGTCGGGTTGAGGCCAGAACTCTGCTGCAGGTCAGTCAGGGTCCTCCACCCCCAAACTCGCTCATCCATGTATTTATTGACCTTGCTTTGTGCATTGGCGCACAGTAATGTTGGAACAGGAAGGGGCCATCCCCAAACTGTTCCCACAAAGTTGGAAGCATGAAATTGTCCAAAATGTCTTGGTATGCTGACACCTTAAGAGTTCCCTTCACTGGAACTAAGGGGCAAAGCCCAACCCCTGAAAAACAACCCCACACTATAATCTCCCTCCACCAAATGATTTGGACCAGTGCACAAAACAAGGTCCATAAAGTCATAGATGAGGGAGTTTGGAGTAGAGGAAATTGACTGGCCTGCACAGAATCCTGACCTCAACCTGATAGAACTAAACCTTGTGAACAGCTTTCACAGAAGAGTTGAAGCTGTTATAGCTGCAAAGGGTGGGCCAACTCAATATTGAACCCTACGGACCAAGACTGGGATGCCATTAAAGTTCACATGCGTGTAAAGGCAGGCGTCCCAATACTTTTGGTAATATAGTGTATATGCGTTAGTCTGCATCCAGGGTTTATGTCTATCCACGTTTACACTCACAGCTGCGTTTACCTGTGTACAGGCATATATTCTAGCTCATTAGTACACAGGCCTGGACTGGGATAAAAAAAAAAATAAATAGGCCTGGGCATTAGACTGAGCAGCCAATTTTTCCAGGGCCCGGGTGGTGGCTCGTGACGGGATATTCACAGAGTCGATCCTCCGCACTGTAATGTAAAGGGGCACAGTGATATAAAGGGGACAGCACTGTAATGATTACAGTGCCCCTTTACAGTGCAGTCCCCCTTTATATCACTGTGCCCCTGTGCATTAGTGTGGAGGACTGACTATGTGAATATCCCAACACCCCATTACATTACATGGCCCCTACCAACCACAGCTCCCCAATCACAGTGCCTCTTGCAGTCATATCCCCCCCCCCCTTCTCTCTAATCACAGTGCCCCCTTTTACTTTCTGCCTCCCCAGCACAGTCCTACCTTTAGCAGGATTCAGCCTGTGTGTCCTCTCTAGGGTCTCAATGTCATGCTATCAGCAGGGCAGGGGGCGGGAGGAGCTGCTGATCTGGATTATAACAAGTGGGCGATTATGAAAAGACTCCCTCTCTGTACAGATCTACAGCTCTTCCCACCCACATGCTCTGCTGATAGGATATCAGCATTGGCAAGGTGGGGAACCCAGGAGAGGAGACCCAGGTATGGCTGCATAGCAGGAGGTGAGCGGCGACCGCGGTCTGTGTTCACGCTGTCTGTACCACAGTCGCTGCTTACCTCCTGCTGTGTGGCCAGGTCATCAACAGTCTGCTCTGGTTAAGACATGCGGCCTCGGCCCACCAGGCAAATGCCCAGTGTGCCCACTGGCAAGTCCACGCCTGCTAGTACAGGTGGCTTTACACAACCCTGGTGGTTCCCATGACACAATGTTTCTGTATATGTCCCTATATGTGCACATGATTAGCAAAAGAGATAATCTCTGTGCAGCAAGGGGTATCAAGCAAATGTAATATAAATACATGTGTACACCGGAAGATACAAATTCAGGTACTTCAGGATTGCAGCACAACCCAATTCAGCCTTCCTCAACCAGAGGCTGCTAAGAAATTCGCTCTCATCTGATGGTGCCTGAATATTTTCGGGCCATCAATGGGAAGACCCAGCAGCCTTTGACCAGTGGAGCTTCTCATCGTTTCCATCTCATAAACTACAACTGACACAAAGGATCCATTACTCCGTGGAAAAAACACGCCTAAACGAATATGCCTTTTTGGTTCCCAGTGCATTTTCTGGATGCCCATTACCCAGCATGCACATGCGCAATTTGGAAATGCGACAAAAAAAAAAAAAAAAAAAAACGCAACACTAGTGCAATTTGATGTTTTTTTTTTTTTTTATTATTATTTTAATGGGGACCAGAGTTTGTGGCGCGTTTTTCAAAACTGCACCAAAAGATACAACACGCAGGACCTTTCATACAACACGCAGGACCTTTCAAAAACGCGCCACACTCAGAGCACAGTGCTGTAAACAGTCCCATAAGATTTAAAGGGATCGATCATCTTGGTACATTCAGCCTACCCATACACAATACGATCCATGTATAGCCTGCCTAAGAGTACACTATTTGCCCATTATTCAATGAAAGGGTTAAACTCTTGTACATATCTGCAGATTAATTATGGGAGTACAGATAAGTCAGCCATTAGGACGTGGAAGAAGCATGGCACAGAGGTACACTTGCCAACAACACGCTTTCCACCAGAAGCATGTGACTGCAGGACGGAGATTAGTTAGGGATACCAACAGGAAACCTCTGACCAGTCTGAAGGAGTAACGGGCACCAATGGCCAAGATTGGAGAGGCTATACATACAACAAGAGCTTTGTCAGTCCTCCAGTCTAGCAATCAGACCAACCAATGCTGATCATCAGAAATACACCATACCCATCATCAGAAATACACCATACCCATCATCAGAAATACACCATACCCATCATCAGAAATACACCATACCCATCATCAGAAATACACCATACCCTTCAGAAAACCTTGGTGGTGGCAACACCATGCTACAGGGATGCTTCCTGCAGCAGGCCCTAGAGAACTTGTGAGGGTAGAATGTAGTAAATTGCAGATGCAGAGAACCTGAGCTTAGGGAGATGATGTGTTCCAGCAAGGCAATAACTGCAAACTACATGAAAATGGTTTCAAAAGCGAACAATTTGGAATGGCAGTCAAAGTCCAGATCCCAGGATATGTAGTTTTACTTAGACCAAGCACAGAGCTGTCCAACATTTGCATGGCTCACAGATCCCCAAAACAAGGGGTTTACACCAGGGCTTGACAAATTTGCTTTGAATCTAGGAGACAGCTAAAAAAAAAAAAAAAAAAAAAAAAAAAAAAACACACACAAATTTTCTTTAGATTTTTTTTTTCCTTTAGACTTACCAAAACTAGTGGTGCACCGAAATGTTCGGCCGAAAATGGGTTAAAGATGCCGCAGCGCAGGTTTCAAAAGACCCACCTCTGGCCGGCGGCCCGCCTCCCGGTGATGTCACTACTACTACGTGCATGAATGAACTAACACCGGGCGGGCAAGCGGGCGCTAATAGCTGTAACTAAATGAGCCCTTCACTTCCCTATCAGGCGGGTATCTCCTCTGACAGGGAAGTGAAGGGCTCACTTAATTACAGCAGCCATTAGCGGCCACTCGCCTGGTGTGTTAGTTATTCATGCACATAGTCATAGTAGTGACATCACAGGGAGGCGGGCCGCCGGCCGGAGGAGGTTCTTTTGAAAGGAAGGACACAGGAGGAGCTGAGTGTAAGGAGATTGCATCCTTGGGATGGGGGGGGGGGGGGGGGGGAGCTGAGGAGAGGTTACCAATGGTATTAGTATTATGCAGCATGAGGGGTTAATGTATTGCCACTGCTGATCACTGATGCATTAGTGACCGACCAGTGGCAGTTGATTAACCCCTTTGTGCTGCATTAGTGCAACCAGTATTAACACTGATACTGGTTGCACTAATGCAGCACAAAGGGGTTAATTAACTGCCACTGGTCGGTCACTAATGCATCAGTGACCAGCAGTGGCAATACATTAACCCCCTCATGCTGCATAATACAAATACCATTGGTAATTAAATTAACCACTTGCCAACCCATCACAGTACATATACTGTGACAGGGTGGCAGCGACAGGTGTACGTCGCTGCCCGTTTTTGGTGTATGCCCCTTTTCTATCCATTTTAAAATCATTTGGGGGGGAAAAAAAAGTCATTTTCGGTTTTTGGCCAAGGGCATCCTGCATTTTCATTTCGGTGCATCCCTAACAAAACCATATAATATGAGGTCAGACCTAAACACTTTCATTTGTATGCAATCCGGCAGGCCCTTGCACTACATGGTTGATGGTAAATCCAAAAGGAAATCTACCAACAAAGTTGTATAGTGTGTATCCAGCCTAACCCCCTTTCTGCCCAGGCAAATTTTCAGCTTTCAGTGCACTCCTGAATTTGATTGACAATTATGCGGTCATGCAACACTAATATATGTATATATATATATATTTTTTTTTAGACAGCTATATTTTTGGTGGTATGTAATCACCACTGTTTTTTTATTTTTTTCTAAACAAATGGGGGGAGAAAAAAAAAAAAAAAAAAAAAAGTTTTGCAAATAAGTACGGTATTTTTTTCTTCTTCACTGATGTGCGCTGATGAGGCTGCACTAATGGACACTGACTCGGTGGACACTGTCAAAGGATAGCCAGTTATTGGCTTTCCTTTTCTCATGCTGCGAGTGCTGAGGAAAGGAAATGCCGATAACCAGCACTTGTTTACATAGGATCAGCTGTAATTGGGTTGGGGGGGGGGGTGCAGGGTTCTGGGAGTAAGTGAACAGACGCCCTCCCAGAATTGGACAACCTCTTTGTAGCCATCTTTCCTCTATAGCACAAATCAGTAAGTGGGAGGTGATGCGGGTGGCTGACAAAAGCGCAGGCTGCAATTTCTAGTCGCCATGGCGACCTGGGATTTTTCGAGCCCTGGTTTTCACCTCATTTAAAGCGGTTTTAAAGGCAATTTTTTTAAAATTAAAATGTTATACACACCTGCTCTGTGCAATCGTATTGCACAGAACATCCCCAAACCTACTTTTCTGGGGTCCCCCATTAGTAATCTTCGCTCCTCCTCTTCTGCGTCTGCCCCCATAGCAAGCGTTTTCTTTAGGGGCAAATGTAGGGCTCAATCTCATGCAGAAAATGCATAAAAAAGGTAAAAAAATGTTTTACCTTTAGAACCACCTTAAAATGGTAGGCAAAGCCATGCAATCATTCCTTTATGGTCCTGGGCTAACTGTACATCCAGAACCACTGGTTTATAGTGCACGTACAGCCCAATACTTTCCCCAAACTGCATACTACTGTCTCAGGCTACATCAACTTAGTGTATGGAAACAATGCCCTCTATGTAGTAGTGGCCTTGGCAATTTGCATGGCTTCATTCAGTATCCTAAAAGGAAGAATAATTTTCCTTAAGGGATTTATGATGGAATGAGACAACTGAATACCTTCTATTTTATAAGAGGAGAAGTATGGCCAAAGCCATACATCTCTTGTGGGTCACTTTTGCTCTCCAGTGACCCAGAGTCAGCTAATAGCAGGCTAATGCCTGCTATCAACTTATGAGGCAGAGCAGCTCCAGGCTCTGAAAGGATCCCAACACTACTGTCCGGATCCACCCAGCTGCCCGATTGACAGCTGGCTCTGCATCTGAGCGCATGGCTAAGAGCTGGAGTCAGCTGCGCCCACCCCTTACCTGTGCTGGGGGAGCATAGCGGAGAGTAGGGCTGAACGATAGTTGATCTGAACATCGATATCGTGCTGGGAGCGTGGGCAATAGTCACATCGCCGGAACATGCGATGGGGAAGGCAGAGAAGTCAGGACTCACAGTGATGGTAGAAGGACATAGCCTGATATCCGTCCCACATGTTCAGTCGGCCCTGCAGCTAGATCTCCTGAGTGAGCGGTGAGCAGCGGCACAGCAAACCAATCACGCGTGCCTGCACACCTGATTGGTTCACTGTGCTCACCGTTCGGTCAGGAGAACTAGCTGCAGGGCAGACTGAACATTTGGGACGGATGTCAGGCAGTGTTCTTCTACCTTAGGCAAGTCTTTGCATTGAAGGGGACATGGCACGCTGGTCACTGCACTGAATGGGGACACGGCACGCTGGTCACTGCACTGAATGGGGACACGGGCTGTATTAACTCTGCACTGCATGGGGGCACACTGTGGTAACTCTGCTCTACTAAAATGCGTGACGAAGAGGATCCGCCGCAAAAAAAAATATCGCAATATATATTGTTGGGAAAAAAAATATTTCAATATGATTTATTTTTTTTCAATATTGTGCAGCCCTAGCGGAGAGCGGTGACTGACAGCCATTGCTCTCTGCTCAGAGCATATTGAGAACTTAGCAAATCAGTGGTCATGTGATCACTTAGTTCTCACTCAGCCAATGTTGGACAGCTGAAGTACAGAGGTAAGGCATGTATGTTTTTTTTTGGCTCTCTCAATGCCCACCTATATTCCTCATTGAACCCTTGCTAAAGAAAACTGCAATACTAGCAGCAGCAGGTAATAGCTTAAAGTGAAGCTACAAGTATGAGTGAGCATGTAACCTACCCTCCCCCTCTCCCACTCCCAGAACAAAACTGAGTGGGGCTGAGTGGCACTCAGCCTTTCACAGGGAGCTTTGTATTCTATGAATGAATACAAAGCTTCCTCTGATTGGCTACATAAGGGTTTGTGATGTCACCAGCCCGCCTCTCTGATTAAGCCAGCCAGGCGATGCTCAGCCTTACTTGATTTTGTTCTTGGATTGAAACAGGAAGTCCTCATCCCTCTGCTGAAACACATCACTGTATGTAGCTGAGGCTACAAATCGTTCATACAGTGGACACAACTGCTGTATCTCTTGACTATTACTAAACAGTTTGATAGAATCAGCAGGGCCAAAATAAACGATTTAAACTTCACTAAAAGCTGGACATCCGCTTTAAAAGCGGTTGTAAAGGCTCAAGTTTTTTTTTTTTTTTTACTTTATGCATTAGGCAAGAAAAATCTTCTGAATGCAACAGCAGCCCCCCCCCCCCCAACCTAAGCCTCATTTAGATCCAACGATGTGCACAAGAGCCTTGGCTGTCCTGGATCCCTCCATTCTCTTTGGCTAAGAGGCTCCTGCTACTGTCAATTACAGCCAGTGAGCCAATGAGGAGACAGTGGAGGGGCAGGGCCGAGCCGTTGCTTGGAAGCCCCCACAGCCATCTGCTTGCTGTGGGGACACTTGGCAGGAGGAGGTGGCCAGGAGCTCCAGCGGGGGCCCCAAGAAGAGGAGAATCGGGGCTGTCAAACAAATACAAAGATTTCCGAGCTTAAACTTACCAACCAGCCAGCAACCAACTGAATTGACCTGTCTAACAATATGCTTTTAGTCTGCATACATTTGACAATACATGCATAAGATACAGGCCCCATCAAGGCATCCTGTTTTCTGTAGTCCTAACTCTAAATTCTGAGAGCCTCCACAATGGAAGCACATGCATTTTAATGGATAGGCTGAGGGCAGGTGAGCCTGGAAGGAACCCACCCCCTCCTTAAAGGTACAGGGGCACACTGAACACTCAGCGCGTAGCACTATGGCAGCAAAGGTGTCAGTGCGTTGGCTGATCAATATATTCAAAATTCAAACAAGTGACCACTGCCCCCACCTATAACTGGTCTTTACAGAAAACAGGGTGCCTTGTAGGGGCCTGTAGCTTATACATGCATTTGCAAATGTGTGCAGACTAAACCCCTGTTCTTAACGAGAATTGGGGCTGCTCTGTGCAAAACCATTGCACAGAGCAGGCTAGTATAACATTAAAAAAAAAAAAAAAATCCAATGTTTTCAATCACTTTAAAGTTAAATGAAACCTTGTACCAGGTGCTTTGAACAAATCACACACAGCTACTAAAATGTACATTTACACAACTCACAAGACAAAAAGCTCACCTTTACTTTGCCGTCGCAGTGTGCCGAGACCACAGCCACAGTCACCTTTACCAGCTGCGTCGCTAATAAGTGGATTTTAAAGTGTCTGAAGAAATGTGAAGCAAGACATTGAAATAAATTATCTACCTCCTCCACCGTCACCTCATCCTTAGATTTTTGAATGTTATTCCACAGGGTTTTAAAATCCTCCGGGTGAATGGCGAAAGAGATGTCCATGTGTGGTTCGATGGGCACAGAGAATACCAGTTCTGTGGTGGGCACTTGTCCATGTACTTCATATCCGGCACACACAGCTGCCAACCATCGAAGATCATGTGACCTGATCGCCAGTTTACCAAAACAGCAGTCAAATGTCTGTTGGAACCAGGTGCCCACTATAGCGGTGAACGTCTCTGGTCCATTAATAAGAAACAGTGGAAGACATGTGAATGTCTTTGGTAACACTTCTAATATGTCTTCCTCGGTGTATGTCCCACAGAACCAACCAGTCCACATAATCCGCTCCTCTGTGCCAGACTTGGAGAGCTGAGCTTGGGATTTTCCAGTAATCTAGCAGTGAAAAAAAAAAAAAAAACACTGAATAAGTTGTGGTGTGAAGAGGCAAAGGCTGCACTGCTAGGGAGCGCAATGTTAAAGTGAACCTGTTGCTTAGTCCTGCATGCATCCCATACCTGGAAGCTCCTATCATTACTCCTTGCTCTCAGCGGCTAAAGAAAGTGGCAGGGGAAGTAAAAGAAAGGCGACTATGCAGCTGGGGAGGGAGGTAAAGTAAACTTACATATTCTGAACAAGCAGTAAAAAGTAATCTAAAACAAGCTCTCATTCAAAACTGTAGCTAAAAAGGCATTGTAAAGAAGCTTCTCTTCAGATTTCCTAAGGCTGGGTTCACATATATGCGTTTTTAAAGTGGAGTTCCACCCATTTTAATAAGTTTAGTAGATGTATGTAATCCCCTTTAAAAATACTTTTATTAATGGAAACTTTTTTTGCAAGGAAATACTTTTTCTTCTTTATTCATCCGCACTTCTGGGTCCGGCCGTCTATAGGCGATTACGTCACCCGGCGATTCGTAAGGGCTGCTGGGATGTATCTCAATCCAATAGAGATTGAGGATGAGATCTCAATCCAATACATCCGAGTACGGTGTAATAATGCTAGATTTCGTCACTAGGCGATTCGCAGCCCTTAGGAATCACAGAGTGACGTAATCGCCTATAGGTGGCCGGACCCGGAAGTACGGATGAATAAAGAAGAAAAAAAAAAAAAGTATTTCCTTGCAAAAAATAAAATAGTTTACATTGGATTACATACATCTAAACTTATTAAAATGGGTGGAATTCCACTTTAACCGCATCCAATTCTCATAACATGTAAATGTGATTCACACATGTCTGGGTGGCCACAGTGTAGTTTTGAAAAGGGTCCTGTGCATTTTTTGGGTCCAGTTCAGGCAAATTTAGGAAAATATTTGCACTTGAATTGGTGAAGAGAAATGCACAGACTCCGGACTGCAAACCACAGCCGGACATGTTTGAACCCAGCCTAATGCCTTGTACACACGCAACGATTATCGGCCGACCGATCGTCCGATTTTTGTCCAGTGTTGTTTTGTTGGTTGGAATGTGCCTAGACTGCACACGAATTTTCTCGGCCAACAAAAATCTACTTCAGAAGTGATGTCATGTGCTGGTTTACTTTCCGTGTGTTTTTTCTTCTCTGAGCATGCCCAGTCTTGATCAGATTTTTGTCTGCCGAAATCGGCACTGACTGATGGAAAATCGGCCGTTGTATTGAAGGCCAACAAAAATTTTATAGTCTGCACACCAGATTTTTTTCGGCCGAAAAGTCGGAGTCGGTTGTCGGAAGCATCATACTAACAAGCCGAAAATCAGCAGATCGGACGTTGGCTGAAAATTCCCGGCCAATAATCGATGCGTGTGTACGAGGCTTAAGAAGCCACAGAATCTTGACAGACTGTTAGAAACGGACTAAGCCCCCGTTCACATCGGCACAATTTGAAATGTCAAATCCTAAGCCAAATTGCAGCCTATTGCTGGCAATGGCACTGTCCTAATCGATGCAACACTGACAATTTCCAAAAGTAGTTCCTGCACTTCAGGGGTGATTTCAATAGACATCTGTGCATTAACGTAAAATTTCAAACCCACGTAACAGTGCGAATGTACCCTAAAACCCAACTTTAGATTCTTTGTTGTATTGTAAAGTAAATCATTCCCAAAGATCCCAAACCGCTAGAGGGGGCTGGGATGGCTTGTTTTATAGTTGTCAAAGTGGATCTAAAGTCAAAATTAAAATGCTTAGGAGCAGGCAGGGATTTGATACATGGCATGTCTCTTCTGGAATAAAATAAACTAGTCTGTTTGCTTGCAGTGTTCTGTAGAATGTAAATTGCACTGCGCATGCACACAGGAGGGTAGGAAAGACTTATTCTGGGTTTTTGGCAGATCAACCGGTATTTTTCTGTACTTTTGCATTTTTTTTTTTTAGAGACCAAATATGGTGAAATGTGTCATATTGCAGAGTTTTTAGGAGTAGTCCAGTACAGACGTACTCACCTGAACTAATATTGCAGTTGGATCCCTCTCTTTCCCCTTGAGTCCAGGCAGACAGGAAAAGCTGGCCTTCAGGTTAAAGTCTGATCCCGGATCAACAGCAACACCCTTCTGCTTTTCTGCCGCAATGGTAGCAGTTAGGTGCTTGGAGTATTCCTTCAGCTTGTTATATGAAAAATTATACATCGGTGTCACACTGTATAGAGTCCATTGTTTTTGAAGCAACAAAGCCGCCTTCTCTGGATCAAAGGTTTCCTGAAATGGTCAATACAAAGAGGCCTTGTATGAAAACACAGTACATGATCAGATTTATGTTTATTACCAAGATAGGTAGAAACAGAGCAGTATACATGAAGAAAAGGTATTGCTGGTCTTCAATCATATATAGAGAGGAAAGGCATGTAGGACATCACATGGAATAGCAATTTGACATTCTAAAGTATAACTAAAGGCAATTTTCTTTTTGGATAGAGTGGAGAGAGATTAGACCCCCTGTCAGTTTTTATTGCTGTGTGCCCCCGTTAGGGACATTCACTCTCTATTTGTCCTGTTTACCATATTCATTGAAAGTGAACATCCCAAATTTGGGGTTGTTCCCAGAAAAGTAATAGAGAGAAAATCTTCCAATGGGGACACTAGTTCTGGTGACCTGGGGGCTCCCCAAGAGATGCCCTTAATTTGCAGGGATTTCCTCTCATTTCCTGTTTGGCAATGGGACAGGAAGTAAAGGGAAATCTCCACGAAAAAAATCCGACAAGGGTTATAACTCTTCCTTGCTCTATCCACAATGAAAAAAAAAATAATGCCTATAGTTCTACTTTAAGTATTGAAATCATAGCCTATGGTACACTCCCAAGTTTGTAAACAGGTACCAAGCTATAAATGTAGTCAATTGCATTGGTGATAGGTGAGAAGAATCTAGCATCATTCCATCTGTACTCTAGAGTAAGGAGTTAGTGTGGATTAGGTGCCACCCATATTTTTTTTTCTTCAAAGTTCTGTCCAACATGTGTACGACCAAAAAAGGTCCCCATGGACGCTTAAGGGGTTGAGTTACTAAAGGCAAATAGACTGTGCACTTAGCAAGTTCAGTTGCACGTCTGCAAGAGAAGTTGCTCTAGAGCTTAGTAAATGAGGGGAAGCTCTGCTTACTTCCATCATCCAATTATATGCAAGAACAAAATGCAGGTTTTGTTTTTTCCTTGCATGTGATTGGGTATTAATTACAGCTTTACTGCATTTACTAAGTTCTCAAGCAACTATACTTGCAGAGGTGGAACTGCACTTGCACAGTGCTTAGTCAATATGCCTATTTACCAAGCTATTTCAGGATCCCACTTTCAGAGAATAATATATTACATACATACATACATACATACATACATACACATATAGGCTGGCCACAGAAGGTGCAGTATTCTTTTCTGCAGCCACAGGTTGCAGGAAATACATTTCTACGATTCCCCCATTAGCACAGACAGCGCTGACCGGTGGAATCCCTCCTGCTGTGCACTTGTCAGCTCCCAGAGGGGGAGAAGCTTTTTACGACCAGAGAAGACCGTGATCATCGCTGGCGCCTATAGCAGTCATTTGTGATAATTGGAAGCAAATCCGGCAGGTTGGTTTGTACCAAAGTGGATCGATCCAACTTGGTACATTCAGCCTGCCTATTAATGGTTTGAATCTCAGCCAGGTCCTGCTGAACCAGCCAAGATTTGAACCGTGTATGACCGGCCTAAGTGGGTAACTGTTGGAAACAGTGCTGGAATATTACCTGGTAGGGCCTTTAACTTTATATGTGTTAAGTGGGGTACACACTAAGAAAATCAGGGGAACGATTGTCAGATTTTCCTAGTTTCACAGCAAAATCGGAACCAATGAATGAAAATTCTCCTATGACAGACTTGTTTTTGTTGTTTATTGTCTCTGATTATGCGCAGTCTCTTTTCAGCTTTTTCTTGTACAAAACCAGTACAAATTAAGCGAAAATCGTTAGTTTTGTTCTTGTACGAGAAAAATTTTGGAGTCTGTCCATACAAGAAATTTTTGTACGAAAATTCAGAAATGGTTGTCGAAAGTGCTGTGCTCACTATACGAAAATTGTTTGGACGAAAATGTTCACTCAAATTTCTTATAGTGTGTACCAGCCTTTAATCTTGCATCCTGACAATTTGACATATTTCATATTTACCATATCTAGTGTTTTATACTGACTCGACAATGAGACGAGTAGATTCATGAGTGTTAAGGGAAAGTAATCTGCATATTAACTTCTTCCCGCCTCTTATTTCCGGGAGGCCGTCTTTATACGGCCTCCCAGTGACAGGCTCCCCGCATGCTCCCGCGAGCACGCATTGGGGAAAATCTGTGTCGGCCGTGTCCCTTGGACACAGCCAATCACAGATTGTGGTGAATGGCCAATCACAGCGGCCATTTACTACGTGATCGGACCGTACAATGAGAGATGATCTCTTATGTAAACATAGGAGATCATCTCTCATCGCCAGCTCTCTTTCCTCACACAGACTGCGTGTGAGGAAGAGCAGAGCCGATCAGTGGTAAGGGGACACAAAAATGTAATCAGGGCACTGATCACCAGTGCCCCGATTACACAAGAGGGGAAAAAAAAAAAAAAAAATACAGTAAGTGTCCACCATCAGTGCCCGCCATCAGTGCCCATAGTGCTGCCAGTCAGTGCCTGCTCATCTAGGCACTGACTAGCAGCACTATGGGCACTGAGTGTGGGCACTGATGGTGCTGCCCAGCAGTGCCACCCCTCAGTGCCCAGCAGTGCCACCCCTCAGTGCGGCATATTAGTACCTCCTCATCAGCGCACATCAGTGAAGGAGAAAAATTTGCTCGCAGAAAAGAAAAACTTTTTCTTCTTCAAAATTTTCTGTCTCTTTTTTTTGTAAGAAATAAAAAACCCAGAGGTGATTAAATACCACCAAAAGAAAGCTCTATTTGTGTGAAAAAAAAATTATAAAAAATTTCATATGGGTACAGTGTAGCTTGACCGCGCAATTGTCATTCAAAGCGTGAGAGCACTGAAAGCTGAAAATTGGCCTGGGCAGGAAGGGGGTAAAAGTGCCCGGTAGGCAAGTGGTTAAGAGATGGCAAATTCCTTATACCGTATGCTTACTCCAGTGCTACCTGGGTTGCGTCAGATTGTAGGGGCCAAAGACCATGAAATCACATGGTGGAGTAATTCTTGAAGAGTTGTTTTAATTCAGTTTTTTTGGTCATTGCCCACTAGAAATCACGTGTGGACACTGGGTGCATTATTTCCCTTTTTGTATATTATGTTGAACATAATATACAAACATTAAAAAGTTTAAGTCCAGGCAAAAACCTAACTAATGCTAAACCAGCTCTCTACCACATTGCAACTCTAATCTGTCTAAGGCCTCTTTCACACTTGTGCAACTTGTTGTGCAGCTTTGGACATCAGAGTTGTATGACATGTAGTTCCCCATGTTTTCCAATGATACCCATTCAGGTTGCAGCAAATTCAAAGTAGTTCATGCACTACTTTGGTCCGACTTTCATGCAACTTGAGGGCCATAGACTTCAATGTTAACCCTCAGAAGTTGCATGAAAGTCAAACCTGAAAATTTTACAATGCAACTTGTGTGCAACAGTTGTCCATTAAAACTGGTCAAAGCCAAAGTCGTATCCAAGTTGCACCCATCCAAAGTTGCGTCAAAGTTGCACTCCAAAGTCAGCACAACTTTGAAGTCATACAAGTGTGAAAGGGTCATTACCCAGTATAGAAAACAAAAAAAAAAAAAACAAAGTATTTCCTATTCTGCAGCCGATATGATTGGGTCTCCATCGGCAGAAGGTCTGTGCAGGGGAGGACCGACATCAGCTGGGAAGTGGCTGGAAAGTGACGTCACCCATAGAGGTACTATGGGGCTTTTATTGTCGCCTGCCACTACTGCACCCGCCTCCGCACTGAAGCCATCGCTGATGCTGGGACCGGATCGGTTGCAAAATAAGTATAGCGTTTTTTGCTTTACAGGGTTTGACAGATTAGGTTTAGAGAGCAGGTTTAGTTAGGTTTTGCCTGGACTTCTGCTTTAATGTTCTGGTGCTACCCGTACCTAAAATTGCAATTATTTTGGCGTTTATTCTTTATGATTTTATGCTGTTTATTGTGGCAGCAATACCCTAATTATGTTAACACTTTATTGATTATTGTATCATTCTGGCATTCCTTTAGGGTGCGAAAGTAAAATTTGTTGGATCTTTCACACAACACTTTTTTTTGTTAATTATTTTAATCAATACCAGGACGTTCACCCTCCTGCCCAGGCCAATTTTCAGCTTTTAAATGAAAATTGCACATTAATGCAACACTGTACCCACTGACATTTTTATCATTTTTTTGAGGCAGAGAGCTTTTTTTGGATTTATTTACCACTTTTTTTTTTTTTTTATTTCTTTTTCTGAACAAAGGAAAAAGAAAACGAAAATAAAACAGTTTACTAAAATTTTGCAAATTAGTAATTTTTCTTCTTCCCTGATGAATGTTGATGAGGCTGCACTGATAATAAGAACACTAATGATCGGTGCCCTGATTATCTGTGTAAACAATGTGCTGACAAGCCTTGCTGGTTATCTGCATTCCTTTCCTCACACGGACACAACATGTGAGGAAAGGACTTCTGATAACTGACAAGTCTGTTTACATGTGATCAGCTGTGATTGGACACAGCTGATTACATGGTAAAGGCTGCTGCGATTGGCTGTGTCCCATGGACATAACGATCACAGGGAGCGCAGTTCTGGGAGGAGGTCCATGGACACCCTCCCACAATGAGTGAGTCACGCTGTAGCCATTTTTCTGCTATAGCGCAGTAATGAAGTGGTTAAAGGCTTAGTTCACCCTTGGACCATGCATCACTCATAATTTGGGAGTATCATAAAAATGTTCAACATTCCTCCCTTGACAAAGTGCTTTCAGAAAAAGTTGGAATTTACACCGTCCATGTTGTTCTCTACACCCCCCCCCCAAAAAAAAAAAAAAAAAAATTATATATATATATATATATATATATATATATATATATATATATATATATATATATATATATATATATATATATATATATATATATATATATATATATATATATATATATATATATATATATATATATATAATCTTCCTAGCACTGGAAAAGCATTTTTGCAATGTGTAATAGACATGGAGAACTTACCTGTAAAGGTGTGCTTTGTGGTACCTTCCTCTTGGACGTGAGGCGGCATGATAAACGTCGCCGGGCAGAAGTTAGGCTTCCAAGAGGGTACCTAGAGCTCTGGTAGGGGCCACTGCTGCTGCGCAATACTGACTTACTTTTGGGGGTTGACACCCCGTCAGCAGGAGTTTGCATAGCCTAAAAAGAAGGAAAAAAAAAAAAAAAAAATTAAGACATATGATAGACACTTGTCATCACGCAGACATGCCTAATATAGACAGCAATATGTATAATAGCTATATGGCTCTCCATTTATCCCCTCCCCCCCCCCCCAGAGGGAGATACACCCCCAGAGTGGGGGGGGGGGGGGGGAGGGAACAAATCCACAGCCCTCCCTGCCCCTGGGGTGGGGGACACACCTCCACAGACCCCCCCCCCCCTGCTGGGGAGGGTGAGACATCCACAGACCCCCCCATCCTGCCCCGGAGGGGGGGGGGGGGTGTCACATCCACAGACCCCCCCCCTGCCATGGAGGGGGGGGGGGTACATTTAAAGACCCTCCACCCTCTATGTCTGTAGTGACAACACAAGCTAGGAGGCATGGAGGAAAGCCTCTCTCCAGTCACCCTGCTCTCTTCTGCACCTCCACAGCAAGATAGAGATAAATACTTCCACCCAGATCTAATACTACACATCACTGCTCTCCAACACAATGCTTGCCTTTCTTCTTGGGGACACCATTCCTCCCACTGACACCAATGATGGGGCCCTATTCCTCACACTGACACCAATGATGGGACACCATTCCTCCCACTGACACCAAGGATGGGGCACCATTCCTCCCACTGATACCAATGATGGGGCACCATTCCTCCCACTGATACCAATGATGGGGCATTATTCCTCCCACTGACACCAATGATGGGACACCATTCCTCCCACTGACACCAAGGATGGGGCACCATTCCTCCCACTGACACCAAGGATGGGGCACTATTCCTCCCACTGACACCAATGATGGGGCACCATTCCTCCCACTGACACCAATGATGGGGCACCATTCCTCCCACTGACACCAATGATGGGGCACTATTCCTCCCACTGACACCAATGATGGGGCACCATTCCTCCCACTGACACCAATGATGGGACACCATTCCTCCCACTGACACCAAGGATGGGGCACTATTCCTCCCACTGACACCAATGATGGGGCACCATTCCTCCCACTGACACCAATGATGGGGCACCATTCCTCCCACTGACACCAATGATGGGGCACTATTCCTCCCACTGACACCAATGATGGGGCACCATTCCTCCCACTGATACCAATGATGGGGCACTATTCCTCCCACTGACACCAATGATGGGGCATCATTCCTCCCACTGACACCAATGATGGGGCACTATTCCTCCCACTGACACCAATGATGGGGCACTATTCCTCCCACTGACACCAATGATGGGGCACTATTCCTCCCACTGACACCAATGATGGGGCACTATTCCTCCCACTGACACCAATGATGGGGCACCATTCCTCCCACTGATACCAATGATGGGGCACTATTCCTCCCACTGACACCAATGATGGGGCATCATTCCTCCCACTGACACCAATGATGGGGCACTATTCCTCCCACTGACACCAATGATGGGGCACCATTCCTCCCACTGACACCAATGATGGGGCACTATTCCTGCCAATGATGAGGCACCATTCCTCTCGATGATGGGGCGCTATTCCTCCCCCACATAGAAGAGGTAGGTGAGTGTTTGCTCCCACCGGTGCCAGGCCCCCGGGTACAGAACACAATGATGGGTAAGCGGCTCTTACAGCGATCCCGCGCCTCTGCTCCCAGCTCCGCACACATGTACCCTCCGGTCTATAGCAGAGATCTCCTCATAATAAAATCCATTCGGTAATACAGTCCGAGGCTGCCCGGCTCCGTACACATCCACTGCGGGATACAGCCCCGCTTTGGCGGTTACGATTTCAAATTCCTCTTCGCTCCCGGATGTGACTTCATTCTTTGGCGCGAGTCTTGGAACGCAGAACAACTTCCGCATCACGTTATGTCACGCTGCGACGGCGAATACGTGCAATGCCCTAAGTAAACATGGCTTCTGCGTACGCTTGCGGTATACAGTGTGCAGTGTGGTGATTGCAGTGTTGTGGTCCGTGCTGTATCGGGGGATTTGTGTCGCTGGTCTGTGTTCGGTTCGGATCTGAGAAGTCAGTGTGGGGAGGGGGAACGGAATGCTCTGGGGGGACATCACGTGCTCCCGAACACTGACAGGTGAGTCTTACATTCTGCTAGGAGGAGAACCCTTCTTCTTAGAGATTATTTTTCATACTGTGTATGAGAGGTAAAGGTCATCCTGTGTGTATGAAGGATAGAGGTCATAGGTCATCCTGTGTGTATGAGGGATAAAGGTCATAGGTCATCCTGTGTGTGAGGGATAAAGGTCATAGGTCATCCAGTGTGTATGAGAGATAAATGTCATCCAGTGTGTGTGAAGGATAAAGGTCATAGGTCATCCAGTGTATGAGGGATAGAGGTCATAGGTCATCCTGTGTGTATGAGGGATAGAGGTCATCCAGTGTGTGTGAAGGATAAAGGTCATAGGTCATCCAGTGTGTATGAGGGATAGAGGTCATAGGTCACCCTGTGTGTATGAGGGTCATAGGTCATCCTGTGTGTATGAGGGATAGAGGTCATCCTGTGTGTACGATAGGGGTCAGAGGTCATCCTGTGTGTACGATAGGGGTCAGAGGTCATCCTGTGTATGAAGGATAGAGGTCATAGGTCATGCTGTGTGTGTGAGGGATAGAGGTCATATAATATAATTTATAGACTATATCTTCATTATCTGCAGAGCTATCCCTGAGGAAAAAGCCAAGTAACTCCGAAATGCAAAAGATAGGTCTATGCACCCTCTGCATGTAGTATAATATATATATAAAAAAAAATTTACATTGTGCAAATGTGTACCCATTCTATTGTGTACTACATTTTGATACTTTTGTTACTTTTCTTGTAGGTCATTTTTTGATCATAAAACTATAGTTTTTTAATTATATGGCTACTCTTTGAGCCTTTAAAGTCCCAAAAAATGTGTGTGTGGGGAGGGTGGGGGGGGGGCCTCCCTATTATACAAACATGAAGCATATAAAGCTGCTGTGGAATGCAGAGTCATGGTGAGAACATGTGAAATCTATTGTTTTCTATGTGCCTTTACAGTTATCTACATTTTCCCCTGCGATAAACTACCAAACCACCCATTCCATCATGCCTTTGGCTGTCAAAGTATTGCAGCGACAAATGAGACTTGCATTTCCACAAGAGATGAAGTGCTCAGGTTTTCTGTTGGAAAGATTTCTGCTCATTTCCTGTCTTGGTGTCACCAGTCTCTGGTTAGCAAGGGAAGTTTCCCCCGGACAGCAATAAGAACCTACCAGTTGACAATGCTAGTCAAAGCTAGAGCCGGGACAAGGTCATCTAGAGCCCAGGGTGACCAGGCCAAATAATTGCCCCCCCCCCCCCCCAAGATGTATAAGCATTATGGGTCAGTAAATATCTCTCTCTCTCCCCCACCCCAAAAAAATAAATAAAAATCAAGCACTAATCTGCATGCTCACCTCCCCCCCCCCCCCCCAGTACAAATCCACGCGCCTGCTGCTGAGATCACCCCTCCTGGTACAAACTTTTGCCCCTCTCCCCATTCTCCCTAGCTTAAAATCCTCTCTCCCCATATGCCCCTAGCACACCCCCCCCCCCCCAAAAAGAAAATCCTCTACCCCCTAAACTTCCCCTCCAAGCACAAATTCTCTACCCCCCCTCCCTCAACCTAGCAATAATCCCCCCTACTCTAAATCCCCCCCCACAAATTTCCCCTCCTAGCACAAATCCCCCTCTACCATTTTACTTGTAGCAACACCCCCCCCCCCCAAGCCCTCCTAAAACAAATCATCTTCGCCACCCCTCCTCCCAACACAAATCCCTTTCCCCCCACAAATCACCACTCCCAGCATCCTAGCACACACACCCGAATTCCCCTTCTCAAAACACCCCCCCCCAATCTTCTTTGGGTGCCCCCCTGTGACGGTGGGGAGTATCAGATCCCTGCCCTTCTCACCAACTCATGACCACGAACCAGACAGACAATCTCGCACCCTGCCATCACTTGCGTAACAATGCCACTCAGCTGCACCCGGCATAAAGATTTTCCAGCTTGCGGGATCACAATCTAGATGCCAGCAGGCTGAGAGCGATTCTCACCGGGTTAATTAAGCAATTAACCCTTTCACTGCCACCACCGCTACCTTGGGAGCCCAGCGGACGCTCGTAGTTTTAGAAATACCAATTATGACTTTGGAATAATCGTCTGTAATACGCACTGTCACCGCAGACAGGAATGTTCAGAGGATTTATTCTATACAGTAGCGCTCTTCAAGAGACAGGTTCGTTATTCGTTTGCATTAAGAGCTTAGGGACAAGGTTAACACTTTTCAAAATAAGGTTTAATAATAAAAAGGTTAAAATTGGTGCAGATAAAATATTTACAGAAAAAAGTGTTTCAAAGAAATAGAGACACAATTCAGCAATTAGAAGAATAAGATATAGGATTGAGAAGTAAAAATACTTGCAGTAAATGTCCTGAGTTTTATCAGAGGTTCAGCAGTTGAGCCAGGGTGATCAGTTCTCCACTTGATCAATGTTACATGAGATCTGAGAACTCATCTGTCTCTCTCCTTTTTCACTGAGACCAGGGGGTGGTAACAGAGGTCCCTGACCAATAAACACAGTGGCCATGGGCGGCCCTAAAGTTTTGACAATGCCAAGGAACCTCCCGTATAGACAGATTTATAACATAATTCATATCTTCCAATGTCTACCAGTTGCCTTCTTGAAACTGATATAGTCTTGTGCAGTATGGAATTTTATATTCATAGACACCAAACACAGGTTATCTCCTAATAACCTCTGACCCGTAAGGCATCTGACAGCTAGCTTGTCTCACATAAGAGCTAACGTGGTCATGTATGATCTCCTTCCGTTCAGTATTTTATTTTGCGTTTTAACTATACACTTTCTAGAGACATACCTTGTTTGTGTTTAAAGTTATGAATTGGGGGGGGGGGCGTGGCTAGCCGGCAAGATGGCCGGCCGCATGTGGATCGGAGCTTTGCGGCCTCCACTTGAGCTCCATGCGGTGCACCTTGATACCCACCTTGATCCGGACCTCCATGCGAGTATTGTGGTAGCTTGTGATACATACCGGGCAATATGAGTAAGGAGACAAGTAGGGAACGGCCCGCTATGGCAACAGAACGTTTGAAGGAGTTTGTGCAGACCGAGAAGCAGGAAGCAGGTCGGAGCCCACCAAACACACGGAGCGGAGGAAGCAGCAGCAATACACAGAGCAACATGCCGGCGGAGAAACCAGCAAAACTCTCACTTGAACAGGTACATTCTCAACTTATGGCTGCTATAACTGCAAGTAATACTATGTTGACTGGTAAAATGGAGGAAATTTGAAGCCATGATCTGCAGGCTGTGAGAGAGCGGATGGCAGAGGCTGAAAAAAGGATATCCTCATTAGAGGATAATTACACTCCAGTGCCAAATCGTATATTAGCAGCTGAAAATCAAGTAACATACCTTCATCAAAAAGTTGATGACTTAGAAAACAGATTAATACGCAATAATATCAGATTTGTGGGCTTACCAGAGAGGGCTGAGGGGAAGAACCCTGGAGAATTTGTGGAGACATGGATTAAAACCCTATTTCCTGATACTACTTTCTCCACAGCATTTTGCAGTAGAAAGAGCCCATAGAATTCCTGCAAAATCACCAGCCCCTGGAGCCCCTGCAAGACCTTTACTTGCACGATTTTTGAATTGTAAAGATCGGGATCTAAAGCCCCGTACACACGATCAGATTATCGAACGATCTGTCGTCCGTTTTTTGTGGCATGCTAGTCTGATGTGGAAAGTGAAGAGGTTATTTTCATACGAATTTTCCCGTACGACAGAATTCTACTTCAGAAGTGATGTCATGTGCTGGATTCTACTTCAGAAGTGATGTCATGTGCTGGATTGTTTTGTATGTGTTCTTTCGTCTCTGAGCATGCCTAGTCTTGCTCTTAAGATTTTTTTCCGTTTGAAATCTGTACTAATCAGACGAAAATCGGACGTTGTATTATTAAAAATTATATAGCCTGCACATCAGGATTTTGTCAGCAGAAAAGTCGGAGTTGGCTGTCGAAAGCACCATACTAACAATCCGAAAATCGGCAGATTGGTCGTATTTTCCCTACAGATTTTCTTCTCGTGTGTACGGCCTTAATACTACGGAAAGCAAGACAAAAGGGCACCATTCAATATTAAAATGCACAAGTGTTTTTTTTCCCTGATTTTTTAATAGATCTACAAAAATTGAGAGCTACCTTTTTCTTTTAAGTTAAAAAAAAATGAAGAGAACGACACATTATCTACTCCATGGCATACCCTGCGAGGATGAGGGTGGAGGAAGATGGGAAAATATATTTCTTCAATACTCCGGAGAGTGTACGAGAATGGCTTTGTTCGAAAGGAACTATAAAGTGAACGGAAAGAAGAATCTTGCCATTTTCCTTTGTTTTTCCTTGTAATGAAAACTCTTTCTTTTTTCCTGGTGAAGGATACAAGAAAAAAAAAAAGAAGCATGTGGATGATGGAATGACGAGGTGGGGGGAGTGAAGGGACTGGGAGTCAAGCAACTATGGTTGTTTTTTTTTTGTTTATATTTTTTTTTTGTGTGCGTTTTTTCTTTTTTTGTGCGTTTTTTTTCTTTTATTTTTTTGTGTGTGTGTGTTTTTTTTTTTTTTTTCTGTTTTTCAGGGTTCCTCTCCCCCTCCCTCCCTCCTCCCACCACTTGTAATTTTTTGAGCCATTTTTTTTTTTTTTTTTTTTATGGCTTAGCAAAATTCCTTTTTTATTCCTTAGAAGAAAACGTGAACTTTTTCTGAGAGTAAGGTGGGAGCTTGAGTGGAGGCCGTAGCTATATTGTCCTTGCATGCAAATGATTGTATGCTCGGGCAATGTCACATTGTTTTTTTTTTTTTTTTTTTTGGAGTAAGACCTATTGGTCAAAATGTTGCTATATGAGCATGATGATTTTTCTTTTTAAAAAAATTTTTTTTTTTTTGGGTAATTTTGTTTGTGATTTTTTTTTTTCCTTTTTCTTGTTACTTTTGAAGATCGCTGTGTCCTGGTGTGCCCAACTGACCTCAATAATTATATTGGTATAAAACCAATAAGGAGTACATTTATAAAGATAAACCTATGCGCTACCAAATAGAGAGAAGGAGACGGAAATAAGGAGGAGGCAGAAGAAGGTCAATGGAGCACCAGAACTCTGCAGCTAAAGCCCCGTACACACGTACCGATTGTCGGCCGTAAATATTCGGTCGGCCGATTGTAGGCTTGTTAGTATGATGCTTCCGACAGCCGACAGCGCATTTTCGGCCGAACAGAATCTGTCGTGCAGGCATTAAAATTTTTGTTGGCCGTCACCAGAACGGCCGATTGTTCGCCAGTCAGTACAGAATTCGGCCGACAGACAGCAGATTAGCAAGACTGGGCATGCTCAGAAAAGAAAAAAGACAAGGAAAGTTAACCATCACATGACATCACTTCTGCAGTCGGCTGTTGTTGGCCGACAAAATTCGTGTGCAGTCTTTTGTAGTTTTCAACAGACACGACAGCCCTGGACAAAAGACGGCCGATCGTTTGGCCGACGATCAGTACGTGTGTACGGGGCTTAATTCTGTAGTGTCACAACAAAGTAAAAAAGGGGGGTAAAAAATCAGCGCAGATACTCTATAATTGGTGAACCATAAATATATGTATAAAAGTAGATAAAAGATTCTAAATGGTAATAAATACTATAAAATCTTCATCAATCTTCAAACAATAAACAAAGTGCTCATGTGCGAGATGAATGTCACAAAAAGATACTAATAGTGTGCTTAAGTGATCTGAGAGGTGATAAAGAAATTATGCTGAATAGATTGCAACTGAGTGAGTATCGTGTGCGAAGTGAACCACTGTGAAGGAATCAGTTGCGAAAAAATACTGATCGAAGATCAGCAAGAAAAAAATATATATATAAAATGAAAAAGTGCCCTATGAAGAGTGAACCACTGCAACACTTCGATAATAAAGCGTGGTAAATCAATACGTAGTGACAAAAGTGGTCATCATAACATGAAATTAAAGGTGCTAAAAAAGTGAAAGAAATGAGGAATAAACAAAAATGATGAGTGCCCAATAAAGTGCGAACCACTACGACTCTTCAGTTTGCACAGAAAAATGGCAGTGACAAATGTGATAGTGAACAATATATCCAAGTGTCAGATAGTATACACTGTGATCAGTCTGAAAAAAACTGTGTAGTAATCCAGAAATAAGGTCAAATCAATATAATCAGTGCTGATAAATAATGAAGTAAAGTTCATATATGTAAAGCAAGTACCACTTTAAAAAAGGCGTACTCCCCGCGCCTAGGAATTTGTGTTTTAAATTTATCTTTAAATTTAGTGACAAAAACGTGAAAGTGTAGCAGCAGCAGTAGTATGTAATTGGTATGAAAAGAAAAAATAGTCCTGAAATAGGGCTATCTACAGCGCTTGCTAAAATGATATGATTATAAATATAAACATAATCTGTGCAATTATATATGTATAAAATTGTGTAAATTCACAGATATAAGTGCAAGTGTGCAAAATATTTTGTGCCAATCAATTAAATATCCATAAATAAATTAATGAAAGTCCATCTCATATTACAATATATATATATATATATATATATATATATATATATATATATATAGTCCATCTCATATTACAAAATATATATATATATATATATATATATATATATATATATATATATATATAAAAAATTGTGATATAAAATATATGAAAAACAATGTTCCGTGATTGTTCCTTTTTCTTGGAACTGTGCAGGTGCTCTAAAACAGCCTTTTTCAACCAGGGTGCCTAGGCACACTGGTGTGCCTTCAGATGTCTTCAGGGGTGCCTTGGCAAAATGCCTAGAAACTGCCCAGAAACATGTATACAAGTAGGCGGGTGGATCAAGCCTACCTATTCATTACACAAAGCCACAGGTTTTCATTGTGCACCATTACAACCTTCTAGTCGCCAGTGTCCTATTATCAGTTGATGAGGACGTTGGGCACCTCCACAATATTCTTATTTGCCCTTCTCCTGCCCCTGTCCATCAGTGCTGGGGTAACATTAGCTGAGTGAGGAAGAGAAACTGAGGGAGAAGAGAAACACTGGAATACTAGTCAGTACCAGTGTGCAAAAGTGTTTGTTTTGGAAGAATAAATCCCTACTAATGTTGGGCGTCCTACACATATGGGTGTCCTGCATTATGTAAAATTATTCATTTAGTTTTTTAAATTTTAGAATGGGGTGCTTCGAGATTGTGCGGAATTGTAAAGGGTGCCTTGACTGAAAAAAGGTTGAGAAACACCGCTCTAAAAGAATTCATTAGCTGTGGTTTGAGCCACCTCTTTCCCCTCCCTCTCATTATGTGCAGCAACTAGATCTCTGCTCCATTGCAGAGAGAAGGAGGGACTGACTGTTCAGTAGATCTGTGCCAGTATTCCTGAGCTGCAAATAGAGAGCTTGTCCTCAAGGTCTGTGCTGAACTGCATACAAAGTTGGTCAGTCGCTGTTCTCTTGTACATTTTATGGGAATAAACCCTTTTGAAGAACAATATCACACTATCTGGAGCCTTTTATCTTCTTTCCAATTTTAACATCGTGAGCTGCCTTATGGAATGGTGAGAAAGAAAATTACCATCGGCATTTGGTAAGTTACCCATTTTATAAATTGCTTCACGGGAAGAAGGCACCCAGCACCTGCACTTTACCAGTCACTTTTGAATTCTTTTAGAGCACCTGCACAGTTCCAAGAAAAAGGAACAATCACGGAACATTGTTTTTCATATATTTTATATCACAATTTTTATTATATATATATATTGTAATATGAGATGGACTTTCATTAATTTATTTATGGATTTGTATTAATATGGATATTTAATTGATTGGCACAAAATATTTTGCACACTTGCATTTATATCTGTGAATTTACACAATTTTATACATATATAATTGCACAGATTATGTTTATATTTATAATCATATAATTTTAGCAAGCGCTGTAGATAGCCCTATTTCAGGACTATTTTTTCTTTTCAAAGTTCATATACAGTGAAGTGATCAGATGCTTCCGGTGACCCCCCAGTGCGGACTTTGGTGAGCTAGAAATCCATAAATAGGTGTAATGGCCGCTCACCTCCATTAACACTCTTAAGAGCGTTTCAGTATCACACGTCAACCTGCAGACTTTGGGGGATGTCTCCTCAGGTATTTTCCTCACAGATGTAGATACACTATGTGCATCACAATCCAGGTCTTCTGTGGTGGCCTCAGATAAGTAGTAACTGCTGTAAAGCTTGTTTAACCACTTTACCACCGGAGGATTTTACTGTCTTACGTCTGGGCCACTTTTTGCGATTTGGCACTGTGCGACTTTTAACTGACAATTGCGCGGTCGTGCAACGCCGTACCCAAAACAAAATTTACGTCCTTTTTTTCCCACAAACAGAGCTTTCTTTTGGTGGTATTTGATCACCTGTGCGATTTTTACTTTTTGCGCTATAAACAAAAAAAGAGCGTTTATTTTGAAAAAATAACAATATTTTTAACATTTTTTTTATATGAAATTCCTCCCAAAAAATATGTAAAAATCAAATTTTTTTTAAAAATTTTTGGCCAATTTGTTTTCTGCTACCTATGTTTGGTAAAAAAAAATCACAATAAGCGTATTTTGATTGGTTTGCACAAAAGTTATTGCGTTTACTAACTAAAGGAAAGATTTCTGTAATTTTTGGTGTTTTTTTTTTTTTTTAATGAGCAATGGCGGCGATCTGCGATTTTTTTTCTTTTTTTTTTTTTGCGGGACTGCGACATTGTGGCGGACAGATCAGACCCTTGACTGACATTTTTGACACTTTTGGGGGTACCAGTGACATTTCTACAGTAAAATATGCACTGTTACTGTAAAAATGACACTGGCAGGTAAGGGGTTAATTTTATTGGAGAGGGAGGGGTTAATGTATGCCTGGTGCTTACTGACGTGTGTGGGGGGAGGTGACTGAGTGACACAGGGACAGATCGCATTTTCAGCTATGCTGAACTCTGCAATCTGTCACTGTTTGTCACTTAGGAGATCCGCCCGCTTTGTTTACACAAGCGGGCGGATCTCCACACTTGATTCCCTGACGATCGGGGAAAAGCGGCGGCGATCGCCGCCACTCCTCCCCTGGCCCGACTCCCGCTGTGATTGAAAACAGCGGGAGCGAGCCTCCGGCGGTGCGCGAGCGCTGCCCACAAGGGGAGGATTCCAGCGACGTAGGTCTACGTCGCTGGACGGAATCAAGCCACTTTGCCGCAGTACAGTCCCAGTGACTGGTCGGCAAGTTGTTAAGGCAATCGTTTACCAGGGTAAGACATGAAGGATTCTCATGGTGTAGTATATTAAAACAAAGTTTAATAGATCAAAGTAAAGGTTACACTTACAATTAGGTAGGCAGTAAAGCGCATTCAAATGGGAATAGATGCCGCCTATGCGGTTACAGTACTCGCTCCAATACTTCTGGTCTCGGCCGTAAACCGGAAGTGACGTCACCATGGCTTTCCGGGGAAAAAAAAAGCCGTGGTGACGTCACTTCCGGTTTACGGCCGAGACCGGAAGTATTGGAGCGAGCACTGTAACCGCATAGGCGGCATCTATTCCCATTTGAATGCGCTTTACTGCCTACCTAATTGTAAGTGTAACCTTTACTTTGATCTATTAAACTTCGTTTTAATATACTACACCATGAGAATCCTTCATGTCTTTCCCTGGTAAACAAGCTTTACAGCAGTTACTACTTATCTGAGGCCACCACAGAAGACCTGGATTGTGATGCACATAGTGTACCTACATCTCTGAGGAAAATACCTGAGGAGACATCCCCCAAAGTCTGCAGGTTGACGTGTGATACTGAAACGCTCTTAAGAGTGTTAATGGAGGTGAGCGGCCATTACACCTATTTATGGATTTCTAGCTCACCAAAGTCTGCACTGGGGGGTCACCGGAAGCATGTGATCACTTCACTATATATGAACTTTACTTCATTATTTATCAGCACTGATTATATTGATTTGACCTTATTTCTGGATTACTACAGTTTTTTTCAGACTGATCACAGTGTATACTTTCTGACACTTGGATATATTGTTCACTATCACATTTGTCACTGCCATTTTTCTGTGCAAACTGAAGAGTCGTAGTGGTTCGCCCTTTATTGGGCACTCAATCATTTTTTTTTATTCCTCATTTCTTTCACTTTTTTAGCACCTTTAATTTCATGTCATGATGACCACTTTTGTCACTACGTATTGATTTACCCCGCTTTATTACCGAAGAGTTGCAGTGGTTTACTCTTCATAGGGCACTTTTTAATTATATATATATTTTTTTCTTGCTGATCTTTGATCAATATTTATTCGCAACTGATTCCTTCACAGTAGTTCACTTCGCACACGATATTCACTCAGTTGCAATCTATTCAGCATAATTTCTTTTATGGTTCAAACATTTTATTGGAGAACAAAGTAAACAGGTAACAACAATTGGTAAACAGGAGTGTCAAGATAAGTACAAGCCAGATACGCTAACAAAATAATGGCTACAATAACCATGGGTCAAACTTAGGAGTAGGTAGATAAGAGGCAACCGGGAGGGCTGTGGCCAGGACTCTGCAACCGGCGTAGCCAACCCATAGGCACCCCATAAAGGGAACACTCTGTGCCCAGGTGGGGAGGCACGGCCAAGCAGCAGGCGAAGCAAGGGTGAACAAAGCCCAGTAGCTCGGCAGTACGTGAGAAGGGATAAATGTGTGCGATAATCCACATGGTAATGCAACTAGACGGGGGAAAGCAGCATAATTTCTTTATCACCTCTCAGATCACTCAAGCACACTATTAGTATCTTTTTGTGACATTCATCTCACACATGAGCAATGTTCCCTCTAATTTTTTACTGGGCTGAGCAAATAAAAAAATTTCTGAGCGCAGTGCTCCCCAACCTTTTTATCGCCGCGGACCGGTCAACGTTTGATCATTTTTCTGTGGCCCCCAATCAATGCAGAGTGCCCACAGCATTGCCCCCAATCAATGCAGAGTGCCCACAGCATTGCCCCCAATCAATGCAGAGTGCCATAGCATTGCCCCCAATCAATGCAGAGTACTACAGCATTGCCCCCAATCAATGCAGAGTACTACAGCATTGCCCCCAATCAATGTAGAGATGCCAGCGTGCCCCTTTTCAATGTAGAGGTGCCAGTGTGCCCCCTTTCAATGTAGAGATGCCAGTGTGCCACCTTTCAATGTAGAGATGCCAGTGTGCCACCTTTCAATGTAGAGATGCCAGTGTGCCCCCTTTCAATGTAGAGATGCCAGTGTGCCCCCTTTCAATGTAGAGATGCCAGCGTGCCACCTTTCAATGTAGAGATGCCAGTGTGCCCCCTTTCAATGTAGAGATGCCAGCGTGCCACCTTTCAATGTAGAGATGCCAGCGTGCCCCCTTTCAATGTAGAGATGCCAGTGTGCCCCCTTTCAATGTAGAGATGCCAGTGTGCCCCCTTTCAATGTAGAGATGCCAGTGTGCCACCTTTCAATGTAGAGATGCCAGTGTGCCCCCTTTCAATGTAGAGATGCCAGTGTGCCCCCTTTCAATGTAGAGACTCTTCAGTCCCGAGTCTAGTAATGGTTCTGCCATTTTTTCAGTTTTTAATTAATGCAGAGTGCCCACAGCATTGTCCCCAAATCAATGTAGAGATGCCAGTGTTCCCCCCCCCCCGTGCACTTACCTCATGGTCACGGGCGGCAGCTTCTCTTCAGTTCATTCCCCGGCTTCCTGCCTCTCCTCAGTCCTCCTGACTCCCCGAGTCCCGGCGCCTCTTCCTCGGCCAATGGCATGAAGTTGGCCTTTCGGCCAATCAGGAAGCGGGAGGACCCGCTCCCTGATTGGCCAGGAGGAGGATCCGTGTGACAATAGCGAATTTTCATTCGCTATTGTCACACAATGGGCGTGCTCTCGCGGCGCACGCTCTGCTACACGGCCGCCACGTCTGCGGCTGCGCGGTTTGAATAGGTGCTTGCGCGGGACCTTCATTCACACTGCGCGCCCGCGCATGCGCGCAGGCTAAAGGGAACACTGCACATGAGCACTTTGTTTATTTATTGTTTGAAGATTTTATAGTATTTATTACCATTTAGCATCTTTTATTATCTACTTTTATACATCTATTTATGGTTCACCAATTTTAGAGTATCTGCGCTGATTTTTTACCCCCCTTTTTTTATAAGGAGTACATTGCTATGGGGTATTATCATGATAAATGTCATAGATAGACGGTTAGATATATGGGATCCCTTTTGGGAAGTGAACCTACAGCTATATATAGAAAAAAAAACCTCTAAGATGACTACACAATGTAGGTTCCTATCATGGAATGTTGGGGGTCTAGGGACTCCCCAGAAGAGATCCCAGGTAATTACAAATATATTACAAACTAAAGCACAAATGATATGCCTGCAAGATACACATATGATTCCAGATACAACAAACCAATAGTGTAAACCCTGGATCCAATGGTCAATACACTCGAGCTATTCAACATATGCAAGGGGGGTTTCACTGCTTGTCCATAGGTCGGTACCATGGAAGTGCTTTCAAAAAAAGGTAGACCCTGAAGGGCAATATGTACCGTATTTTCCGGCGTATAAGACGACCCCCCTAATTTTCATCTACCGGTAATACTTATACTTAGGTTACCTTGGAGATATTATACTCGGCGTATAAGACGACCCCCCATTTTTGGGGGATTTTTTTTGAGGCTCAAAAGTAGTCTTATACGCCAGAAAATACAGTATTTGTACGAGCTCAAGTGTATGATATACCATTTGTTATTTTAGGTATATATAATCCACCACCGGTATATTAAGTGTAATTAACCACTTGCCGTCTGCTCACTAGAGCTCTACTGCGGCAAAGTGGCTCGATAACGTCTGACGACGTAGACCTACGTCGCCAGACATTCCCCTTTCTCGGCGGCGCGCGGGCGCCACCGGATTCTCGTTCCCGCTGTATTCATTCACAGCGGGAGTCGGGCCAGGGGAGGAGCGGCGGCGATCGCCGCTGCTCTTCCCTGATCGTCTGGGAATCGAGTGTGGATCTCCTAAGTGACAGGCAGGGTCAGATTGCAGGGTTCAGCATAGCTGAACCTGCGATCTGTCCTTGTGTCACACAGTCACCTCCCCCCACACACGTTAGTAAGCACCAGGCATACATTAACCCCTCCCTCTCCAATAAAATTAACCCCTTCCCTGCCAGTGTCATTTTTACTGTAACAGTGCATATATATAGCACTGATTACAGTAGTAATGTCACTGGTACCCCCAAAAGTGTCAAAAATGTCAGTCAAGGGTCCGATCTGTCCGCCGCAATGTCGCAGTCCCAAAAAAAAAAATTGCAGATCGCCGCCATTACTCGTTAAAAAAAAAAAAACACCAAAAATGACAAATCTTTCCCCTAGTTAGTAAACGCAATAACTTTTGCGCAAACCAATCAAAATACGCTTATTGTGATTTTTTTTTTTACCAAACATAGGTAGCAGAAAACTGGCCAAAATTTAAAAAAAAAATGATTTTTACATTTTTTTGGGGGGGAATTTCATATAAAAAAAATGTGAAAAATATTGTTATTTTTTCAAAATTTACGCTTTTTTTTTGTTTATAGCGCAAAAAGTAAAAATCACACAGGTGATCAAATGCCACCAAAAGAAAGCTCTGTTTGTGGGGAAAAAAAGGACGTAAATTTAGTTTGGGTACGGCTTCGCAAGACCGCGCAATTGTCAGTTAAAGTCGCACAGTGCCGAATCGCAAAAGTGGCCCAGACGTAAGACAGCAAAATCCTCCGGTGGTAAAGTGGTTAAAGAAGCTATGCTATTTGCAAGTTTATACCCAGAGGCATTAGTGCTATGCCTGGGAGACTTTAATCTTCTGTGGGACCCGCTGGTGGACAGGCATGGACCCCCCCTAAAAAAGAACTCCAAAGCCACTTATGTTTTGTGAGTTAGGGGAAGAATTTGGATGGAGAGATTTGTGGCGAATGCTTAATCCCCGGACCAGGGCTTATTCCTGGGCCATCCCAGGAAGGGGATGTCTGTCAAGAATAGATCTGGCGCTGGGAAATGATAAACTTATTTCTAGGGTTGTCTCTGTTGAATATTTGATTAGAGGAGTGTCTGATCACTCACCACTCCTGGTAAATATAGCAATAGGAATTGAGGGAATGAAGCAAAACTGGAAATTTCAGCCATATTGGTTATCACAGATTGGAACGCATGATCGTATACCTGAACAATTGCAGATATTTTTAGAAACACATGGATCCCAAAGAGATTTGATCTTTTGGGATACCTTGAAAGCATATCTACGGGGGGCACTTAGATCAACAATATCATATATTAAAAGAGCCACCAGGCAGGAAACGGAAGATCTAGAAGAGCAATGTAGAGATACAGAAGCTGCGTTTTTGAAAACACCAACTGAAATAAATAGGGGAAAATTGGGAAATGACAGTAAGAAAATATACTACACATATAACAGCAATAGCTAAATACAAACTGAATATCAACAGAAGTACTTTGAACAAGGGAATACTTCAAGTCGTCTTTTAGCACATATGGCTAAGCAACAAAGTACAAGTTTAGTTATAACTAATATACAGCGCCCTGACGGGGAATACGTAAGGGATGTGGCTGGTATTATGTCATGCTTTCACACGTTTTATACTGATATGTATGCCACCTATCTTAGGTATAATGCAAATGAAATTTCAACTTATCTGAGTGAAATACACTTTCCAGCCTTAACGACCGAGCAGGTTAAATTATTAGAGGAAAATCCAAGCGAGGAAGAAGTTAAGAAGAGCAATAACAAGTCTAGCAATAGGAAAGGCTTCAGGACCAGACGGACTTCCGTTAGAAGTATATAGTAAATACGTGGATATTCTTGCCCCAGTGCTAGTTCAAGTATTTGGTGCAGCTTTCAGGGTAAAAAGACTTCCTGAAGTGGCTAGGGGGGACTTTTTTCATATGGTTTGGTCGTGCCCAGTGATTCAGTCTTTTTGGAAAGGGGTGTGTACTTTTCTCGAAGAAAAATTTGGCACTTCCGAAGCTTTGCTCCCCTGACGGGTGCCTTTTAGGTAATCTGGAAGAGGAGGGTCTTGGGCAGTCCCAGAGAACCTTGCTATGTATTCTCTTTTTCTATGCAAAAAAATTGATTGCTTTAAAGCGGTTGTAAACCCAGAAAAAAAAAAAAAAAACTCCTGCAAGACAAAGGCATAATGAGCTAGTATGCATCGCATAATAGCTCATTATGAATTACTTACCTTAGAATGAAGCCCCGACACGGACCCCCGGACACCGCTGCGGGTGCTGACATGATCCCATCTCTTCTCTCTTCTGGGTTTGGCGGCTCTGGTGCTGTCATTGGCCGGAGCCGCGATGGCGTCATTCCCGCACATGCGCGCGGGAGTGATTTTCCCCCCGGACCTTCAGAGCGCATGCGCCGATCGCGTGAGTGGCTGCATGCACTGCAAATATCTCCTAAACCGTGCCGGTTTAGGAGATATTAATTGTACCTACAGGTAAGCCTTATTATAGGCTTACCTGTAGTTAAAAGTGAAAAAAGCGTGATACTACCGCTTTAAGATAGAAACAGGACACGCCGCCTACGGTGAGTGCCTGGGTGGAATTGGTCAATAAAGCCCTCCCTATGTACAAGCTCACATATTTGGCTCGGGGTTGCCCAAAAAAATTTAACAAGATATGGTCCTCCTGGATGGACTCGGTATTAGGGTCGGGGGAGGTTTAGGCTCTTAGGATTCTTGGCTAAGTATGAGGGAATGCCTTTAAATACCACTTCTGCTGTTTTTTACTTTCCTGGGTACTCTCTTATTGACGCTGTTTTTCTTGTGAGGGCTGCACCAGAAGAGTTGTTCTATGTTTTAGGCTAGTTGGATAGTACCAATGTTTATGCTGAAGTTATGCACTGTGTGAAGGGTTGCACTAAAACTTGTTTCTAATAAAAATATAATAAAAAAAAAAAAAAAAGTTTTTTGAAAGAGGGGGTGCAGGGGGGGGGTGGCTTCACAGGTCACAATTCTTGTTTGATCTGCTATATTTGGTATGTTATAATCTGTCTGCCCAAAGCTTTGATTGTATGATCTCTTACATTATGTGATGCACTCCTTTACCTGTATCTGTTTTGTTACTTGTGTTCGTGTGTTACATTAATAAAAATACCTTTTTAAAAAAAAAAAAAAAAAAAAGACTTCCTGAATCCATGTATTTAGCTACAGTAGTACTAATTCCAAAACCAGATAAAAACTTAACAGATTGTGCTTCATACCGACCCATATCATTATTAAATACAGACTACAAAATTCTTGCAAACATTTTGGCCCATAGATTAACCACCTCAATACAGGGCACTTAAACCCCCTTCCTTCCCAGACCAATTTTCAGCTTTTAGCGCTGTTGCATTTTGAATGACAATTGCGCGGTCATGCAACACTGTACCTACACCAAATTTATGTCATTTTTTCCCCACAAATAGAGCTTTCTTTTGGTGGTATTTGATCACCGCCAGGATTTTTCTTTTTTGGTGCACAAATAAAAAAAGGCCGAAAAGTTTGAAAAAAAAAAAAAAAAGTTTTTTGTTTAGGTTATAAAATGTTGTAAATAGATACGTTTTTTCCTGCACTGATGAGCACTGATGACGCCGCACTGACAGGCACTGATGGGGTGGCACTGATATGCAGCACTGATGGGCACTGATATGCAGCACTGATGGGCACTGATATGTGGTACTGATAGATAGCACTGATATGCAGCACTGATGGGCACTGATAGGCGGCACTGATGGGCACTGATCGGCGGCACTGATGGGCACTGATGGGTGGCACTGATGGGCGGCACTGATCGGCACTGATGGGGGGCACTGATGGGCACTGATAGGCAGCACTGGTGGGCAATAATGGGCACTGGTGGGCAGCACTGATGGCAATAACGGGCACTGGTGGGCAGCACTGATAGATGACATTGGTGGGCAGCACTGATAGGGGGGCACCACTGGCAGGCTCTCTGAGCCCTGTTTGCCATCCCTGGTGGCCATGGTGGGCATCCCTGGTGGTCATGGGTGGGCATCCCTGGTGGCTCTAGTGGCATCCCCTCCCCCCAGGGCTGCACTGGTAATCAATCATCTGATTACCAGCACAGACCCCCCCCTGTGATCAGTGAGTAATTAGAAATACTCACTGATCACCCCAGCTGCAGAATTGATCCTCTTCTCTTCTCCTCACTGACAGGATCTGTCAGGAGGAGAAGAGATCGAAGCCGTTACAACGGCTGTATTGACATTACATGACGGCTGTGATTGGTCACAGCCGTCATGTGATCAGGAGGGCCAATCACAGGGCCCTCCTGCCGAGGCTTGTTGCTCTGTGTCCTAGGGACACAGGCACATCGAGATCGCGCCTCTGCGCGTGCCCGCGGCGGCGCGATCTCTCTCCTTCTGAAGGACGTTCCGGAACGTCCATTCAGAAGGACGAGACTCCCACCCGGCCGTATATGTACTATGGCCCGGGTGGGAGGTGGTTAAACAATGTAATACTTAATATTATAGCAGAAAATCCACATCTATAAATCTTCGAAGAACACAACTTATAGCTCAGCTTAGAGATCAAATACCAGACTCAAGTGTCTTTGCTTCTCTTGATACAGCAAAGACTGTTGATTCTATTGAATGGCCCTTTTTGCAGGCAGTGTTTAGGACATTTGGATTTGGGGAGAAATTCTGTATTTGGTGGAAATAATGTATCTAAATCCAACCTCTCAATTGTTGGTAAATGGCTTTTTAACCAAGGCCATACAATTATATAGAGGCACCCGGCAGGGATGCCCTCTATCACCACTCTTATTTTCAGTAGCTATTGAATCTTTGGCACTTCGACTTCGGCAAACCCCTTCTGTACGGGGCATTACTTTGGCAGAAAGGATGGATATAGTGGGATTATATGCTGATAATCTTGTTTTATATTTAAATGATGCACATAAATCATTGGAAGCAGCTATGCATATAATAAAACTATTTGGTTCTTATTCAGGCCTTAAAATTTATTGGCAAAAATCCTCCCTTATGCCATTGCAACCACAACTACACACACTAAGCAAGGATTCAAGTTTATTAAAGGTAGTGTCCTCTTTCAAATACCTGGGAATAAATATTACAAGACTACCACAAGCAGCTTTACAGGCTAACCTTAATCCACTCATGACAACAATTAAAACTAAATTAGCTACTTGGGCTAAATTACCACTTTCAGTTGCAGGGAGAATAAATGTATTCAAGATGGTCCTATTACCGAAATGTTTATACATTTTTTCACATATGTCGGCTATAGCCCTATTTACCACATTTATTTGGGGAAAGGGTAGAAATAGAATAAAGTTAACCACACTTAAGAGAGCTAAAACAGAAGCAGGTATGGCACTTCCTAATATATACAGATACTATCTCGCTGGACAACTTAAACCTCTTACAGGATGGATAGTACCAGTAACACTACAGATGGTAGAATCACACCTGGATCATGTTTTACAAATCGATAATTTACTTATAGCCCTAGAAGCACCTTTTGAATAAATTAAAATATAAGCAAATACCAATGTTAAAATTAGCTCGTACAATGTGGAGAGAGGCAAAACGTATAGATGGAAACACACAAATAAACATGGATCTCCCACTATGGCGAAACCCAATGTTTAATCAACTGAAACATTCGGTAGAGTATCAGTTCTGGGAACAAAAAGGCATATCAGCCCTTACAGACGTATATGATATAACACATATGTACTCTTTTTCAGATATACAAATGAAATATGATATACCACATACCTCATTATATAGATACTTACCGTTGCGACATGCGTTACAAGCGCAATTTGGAGTTTTAGGACCTGGGATCTCTAGATATCCAATGATTGGTATTCTTAGGTCCCAGAGCCCTAAAGGATTAAAGCGGAGTTCCGGCCTCAAATACCTTTTTTAACTAAAAATACCCCTATAATACTAATCCATCGCCCTTTACAGAACCGCTATTCTCATACTTACAAGGTGTACAGTATTGGATTTTAGTCAAAATCTTACTTTTAAAAACGCTATCTGGAGGAGAGGAAGAGGAAAGCCGGCCGGATCATCACAGAGTGGAGATCACCCCGCTGTAACAGCTTTCATTTGAATTGCCGGGTGCTCGCCAACACACAGCACTACCTCCTGGCCTGGCTCCTTTGATAGACAGAACATCAGTCCAATGCCGGAACGTGTGACGTCTGTCAAAGGAGCTGATCCAAGAGGCGGGACTGTGTGATGGGGAGCGCCCGGCAATTCAAATGAAAGCTGTTCCAGTGGGGTGATCCCCGCTATGTGAAAATCAGGCAGGCTTTCCTTTTCCTCTACTCTCTCTTCCCCGACACACGTTGGGCTGCATTGAGGGGCACACGTTGGGCTGCATTGAGGGGCACACGTTGGGCTGCATTGAGGGGCACACGTTGGGCTGCATTGAGGGGCACACGTTGGGCTGCATTGAGGGGCACACGTTGGGCTGCATTGAGGGGCACACGTTGGGCTGCATTGAGGGGCACACGTTAGGCTGCATTGAGGGGCACACGTTAGGCTGCATTGAGGGGCACACGTTGGGCTGCATTGAGGGGCACACGTTGGGCTGCATTGAGGGGCACACGTTGGGCTGCATTGAGGGGCACACGTTGGGCTGCATTGAGGGGCACACGTTGGGCTGCATTGAGGGGCACACGTTGGGCTGCATTGAGGGGCACACGTTGGGCTGCATTGAGGGGCACACGTTAGGCTGCATTGAGGGGCACACGTTAGGCTGCATTGAGGGGCACACGTTAGGCTGCATTGAGGGGCACAGGTGAAGATGCATTAATAGGCACAGGTGAGGCTGCATTAATGGGCCAAGGTGAGGCTGTATTGATGGGCACAGGTAAGGTGGCATTGATGGGCACAATGAGGCTAAATTGATGGTAATTGATGGGCACAGGGGAGGTTGCATTGATGGGCACAGGTGAGGTTGCGTTATTGGGCACTAGTGAGGCTGCATTGAAGGGCACTGGTGAGGCTGCATTCATGCACTGCACTGATGGGCACTGGTGAGGTGGCACTGATAGGGGGCATTGATGAGCACTGATGGGACTAAACTGATGGGCACTGATAAAGTTGTTATTAATATTTATTTTTGTAACTTCTGCATTCATGCAAAAAGATTTAACGGTGTCATTTTATGAGATAGTTTATAAGGGCGTGATTAGGGGTGGGGCAACTGGTGGCGAGTAACCCTTAAGGCCTGGCTAGTAGCTCAGAGCTTGAAATTTTGAGCCCTGTACTATGCTATAGTAAAATGATTAATTGCAGAATCTGGTTCTTTTCATCACATGGAAGTATTTTAGTAGCCCTGGTTCTGTGATTTTCCTGGTCTTTCCTTTTTTATATATTTATTTTTTGTTTTTGCTGCTTGGGTTTTTAATTCTCAGATTTATCTATTCATGATCCATTTTTTTTTTGCCTTGCAGAAACTTGCTTTCTAAGGAGGAAGACGTCCCTAGAGGATCCGCTTTCAGTTTTCATATCATAGGCATATTGAATGCAATCAGTGGACGGCTGTCTCCATTGATTATACGATGGCTCTTCGCGCTGGTCTCAGGTTATTTATTGGCTGTGGAGCAGTAAGCAGAAGACAGGTTATCAGAAGCTTCTGCCTGGTGCACAAGATACAGGCTGCCAGTTCTGGTCATGAAGGTCATAGAACTCCAGGTGAGGGATTGTTCATTATTCAAAGGTAAATGTGTTGGAGTTGCTGCAATCACTTTAATAAAGACAGGTGCAAATGGATTCTACAACCTGAGAACACTGCTGTAAATACACACATCGGACACCTTATTGGGTACACCTGTTCAATTGCTTGGTAACACAAATTGCTAATCAGCCAATAACATGGCAACAACTCAAGGCATTTAGGCATCTAGACTTGGTGTAGCCAACTTGCTGAAGTTCAAACTGAGCATTTGGAATGGGGAAGAAAGGGGATTTTAAGGACTTTGAACATGTTGGTGTCAGACGGGCTGGTCTGAGTATTTTAAAAAAACTGCTGATCTACTGGGATTTTCACACACACAACCATCTCTCGGGTTACAGAGAATGGTCCGAAAAACAGAAATTTTCCAGTGAGCGACAGTTATGTGGAGTAAAATGCCTTGTTGATGCCAGTAAAATGCCTTGTTGATGACATACAAGACTTAAGTAATGAAAACGGTATTATTAGTAGTAGTAATCAGCATGGATTCATGAAAAATTGTTCTTGCCAGACCAATCTATTAACCTTCTAAGATGAAGTGAGTTGCCATCTAGATAAAGGAAGGCCTGTGGATGTGGTGTATCTAGACTTTGCAAAGGCATTTTACACAGTCCCCCACAAACGCTTACTGTACAAACTAAGGAATGTAGGTATGAACCATAGGGTGAGTACCTGGATAGAGAACTGGCTCCAGGGGAGAGTCCAGAGGGTGGTTATAAATGGGGAGTACTCGGATTGGAAAAGTGGGGTCCCCAAAGCTTCTGTCCTGGGACCAATCCTGTTTAATTTATTCATAAACGACCTAGAGGAGGGGATATCTAGCACAATCTCGGTATTTGCGGATGATACTAAACTAAGCATGCCAATATCTTCTATGCGGGATGTGGAAACTTTACAAGCGAACCTGAACAAAATAATGGGGTGGGCAACTACATGGCAGATGAGGTTTAATGTTGAAAAATGTAAAGTAATGCACTTGGGCGTCAGAAACACGAAAGCAAGCTACTCACTGGGGGGGGTGGGACCTCTGGGTGAATCTTAGGTGGAAGAGGACCTGGGGGTTCTAGTGGATAACAGGCTTAGCAGTGGCATGCAATGCCAAGCCACTGCAAGCAAAGCCAACAGAATACTGGCATGTATAAAAAAGGGGATTCACTCCAGAAATAAAGAGATTATTCTCCCGCTCTAAAAGACCCTGGTCTTGCCACATCTGGAGTATTCCGTCTAGTTCTGGGCACCGGTCCTCAGGAAGGATGTGCTGGAACTTGAGAAAGTCCAGAGAAGGGCAGCAAAAATAATTAGGGGAATGGAGGACATCAGCTATGAGGAAAGACTACAAGCATTGAACTTATTCTCTCTGGAGAAGAAACGCTTGAGGGGGGATATGATATCAATGTGCAAATACTGTACTGGAGATGACCCTAGCATAAGGAACAAACTTTTTTTAGAGAAAGGGAATACATTAAGACACGTGGCCACTCACTAAAACGAGAGGAAAAACGGTTTAACCTTAAAATACGTAAGGGGTTCTTTACTGTCAGAGCAGTAAGGATGTGGAATTCTCTTCAACAAGCATTAGTATCAGCAGGGAGCATCGATAGTTTCAAAAAACTATTAGATGGGCACCTTCAAGACCACAACATACAGGGGTATACAATTTACAGTTAACAGTAAACCCACACACACACACACACATCATAGGTTGAACTGGATGGATTGGTGTATTCTTTTTAACCTCACAAACTATGTAAAAGTTATATAGGTAGGGTTTACAACCTCTTTAAGGGAATTTAGACTGGGTTCTAGTAGTTCAGTGGTTTGGGTTTTTCTTTCTTTGCTGTCTATCACTTTCCAAGTGTGTAAGCTGTGATTGGTAGTGACTGCAGTCTATGACCTTGCTCAAGTCTTCCAACAACTCTGATAGCATGTCTGCAGTCTCTGACCATCTTCAGTAGCATACTCACAATCTCTGACCATTCACAGAAATTTTAAGTGCAGATATACTAAAGAAGTTGAGAAATGTTAACCCAATAACTAAATTCTCTTCAATTAGCCAATCATGTGCAGATGAAATGGGTAAACCATGATTTGCTTTTTACTTTATTGGCTAGTTGAAGTGAATATTTACACAATTTAATGTGTGAACATTCACAGATTCTTTAGTAAATCAGCCTTTGTGTGCCCTTTGGTAGTGGTGGGTGAACGGTTCGGCCCGAACATTTGCCTGTTTGGCCGTGTGATTTGACTTTTTTGTTTTCTTTATAAATGCTATTTTTTGCTGTAGCATGTTCTATATGTGGAAAAAATATAAATAAATCATTAAAGAGGTGAACCTATGCGCTACTAATAGAAAAAAGGAAATCGGAAATAAGGAGAGGAACTAGAAATGTAATGGAACACCAGAAATCTGTGGCTAATTCGGTAGTGTCACCACATACAAAAATTGTTATAATGAAGGAGAGAATCAGCGCAAGATGTCTAAAATTGGTGGACCATAAAACACTGATACATGAGTAAAAACTTAGACAAAAATAATCTTCTAAAAAAACTACAATATAATGTATAAAGTGCCAAAGTGATCAATCAGGTGCTCATGTGCCGAATAAATATATATAAGTGATTATCCTTAATCACAGTAAAATATTAAAGTGGTATAAAATGAAAGATGTAGTTGTAAAAAATGATAAAGTCCAGCTAAATAGTTGCTGTATAAAAAAAGTGAACTACTACAACCTTAAGTTGCACAGTGAATATCTAAGATGAACTAAATCAGGTGCCAGTGACGATATCAATAACAAAAGTGACAGTGAATTCACTTGAAGTGCTAAATGAATAAATAAAACGCAGTGAACAGCAATAATGAATGAATTACAAAATTGCAAAGTCCCAAAGTAAGTGCAGAAAGTGCAAAAAATGCCAAAAATTACAATAATAGAAAGTTCATATGTGATGGAGTGACACAGGACACTTCCGGTGACAACCCGGTGCGGACTTTCGTGAGCTTGGAATCCAAAATGAAGTGTAATGGCCGCTCGCCTACATTAACACTCAAAAGAGCGTTTAGGGTATAATGGATCACCCTGTAGACCCTCTGGATCAATCTCCAATCTGCTGCGAGGCTAGGGTAGTCCCTCTGCACTCCTCAAATATATGGATGTAACGAATGGATCAATCAGTTATCTTCTATAATATCAGGTATGCGGCAACAGCTGCAGAGTTCCTAGGGTACTCATTCATCAGAGATAAATAGGGGGGACTCTCATAGTGTAGTATATTCAATCATTTTAATGAATCCAAAATAAATCACACTTAAAATAATGATGAACAAGGAAAGCATTCAGGAAATGGTACAGGATCCCGCCGACGCGGTCCGTTCCGATACTTCTGGTCTCGGCCGTAGACCAGAAGTGACGTCACCACGGCTTCCCCCTCCTGTCCCACTGGGAGACCCGGGCATCCTACCTTCACTGCCGCCGTCTGACCGGGTCTCCATCTGCACCGCCGCCGTCTGACCGGGACTGACATGACATTACTTCCGGGTACTGGTGGTGCCGAATTAAAAAAACTTACAGCATTCAAAACAGCCAAACTTGGCGTTTTGAATGCTTTTAAGTGCAGAGGAGGCCCTCTACATTAAGAAAGTTTGCCACCTCTCTTCTACATCAATTTTTTTTTTTCCAATTTTCTACAGATTTGAGCAGCTATGTTTCCCGGTCACACACGTGTGGAGAGTTGAACACGGATCACGTGGGTCAGGAAGTCACGTTGTGTGGGTGGCTTCAGTATCAGAGGTGAGTAATGAGAGTTGTTGGTGTATGCAGAATGTTGTGCTCCATACAGTCTGCTTTTCTTGACGACAGAAATAGGTTGTCATTCAAAAAATGTTATAACTTGCCATCTGTCTCTTATCATTTCATGGACTCCTTTTGTGGTAGGAGTGGTTTTCGCCAATAGTTTTTTGGAATAAAGTAACTTACTTGTAGACTTTGTATAGACTGCTAAATTTTAACTGCATAGGCGTGGAACATCTCCTATTTTATTTAAATAAATTATCAGTGTGCAAAAAATTGGGATGGTTCTTATGTAGAAAACAGGCCCTATTCCACAGCCTTGCCATAAAAGGATCCTGATCTGGTCATTTCCTTCTTGTATTTGAAGAGGTAGCTTATAGGGCTAAAATCATGATCCTTCACTACTCAGTGAATTGCAAGCATGATATGCAAAGACTGGTTTCCAGGTCAATAGCTAACTAGGTAGTAAAGGAAGGATCAGGATGACCAGCAGTCCTTAGTTACATAGTTACATAGTTAGTGAGGTTGAAAAAAGACATCAGTCCATTCAGTTCAACCTATGATGTGAGTGTGTGTTTGCTGTCTTTATACCACCCCACTAGATGTAGTAAAACTTGGGGAAATCTTAATAAACTTAGGATAAACTGTTGTAAGGATAAATGTATCCTAAGGGCAGTGTCTCTTTAAAATACACATCTAATATTTACCATTACAAGCTCTGGTGAATCAAACCTTTGTTGTCTTGCAATGTGCAGGACACTAATAAATCCCTGAAGCTCTATAAGGACACACTAGTGCTGTAACAAGTGAGACCACAGCACGTAGATCCATTCCAGTTTATGTTTAGACTACAGAATAATTAGCCTGAGAGTAGGAATAGTTGACTAGTTTAGTACTCTGGGCAGGCCTGACACCACTGTATCCACAAAAATGCTGTGTGTTGACAGCATACAACAGGGCCGAATAGCGGAGTGCATTATTTGGCAGATCTAAAAGTAATTTACTTGTACTTGTAGGGCTTTAAAGGGCTTATTCAGATGGACAAATAGTCTGCTGCATTCAGATGTGGCTAAATTCCACATCTGGAGGCAGCAGCACTCTGTGCTATGGCCGCATACACACTTGCCAATTAGTTGTCACCAGCCCTGGGTGCAAACTGTCTGTGGCCGTGGCAATTGGAAGCCCTAAACACATGCAAGCGCTCATATGAGTGGTTATATGTGAACAGCGATGGCGCCGCCAGCCATTGATTTGTGCAAGGTGTAAATCTGGCCACAGCTGTTAGTGCATGGGACTAGTTTCTCAGAAGGCAAGAATCACAATCTATTTTCTGGTTGTCACCTGTCTGAATTGGCTCTAAAGGGATAAAAATGGGGAAGTTTGCATGTACTAAAATGTTGTTGTTTTTTTGCTTTTATTTAACTTATACATACACTTTAAAGCCCATACTTTAAGCCCCCGTTCACATAGGGGCGACGCTACTTCGCACCGCGACCTCGGAGCGGCCGCCACGGACTTCATAACATTGAAGTCTATGACGGTCGCCTCCTGGTCGCCCCAAAGAAGCTCCGGACCCTTTTTCTAAGTCGAGCGACTTGTGTCGCTCCTATTAGAACGGGTCCGCAGCTTCCCTATGGGAGGCGACCTGTGAGGCGACCAGGTCGCCTCACAGGTCGCCTTAGTGTGAACGGGGGCTTAAGGGAGCCTGCTGGATATAAATATCTTTTTATCAGGTTTTGTTAGATCTTTTACAGTGCATTTAGTTGTTTGGCAGTTGTATTGATCGCTGTACAGGTGCATTTCAACAAATTAGAATAACATCAAAAAGTTTAATTTTTTTTCAGTAATTCAATTGAAAAAGTGAAACTCTTATATTATATAGATTCATTACACACAGAGTGATTGAAATATTTCAAGCATTTCTTTCTATTATTTTGATGATTACGGCTTACAGCTAGTGAAAACCCAAATCTCAGAAAATTTTAATATAACATGAGACCAATAAGAAAAAGGATTTTTAATACAGAAATGTTGGCTTACTGAAAAGTATGTCCATGTACAGTATAGTATAGAATAATTGATGGTGCGCTATATCAAAACTTATAAAGTGTGTATTCCAATCGATACAAAAACAATTCCAAATATAAACAAAATATATATACAGAAATGGTGAAGAAAAGTCCCACGACACAACTGCGTCAATAGTGAGACCACCAACAGTGATGGTGACAAGTGAATGTGTCTTCTATACAATACAAATCAATGTATAAATGTAAATAAACAGTGTATAAGTCCCAACACAATTATATCAATGGTGAAACCACCAGCAATGGTGAGGTGCTGACAGGTGATGGTTAATTCGCTTTGTGAATTGAAGTTCCCTCCACCTGCTGGAAAGCCTCCTTACCGGACGGAATAGGGTAAGTGCTTTTCTATAGTGAAAATAAACAATCCTGGTGCCCAAACTGAACAAAGTGCTCCCCGCCGTGCATTCACAAGAGCCCGTCAGGCCTCTTACCAGATCAAATGGGTATATCAAGCACTGCTCACTGCTCTCAGGTTCAACCGATATTGGTAGCCACAATGGATGTAGAAGTCATATGCCACTCCACTGTTCACAGTCGGGTAGGTTTCTGTGTTCAGATAGTACTCATGGCCACTTGTTATGGGTGATTATGAGGATCATTTCGCTCCAGCATTAACATGTAAAAGAATAACTGCCCATGGTGCATTACCCTTGATATTGCTTTATTGAATAAAAATTGCACTTACATGTATGCGGAATGGACTTCACATAAAGTTAGAAAGCGTTGAGGGATTCCTAGATGCCTGGGTCCGGCTGCAGCTCGGATCCTAAGCGACGTGGTGACGGCACGCCTCCTGCCTGACGCGTTTCCGCCGATTGGCTATCTTCAGAGAAAGGAGGTTCTCGCGCGCCGTCACTTCCGTCCTTTTATTCTAAAGGGAGCCGCGTCACTTCCGGTGTCTGCAGAGGAGGCGCCGGAAGTCTCTTACGGGTTCCTCGGCTTCAAATTATTAAATACATCTTAATATCCATAACAGTAATCAAATCTGGAGGTGGTTTAGTGATATTTGAAACGGAAAGGTTCCTCTTCAATACTTTTAGTACATCGCAAGTGACTGTATATCCCCTCGTTTCTCGATCTCTCTACTGCTAAAATTCAACTATTTAATATTGGATGTACTTTAAACTCTCAATAGAGAGTACAGTCTATCCACATTTATAATTGGGATAAAATCTTACATAAATATCTCTATTTAAATGTCAACCTTGACACCGGAAGTGAAGGGTCCGATATTCCTATAACTAGGGATTTGTTGACATGTAGATATATATTTAAAATCTAAAGCTAAAATACAACATAGTAACTTTTAAAATATATATAAATGAATAAAACACCTCTATATAAAAATACATTCTGTAAAATAATAAAAAATTTTAACATACCAGATCTCTACACGTGGTCTGAATGTATGTATGTATAAAAAAGTTACATGCTGGAAGGTATGAATTTAATACTAGCTATGTATTAACTGTTGTTAACCACTTAAGGACCGAGCCTATTTTTGACACATTTTGTTCACAAGTTAAAATCAGTATTTTTTCCTAGAAAACAACTTAGAACCCCCAAACATTATATATATTATTTTAGCAAAGACTCTGAAGAATAAAATGTCGGTCATTGCAATAATTTTTGTCACGCGGTATTTGCGCAGCGGTCTATAAAGCGCCATTTTTTTGGAAAAATTTTGAAAAATCACATTTCACTGCATTTAAAAAATACTAAACAGTAAAGTTAGCCCATTTTTTTTGTATATTGTGAAAGAACATGTCACGCCGAGTAAATAGATACCCAACATGTTACGGTTTAAAATTGCGCCCCCCCGTGGGATGTCGACAAACTACGGTCAATAGAGATCTCAATCTGCGACGCTTTAAATTTATTTAACGGTTACCAGTTTAGAGGTAGAGTGTAGCTCTTTTTTTTAAATTATTGCTCACACTCTGGCGATCGCGGCGATACCTCACATGTGTGGTTTGAACAGCGATTTCATTTGCGGCTCGACTTGCGTATACGTTTTTTTTTTGTGCGCGAGCTAACGGTGACGGGGGCGGCTAAATTTTTTTTTTTTTTTTTTCCCATTTATTTTATTTATTTTTTTAACTTTATTACAGTTTTAAAAAAAAAAAAAAAATCTGATCACTTTTATTGCTGTCACAAGCAATGTAAACATCCCTTGTGACAGCAATATGTCGTGACAGGTACACTTTATGGAGGGATCGAGGGTCTAAAAGACCCTAGACCCCTCCACTACACTTCCCTGTATGCAAAATGCCAAAAACGGCGTTTTTGCATACAGCCGATTTTCAAATTTGCCGCCTTTTGCGGCACAGTAACCCGGAAGTGACGTCATGGACGCCGCCTCCGGGTTACGTCAACGGAGCCCCGATCGATGCTGTTTCCGGCATTCATCGGGACTCCATCCAGCCGGCGGACGCGCCGGCTGGGTGCTCGGGGCTCCCGGTGGGACGGGAGCCCCGAGCAAAGCCACGGAAGGCGGCGGGAGGGGGGGGGACGCTCCCGAGCCGCATCGGTCGGTACCGACGGAAAGCCAACCGTCGGCTTCAAACCACGGTACCGGAATGATGCCTCTAGCTAGAGGCATCATCCCGGTACACTACCGCAAAGTTTACTGACGTAGACCTACGTTAGTATGCGGTAAGTGGTTAATATGAGAGTTGATATCCCAGTCTATGTTATGACCTCTAGGTCTGTAACACTTTAGCTCATAAATCCAAAAGGTCTCACGTCTCGAAATTGACCTTTGTAGGTTACTACCTCTCCAATGTGGGACGTGTTTTTCAATGACCGTGATTTTGAGTTTTTTTGGATCTTTGTTATGGCAAGTAGCATAATGCTGGGAGACACTATGTCCTGGGAATCCATTATGGATATTTGTTAAGTGTTCTCCAACACGAATGCCTGCTGTCCTAATAGTCCTACCTACGTACTGTAGGTTACATTCGCATTGTAGTAGGTATATTACACCTTTGGTATCACATGTTATGAACTCTCTGATGGGATATTCTTTCCCTATAGTGGTGGAAGTAAATTTGTTGGTTCTCAGTGTAATTGCCTCTGTGCATATCCGGCACCTTTTGCAGGGATAAAAGCCCTTCATGTTTGGGAATATCTCCATCTTAATGGGTCTTTCGACTGGGTTTCTGGCTATTAATTCCTTCAGGTTAGTCGCCTTCCTGAAGATTATTTTAGGTTGGGTCGGTAAGACTTGCCCTAAGATTTTGTCCTCTTGTAGGACACCCCAGTACTTCCTAAAAATATAATTGAGCCACTTATAATTGCTGGAGAACTTAGTGGTGAATGCGTATTCAAAGTGAGGAGAAGTTAGAGTATTTTTACATTTTGGTTCCACTAAGTTCTTTTGCTCCATGGGCATGACATTTTCAATCTCTTTGTCCAGCTCCGAGGTGTCATACCCTTTTTCCACGAACCTCTGCTTCAGGGTCCCTACTTGTTGTTGGAAATCTTCTTGTGTAGTACAGTTCCTGCGGATCCTTCTAAATTGACTTCTAGGTACTGAGCCAAGCCATTTGGGATGGTGACAGCTGTCAATAGCTATGAAACCGTTTCTATCCGTTGGTTTAAAGAACGACTTGGTTGCAAAGCCCGAGTTTTTACGATAGATCACCAAATCAAGAAAGTTAATGGAGGTATTGCTGTATTGGTAGGTGAATCTAATACCCCAGTTGTTACAATTGAGGTTATCCATGAAATTTTTCAACGATATTTCATCTCCTTGCCATATCAGCAGTGTATCATCAATATACCTCCTCCAAATGACCAGTTCTTTCACACGATTGGTGAAAATGTTCCGGTCCTCCCAGAGAGCCATGAACAGGTTGGCTAAGCTGGGGGCAAATTTTGCCCCCATAGCCACACCTGTTCGCTGGCGATAAAAATTCTGGTTATAGTAAAAATAATTGTGATTCATCCCAAAGGTTAGAAGGTCCAAAATAAATTGTTTTTGTTTGAGCGGAATATCATGGTTCGTATCCAGGAATACGCTGACTGCTTCGTACCCCATCTCATGTGGTATGATGGTGTACAACGAGGTGATGTCCGCTGTAACTAGTAGTACGTCACCTTGAATCTCAACCTCTGTGATATCCTTAATGCATTGTGATGTGTCCTTAAGGAAAGCAGGTGTTTCCTGTACTAGAGGTTGTAAGAAATAGTCAACGTATTTTCCTATCCTCGAGGTTATTGATTCGATTCCGCTGACTATAGGCCTCCCGGGTGGATTATTCAGACATTTGTGAACTTTCGGGAGGTAGTATATAGTCGGGATTCTCGGTGAGACAGGGACTAGAAATTCTTTTTCTTTCTCGTTTAAAATTCCCATATCAAAACCTTTATGGATTAGTTTTTCCAGCTTCTTTTTATATACGGAGGTGGGATCACTTCTTAGGACTTCGTATGTGGTCTGATCTCCCACCAATCTATCCATTTCCTGGATGTAATCATCCTTATTTAATAATACGATCCCTCCACCCTTGTCAGCTGGTCTAATCACTAGGTTCTTCTTCTCACATAGGGATTTAATACCCTTTTGTAAATCTCCTTGAGGTTTGAATTCCAGCTCTTTTTCTTCTAGTTCTTTAAGAACCAGATCCCTAAATACCGTAACATAATGGCTTGGGACTCCTGGAGGATTAAACAATGAGGCATTCTTCAAACCTGATGGAATTACAATTGAGGTTTGATAGGAAACATAGTTCCTCTCTCCTGCTTTTGACAAAAAATGTCTCTTTATGTTGAGTTTAGTATGTTGAGTATTGTATAGAAGACACATTCACTTGTCACCATCACTGTTGGTGGTCTCACTATTGACACAGTTGTGTCGTGGGACTTTTCTTCACCATTTCTGTATATGTATTTTGTTTATATTTGGAATTGTTTTTGTATTGATTGGAATACACACTTTATAAGTTTTGATATAGCGCACCATCAATTATTCTATCACATATCTTTTCATCTGGTAGCAGCATATCACAGACCAGCGCACTTTACTCTTCATATCATTTATACATACACTTTCAAGTAGCAGCAGGTCAATATGGATATTTTTGAATATTACAGCACACGGAAACTTTTAGTAGAAGACATCTTCACTAAAACCACTCATGAGACCACAGATTTAAGAGGAGTCTTCATGAGACTAAAAAATGTAATGATCTCTGAATTACATGCGTCTTGGGACATAGCGTTTCTTGAGAAATATGTCCAGGAGAAAATGGTCCCCAGGAGTCTGAGGTGGAATTTATACCCAGACCAAGGGGATCCAGATCTCAAGGAATGGTTTCATTTTTTTAATGGAGCCGGTATGGGCTTACTTAATTTCCTTATTGATAGGAAGAGAAAAAAAGTCCTAAAATTAAATAAAGAAATATTAGAAATTAAGGAGAAGTTGGTACCATCCATGCAAGAAGAAGCATATAAGGTATACAACCAAGAACTGAGAGAAATACTAGCTATGGAAGATGAAGAAGAAAAAACTAAGAAAAGGAAAAAATATCTTAGAGACCTGGATGATTACCGGACCTCAAAGGTATTTAAGTGGCAACTTAACCTTATAGTGGAAGAAGAAGAAAATATGGAAACCCAAAATTCACCAGGAGAAGGGACCTCCCAGCAAACTTTGGAACCGTTTGGTTATAGAGCACCGAAGGATGTACCTAAGAAAGAGGTGAAAATAAAAGAACCCCCTAAAAAAGATGCAGAACATCTAGGGTATAGAGGAACTGATAAGTTCAAACCTTTGAGAGAGAACAACTCAAGCCAAAATACGAGACAGCAAAATGGGGGAGACAATCCTAATAATTACAAGAAAGAAAGAACGAGACCTCCCAGACATGACTCCTTTAGGAGTAAACATGAACAACAAACGAATTCAAGGGAGAGACAAAAAAGGAGATCAAGATCTCGATCACCGAGAAGGATGTCTATGGACTATATGGGGAATTACAATGATTCTCCCCATACCCCTAGAGTTTATCCCCAATATACCCAAAATAGATTCGAACCCTTACGACACAGTGGATATGAAGAAAGGGAAGAGGTGTTTGAACCTCCACAGAATAAAACACCCATGAAAAACAACAAGAAGAATTTTTTAGGGCAGGGCCCAAAGAAAGGCAAAAAAAGAAGAAAATAGAGGATGCAGAGGAGGCTCAAAGAAAAGAAGGATGAGTCACGAAACCCAAGGGATTTTCAATCTGAGTAAGATAGATCTCTCCGACTCTGAGAAACATACACTGAGTAAAGGGCTAAAATATGCCCCGAAGAAACCCCTAAATAAGTTTGAGACATTTGTGGACATCCACAAATATGTGAGGAAACTCAACATAAAGAGACATTTTTTGTCAAAAGCAGGAGAGAGGAACTATGTTTCCTATCAAACCTCAATTGTAATTCCATCAGGTTTGAAGAATGCCTCATTGTTTAATCCTCCAGGAGTCCCAAGCCATCATGTTACGGTATTTAGGGATCTGGTTCTTAAAGAACTAGAAGAAAAAGAGCTGGAATTCAAACCTCAAGGAGATTTACAAAAGGGTATTAAATCCCTATGTGAGAAGAAGAACCTAGTGATTAGACCAGCTGACAAGGGTGGAGGGATCGTATTATTAAATAAGGATGATTACATCCAGGAAATGGATAGATTGGTGGGAGATCAGACCACATACGAAGTCCTAAGAAGTGATCCCACCTCCGTATATAAAAAGAAGCTGGAAAAACTAATCCATAAAGGTTTTGATATGGGAATTTTAAACGAGAAAGAAAAAGAATTTCTAGTCCCTGTCTCACCGAGAATCCCGACTATATACTACCTCCCGAAAGTTCACAAATGTCTGAATAATCCACCCGGGAGGCCTATAGTCAGCGGAATCGAATCAATAACCTCGAGGATAGGAAAATACGTTGACTATTTCTTACAACCTCTAGTACAGGAAACACCTGCTTTCCTTAAGGACACATCACAATGCATTAAGGATATCACAGAGGTTGAGATTCAAGGTGACGTACTACTAGTTACAGCGGACATCACCTCGTTGTACACCATCATACCACATGAGATGGGGTACGAAGCAGTCAGCGTATTCCTGGATGCGAACCATGATATTCCGCTCAAATAAAAACAATTTATTTTGGACCTTCTAACCTTTGGGATGAATCACAATTATTTTTACTATAACCAGAATTTTTATCGCCAGCGAACAGGTGTGGCTATGGGGGCAAAATTTGCCCCCAGCTTAGCCAACCTGTTCATGGCTCTCTGGGAGGACCGGAACATTTTCACCAATCGTGTGAAAGAACTGGTCATTTGGAGGAGGTATATTGATGATACACTGCTGATATGGCAAGGAGATGAAATATCGTTGAAAAATTTCATGGATAACCTCAATTGTAACAACTGGGGTATTAGATTCACCTACCAATACAGCAATACCTCCATTAACTTTCTTGATTTGGTGATCTATTGTAAAAACTCGGGCTTTGCAACCAAGTCGTTCTTTAAACCAACTGATAGAAACGGTTTCATAGCTATTGACAGCTGTCACCATCCCAAATGGCTTGGCTCAGTACCTAGAAGTCAATTTAGAAGGATCCGCAGGAACTGTACTACACAAGAAGATTTCCAACAACAAGTAGGGACCCTGAAGCAGAGGTTCGTGGAAAAAGGGTATGACACCTCGGAGCTGGACAAAGAGATTGAAAATGTCATGCCCATGGAGCAAAAGAACTTAGTGGAACCAAAATGTAAAAATACTCTAACTTCTCCTCACTTTGAATACGCATTCACCACTAAGTTCTCCAGCAATTATAAGTGGCTCAATTATATTTTTAGGAAGTACTGGGGTGTCCTACAAGAGGACAAAATCTTAGGGCAAGTCTTACCGACCCAACCTAAAATAATCTTCAGGAAGGCGACTAACCTGAAGGAATTAATAGCCAGAAACCCAGTCGAAAGACCCATTAAGATGGAGATATTCCCAAACATGAAGGGCTTTTATCCCTGCAAAAGGTGCCGGATATGCACAGAGGCAATTGCACTGAGAACCAACAAATTTACTTCCACCGCTACAGGGAAAGAATATCCCATCAGAGAGTTCATAACATGTGATACCAAAGGTGTAATATACCTACTACAATGCGAATGTAACCTACAGTACGTAGGTAGGACTATTAGGACAGCAGGCATTCGTGTTGGAGAACACTTAACAAATATCCATAATGGATTCCCAGGACATAGTGTCTCCCAGCATTATGCTACTTGCCATAACAAAGATCCAAAAAAACTCAAAATCACGGTCATTGAAAAACACGTCCCACATTGGAGAGGTAGTAACCTACAAAGGTCAATTTCGAGACGTGAGACCTTTTGGATTTATGAGCTAAAATGTTACAGACCTAGAGGTCATAACATAGACTGGGATATCAACTCTCATATTAACAACAGTTAATACATAGCTAGTATTAAATTCATACCTTCCAGCATGTCACTTTTTTATACATACATACATTCAGACCACGTGTAGAGATCTGGTATGTTAAAATTTTTTATTATTTTACAGAATGTATTTTTATATAGAGGTGTTTTATTCATTTATATATATTTTAAAAGTTACTATTTTGTATTTTAGCTTTAGATTTTAAATATATATCTACATGTCAACAAATCCCTAGTTATAGGAATATCGGACCCTTCGCTTCCGGTGTCAAGGTTGACATTTAAATAGAGATATTTATGTAAGATTTTATCCCAATTATAAATGTGGATAGACTGTACTCTCTATTGAGAGTTTAAAGTACATCCAATATTAAATAGTTGAATTTTAGCAGTAGAGAGATCGAGAAACGAGGGGATATACAGTCACTTGCGATGTACTAAAAGTATTGAAGAGGAACCTTTCCGTTTCAAATATCACTAAACCACCTCCAGATTTGATTACTGTTATGGATATTAAGATATATTTAATAATTTGAAGCCGAGGAACCCGTAAGAGACTTCCGGCGCCTCCTCTGCAGACACCGGAAGTGACGCGGCTCCCTTTAGAATAAAAGAACGGAAGTGACGGCGCGCGAGAACCTCCTTTCTCTGAAGATAGCCAATCGGCGGAAACGCGTCAGGCAGGAGGCGTGCCGTCACCACGTCGCTTAGGATCCGAGCTGCAGCCGGACCCAGGCATCTAGGAATCCCTCAACGCTTTCTAACTTTATGTGAAGTCCATTCCGCATACATGTAAGTGCAATTTTTATTCAATAAAGCAATATCAAGGGTAATGCACCATGGGCAGTTATTCTTTTACATGTTAATGCTGGAGCGAAATGATCCTCATAATCACCCATAACAAGTGGCCATGAGTACTATCTGAACACAGAAACCTACCCGACTGTGAACAGTGGAGTGGCATATGACTTCTACATCCATTGTGGCTACCAATATCGGTTGAACCTGAGAGCAGTGAGCAGTGCTTGATATACCCATTTGATCTGGTAAGAGGCCTGACGGGCTCTTGTGAATGCACGGCGGGGAGCACTTTGTTCAGTTTGGGCACCAGGATTGTTTATTTTCACTATAGAAAAGCACTTACCCTATTCCGTCCGGTAAGGAGGCTTTCCAGCAGGTGGAGGGAACTTCAATTCACAAAGCGAATTAACCATCACCTGTCAGCACCTCACCATTGCTGGTGGTTTCACCATTGATATAATTGTGTTGGGACTTATACACTGTTTATTTACATTTATACATTGATTTGTATTGTATAGAAGACACATTCACTTGTCACCATCACTGTTGGTGGTCTCACTATTGACACAGTTGTGTCGTGGGACTTTTCTTCACCATTTCTGTATATATATTTTGTTTATATTTGGAATTGTTTTTGTATTGATTGGAATACACACTTTATAAGTTTTGATATAGCGCACCATCAATTATTCTATCACATATCTTTTCATCTGGTAGCAGCATATCACAGACCAGCGCACTTTACTCTTCATATCATTTACAGTATAGTATACACTCAATACTTGGTCGGGGGGAGGTTAACACAGGATGCTCGGCTAGCCACGGTCTGCACTGGAAAAGGGTCCTGTGCTTCTTCTGGTCCGTTTTTAGGTGTGATTTCAGCCAAAAATTCAGACCTGATTCACACCTGAAATGGAGAACAGGGACACACCTGACCCCCTGTTGTGAGCCCCCACTGCAGCTAGTTAGAATCCAGCCTTAATGGCTCAGGAAACCTTTACAGGTGTTCTGAATTAATTAGCTGATTATAGTGTGTGACACCACGAGTCTACAATATTTAACTTTTTCACAATATTCTAATTTTCTGGATACTGAATTTTGGGTTTTCACTAGCTGTAATCCATAATCATTAAAATTAAAGTGATTGTAAAGTCTCATATTTTTTTATTTATTTTTTTAATAAACATGTTCTACTTACCTCCTCTGTGCAGTGGTTTTGTACAGGGCAGCCCGGATCCTCCTCTTCTTGGATCCCCCTTCGCTGCTTCTGTCCCTTCCCTCCTGTTGAGTGCCCCCACAGCAAGCAGCTTGCTACGGGGGCACCAGAGCCAAGTTGCAACTCTGTGTTTCCTTTCAGACACAGAGCTGCAGGTTCGGCCCGTCACCTCTCCTGATTGGCTAACTGACTTTGACAAAAGCCGGAGCCAAAGGCGCTGCTGCTATGTCTCAGTTAATTAGGAGGAAGAGTCCCGGACGGCCAAGGGATGCATGGACACTGCTGGATAGAGATGGGTTCAGGTAAGTATTAGAGGGTGCTGGGGAGGCTGCTACACACAGAAGGCTTTTTATCTTAATGCATAGAATGCATTAACATTAAAAAAACTTCTGAATTTGCACCTCCTTTAAAAGAAATAAAAATGCTTGAAATAGATCTCTCTGTGTGTGATGAATTCTATATAATATGAGTTGAACTTTTTGAAATACTGAAACAAATTAACTTTTTGATGATATTTCAATTTTTTGAGATGCACCTGTATGTAATAACAGACAGTATGGACGGAAGGGGGGATTGGGGTCTTTTTAATCAGAGATTATAATGGCACCTGCCCCCATATGCAAACAATGGAAGGAATTCCAGCAAGGGCATAGGCCTGTCCCTATGGAAAGGGTCAAGACTACGTCCCTACAAGAAGAAAAGGGGGTTTGAATGTGCCTCTACGAACAGTCAAAGTATGCACATGTTCTTGTAACATAGCAACAGTACACAAATGTTATTTTTTTAAAAAATTCAAAAATCTTTATTAATACATAGTAAAAACAAAAAGTATATCACTCTAATAGATAAAGCAGTCAATACATAGTGACAGGATTAGTACAAATACAGATAGAAAATGCTGGAGCTACGCGTTTCGCATTATGCGCTTCCTCAGGGTCCAGCAAAGGAGAGTATATAAACAGAGATTCAGTCTTTAATAATCTAAAGGTACATAAAACAGTTATTAGATTTGTGAATATACATATATGTCTTATAACATTTTTGTTATTCTCAGTTTGTTATTTGCAGCTATCCATTGTACGTTACTTACACTATTATCTTAACCTTGAACACATCAGTTTTACTCTAATTATTTGACAATTATATAAATAGATCAAAAAATAGATTTTCCATAAATATAGCTGGTTAGTATATTGGTTCCTATGTTTATAGATTCCTTTAGATAAAAGGGAGGGAGAGAAAAGCCATTTCTGTTTGACAAACTCTTTTATACTTTGCTTGTCAGAAGGACAAGAAACTAAATCCCACACACTGAACAGAAAGAGTAGAAAGGGGTGGGGAAGAGGAGAAAGAGAAAAGGGATTAATATGAGAGAATAGTGATCAAAAAAGGGGGGGGGGGGGGGAAAACTGTAGAGTGTGAATTACCACGTAGCCCACAGGGGGGGCAGTGATAAGGATAGGCTAGTTCAAGCCTATCCTTATCACTGCCCCCCCTGTGGGCTACGTGGTAATTCACACTCTACAGTTTCCCCCCCCCCCCTTTTTTGATCACTATTCTCTCATATTAATCCCTTTTCTCTTTCTCCTCTTCCCCACCCCTTTCTACTCTTTCTGTTCAGTGTGTGGGATTTAGTTTCTTGTCCTTCTGACAAGCAAAGTATAAAAGAGTTTGTCAAACAGAAATGGCTTTTCTCTCCCTCCCTTTTATCTAAAGGAATCTATAAACATAGGAACCAATATACTAACCAGCTATATTTATGGAAAATCTATTTTTTGATCTATTTATATAATTGTCAAATAATTAGAGTAAAACTGATGTGTTCAAGGTTAAGATAATAGTGTAAGTAACGTACAATGGATAGCTGCAAATAACAAACTGAGAATAACAAAAATGTTATAAGACATATATGTATATTCACAAATCTAATAACTGTTTTATGTACCTTTAGATTATTAAAGACTGAATCTCTGTTTATATACTCTCCTTTGCTGGACCCTGAGGAAGCGCATAATGCGAAACGCGTAGCTCCAGCATTTTCTATCTGTATTTGTACTAATCCTGTCACTATGTATTGACTGCTTTATCTATTAGAGTGATATACTTTTTGTTTTTACTATGTATTAATAAAGATTTTTGAATTTTTTAAAAAAATAACATTTGTGTACTGTTGCTATGTTACAAGAACATGTGCATACTTTGACTGTTCGTAGAGGCACATTCAAACCCCCTTTTCTTCTTGTAGGGACGTAGTCTTGACCCTTTCCATAGGGACAGGCCTATGCCCTTGCTGGAATTCCTTCCACCTGTATGTAATACTAACATCTTTTTCCATCCTCGCTATATATCTTCCCACCCACGAGTTTGTGATGTGATTTGAAACTGCTAGTGACAGTCATGTTACCTGAGCAGTGACAGAATGGAGAAGACAGCCAATGTCTATATCTTGTTCCCTTGAAGGGAAACCACAATTATTATTTATTAATGTGTGGACTGAAACCAAGTTCCTGTTAATTTTGCTCCCTCTTTCTTTCCACAGAGGGGATATGTTTCTCGTACTAAGGGATTTTCATGGACTGACACAGGTTATTCTTCCATCAGGGGAGGTATGATGATTGTTTTTATATTGTCCATCTAAATGGGATTTTTTGTCTGGAAATAAATTGCACCTTTGTTTATGAGCCAGTGGACAGAGTGGAAAGAGCTCCAAAAATAGGATTTCTTTAACGTACATCACGGGACACAGAGCAGCCATAATAATTACTATCTGTGTTATACACCACCTATAGGTGAATGAACACTGGCAACTAAAAGACAGGAAGTCCCCCTCTATATAACCCCTTCCATACAGGAAGTACCTCAGTTTTTTCGCCAGTGTCCTAAAAGTAATGGTTATGGTTGGAGAAGCTCTCCATATTTTAAAGTTATACTATTGTCCCAGATAAAGATCCTGCAGGATCCAAGGAGCTTGGCAATCGGATCCATCCAAAAGTGGAAGACTAAAATGGATGGTACCTGAGCCTCGGTGTTGGAAGACTGTGAGGTGTTGCCTGTAATGTGACCCCTTTGGGCACTGGACCCTGGGATCCGTACCCTTGGTAAAGACTGACTCCAAAGGCGATCCGACAGGGTGCCCTACAGGTTCAAGGGAGTGGCCCCAAGATTATAGGGGGACCCGGTCATTGAAGGTTCACAAGTGACAGAACCCGCGGTTATGGGTGAAGGTTGGATTCTAGCTATAAGCAGAGTCCTGCAGCGGGATTGGTAAGGTTACTTTAAATGAAGTGCACTGTTGCCTATATTATATTTAACAGATACCAGGTGCCATGATTTGTGTCTCCACTAGAGGGTAGTGATGTTTATTCAGCTGTGGTATGCATACCTGGATTCTTCACATTGTTTGCACAGCCAAACCCCCGGAAGCCTGGCGGGCAGCGAGACTAATATACCCCATCTGCGCATCTGCTTTCACCCGGCAACTTCAGTGGCCATTCCTTTCTGTGGTATATGGCTGCAGGGGCGTTTGCCGATACGACCCTATTTTACGATTGTGCACGTGGAGCTGGGGCGTGTCCATGAGGCATCGAGCGTGCACGTGGTGAGCGGACGTGCACGTGCAAGTAAGGGGTGGAGATGGCACAGAATTTTAGGAAGTTTTCCCGGCAGCGTGGGCTTCTGTAAGGAGCTGGATGGGACACAGAGCAGCTGCAGCTGGGTACGTGAGTCACTGTGGGTGGATGCAGGCACTGACAGGATCTGTTACTGTGGGGGTAACTGTTCTGTGTATTGCGATAAGACTGATTACAGCTTAACACAAGGATTGAGTGCACTAAACTAGTACTTTATGTTTCTTGTCTGGAGCAATGTCCTCCTGGAAAAGGAGTTGGGGGGGCACAGCAGGAAGGGACACAAGTGTGCCACCACCAGGATTGGAAGATCCTAGCCGAGCATCCTGTGCTAACCTCCCCTGAGAGGCCAGAGGAAACTGGCCAATCTGAGCCATTACGGTTGTCAGACATAGTAACTACGTCTAGTGCTCCTGTCTCAGCCTACGTCACTAAGGACGATTTGGCGTCAGCTTTAGCCGGCCTTGAGGGAAAGATTGCTTGCATGATTCCTTCAGCATCACGAGGAGGGAGGAAGCTTGATAGATTCCTCTCACCGGAGCCCACTCGTTTTAGTACAGGATTTGGCAGAGGATTTGAAAGAAGTAGCTGTAAATGACCTAGAAGAAGGTCAAGCTGAGGATTCCACTTCTGGGGAGTCAGGGTCTGAGGAGCAATTTTTGGCCTCTCAATCTCAGAGATTGTTAATTCAGTCTCTCACTGAAATGGTCCAGTCTGGATTTAAATTACCTCCCTTCATTAGGCTTATTATGCCCTACGCAGAACTCTCAGGCTTTTCCCTTACATCTGCTTTTAGAGTGGATAGTGTATGCTGATTGGGATCACCCTGATAGGGTTTTTGTTCCTCCCAAAAGGTTTTTCTCTGTTGTGTGCTACGGAGGAAAAATGCACAAATAAGTGGAGTATGCCTACGGATGATGCTGCTATTTCTTCTGTAAATAGAAATTGAACCTGTCCTGTAGACAATGCCCAGGTTTTAAAAGATCCAGTGGATAAGAAATTGGAATCTTTACTAAAAGCTTCTTTTGCTGTTGCTGGGTCTGTGGTACATCCGGCAGTGGCAGCTATAGGAGTTTGTCAGTGTTTGAAAGACCGTATTTAGTGGTAGCCAAGAGTATTGCTGCTCAGGGGGAGTTTGCCTCGTGCTCTGTGTTTTGCGGTAGATGCTCTTAGGGATTCCATACAGCAGGTATCGCGGTTTGTTCTTCTGTCAGTACATATGTGCAGAATCCTGTGGTTAAAGAATTGGTCTGCAGAATTACCTTGTAAGAAGTTACTAGCTGGTTTTCCCTTTCATGGGGAACGCCTATTTGGTGACGATCTGGATAAAATATATCCAAAAGATTTCAGGGGGGAAGAGTCCGCTTCTACCAGTTAAGAGGAGGAGTAAACATCCTTCATTTAAGGTGTCTAGTGCTTAAGTACCAGTACTTCTAATCCTAGGCAGTTTCGATTGCCTCAGCCGCCTGGATCTAGAGCCAAACTTCCAGGGCAGGGGCAAAAGAAACCCAGGTTCCAGAGGCCTACCAAGCTTAGCTCTAAATCTACCTTATGATTGGGCGCCCCCACTCGGGTGGTGGGAAGGCTACTGCAGTCCTCGGATGCCTGGGTAGAAGTGATTCAGGACAGCTGGGTTGTTTCCACAGTCTCCCAGGGGTGCAAACTAGAATTCTGGGTGTTTCCTCATCCTCAGTTTTTAAGGTCTTACATACCTGCAGATCCATTAAAGAGAAAATCCTTTTTTCAGGCTCTTGACCATCTAAAATCACAAGCAGTGATTACAGAGGTTTCAGGCGACAAGCAATTTAGGGGCTTCTACTCAAATCTTTTTGTAGTCCCCAAAACAAACGGAGATGTGAGACCTATTCTGGAACTCAAAGCCCTGAACCAGTTTCTAAACATTCTCACTTTGCGGATGGAGTCAATTCGCTCAGTCATTGCTTCTCTGCAAGGAGGAACATTTCTGGAATCCATAGACATTAAAGATGCCTACTTACACGTGCTAATTTTCCAGGCCCATGCCCATCAAAGGGTTCTGCGGTCGACGGTGGAAGACTGCCATTTTCAGTTCGTGGCTTTGCCCTCTGGGTTAGCCACGGCTCCACGAGTGGTAAAAAAAAAACCCCTAGCTCCGGTATTGGCAATTCTAAGATCTCAGGGGATAGCCGTTGTAGGATACCTGGACGATCTATTGCTCATAGATCAGTCGGCTTCTGCTCTAAGCCATAATGTGTTTCGGGCAGTTCAGTTCTTAGAACATCTTGGTTGGATTCTAAATTTGGCAAAGTCAGCATTACAGCCAGTTCAGAGTTTGGAATATCTGGGTCTCCTTGTGGACACAGTACAGGCAAAAGTGTTTTTGCCGTCAAGAAAGATTGAACCCGTAAAGGATCTTGTTCGGATCGTGAGAGGGAAAAAATATCCTTCTGTACGTCTTTGCATGAGGTTGCTAGGGAAGATGGTGTCTTCATTTGAAGCAGTTCCCTATGCCCAATTCCAGACCATTACAGCACAACCTGGAGCAAAAAGGTCCAGGCCCTAGATTGTTGCATGTCTCTGTCATCAAGGGTGCTTCAGAGTCTCGGTTGGTGGTTGGTAACCAGGAATTTGGAGAGAGGGAAATCCTTTCTACCAGTGATCTGAAAGGTGGTGACCACAGATGCCAGTCTCTCTGACTGGGGAGCAGTTCTGGAGGAAGCCACTGTCCAAGGAAAATGGCCCTGGTTAGAAAGGAGCTTGCCCATTAATATCCTGGAAATTCAAGCCGTTTGCCTGGCTCTAAGGTTCTGGACTACCAGACTATGGAGTTGTCCCGTGAGGGTCCAATCCGACAATGCCACTTCTGTGACCTATATCAACCATCAGGGGGGCACCAAGAGTCAGTCAGCCCAATAGGAGGGGGGTCACATCCTAACTTGGGTGGAGAAATTTGTACCATGCCTGTCGGCAGTATTTAATCTGGGAATAGAGAACTGGCGGGTGGACTTTCTGAGTCGCCAGCAGATGTTTCCAGGGGAATGGTCTTTACATCCCGAGATCTTTGCATTGATTTGTCAATGCTATGGGGTTCCGGACGTAGATCTGTTGGCATCCAGGTTCAACAACAAGTTGGACAGGTTTGTGTCCAGGACCAGGGATCCGCTCGCAGTCGCAGCGGGTGCTTGGTGACTCCCTGGGATCAGTTCTCCCTGTTCTTTGCCTTTCCCCAGGTCCAGCTGTTGCCACGACTTCTGTGCAGGATTCAGGAAGAAGGAAAACCAGTAGTCATGGTGGCTCCAGCCTAGCCCAGGAAGACTTGGTGCGCGCAAATTTTAAAGTTGTCAGTGGGAAGGCCATGGGTCCTCTTGCTACGTCCGGACCTGCTTTCTCAGGGTTCGATATTCCACCCTGCTTTACATTCTCTAAATTTGATAGTTTGGCTATTGAAGCCAGGATTTTGAGGGCGCAGGGTATATCTGGTCCTGCAGTCTCTACCATGATAAACGCTTCGCATTGCCTTTACCAAGGGGTAATTCGTATGCTTCCGCAAATTAGGCCACCCTTATGTCTTTGGGATTTAAATTTAGTTTTGTCGATTTTACGGAAACAACCCTTTGAGCTCATTCGGCATATTCCCCTGGTTCTTCTGACAAGAATGTTAGTCTTTTTGGTTGCAGTAACATCAGCTAGAAGAGTGTCAGAATTAGCAGACCTTTCTTGTAAGGAGCCATTTTGGTATTACACCAAGATAGGCTGATTCTATGTCCACACCCAGGGTTTTTGCCCTAGGTGTGTCCAGTTTTCATTTCAATCAAGACATCACACTGCCTTCCTTCTTTCCAAATCCTCAAACAGCAGAGAAAAATTTTACATTCTCTCGATGTAGTACAAGCGTTCAGAGTCTATTTCAAAATGTCAGCTCAGATTCAGAAGACCGATTCTTTGTTCGTGCTGCCTGAAGGGCCTAAGAAAGGGCAGGCAGCTTCAATGATCTCCCAATGGATTTGCCAGGTTATTATCCAGGCGTATGGTTTAAAGGGCAAGGCCCCACCTGTTCGGGTAAATGCACACTCCACCAGAAGACTTCATGGGCAGTTCGCCATCAAACTTCTATGGCTCAGATTTGCAGGGCCGCTACTTAGTCTTCAGTTCATACATCCACTAGATTTTATCAGGTGGGACCAAGAGGATTCTGCATTGGGCTGCAGTGAGCTGCAGGCAGCTATAAAGATCTTTTCAGTCCGAAGGCGGTTGTCATCAGTGTCCCCCCTCCCCTCAAGTGTATTGCTTTGGGACGTCCCAGATAGTAATTATTATGGCTGCTCTGTGTCCCGTGATGTACGATAAAGAAAATTTGGATTTTTCTTACATACTATAAAATCCATTTCTTGGACTATATCACGGGACACAGAGGTCCCTCCCCTCTTGTCTGGGAAGTTTATTGCTTGCTACAAATCTGAGGTACTTACTGTATGGGAGGGGTTAAATAGAGGGGAACGTCCTGTCTTTTAGTTTCCAGTGTCCATTCACCTATAGGTGGCGTAAAACCCAGATAGTAATTATTATGGCTGCTCTGTGTCCTGTGATGTACTCCAAGAAATGGATTTTACAGGTAAGATTTAGGAAAAATCTAATTTTCTGTAGTTTCTAATATTGGAGCTTATCACCTTTAATACGCTATTTAGTGTATAGCTGTCATCAACCTGAGCCATTCAAACTGAGCTTAAGGGGTAAAGCGGAAAAGGCAGAGATTATCTTCAATGAAAGCCATGTTTAAGAACAATCAATAGATCCAGAGACCTAGACAGCTGAATATATATGCATATTTTGACTTTTACTGTAAATGTCAAACATGGCTTCTTTTCTGTCACCCTCTTCTCCTGCCTATTGGTCCCTTAATGTGCTAGGTGCCTTCACTGACCAATAGGGAGGCTCGGTAGGCAGGGGATGGAATGAAGACAAGCTCAAATTTGTAGGGTGTCACATCAATGGTAATTGAGTCTAGAGTAGTTCGTTACTGGTGAAAGATCAGCGTAAAATCCCAACTTGTTTCAGTGGTCCACATTCTCCTTGTAAGATATATCACTTCAAGGATGCCCAGACTTCATGCCGAGTAACCTGCTGGTCCAAGTGTTTTATGTTAGATCTATAAATACTTCCCAACCCTTCAGAGTTTAGGCATTCCTGAAGTAATGCAACTTACAAGCCCTGATGAAGGTTGAGTGTGTGAACCCAAAACACTTTGGCTTTCCTATCTTGCAGAGAAATACTCTGAAATTTTCATTGGTGTGGCGCCCATACTGCTACCCACAGGATTCCTTTAGGACCTCCCTTTTTGTTTGGGATGGGGGGGTGTTGTTCATTGCATGGGAGTGGCCTAAACAAAGCGATTCAGTTTAATGAGAGAATCATTCATAATGCTGGACATTAACTTTATGATCTTTTAGAACCTCTTATGTATACATTCACTTGTACTGCTGTCCTGGACCCTACTGGTCTTGGCTTTCCTTCCCCTAACAAAGACATTACATGCTGAGATTGAGTTTACATCTAAGCTACATACTGTAAGACACAGACTACGACATACATATGTGTGTACTAGAATGTACATAATACAAAATGTACATATGCTCTGCTCTTCATAGCAAACCTTGACTGATGACAAATTACCAGAAAATCAATCTTGTCTGTCACAACTTTCCATTGGCAAAGGAGAGAGCTCATCATTGGGGTTATGGACAAAAGTGAAGGTTTAGCGAGGTTTTGAACTCTGACATACTCAAAACAGAGGCTATTTTGCATTGTGTTGCTCTTTAATCCTTTATTTTACAGAAACATTAATTTGCTCTGCCTAACTTTTTTTTTTTTTTTTGCAGCATGGCTCTGAGGTCAGAAATCAGGTGAAAGAGACCCCTTTGGAGTCTGTGCTCCTGATAAAGGGGATAGTCATAGCCCGCCCTTCTGGTCAAGAAAATCCTGTGAGTCGTTTTCCTTTTTCTTATCAGTCTTAAAGTGGAAGTTCAGCCAAATCTAATGCTAAATCTACTCTCCCTCTAAGGAAAAAAAATTGCTATGCTTACCTTTTCTAAAGCCAATCCGGTCCAGTCTCCAGCAGTGGCTGCTGTGTAGAGAGAGATAGCTGACAATGGCTGGGTAATGCCTGGCACGTGACATCACCCATAGAGTTACTATGGGGCTTCCATTGATGGCTGCCTCTCCTGCACACTCCCATGCACTGAAGCCTTCCATGGCAGCTCAGCCTAGGACCAGACCAGAGCAGCTGCAGAATAGCTAAGTATAGCAAACTCTTCTTTACATGGCTAAAGAGATTAGGCTTAGAATGTGGCAGAGAGAGGGTTTGGGGTTGGTTTTTTTTTTTGGCTGAACTTCCACCTTAAGATCACCACATATATTGCAATCTGATTGTACAATGTTCTTTAGATTTACCAATAACTATGTAGTGCAGAGCCCGGTCTGATTGGATGCAAATTGATTGATTGGATAGTTTAGGTAGGTCCTCGTACTATATTGTTTTGGTAAACTTAAAGTTGGTTATTTCGTACGGTAAGCTTTAAGCTCCCCACATATGTTGTATCTCCTTTAGATCCTGAACAAGAAAAAATTGGGAAATGCATTGTATACACATGAACTGGTAAATGCAAATGCAGGGAAGCATCTGTGTTTCCAAGACTAGGGCTGTGCACAGCCATTCACTTGTAAAGCAGATTGTATGCGGTATCTGCAGCTCCATGGGCATAGGAAAGAGCTGGGAAATGTATGCCTACAAACGTTCATGGGCATGAATCCTAATGAATGTGCACAGGTTTCCCACTATTTTCAGTGGTCTTGGTGTCCTTTTTCTTGGTTGGGTTTCAATTTGGATTGTATGAAGCAGCGTTCTTGTTGCTTTTTAAGTGTTTTGTTTTATTCACTAAAGCCCAAAACCCAATGCAGTACATTGTAAAAGCAACAAGAATGCTGCTTCATACCATCCGGATCAAAACCCAACCATGGGACTCCGTGGATGTGCGGCTCAGGAATCTTTCCTCTCTTCCATCTAGAATTTTCTGGAGGGCAGTCCTTGTATTTCTCTCATGACTGATTTACTTAAACCTTTACAGTTGTTTACTAGATTTCCCCACCGATTGCACTAGTATATAGAGAATTGGTTGTATTTATGTTTCAGCTCATGAAATGGCTTTGTCCACTGAATAGGAGGAAGGAGTACACGTTATGGAAAATCGCCAAAAAAAAACAGCATTTTGTGTTCTAGTTTCTAGTTTAGCAGGGTTCAATTTTCTGCTGGCCTTTTACTGCTGTTCATCATTCAGCAGAGCCATTTTTCGTACCATACTATAATGGAAAATTCTGTAGCGGGAATAGGACACAGAAATGCTGCATGCCTGAAGAACAACCAGTGGGGATATGGTACCCATGAAATTCCTAGGATTCCAGGGTAGATCTAACTAAGCTTAAAACAGCTCTCACCCCCCTCCTAATGCCTATTCTAACTACCCTGTAGAAGGAAGATGCATATTCTTGCCTATTCCCAGGGTGCTCTGGTCCGGTCGACTCCCAGCTAACGGTTTCGGTGTAGAGGAGGGACAGTCGACAATGGATGCCACATAGTAAGCCAATGGGTGAGGTCATCACTGCCTAGATGTTCCATTCATCGTCGGCACTCTCTCTTCTTGCCTGAAGTTGACTGCTGGGGAGATCACGTGACCGAACCAAAGCGCCCAGAGAATAGGTAAGTATAAACATCTTTCTTTTACAGGATAGTTAGAAAAGGAGTTAGAAGAAGGGTCGGAACCATTTTTAAGCTTAGATCTAGCCTGGAATTCCAGTTTAAGGATTTCACAGGTACTTTAAGGGAAATAAGAAGTCCAGAGAAGACCCTGCACCAGTTTCCATTTAGGGCCTGTTGGCATGTATATATTCAGTGTAAATACCTTATATACCTATCTTTTTTTGTTAAATCTTGAAGCATCACTGTTTATTGTGCTTTTTTCTTTTGTGTGTGAAGAAAAATGATCCTGCTTGACTCCCAGACAGCAGAAAAGTGCTTGGAATGGCGTCGGTCTCCACTGACTATGGGCTTTGTTTTTTTTTTTTTTTTTTTTTTTTTTTCTTTAATCAAATGGCAAGAGAGTGTTTGGACAGATGATTTCACAGTTCATTTTTATTGTACCATTATTTGCTATGGTTACTGAAATTTTTGTTTTTCTAATATTAGTGCTCAATGTTTACCTTTGCCTATACCCCTGTTATATTCATCTTTTTATCAGCCATGCTGTGTGTTCTGATTTTAGAATATGCCCACAGGATCCATCGAAGTTCAGGCGAAACAAGTGCAGATCCTGAACTCGTGCAAGCCACTGCCATTTGAGATTAAAGATTTTGTTAAGGTAATTATTAGCTTTGTCTTTTTTTAAGTCCCATTTTTTTCACTTACATAATCTGTGTTATTGCTTATACATTTTTGTGTTAAAAGTTATCCTGTAATTAGAACCACTAAAGTCAATTCATAAATGCTGTTATGGTGAAACTCATGACCTTTTTTTGTTGTTGATAGAGCAGGAAAGGTGTAGACCCTCTTTCAGGTTTTTATTGATGTCTGTGTCCTTATGACTAGAAATTAGTGTAAGTCCTAAATGGGGTCAGGGTTATTTTTTAAAAAAACATACTTGTCTGCTTAGCAAATCAAGCATTGCCCTGCTGCAATCCACTGCTAAATTCCAGGTCCTATGCCATCATCTTCCCTTAATAGATCTTTAAAGCGGTAGTATCATCGATTTTACAACATTGCATTATCCAAATGATCTGTGTCAGTATTATATGACCAACCTTTTCCCCTGCCTGTCACTTCAGCCGTTCTCCTTCGATTTAGATGGCTGCAATAAACTACGTCACTCGCGCATGCTCATTTTGATCTTCTTTTCCGGCAAGATAATGAGCTTGCCGGAATAATTCAGTGTCTATTGCGGGGCTGCGTCATTTCCTCTACTAGACGTCAGCCCCGTGCTCCCGTGAGACTTCCCTATTATTAGATAGTGGAGAAGGGGGGGAGCCTCCTATTGGTTGTCCAAATGGTGAATGAAACCAAAACGAGGCTTGGTTTCGGTGTCTACTGCGCATGCGCGGGATTTCGGAAGAATACACATACTGTGGGCGGAAATACAGCAGCGATCAGCAGAAGAAAACCACAGAAAGGATGGCGGCGCTCAACATCCCAACAAATCGATCAGAAAATATCAAATTATACAGGTTAGGAAAACACCCAATTGATTGCTTTCACTCAATTACATTGAACATTGCATGTTACCGGTGTTGAATGCTTTCAAATGATATGCTATGACTGAGTTTACTACCGCTTTAAGAGCCGTTCTTGCAACCAGCTCTAGTGACATTTCCGCCAAGTCTGCCCCCCAGCCACTTTGCTTCCCTGCTCCTGCAGCCTCCTGGGATTTGTAATGGGGATATCACAGGAGGCTGCTGGAGCACGGACACTTCTTTCTCGCCTAGGCGAGCATGGGGGCAGGGTGGGCCAGAGTAAAAAGAAAAAAAAAATTTAAATTTAAAAAAAGTGGCTTTTCAAATAGTGTTAGGGGGAGGGTTGCAGTGGGGATCATTTTTTTTTTTTTTTTTTGTGGGATATACAGCCTGTTCTAAGCTCAGTTTACCTCACTGGCTTTGGAAATAAAGAGCTGCTGGGCTGTGTTGTCACTCCCCTAGGTGAATTCTTATAGTCTAAAAAAAAATCCACTATTGGCCATTGTTGTGTCTGGCAGTATGTACTGTATTTTCCATAGTATTATACAGGAGATTTACCTAGTAAAGTGCTGTTTTGGGTGTCAGTGGGCACCTTTCTGCCAAGGTACACAGCAGAAAAGACAGACAGGGGCTTGCATATCACAAAAGAGGGGATGTACAGGGAAGACTTCTAAAACCGAAGGGGTTTATTCTCTCCCCATGCAGCTTTCAACAGGCTATACACACAAAAGACACAAAAAAGTAAAAAAAAATCTATCATTTTTGTTGAACAAAGGTATTATTATTGAAGTTAATACATAAAAGAATTGCTGCGCATCACATATATCATACACTTGATTGCATAAAATGAAATAAATTTGTACAGCTGCCAACATCTGATCCTGAATCAGAGAAACCAGATCAAAAAAGATAGCAATAATAAATGATGTAGCGCTATAAAGAGACGATGTATATGAACAAATAGTCCATCAGTCCATGAAATAAACATGCACAGTATATTAACACATAATAATGACGACGTCATTAGTCTGACGAAACGCGTAGGAGGAGCCTGCGGCACGTCACGCTGCGACCAACGAAGGGACGCGGCGGCCATCTTCCTGGTAGGATACCAAGCTGAGGACTTTCCATGATATACATGCCTGCCTTCATAGCTTAAAATGTGAGTTGCCATTCGCTTTTTGACATTTATCAAAAGTCTTTTGACGTTATTACACCATGGGAGTTGTCCTTTCTCTTTGTATGGAATGGTTATGAGAGGAGCGGGTACGACGGCAGAAGGAGCTGGTGTGAGATATCTTGCTGCTTCAAGGATTTGTTTTTCCCGCTGTTCATGATCTCTGTAATGGGGGTCATGACGTTCTGGTAAGAGGCCAATTCAATCTCCATGGTGGTGGCTATCTTCACATCTTGCTTTGATTGGTGGATAATTTGCATGTTTATCTCTGGGACTGCACATTTTGTGGAATCTCCTCAACAATATTATTATGTGTTAATATACTGTGCATGTTTATTTCATGGACTGATGGACTATTTGTTCATATACATTGTCTCTTTATAGCGCTACATCATTTATTATTATAATTATTGAAGCGTTTGTTACCCCAACACTTCATATTCCTGATATGTGCCTGCTGTACCATGTACTTGTATGAAAAAGTATCCTGTTCTATTTGTATTCCTTTGTGTGAAATCCCTGGTGCTCCTGCCAGTCCCTCTGCTTTCCCATTAAAAACTGACCACACTAAGCAGGAGAGCACGCTGTGGTCAGCTCTGTAGCTATGCTGGGAACTCTGTGCACTCTCCTCCAATAATCAGACTTGTACTAAACCCCCCCCCCCCCCCCGCTGCACAGCCATTCACTAGGAAACTCAGTGTACTGCTGCTTCTCCTCTCCCTCAGCTGTTTTGCAGCTGAGAAAAAAAAAAGGGAAAAAAAGGTATGTATAATGTTTTTCTATATCTATACAAAATGTTTTGCCTTTCATTTCTCTTTTAAACTGAATAGGTTTTTTACAAGGTGATCTTTTACAATTACTTTAAAGAGACAGTAAATCAATGTCTGTCTTTTTCTTTTTTTTTTTTTCATGACCTGCAAAGTTAAGGCATATTATGCTAGTATGCATCGCATACCTGCACAATATGTGAAACTTAAAACAAAGCCCTTGTTGTCACCACTGTGGCTGTGTGACTGCCAGAGCCGCATGACGTCACTCCCTCATGGGCGCCGCCGGTCACAGCAAAGGACTCTGAAGAAACGGCACAGGTGGCATCAGCTGCATATACAGTAAATATATCCTAAACGGTGCACGTTTAGGAGATATTTATAGTACCTATAGGTAAGCCTTTTTATAGGCTTGCAGTGCAAAAAAAATACTAGTGCATTTCCACGCGCCACTGGAAAAAGGGTATTAAAGTGCAATCTAATATTAATTAATAAATAAATATATAAATTTAAATAAATAAATAAATTAGTGAAATAGCAGCTGCTGTATGAAAATGATGTGAATGTGAATAATTGGTCAAACGGCCAATATACAGCGCTTGCTTAATATTAAATGTATTCCAATGCTCCAGTGATTATTAAAGTGCAATAGTGTTAAATAGGTTACCACAAGTGATAATAAATGTATGATACTTAATTAAACAAAATCAATGCTGCGAGTAAAACGTGCATATAGCTTAAAAAATAATAAGTGATAAAAAAGTGATTAGTGGTAAAAACAGTGGTAGTGTCCTTTCAAACAATATCCAAAGTTCATATAAAGTGCTTCTGTTCAAACTTGATAAATACAACTCGGATGTTCCTTGTCCCAAATAGATAATAAGGTTGGGTCACTTACCAAAGGGTGTAGGTACTGAGTGCCTTATGGCACCAGGACCAATCAAGCTTAATAAGCCCCTGGGCTCAACGGATCTCCTCAAGGTATCCCCTTGGATGACAACAGTCCCTCAGGCTTCCATTTATTCGATCCGGTTTAGTACATGGGAAAAAGAAGAATGCTCCAGATAGTGCAATATGAAAATGGTTTTATTTACCCAAATAGGGTTAGCAGCATTAAAAATTTCCAGCCGTTTGAATTGGTGGTCAGCGGTGCGGTGCGGGCTGCAAGTCCTCTCGGAGTAGCTTCCGTCTTGCGATCCAACCAACGCAACGTACCCTCGTTATGCGTTCCAAGCCAACGCGTTTTGTCACTTCCGGTGACGTCTTCAGAGCTAAAGGTGTTAGCGAGGGTACGTTGCATTGGTTGGATCGCAAGCCGGAAGCCGTAAGCCAGAAGCTACTCCGAGAGGACTTGCAGCCCGCACCGCACCGCTGACCACCAATTCAAACGGCTGGAAATTTTTAATGCTGCTAACCCTATTTGGGTAAATAAAACCATTTTCATATTGCACTATCTGGAGCATTCTTCTTTTTCCCATGTACTAAACCGGATCGAATAAATGGAAGCCTGAGGGACTGTTGTCATCCCAGGGGATACCTTGAGGAGATCTGTTGAGCCCAGGGGCTTATTAAGCCTGATTGGTCCTGGTGCCATAAGGCACTCAGTACCTACACCCTTTGGTAAGTGACCCAACCTTATTATCTATTTGGGACAAGGAACATCCGAGTTGTATTTATCAAGTTTGAACAGAAGGACTTTATATGAACTTTGGATATTGTTTGAAAGGACACTACCACTGTTTTTACCACTAATCACTTTTTTATTACTTATTATTTTTTAAGCTATATGCACGTTTTACTCGCAGTATTGATTTTGTTTAATTAAGTATCATACATTTATTATCACTTGTGGTAACCTATTTAACACTATTGCACTTTAATAATCACTGGAGCATTGGAATACATTTAATATTAAGCAAGCGCTGTATATTGGCCGTTTGACCAATTATTCACATTCACTTTTTATAGGCTTACCTATAGGTACAAATAATCGATGGAAGTTTACTTCCTCTTAAACTTACAACTCTAATATACAAAAACACAAAACCCTTCACCATTAATACAAATTAAAAACACAGACAAAGTTGTCTGATGACCAAATGAAGTCTGGACTGACACCTGACTCACAGTGGTGTATGCCATGGAGTTTACTAAAGCCAATTGGCTAGTGCTAAGGATCCAAATAGGGTTATCTGTAGCTGGCTATCTACTGTGTGTCCTCCTACAGGTTTGCATTTGTATAAGTAATTTATCTGATTACTAGGACACAAAGGCCAAAAGTATCATAATGTAATGTACTAAATTTGCAAACACTGTTACTGATGGTTATTGTGAACTCACCTATGATCATAGTGCTGACGTGAGAGATGAAAATTCACATTCACAGCAAAGAGAAGACATCTTCTGAAAGGTGCACCAAAGCTATACAATTCACATACATGGAGCAGAATGAGTCGATGATGGTCTCTGGACAAGCATATGCAAATGGCTCAATCCATCCAAAAGCGATGGAAAGTAACATCCAGAGAGAACACAGTTCTTGCAATTATACAACACATCAACTTTGTCACAAGCTGCCTAGTTGACTTACATATGTGTAAAGGGCTCCAATTAACATAGGTTGCAGGCAACGTGTCATTTAAGTAAAGTCTATGCAGGTAAGTGAAAGGCTCAGTAGAGGTAGATGACCTTCATAGCTACAGCAAGTGAGAGGATGAAATGGAAATCGCACAGGATAGTAGTGCTTACATTAAGCAGTTAGCAAGCAGAGATCAGGAGTTGATATGCACCTACAGCAGTAGGTTGTTGATAAAGAGAGGACAGAGCAAATGCATACTATCCAGCGCTTGCAAATTAACAGTCAAAGTCCAGGCACTAAGGTTAGGCTTAATGTCACTCTCGCTCTCTCCCGGGCCTGACAGATCCCGCTGCTACCTCTCTGTGCTCCAAGCTCAGACAGATTTAGAAAGAATAAACCTCCCACCTCAGGCTTTCACATGAGCCGCTTTCTGCATTGCCCTGGCCATCCAGCTGCTACTTCACCCGCAGACCTCTTCAGGTACATCCTTGCATCCGGGGCCAGGAGGTATGGGTCCGGTAACTTCAGACGTCACCCCAGTGATGTCAACATGTTTCGCCAAAAGGGACGTACCAACGCCTTCCTCAGGACGTTAGGTGTCAGTTCGACTTAGTTTGGACATCAGACAAAGTTGTCTGTGTTTTTAATTTGTATTTATCGTCAAAGGTTTGATATTTTTGTATATTAGAATTGTAACTTAATGTTGATACCTTTTGTTTAATAAAGTTGATATTTGTTTACTTTTTTTGTGTATTTTGTGAGTATAGCCTGTTAAAATCTGCATGGGGAGACATTAAACAGCTCTAAAACAGTCTTCCCCTGTACATCGCTTTTGGTTAGATCCCCCTGGTCTCATCATGAACAGTCGGCATCAGGAGCTGTAGGAGATACCTCCCCCTTTTTTTTTTTTTTTTTTTTTTTTTTTTTTTTTTTTTTTTTTTTTTTTTGTAGCATGGACAGGGGCTTGAACTCTACTTCACACCATAAAATGGTGACATTTCTTGATATTTTAAATCAGGATTAACAGCCATTGTCATTTCTTTAATAAGAGAAACTGTGCATTGTAAATGCAGAGCAAATCAATAGGTTTGCGTAAACAGCAGTACATATTTTCTAACCTTACCCTTCCTTGCTTTGCAAATTTTGCTTTTAAGAGCCTTTGTGGGCAGCAGGTGGATGCGATCCTCAGCATCAAACTTCAAAGGCAGTTTAGAATCTGTCAGCTGTCAGACGTCCTGGTAGTGTCACAAAGAGACAGCAAGGAACCTGCAGTGAGTGTGCTTGAGAATACCCCCTGTTCATTCCAAATGAGAAAGTGAGGGGTTCCTGGGTCATGTGATTACAGAAAGGGCATAGGATGGACTCCTACACTACCAAGGTCTGGATAAAAAAGAGGAAGCCCAGAACAGGTAGGCTAAACTTCCCTGTGTGCATATGGTATGCTTAGTTTTTGCTGAAATAAACCTTTAAAATTGGTACAGAAATCCAAATCTTTTTTGTAACCTAAAGCGGAGCTGTGCTCTACTTATGCAGGGCAAAGCAACAGGTTCAGTTTTAAGGGTTGTCCACCAGCAACACATAACTGATATTTGCTCCCTTGAAGCATTGTTTGCATAGCAGCAGTGAAAAGAAATAATGGGTAATTCTGTGGATGGGGTGCATGTAGGGTCGCCACCTCATCCCTCTAAAACTGAACACATATTACACAGGTTCTAGGGCTAATTTTAATGCCGGTAAGGCACTAAGTGAATTTAATTACCACCTTATCAGCCACAGAACCTGTGTATAATGTGTTTGGTTTTATAGGAATGAGGTGGCAACCCTAGGAGCACATGATTTAATCCCTATCACCACACATTGATTGGCTGCTCAGGCACCCAGCACTGTCTTGTGGGGGCAGGGAGAGAGTCCTGTCTTCAGAGGCTTCATGTCTTTGCTCCCTTTGGCCAAACAGAGCAGTGGGGGGGTGTATACAAGGTGGGCACATGCAGATGGTTTAGCCAACATTAAAGTGAACTTGTATAGACAAAATGCAGATTCACCCAAAAGGCAAAGATGGTGCATATATTTGCATGCTTCTTGTTAAAATATGACTTTATGACATCACATTGGATTTTACTTCCAGAAATCGGAAGCTTTGAGAATGCAATATCGTTATCTGGACATTCGCAGTGCCCAGCTCCAGTACAACCTCAGGATAAGATCTAAGATGGTAATGAAGATGAGAGAATATTTGTGTAACCAGCATGGTAAGGGCCAGTTATGGTGGAAAAATTCCCACTACCTTATTTTTTATTTTTTTTTCCCCACTACCTTTTTGAAGGGAACAACGCTCACTGCACTGCTGCAGTATGCTGTATTGTTGTCACTCTCACAGCACTCCTTAATGGGGCTGCTGGCATACATTCAGGCTCACACAGCACTCACACTTACTGCTGTGAATCTTTATTACATTATTTTTATTTGTATTTTTTGACTTTATATTATTGAGATCTGCTTTATTGTTGCATTCTGTAATGGATTACATTGTTTTAGTTTATAAGCTTTAAAACTAACATTTTATTTCAGGTCTTGAATATAGTACATTTTTGTTTTACAAATTAAGGTTTAATGCAAGCTGCTGCTGTTATTGATCATGTTATCAGTGTGAAGGGGATTCTGGGAGCCACTGCCTGCTCTATTGTTTTCATAGCTGGACAACACACATACTATTCTCATTTATTATGTAATCTGTGTGATATGAAAATAATATTCATGAGCATAACTGCATAAGAGTGAAAATTAACACAGATAAAGTGCATACAGTACAAGATGAGACTCTCATGTGGATAAATGTGAAGTCATTCTATTTAAACAGGGTTCCACTATACAATCAATACATATAGAATATCATTTGGTATTCTTTATACTATGGGAATATGTCCCAGCATGTTCTATACTGTTTACCAGAAACTAGAGTGCAAGTCATCTATGTTGGTAAAATGCCAGGGGCCATCTTGAAATAAATTTAATTAAACTCAATAGGAGATGTCCGCCATGTTACGAAAAGCCTAACCTTATCTTGCCTGATACATCTGGTTATTCCATGTGATCTAAGGAATGAAGTAATGTCTACTCTAGACTCTAGAGCAGCCGTTCTCAACCATTTCAACACAGAGGAACCCTTGTAAAAAATTTCCGGTCTCGGGGAACCCCCTGCTAAAAATTAAAAATCTACAACTCCTAACACATTAGTGTGACGGTCAGTGGGAAGAATGCTCCTTCATCTTGTCATCATTGGGAAGAATTATATAAAAGAATATAAAAGAGGAGGTTGCACCCAGAAAATAGATACCCAACCTGTCAAAACCTTAAGTTTGCGTGCACCCGTGAAATGGCAGCAAACTTCAGTACCCTATATTTTCCATAGACTACATTTTAACCGCTTGCCGACCGCCGCAAGTAGATTTACTGCGGCGGTCAGCCCCTGCCAGGCAGAGTGACGTTAATTAACGTCACTAGCCTGGGAGGGTCTGGGGAGCGAGCGCGCGTCCCCGCGCGGTCACGGAACCCCCCCCCCCCCCCCCCCCGCCCGCGCGTGTGACCAGCGGACCCGATGTCTGCCGGCCACTCGGCGATCGTCGGGGGAGAGGGAGAATGTCAGGCAGCTTGTGTAAACAAGCTGCCTGTCATTCTCCTCGCTGTAAAGACACTGATCACACGGATCTAGTATGTAGATCCGTTGATCAGTGTCCTTACAGCTAGAGCCACAGCCAATCACAGTAAGAATCACGCCCCTAGGGACACACACAGCCCCTCCCTCCCAAATAAAGTTAACCCCTTCACTGCCAGTGTATTTTTACAGTAACAGTGCATATGTATAGCACTGATTACTGTAGAAATGTCACTGGTAACCCCAAAAGTGTCAAAAATGTCAGTCAAGGGTCCGATCTGCCCGCTGCAATGTCGCAGTACCGCAAAAAAAATCGCAGATCGCCGCCATTACGCGTTAAAAAAAAAACAACAAAAATGACAAAAATCTTTCCCTTTGTTAGTAAACGCGATAACTTTTGCGCAAACCAATCAAAATACGCTTTTTGCTATTTTTTTACCAAACATAGGTAGGATAAAACAAATTGGCCAAAAATGTTAAAAAATTTTGATTTTTACATTTTTTTTTTTGGGGAATTTCATATAAAAAAATGTGAAAAATATTGCTATTTTTGCAAAATTGTCGCTCTTTTTTTGTTTATAGCACGTGATCAAAAAATCGCACAGGTGATCAAATACCACCAAAAGAAAGCTCTGTTTGTGGGAAAAAAAGGACGTCAAATTCGTTTAGGTACAGTGTCGCACGACCGCGCAATTGTCTGTTAAAGTCAAGCAGTGCCGAATCGCAAAATACCCCCTGGTCTTTTAGCAGGAAAATCCTCCGGGGCTTAAGTTGTTAAAGGCCCCCTATAGGTCATAAGTTTAGAGTTACGTAGGAGGTCTCTTGCTAGAAATATTTCTCTCACTCTGACGTGTGTGGCGATATGTAATCTGTGTATTGCAATCGGTGTTGTTATAGGGGCCCCTGATGCGCGTGCTTACATTCATATGTGCATATATATGGGGGTGGGGGCCTCAAAAATATATATTTTTTTGGGGGGGGGGATTTAATGTGCCTAGGTGTAACTTACATTTATTACAGTTCAAAAAAATTTTTTTTTTTTCAATCATATAGGTGACAAAAAGTCCCCTATGTAATGATTTTTTGGGTGACAGGGATGCATGGCAGGGAGCATGCGGGGGTCGCCGGTGCCAGGGTGTGTGGAAGGCAGGAGTCTGCTTGTCAGATTTATTCACAATCTCTGCGTAGCCACCGAAAATGTGTGTAACATCCCCTGCTGTCAGGTCTGTACGATGTAGGGGCGGGAAGATGTCGGCAATGACGCAAAAAGTGGGCAGCCAAACGCAAAGAATGGATAAAAATTTGAACAGAATGCGAATCCTCGTACGCTCAGATCGAAAATGAAATGTGCGTATGATGGCTGAGGAATTGAACATGAACAGAAAAACAGTGCAACAGATTCTAACGAAGGATTTGGGAATGAGAAAGATTTGCGCAAAGATGGTGCCTCAAACCTTGAAAGAAGATCAGCAAGAATGTCCTCTTCAAATTTCATCTGATCTTTTGAAGAATGCAGAGGCGTTTGATAGGGTTTCTATTGGTGATAAGGCATGGTGTTTTCAGTATGATCTGGAAACAAAACCCCAGAGCTTGCAGTAGAAAACCCGTGACAAAGGTCCTGTGCGGTGTTCCAGAAAACAAATTCCAGAAATGTGTGCCACAGATCATCTAAAAAAGTTTGTCACTTCACATGGAGACTACTTTGAAGGTGACAACAGCTGCAAGTATGTATATAGGTAAAAAAAATTTTTTGTATTATTCATTCCGGTATTTAAATTGTCACGCCTCGCATTGTTCAAAGCCTTTCTTATAATGTCTGCATTCTTCTTCTGTCTTCTTTTTGGCATTTATATGCAAAATGTATGGATTTCTTTTGTGTTATGAGTTAAAGGATTTTTTTTTATATATTTTTTTTTTTTTTAGGGTTTGTGGATGTTGAAACTCCAACTTTGTTTAAAAGAACCCCAGGGGTATGTACACAAATTGTCTATTTTATGGAGGGACTGGGTGGTGGCTCCTCGGGTAAGGCAAGTGAACTGAAGCCTATTATATGGAGGGACTGGGTGGTGGCTCCTCGGGTAAGGCAAGTGAACTGAATGAGAGATGTGTTGGGGACCAGGGTTCGAATCCCGCCTCTGCCATCACACTGTAATTTGTACACTATGGAAGCTGAATTTCTAAATATGTGCAGGTGAAGTATATCTGCCCGTACTATCAGTCTTCCTATAATAATATCCTGGAGATCTCTGTCTGGCTCTGCACAGTGTACACAGCCTGATCGTTCCTCTCCATACAAAGCCTCTGAATTGCCCTTCTGGTCCTATAAGGAGCGGTTTCTTTTTTACTTATTACTGCTTTCACATATAAGACCCAGTTTGTTTTTCTATTGTCAGGGGGCCAAAGAATTTGTGGTGCCAACCCAGGAGCGTGGCAAGTTTTATTCATTGCCTCAGAGCCCGCAGCAGTTCAAACAGCTTCTTATGGTTGGTGGTGTGGACAGGTGAGTTTGGGCTACAAGGGTAGCCTTTTTTAATTCAGCTCTCTTTTCCTTATGGAAACTCTTTTTTTTTTATTACAGCATATAACTGATAATGTGGATTTGTATTAAAATGCCCATTGTTAACCTTTCCTTTTGAAAATGCTACTTACCCAACTGTCAACTGGTGCAATAATGCCTCGTACACGCGATCAGATAATCGGACGACTTATCGCTCACATTTTGTTGCATGATACTAATATCGAATTCAACAATGCGTACTAAACGTATGTTTGTTTTTTTTTTTTGTTTTTTCGTACGATTCTGGAAAAGCTTCTTGGTTGCATAGCTACGTATCGGATAGTGCAAAACAAAAACAATGGCAGCCAGGCTTTTTCGGGGTTATTTTCGTGTTTCTGATCATGCGTGGTCTTTGTCTATGGATTCTTAGCGGACGCACACTGTACTGTTCAAACGATTGTCGTTCGCTAGGCTATCATATGACAAATGTTTTCCTGTTTGTCCCTTCGGATTTTGTTGGACGAAATGTCGTGATCGGCTGTCAAAAGTTGTGTATTAACGATCAGATTATCGTGCGATCAATTAGAAAGCAATTTTTTTCGTATCATCTGATCGTGTGTATGAGGCATTAGGCTCCGTTCACACTTAGGCGATTTGAATCGCCACAATTCTGCCCCTAACTTCAGAATTGCCCCAAAACGCGGGAACTGTTTGCGATGCCATTTTTTAATGGCACCCCAAACGCAGTGATTTTTTTTTCCGCGATTGTCGAGCAACAAAGCGCACTACAGTCGCAGCAAAAAACGCAACGCCAAACGCTCCTGGCTCTGTTTCAAGAATTGCTACAGAAGCTTCTTTGGAGCATTCTTGAAACAGAAGAAGGCCCATTCAAATAAATAGTGCCGCTCCAAAAACGCTCTACTAATAACACAAAAAAGAAAAATAAACACGCTGCAGTAGCTACCGCTGCTCTACACTCAAGTGTGAATAGAGTCTTAGGGCTCTTTCGCACAGCCCGTCCTTCGGACGGACTCCGTTTATCTCAGTGGACCGCTGAGCAGGAGGATGACAGCTGTTCTCCGCACTATGTACGGAGACACAGCTGTCAGTTCCCTATACATCTCTATGGGGGAATCGGATGGGAACGGACTGTCAGTCCCTTCTCATCCGATCCACTGGACGGATGGAAAATAGGGTTTCCATCCGTCCAGATTTGACGGATCGGATCGGGTGTCAGTGGACATGTCTCCGCTGACATCCCATGCCCCATAGAGATGCATGGGGGGGACCGTTCAGATCCGCCAAAAAAACGGAAAGGCGGATCTGAACGTCCGCCTGTGTGAAAGGGGCCTTAGTGTTTCAAAATCTGACCCAGAAAGAGTATGCAGATCAGCAGTTCTAGGCTCAAATCACTGACCTGGAACAAGTATGTAGATCGGGAGTTCTGGACTTGTGCTGCATATTTGTTTTGGATCAGTGAGTGAAAATGAACAGACTGTCAGGCAATTGGCATTTTCTTAAGGAGATCAGCTATGGCTAGTTTCCTTGAACCAGATACAGTGCTTACAATCCTGCATAGATCAGTAAAATCACAATAACAGGCTGAAATACTTAGTGACTGTCACAAAAATGAAAGTTGGTTAAAAAAAGTACCTTTTAAAAAAAAACCTAAAAGTAAAACTTTTTCTTTAGTTTTGAAATAGAATGGAGAGGGATTAGAAGCCCTGGCAGTTTTTATTGCTGTCTGTGTCCCTATTAGGGAGATTCACCCACTCTGTTTGTTTTGTTTACCATTATCATTGAAAGTGAAAAAAGAAAATCCCAAATTTTGGGTTGTGCCCATAAAAGTAGGAGAGGGGGAAATCTTCCAATGGGGACACTAGTTCTGGTGGTCCCCAAGAGATTCTTTTAACCCCTTCCCACCTAAGGGTAAAACAAATGGTAATCCCTAAGCACAATTTTGCAACCTTGGCATATGTTACTAAAACTGTACATATCATCACAGCTACTTTGTGTATCCAGGTGGATTATAGCTTTTTTTTTTTTCAGGACAAATTTAGCTTTTCTTTTTTGTTATTATCAAAGGAAAACTGTCCCAAAATAATAAAAAAAAATATATATTTTTAAAAATAATCTGTATATTTCTTGCTATTACCATAATTTACCACTAAAGAACAACCCAAAATGACCTTGGACTCTGACCTTAAACCTTAACACCAACCCTGGGAAACCTTGATGATGATATTTTTTTCTTTATATTTGTATTCTGTATTTTAATTTTTTATTTATTTTTTTACAGACTTTTTTTTTTTTTTTTTCTCTACAACGTGTCTTCCTTTTCATTCAGAAGAGGAAGTAAACACAGAGGTGGGCTCCCAGTGAATGATCACTGTAATAGCCAATTAGAGTCTATCCCAATGATCAGGTGACCCAGAACTGGGAGTCTTGGGTCCCAGTCATTAGTATGAAACCCGGGGCTCTCGGTGAGAGCTCGGTCTCTGTGCTGGGAGTGCGCTGTATGGCGTGCTCCCTGCAAAGAGATTATTATTATACAGGGTTTATATAGCGCTAACAGTTTACGCAGCCCTTTACAACATGAGGGCAGACAGTACAATTTACAATACAGTTTAATGCAGTAGGAATCAGAGGCTCCTGCTCGTTAGAGCTTACAATCTAAGATTTGCATATATGTGGCCCACAGAAAAAGACCCACTTCAGTGAGGGAAGGGGTTCATTTGCAGGGATTTCCTGTTTTGGCCATGGGACAGGAAGTAACAATAAATCTCCCCAATGCGGCACAAATGGCAAAAAAAAAAACCCAACAGGGGTTATAACCCTCCCTTACTCTATCTAAAATGAAAAAGTTTTGCCTATAGTTCTGTTTGAAAGTAGGTAGATACTTGTCTGTCCTGCTGTCTGTTCCACTGGACATCATACCAGTAAACGGGACTTGTCCTCCGAAGTCTTTGGAGTTTTCTGCAGGGTGTCAGCCTTATGAAGCTTGCTTTTCTGTGCATTCGGTATGCATTTTAGATCCATGTAAAGATGCTTCTTAATTCTTTCAGAGATGTTTCTGGCCTCCTCTTTAACTGCTTTAGTGTTCCCATTGACCTTTATAAGAATGAAAGCAGCTCTGACCTGAAAAAATGCTTGTGTACACAGGCCTGATTTCATCATGAATGCTGCCGCCAGACTCATCCACCTCACCAATCGCTCAGTGTCCGCTGCTCCTCTCTGTCAAGCCCTCCACTGGCTTCCGCTCACCCAACGAATTAACTTCAAAATACTAACAACAACCTACAAAGCCATCCACAGCTTAGCCCCCAGCTACATCACTAGCCTCGTCTCAAAATACCAACCTAATCTCTCTCTTTGTTCCTCTCAAAACCTCCTGCTCTCTAGCTCACTCATCACCTCCTCCCATGCTTGCCTCCAGGACTTTTCCAGAGCCTCCCCAATCCTATGGAACTCCTTACCCTTATCTGTGCGATTATCTCCCACTCTGTTAGCTTTTAGGCGATCTCTGAAAACCCTCCTACCAACCCCTAATAAATGTACCTCCATATTCTCCATCAACCCATCCCCCACGGTTACTGCCTTTTTGTTTCACTTGACCCTCCCTTCTAGATTGTAAGCTCTAATGAGCAGGGCCCTCTAGTTCCTCCTGTATTGAACTGTATTGTAACTGTATTGTCTTCCCTCACATTGTAAAGCGCTGTGCAAACTGTTGGCGCTATATAAATCCTGTATAATAATTAGGCTACCAGAAATTCTAAACTCTTTTCCTGGTAACAGTGGCAAGTGTACTCTGTGTTTGAATTTGATTGCATTTAATGTGACCTTAGCCAGTTATCTACACAAATAAGATTTTTGGTCCGAGCACCTGATCTGTGTCCTAGCTCTGGGATGTGTACTCAGAAAGTAATAAAACCAGAGGGGGGGTAATAAAATGGACCAATGTCTAGCATTTTCAGGAGGGTATGAGCTATTCTCCCATGACCTGTTTACTTTTAACCATGATTATAAACTGCTGGGGGTAATGGGTAGATGGATGGGAGTAATAGATCCACATTTTGGAAACTATTTTTGTCTCATTGCAGATACTTCCAGGTTGCCCGTTGTTATAGAGATGAAGGATCCAGACCGGACCGACAGCCTGAATTTACGCAGGTAATCTGGTCAGCACTTCAGATGGCCGCTTTCTTTCTGAGCTGTTACACTAGCATATCATTCACCGGTGGGTTAGAATCACCAATGCACAGCTCACCTTCTCCTTTCGCTTACCTTGCTTTACGTACCAGCAAGATATCGCTCGTTCCCATTTCCATTCTAGTTCAATAGTCATCAAGCGGGGGAAGCTGGGGCAGCCTCTTCTGGTTCCTAATTTAGTTTCCCCTCTGTGAGATCTGTGAATTAAAGTGGTTCTGAAGGCTGAAGGTTTTTTTTTTTTTCCTTAACCAGTTCTGGACCATAAGGATTTGCCCCCTTAATGACCAGGCCATTTTTTGTGGTTCGGCACTGCGTTAATTTAACGAAAAAATTGCGTGGTCGTGCGACACTGTACCAAAATAAAATTAAAGTCCTTTTTTCCCACAAATAGAGCTTTCTTTTGGTGGTATTTTTATTTTTTGCACTATAAACAAAAAAAGAGCGACAATTCTGAAAGAAAAGTTTCTGCTACATATTTTTGGTAAAAAAAATTGCAATAAGCGTATTTTGATTGGTTTGTGCAAAAGTTATAGCGTCTACAAACTAGGGGAAAGATTGATGTCATTTTTGTTTATTGTTTTATTTTTACTAGTAATGGCGGCGATCTGCGATTTTTAATGGGACTGCGACATTGCAGCGGACAGATCGGACCCCTAACTGACCTTTTTGACACTTTTGGGGGGGACCAGTGACATTACTACAGTAATCAGTGCTAAAAATATGCACTGTTACTGTAATAATGACATTAGCAGGGAAGGGCTTAACCTAGTGGGCGATCAAAGGGTTAAATGTGAGCCTAGGGGAGTGTCTACTATCTGTGGGGGGGAGGGGCTTGTGAAATGACCATAGAGACCTGTGATCCTATATGGAAGGATCACAGGCACTCTGTGATCATTTCAGAGAGAAGAATGGTCAGCTGTGTTTCAAAAGCTGACCATCCTTCTCTCTCAGAGGGGAGCGATCGCGGGTAGCTGGTGACAATCGCAGCCGCCGGTCCCATGAATCGGCTCGCTCCCCAGCACCATGGGCACGACCGACGTAGTACTACGTCGGTTTACGCAGCCGAGCCAGCCAGCCAGCCGCAGTAAAACTACGGCGGGCGGTCGGCAAGTGGTTAATGCATTCTTTGCATTAAGGAAAAAAAGAAAACCTTCTGTGCAGGAGGATCCCCCCAGCCCCCCCCCCCCAACTTACCTGAGGCCAATCTCGATTTGGCAATGTGCACAAGAGCTGCGGATCGCCTGGCTATTTCGCTCCTCACTGTGCAGATTGATGGCGGCAGGAGCCATTGGTTCCCGCCGCTGTCAATTAAACCCTGTGATGAGGGAGGGCGGGGCTGAGCCACCTTGTCTGTGTCAATAGATGCAGACAGGGTGGCTCGGGATCGAGCCTGTACGAGTGCCCTCATAGAAAGCGGCTTTCTGTGGGGGCATTTGCCAAAGAGGAGGAGCCAGGAGTGACATTTTTTTTTTATTTTAATACAAACAAAATCAAAGGTTTAATATCACTTTTAAATACAGTTATCTGGGGTTGGAACAGCTAGCAAGTAAAAATGTTGAGGTCACATTAAAAATTACTTTTAAGTGCATGCAAACTAGCTGCTGCACAATATGCAGTCCATCCACTTTGAATCCTGGCCAGATACAAAAATGCTGTATTGCCTTCATCTGTGAGTGAGTGACTGAAATATACACTATATTACCAAAAGTATTGGGACGCCTGCCTTTACACACACATGAACTTTAATAGTATCCCAGACTTAGTCCGTAGGGTTCAATATTTAGTTGGTGCACACTTTGCAGCTATAACAGCTCCAACTCTTCTGGGAAGGCTGTCCACAAGGTTTAGTAGTGTGTCTATGGGAATGTTTGACCATTCTTCCAGAAGCGCATTTGTGAGGTCGGGCATTGATGTTGGACAAGAAGGACTGACTCGCAGTCTCCGCTCTAATTCAAAGGTGTACATTCAGGTTGAGGTCAGGACTCTGTGCAGGTCAGTCAAGTTCCTCCACTCCAAATTCGCTCATCCATGTCTTTATGAACCTTGCTTTGTGCACTGGTCCAAATCATTTGATGGAGGGGGATTATGGTGTTGGGTTGTTTTTCAGGGGTTGTGGCTTGGCCCCTTACTTCCAGTGAAGGGAGCGCTTAAGACATCAGCATACCAAGACAATTTGGTCAACTTTGTGCTCCCAACTTTGTGGGAACAGTTTGGGGATGGCCCCTTCCTGTTCCAACATGACTGCGCACCAGTGCACAAAGCAAGGTCCATAAAGACCTGGTTGAGTGAGTTTGGGGTAGAGAAACTTGACTGGTCTGCACAGAGTCCTGACCTCAACCCGATAGAACACCTTTGGGATTAATTAGAGTGGAGACTGCGAGCCAGGCCTTCTCGTCCAACATCAGTGCCTGACCTCACAAATGCTCTTCTGGAAGAATGGTCAAACATTCCCATAGACACTCCTAAACCTTGTGGACAGCCTTCCCAGAAGAGTTGAAGCTTTTATAGCTGCAAAGGGTGGGCCAACTTAATATTGAACCCTACAGACCAATGGGCCATACACACTATAAGAGTTTCTGAAGACTTTTTCCTTTAGACTTACCAAAACCATATAATATGAGGTCAAACCTAAACACTTTCAATTTGTATGCAATCTGGCAGGCCCTTGCACTACATAGAAAAGGTAAATCTGAAGGAAAAAGTCTTCAGAAAATCTTATAGTGTGTATGGCCCATTAGACTGGGATGCCATAAAAGTTTATGTGCGTGTAAAGGCAGGCGTTCCAATACTTTTGGTAATATAGTGTTTATACTGTGCTTTAAAAAAGTAATCATACCTCCTTGAAATTTTTCCACATTTTGTCATGTTCCAACCAAAAATGTAAATGTAATTTATTGGGATTTTATGTGATAGACCAACACAAAGTGGCACTTAATTGTGAAGTGGAAGGAAAATGATAAATGGTTTTCAAATTTTTTTTCAAATAAATATCTGAAAATATCTGTGGTGTGCATTTGTATTCAGCCCTCTTTACTCTTAATACCCATAACTAATAATAGTGGAACCAATTGCCTTCAGAAGTCACCTAATTAATTAAGAGTCCACCTGTGTGTAATTTAATCTCAGTATGAATACAGCTGTTCTGTGAAGCCCTCAGAGGTTTGTTATGTCAGGGATAAAGTCGTGGAAAAGTTTAAAGCAAGGTTCGGTTATAAAAAATATCCCAAGCTTTGAACATCTCACGGAGTACTGTTCAATCCAACATCCAAAAATGGAAAGAGTATGGCACAACTGCAAACCTACCATGACATGGCCATCCACCGAAACTGACAGGCCGGCCAAGGAGAGCATTAATCAGAGATTCAGCCAAGAGGCTCATGGTAACTCTGGAGGAGCTGCAGAGATCCACAGCTCAGGCGGAAGAATTTGTCCACCGGACAACTATTAGTCATGCACTCCACAAATCTGGCCTTTATGGAAGAGTGGCAAGAAGAAAGCCATTGTAGAAAGAAAGCCATAATAAGTCCTGTTAGCAGTCTAGCAGTGCGAGAAGCCATGTGGTGACACTTCAAACATGTGGAAGAAGGTGCTCTGGTCAGATGAGACCAAAATTAAACTTTTTGGCCTAAAAGCAAAATGCTATGTGTGGTGGAAAATAAACACTGCACATCACCCTGAACACACCATCTCCACCGTGAAACATGGTGGTGGCAGCATCATATTGTGGGGATGCTTTTCTTCAGCTGGGATAGGGATACTGGTCAGAGATGGATGGAGCCAAACACAGGGCAATCTTAGAAGAAAACCTGTTAGAGTCTGCAAAGGACTTGAAACTAGGTAGAGATTCACCTTCCAGCAGGAAAAAAACATCTAAACATACAGCCAGAGCTACAATGGGATGGTTTAGATCAAAGCATATTCATGTGTTAGACTGGCCCAGTCAAAGTCCAGACCTAAATCCAATTGAGAATCTGTGGCAAGACTTGAAAATTGCTGTTCACAGACGCTATCCGTCCAATCTGACAGAGCTTAAGCTATTTTGCAAAGAAGAATGGAAAAAAATGTCACTCTCTAGATGTGCAAAGCTGGTAGAGACATCCCCAAAAAGACTTGCAGCTGTAATTGCAGTGAAAGGTAGTTCTACAAAGTATTGATTCAGGGTCAATGCAATACACCAGTGATACCAATCAGGGCCTATCAGTAAAGCCTTTCAGTGCCCATCAGCCTGTCAGTGCCTTCTCATCATTGCTGCCTATCAGTGCCCCTCAGCACTGCATACCAGTGCCTCTTCATCAGTGCACATCAGTAAAGAAGAAAACCTACTTATTTACTAAACTTTTTATTTTAATTTCCTGTCTTTTTTTCATTTGTTTAGCAAAAAATAACAAAAAATAAAATACCCAGTGGAGATTTAAATACCACCAAAAAATAGCTCTATCTGTCTCAAAAAAATGGTAAACATTTTTGTTTGGGTACAGTGTTGCATGACTGCACAGTTGTCATTCAAAGTGCAACAGTGCTGAAAGCTGAAAATTGTCCTGGGCAGGAAGGGGTGAAAGTGCCCGGTATTAAAGTGGTTAAAAGTGAAGATAAAGTCTTATTATAACGAAGTACCCTAATGAAACAAGCTCCTCCTCCAGCTACATGACATCTTTAGGTCTAGTGCAGATTTATATCAACTTACAACTTGCCTTAACAGCGTTGTAAACCCTTACATATGCCCAGTGAAGGGACTATCATTAGGTGATACACAGAGATGAAATAAATCCTCCTACATAAGTTGTACCTGTTTATCTGCAGTCTTCTCTGCTCTATATCTGTTCCAAGTCCAGAATTTTTAAACTTGTCTGAGAGTTCTGAAAAAAAGGGGATGGAGAGCTGAATTTACACTGTGCAGAGCTCAGTGAGGAAAGCTCTGAGAGCTGATTGGAGGAAAGAGGACATACCAACCTTCACACAGCTCACAGGAACAGAACTGAGGCTGTCAATCAGCTGGTCCCTCCCCTGTCACCATTTTTCTCTTGGTGTCAGGAAAACTTGTCAGAAGTGATTCATGCTGATAGCAGAGGAACAAAGCAGACAAAAGTGACACTTAGTGCTCTGGATTGAGACAAGTACACACTATAGAGGGATATGCTTTGTTTATATTTCATGTCTGAGGTTTACAACCATTTTAACTTTGGCTGTGAATCTTCCAATTCTGAATTCCTCTGATACCATTCACAAAGTCTCTGCCAAGAGGAAGGCGTTCAAGCAGAGTGGAAGGGTTTACAACCACGTTAAGGCAAGTTCTGTTGATGTAAATCTGCACCTACCTGAACAGCAGTCCTTTAAGTCAATGGTTCCCAGCATTCTGTATGTTTTAGGGGTACAAAATATTGCATTGAAAAGGCAATGGCTATCCTGTGACTGTAAACATAGTGTGACTTGGTCACCATAGCTGGTAACTCCTTAGGAAACATGCACACCCTGCCAGTCACTTACTGGTGGTGAGGGAGGGGTAGGGACTGAGGTGTGGGAACAGAGCATGAGATGGCAGTAAATATAGTTGAATGGGGGAACATGACTGTCGTGACTTCATGTATTTTAAGCAAATGACACGTATTAGGGCCACAGGAGCACCAGGACTCACCCAAACCCCATTCAATGCTGACAAGCTGTAATCTTTTTAAATCAGAAGTATACAGTATGTCAGCATTGGTTTGGGGTGCATCCTGGTCCTCTTGTAGTTCTCAAAAGTATACAGCTTGTGACGATGTTGTGGACATATTGTGGTGTTGATGGAACAGTACTGACTGATTTGGGGGGGTATAATTTATGCAAATAGATTGCCAAGGGGTACGTGTGTGGGGAAAAAAAGTTTGGAAACTACTGGCCCTCATTTATTTTAGCAAAAAACACATGGCCAATTCTGCAGAAGGTTTATTGTGGAAGATGGTACAAAGGGAAATTCACTGCTCAAAAAAAATGAAAGGAACACTTTGAAAACACATCCGATCTCAATGGGGAAAAATCTCATGCTGGATATCTTTACTGATATGGACTGGGTAATGTGTTAGGAATGAAAAGATGGCACATTGTTTAATGGAAATGAAAATTATCACCCTACAGAGGGCTGGAATCAAAGACAACCTGAAAATCAAAGGGAAAAAATGATGCAGCAGGCTAGTAATTTTACAAAAATGTCATTGCAGCAACTCAGAATGATCCTCAGTAGTTTGTATGGCCTCCACGTGCTAGTATGTATGCCTGACAATGTCCGGGCATGCTCCTAATGAGACAATGGATGGTGTCCTTGGATATTTCCTCCCAGATCTGGACCAGGGCTTCACTGAGCTTCTGAACAGATTGAGGTGCAACCTGGCGGGGTCGGATGGACCGAAACATAATGTCCCAGTGTATTGGATTTGGGTGAGGCGAGCATGGGGGCCATTCAGTGGTATCAACTCTTTTATCCTCCAGGAACTGGCTGCATACTCTACTCGGGTGAGGCCGGCTATTGTCATGCACCAGGAGGAACCCAGGATGCACTGCACCAGCATAGGGTCTGACAATGGCTCCAAGGATTCCATCCTGATACCTAATGGCAATCAGGGTGCCATTGTCTAGCCTGTAGAGGTCTGTGCGTCCTTCCATGGATATGCCTCCCCTGACCATCATTGACACATCACCAAACCAGTCATGCTGAATGATGTTACAGGCAGCATAATGTTCTCCATGGTTTCTCCAGACTCTTTTACGTCTGTCACATGTGCTCAGGGTGAACCTGCTCTCATCTGTGAAAAGCACAGGGTGCCCGTGGTGGACCTGCCAATTCTGATGTTCAATGGCAAATACCAATCGAGCTCCATGGTGTTGGGCAGTGAGCTCAGGGCCCATTAGAAGATGTCGGGTCCTCAGGCCACCCTCCATGAAGTCTGTTTCTGATTGTTTGGTCAGAGACATTCACACCAGTGGCCTGCTGGAGGTCATTTTGTAGGGCTCTGGCAGTTCTCATCCTGGTACTCCTTGCACAAAGAAGCAAATACCGGTCCTGCTGATGGGTTAAGGACCTTCTATGGCTTTGTCCAGCTCTCCTAGAGTAACTGCCTGTCTCCTGGAATCTCCTCCATGCTCTTGAGACTATGCTGGGAGACACAGCAAAACTTTTGGCAATGGCACGCATTGATGTGCCATCCTGGAGGAGTTGGACTACCTGTGCAACCTCTTTAGGGTCCAAGTATCACCTTATGCTGCCAGTAATGACACTGACCCTAACCAAATGCAAAACTAGTTGAAAACATTCAGAAAAGATGAGTAGGAAAAAAAGTCAGTGGCCTCCCCCTCTAAAACCATTCCTGTTTTGTAGGTTGTCTCATTGTTGCCCATCTAGTGCACCTGTTGTTAAATTCATTAACACCAAAGCAGCTGAAACTGATTAACAACCTCCTCTGCTACCTAACTGACCAGATCAATATCACGAGTTTAATTGACTTGATGCTATACTCTGATTAAAAATTGTCCCTTTTATTATTTTTGAGCAGTGTATTTTACACCTGTAATTTTTTTACCGGCACTTTTTATCTGTTTTTGTTTAGTAACTATTCTCCTCTCATTCCTAACCCTTTGAATGTTTTCTGTGTATAGGTTGACATAGAAATGTCCTTCGTAGACCAGCTGGGGATACGACGGCTGGTGGAGGGATTATTGCGATATTCCTGGCCTGAAGAAAAGGGTCCCCTTCCCGATTCATTCCCCATTATGACGTATGCAGAGGCCATGAGCAGCTACGGTGTGGACAAACCTGAAACCCGCTTTGAGATGAAGGTGCCCCATTTATCGTGAAGTCCTTGATAGCTGTTTGTTCTCACAATTTGAAAGAGTTCGAAGATTTTGGGTAGACCTAGTGGAATTAAAAATATTCCATAGTCTTGGATATGTTATTGGCTTTATCAATTTGTAGAATTGCCATCCACCTAGATTGCCATAAATTTGCTGAGTGACATCTGGTACTGGTCATCTGATGAGCTCTTACTGGTTCTCTTTTATGTTGGTTTAAAACCTTTTTGAGAAAGGCAGTAAGTGGTTGACACAATATGCTTGCCAGACATTTTTTTTTAAAGGACCTGAATTCTCCAAAATTACCTTGTTGTGAGCAGATGACTTTGTGATAGAGATAGAGAGTAGAGTTCCCTTTTAATGTAATCTACTGACTTTGTTTGATTCTCCTGTAGATCACTGATGTAACGGCACAGATGAGGACAGCCCAGCTGGGATTTGTGCAGGAAGCACTTGGAAAAGCCCATGGATGTGTGAAAGCCATCAGAGTACCTGAGGGAACGGTGAGTATAACGATACACTGTGCCTGTGGAAGATTGAAAGAGATGTATGAATAATACATTGGAATTACATTTATTTATTATAGCGCTCTATCCCTCCACCAAGTCATACATTGCAATGGTGAAAAGTCCATGTTTCACAAACTCCAATTTTATCTAAGGGGGGTTTTTTTTTTTACCTTTTGCCTAGTTTTGATTGTTATTGCCCCTCCTTATTTTCTATTTCTTTATGTTTTGCTTTTGTTAGATCTTTTACTGACCTTCTGCTTTATGTAAAGCCAAATTTATAAAGGCTTTTTTGTTTTTGGGTAGAACTTTTGCCTCCCATCGTAAAAAAAAAAGAAAAAAAATTTCTCTAAGCCGCCCTGCAAAGTCCCTCAAATGCCTATTGAGCCTAATGTAGTTTGCTGTGTGTGGCAATGATGCTGTACTACTCCTGAATTCAGAGTATAGGTGTGGGAGGAAGAATTATGCCTCGTACACACGCATCGATTATTGGCCGGGAATTTTCGGCCAGCGTCCGATCGGCCGATTTTCGGCTTGTTAGTATGATGCTTTCGACAACCGACTCTGACTTTTCGGCCGAAAAAAATCTGGTGAGCAGGCTATAAAATTTTTGTTGGCCGTCAACACAACGGCCGATTTTCCGTCAGTCAGTACAGATTTCGGCAGACAAAAATCTGATGAGCAAGACTGGGCATGCTCAGAGAAGAAAAAACACACGTAAAGTAAACCAGCACATGACATCACTTCTGAAGTAGATTTTTGTTGGCCAAGAAAAATCGTGCACAGTCTAGGCACATTCCAACCAACAAAACACCACCACAAAAGTCGGACGAACGGTCGGCCGATAATCCTTGCGTGTGTACGAGGCTTTACAAAGAGTCAATTGGTTCATGTGCTGGCAAGATGGAAACTGAGAGGAGGAGAAAGTGGAGTGACAGAGAGATGAGCTAATCCGTCTTCTATCATTATCCATTCAGAATGTGGGGATGGCGATGGAGCTGATTGCCTGAAATTCAGGCATTTATTAATTTTTTTTACAGTTCTGTCCTTTATGGGACAAAATACGTGTAGTACTTTGTCTCGTATTGCTAAGTGCTTTCCAAGTCTAGTTAAGAAGTCCATCCTGCCCCCACCATGGCCAATCTGACAACAGCTAGGAAGGAGATGGCTACTTCATAATAGCCTCTTGTCTTGGCTCTGAGCATTTTCCACATTAAAGCAATGGCAAGAGGAATGCAGAGGGTGTGGTGGGTGTCGGCCTCTGCATTCCTTTTGCTGTTGCTTGTCTGTGGAAAATGCTCCGAGCCATGGCAAGCTGCCATTATGAATATCCGTCTACTTCCTAGCTGTTGTCTGATCGGCCAGAGCAAGGGGAGGAGGGACATTTCAGACCTCAAAATTAGATTTGAAAAAAACACCTGGCAACATGAGAGGGAGTACTACATGTACTTTGTCCCATAGCAGAGACAGGACCTTAGAAGAATAAATGATCTTCTTTAACCACTTGCTGACCAGCCGCCATAGTTTTACTGCAGCAGGCCGGCTCTGTACCGCAAAACGACTTACCTATATGTCACCTCATGTAACGGATAGTGGGGGCGGGCGTGCGCCGCCAAAGGCGTGCACATGCCCCGATTAGCCAGAGGGGGAGCCAATCAGTGGGTCCGGCGGATGTGATGTCTGCCAGCCACCCGCGATCGCTCCGCATGGCGACAGAATGGCAGTTTGCCTATGCAAACAAGCCAGACTACTGTTCTGTCAGGGATGAACACAGGGATCCAGTGAGTTCATCCCCCATACAGTTAGAAAGCACACTTAACCCTTTGATCGCCCATGGTGTTAACCCCTTGCCTACCAGTGTCATTAGTACAGTAACAGTGCATATTTTGAGCACTGATTACTATAGTAATGTCACTGGTCCCCTCAAAAGTGTCAGGTGTCCGATCTGTCTGCTGCAATGTCGCAGTCCCGCTAAAAATCGTTGATCGCTGCCATTACTCGTAAAAAATAAATAAATAAAAATGACATAAATCTATCCCCTAGTTTGTAGACGCGATAACTTTTGCGTAAACCAATCAATATACATTTATTGGGATTTTTTTTACCAAAAATATGTGGCAGAATACAAATTGGCCTAAATTGATGAAAACATTTTGATTTGATTTTTAATTTTTTTTTTATTGGGAATGTTTTCTAACAGAAAGTAATGCATATTTTTTTTCAGAATTGTCATGCCAAAAACCACAGAAAGGATCAAATACCACCAAAAGAAAGCTTTATTTGTGGGGGAAAAAAGGACATTAATTTTTTTTTTTTTTGGGTACAGCATCGCACGACCACGCAATTGTCAGTTAAAAGAAACACAGTGCCGTATCGCAAAAAATGGCCTGGTCATTAAGGGGGTAAAAACCTTTCCGGTCTTTAGGTGGTTAAAGTGATTATAAAATCTTTTTTTTTTTTTTCCTAAAAAATAATAGACATGTTATACTTACCTGCTCTGTGCAGTGGTTTTGCACAGAGCAGCCCGGATCTTCCTTTTCTTGGGTCTCTGGCTGGAGCTCTGTGTTTCCATTCAGACATAGAGCTGCTGTTTGGCCAAACCCTCCCTCTCCTGATTGGCTGAGTTTGATTGACAGCCAATGGTGCTCCTGCTGTGTCTCAGCCAATCAGGAGAGAGAGACCGAATGGCTGAGGCACATGTGGGCATTGCTGGATAGAGAGGGGGCTCAGGTAAGCAATAGGGGGGGCTGAGGGAAGCTGCTGCACACAGAAGACTATTTATCTTAATGCATAGAATTGAACACTTCCTGGTAATGACTTCACTATGTCTCCAAGAGTCAAAACTACTCTCTTCTCTACAGCAGATTACTTTGGTTTGTTTAGGAGATCCATGCATTTTCACATTAGCAGCTCTCTTGGTTTTCAGAGACTTAAAACAACATCTCAGCTCAAGTCAGCCATGCCAGTAGAGACCATATGGGCGGTATCTGTGCTGAGGCTGGAGGTGTTTCTTTTTTTTTGTTTTAATGGTAAATTAAAGTGTTGTTTTTATATATCGTTTTCTTGTTCTTTCCAGAAACATATTAAGGGTAAACTTCTGGATTCCATGGTGGAGGAGATCAAAGAGCAGTTTGGGCAGGTAAGAGGGGTCCATGGCTGGGCTGTACTTCACAAGGTGTGCTCAGAGAAACATTATGCTTTTCTGTTATAGGAGAGTCCCAAGCTACTCATGTGATGGCAATTACTCCGCATATTGCAAATATATTAGGAAAAAAGTTACATAGGAGTGTACCTTGCTCTTCTAAGTCTCTATAATGAAACATTCATTAAAATAGATACTAAGGAATTAAAGCGGACATTCCAATGATCTCTGGGGATAAGCTTCTACTTAAACATCTTTTCATGGCAAGGAAAGATTTCTTTAGGGCTGGTGATTTAGGGTGTACACTGGCTAAATACAGCGTTTCTCTGCCATGGGTATTAACAGGTGTTTGCTATTAGCCAGAACAAGTCACCTGACACCTGTACAAATCAATGACTGGTGCCACGGATGTTTGCAGGTGACCATATGTCAAAGTGATTACATGTGGTTGAGGCTGGCCATACATTTATACCATTTTCTTGTACAATTTTCCTTTAGATTTACCAAAACCATATAATATGAAGCGACACCTAAACACTTTCAATTTATATGCAATCAGGCAGACCCTTGCACTACTTAGTTGAAGGTAAATCTAAAGGAAATTGAAAAAGAAAATAGTATAATGTATGGCCAGCTTAACCACTTTACCACTAGAGCATTTTGCTGTCTTAGGTCTGGGCCACTTTTTGCGATTCGGCGCTGTGCGACTTTAACTGACAATTGCGCGGTCGTGCGACGCCGTACCCAAACGAAATTGACGTCCTTTTTTTCCCACAAATAGAGCTTTCTTTTGGTGGTATTTGATCACCTGTGCGATTTTTACTTTTTGCGCTATAAACAAAAAAAGAGCGTTTATTTTGAGAAAATAACAATATTTTTCACATTTTTTTATATGAAATTCCCCCCAAAAAAAATGTAAAAACCAATTTTCTTTTAAATTTTTGGCCAATTTGTTTTCTGCTACCCATGTTTGGTAAAAAAAATCGCAATAAGCGTATTTTGATTGGTTTGCGCAAAAGTTATTGCGTTTACTAACAAAGGGAAAGATTTATGTAATTTTTTGTGTTTTTTTTTTTAACGAGTAATGGCGGCGATCTGCGATTTTTTTTTTTTTTTTTTTTTTTTTTTGCGGGACTGCGACATTGCGGCGGACAGATCGGACCCTTGACTGACATTTTTGACACTTTTGGGGGTACCAGTGACATTACTGCAGTAATCAGTGCTATAAATATGCACTGTTACTGTAAAAATGACACTGGCAGGGAAGGGGTTAACTTTATTGGAGAGGGAGGGGTTAATGTATGCCTGGTGCTTACTGACGTGTGGGGGGGGAGGTGACTTTGTGAGACAGGGACAGATCGGATGTCCAGCTATGCTGAACACTCCGATCTGTCACTCCCTGTCACTGAGGAGATCCGCCCGCTTGTGTTTACACAGGTGGGCGGATCTCCACACTAGATCCCCGACGATCGGGGCAGAGCAGCGGCGATCGCCGCTGCTCCTCCCCTGACCCGACTCCCGCTGTGAATGAAAACAGCGGGAGCGCGCCTGCGGCGGCGCGCGAGCGCCGCCTACAGGGGAGGAGTCTGGCGACGTAGGTCTACGTCGTCAGACCTACAAGAGCAACTTTGCCGCAGTACTATTACAGTACTTAGTGGTAAAGTGGTTAAGGAGAGATGAGCATCCCTGGATGCATTCTGTGTCTCTGAATACTGACTAAAAGGCCTTTGGAATAAGCAGGCGCTGAGCGGTTAAAGTATAACTGAAGGCAAAACTTTTTTTTTAGTTTTGGAGTTTTGGACAGTGGAGAGAGATTGGACCACGTGTTGTTTTTTTTTTTTTTATTGCTCCTTATGTCCTTGTTAGGGAGATTCACCCTCTCTGTGTCCTGTCTACCATTATTGAAAATGAAAGTAAACGAAAATCCAAAATTTTGGGTGTCCCCAGAAAAGTAATAGTGGGGAAATCTTCCAATGGGGACACTAGTTCTAGTGACCTTGGGGTCCCCAAGGAATTCCCTTAACCCTTTAGAAGACCAGGCCTTTTCTGGAACTTTTTGTTTACACGTTTAAGATAGTATTTTTTGCTAGAAAATTGCTTAAAATATATATATAATATTAGCAGAGACCCTAGAGAATAAAATGGCAAACATTGCAGTTTTTTATGACACACGGCGGTCTTTCAAATGCAATTTTTTCAGAAAAAATACACTTAAATAATTTTAAAAAATAAACAAAACACAATAGTTACCCCAGTTTTTTTGTATAATGTGAAAGATTATGTAACCGCAAGTAAATAGATACCAGACATGTCATGCTTTAAAATTGGGCACACTCATGGAATGGTGACAAACTACAGTACTTTAAAATCTCCATTGGCGAGGTTTTAAAATTTTACAGGTTAACTGTTTAGAGTTACAGAGGAGGTCTTGCGCTAGATCTAATTCTAATGATCGCGGCGATACCTCACGTGTGGTTTGAACACTGTTTACATATGTGGGCGCAACTTACGTATGCGTTCTCTTCTGCGTGCACGGAGGAATAGGGCACATTACTTTTTTTTTTAATTATTTATTTTCCTTTTTAATTTGACACTGTCCCTTTATTTATTTATTTTTTGATCACTCTCATTCCTATTACAAGGAATGTATCAATTGTTTTGACCCGAGAACCGGAAGTGACGTCAGACGTCGCTCTGGTCCTCCAAGGGCATAGAGACGAGTGGGGGCCATCTTGCCCTCACTCGACTTTCTGCTCAGCAAACTGCCCCATCAGATCACTCCTGGGCTTTATGGATGGGTCAGGTAGGCCCAGGAATGACCGGGAAGCAGCGCTGGGACACTTTTATGTGACGCAGAACCGGCCATAGTGAAAAATAATACCGGGGTTTATGGCAGCTAGCTATTAAATGCAAAGTAATTATGTATTTTTACTATGGCCCGGTTGGCAAGTGGTTATTTTGCTGGGATTTCCTCTTACTTCCTGTTTGACTCTGGGACAGAAAGTGAAGGGAAATTTCTGCAATGGAACACAGATGATAAAAAAAAAATCTGACTGGGGTTTTGTACCCTCCCTTTAACTTTATCCAAACATAAAAAAAGAAGTTTTGCCTATAGTTCTGCTTTAAGCTACTAAATGATCTGTCTGTTTATCTCAATTACCTGGAAGTCCATTTTCGTATAACATTTCACACAAGGGTTGTACAGTTTATTTCTTATTTTTAGTTATTTTTATCAGCTGACAGTGGGAGTCCTCCATGCATGAAACGTAATTAGCTAAAGCCAGCTTGTAATGGTATCTATAACTGTTGAAACGCAGGAAGTGATGGCAATTGCTGTGCGATCAGATGGCTCCTGGAAGACTGTTCTTGTCAAATACCTGGGTGAGGAGCAGAGGCAGGATCTTGCTCGTGTCACTGGGGCAGTAGCTGAAGATCTCCTCCTAGTGGCTGCAGGGCAGCATGACACAGTGGTGAGTATCTACCCTTTCATCTGTTTTGATTTTTCTTTAAAAGGCTAAGGCTGGTTTCACACTGCTGCGTTGCAGTTTGGCAATATCGCAGGTGTGCCCATGGTTTTTGTGCGGTTAACATGCGGTTTACCATAGACTTTCCATTAGGTGGTGTTTTTGGCATCTTTCTGAAGGCCCACCAAAGATGCAGCATGCAGGACTTTTGGTGCGCTTTCAGAAAACTTGCCAAAAACACAACCTAACAGTCTATAAGAGAAACCGTAAGTTTAGCACACAAAAAATAATTGGGTACACCTGTGCGGCAGCCAAACCGGCCAAAGTCTACCTTTAAATAAATGCACATATTTTTGTAGGAAAAAATTGTGCACTTTTTTTTTTCACCGGAAAATGCAAAGCATTGCACCTGCAATAAGGCTGTGGTGGGTCCCAGACCAGGCTATATCACTTATCTGCAGAGTATTCCCCTGAAGTCCAGGACCCTGGATCTTGTTTTGCAGGGGTATCTTTTTAAGACTGATTAAAGTGCATTTCAAATTCTGTCAAATACAGCTGATTTGTATGTATTTCAACTGTATTTGTATGCAACTTGTGTGACGGATGCCGGTACTCAGACTGAGTAGATCTGCCCGTACTGCTGCCTTGCTTCAGAGACCCTGTACCCAGTTTTATGCTCCCAGCCCACCCAGTCACTAGCCGTAACTCAGTGTAGGGTGGTAACAATCCTAAGACTTTTGCTGAAGAACACACACAAGTATATATCTCTGGGGACAATCCCCCCTCCTTGTTGGCATAGAGACACAGGGCAGGGTAAACTGTACATCCATTACCATGAGGTACAGGTACATTCAAACATTTCAACAAAGCTTTTAAACAAAAACTTGGCACAGCCAACTTTGTCAGTGGGAAGGTCACTTGTGGAAACTTTCCCCTTTCTTTTTTCAAATATTATTTTATTGCAAAAGTTGAACCATAAGTCAGTACAGTACAGTGTAACCAAAATATGCATATCACGAAGGCAAGCAACAAATGAGTGGACAATAAGCACACGCAAGAGTACTGCTGATACAGAGGCCATAACAGGAACTGAAACATCAACAAAGAAAAAATAAGCACTTCATGCAAGCATCGGCAAGTACAATACAATTGTCTGGGGCACTAGGCCGCCGCTGAGGCACTTGATGGTGTTAACGTTAACACTAGACCAGTGGCAATGTCTAGCACAGACTCAGTGTCTGCGCAGCATATTCTTAGCGTAAGGCTCAGATAGCAAAACTGAGGTAGAGAAGAAGAAGAGCAAGAATAACAGAAAAAAGGGTGGACAGACAGGAGGGAACAAACAGACGACCATGGGGGGCGAAAAGAGGGGGGGGGGAGACCGCTCCGTACTAGGCTCCGCTCCCCTCCCGGACAGGCTCCCCGCCCGGGTTCAAGTGCACAACAGAGACTTCCCTTGATCGGAGAGGACGAAGACCTTCCAGTATCCCCAAACCTTCTCATATTTATCACGTCGGTGGAGCGCTGTGAGAGTCAGATCCTCCATTCTGTTTATCTCGACCAACCTCTGCATGCAGTCCTTGATGGTAGGTGATCGGGAAGTTTTCCAGTACAATGGGATGCAGGATTTTGCTGCACAAAGGACGTGGGGCACAATAGACTGTTTGTATTTCCTCAGTGGGATGCTGGTCAGTTGCAGGAGAAAGAACTCTGGCGAGTCAGGAATAGTGTGGTCGGTGAGGTCCCGTAACAAGGAGCCCACCGCTGTCCAATAGTCTCGTAACTTCAGGCAGGACCAAAATATGTGGAGTAAGGTACCCCTGTCTTAACTTTCCCCTTTCTTACTCTACCTCTGGTCTTCATGCTTGGAACCTGCATAATACAAACAGTAAAGAGGGTGGGGTAGCGTAAGTAACCGGCATTGACCCCATAGGCTTGGCTGCCCGGTACCTTAGGAACATGGTGCAGCGGTCACACTTTATATCTGAGCAACTAAATGCTGTACGGCCAGTGACAGCAATGTTATGTCTAATGTCTGCGTTCTAATCAGACAAGCTGGCTGGTCCAGGAGGCCGGTATCCAAGCGAAGAAAAGGACAGATGCCTAAATGGGACTGGTACTGTCACAATATTGTTGATAAATATTACTGTCCCAAGTGAAGGAGCCTCTCCAACTTTCAACACAAACCACACATATAAGACCCATTATAATGGGTGTAGAACCAAATGCTGAGTCCAGTGTGGTTGTACTGGGAGTCTGGTTAGGGCAGAGCAGACTGGGCTTCTCTGTCACGCTGTGCCCCTAATAGACCCGAGGGGACTTGCACATAAGTGAGCAGGGGAGCTGAAAAATTAGTTTCCAGACCTCTCTAAAGTAAGCTGGGTTTACCGTGCCCCCCGCCCAAAGTGACTCCCGTCACAACTTGTTTGCCTGAAGTTCTTGTTTAAATGACCCTGCTGGGGTTAGATAACATTTTTTAGTATTTGATTAGTATACTGCTAACCTTTCAAGGGTTATATTGTCTGTTTTCCTCCTCTAGTGCACCGCTTTAGGAAAGCTGCGTCTGGATGTAGCCTCTCGGCTAGAGGAATGTGGGGTGTTTCTCCGTGACCCCAACAGATTCAATTTCCTATGGGTTGTCGACTTTCCACTCTTTCTCCCCAAAGATGACAATGTAGAAGTGCTGGGGTCGGCTCATCATCCGTTTACAGCTCCTAATTCGGAGGACATGGACCTTCTGTACACAGAGCCAGCCAAGGTACAACTACCAGTCTGACATAGAGGTCTCACACTTACCACATTTAGACTTTTAGAGCCTCAGTCTACATTTGGGAATGAAGGATAATTCTCAATGTGGTGTGCACAGTGGGTCACTTTGTGGGTAGCTATATTTAAAAGAGGTCAGAGACAATGTGGGTCATTTTGAAGCCTATAGATATAACAGGGGAAGTTTGAGTCGAGGTGCCAAAGAAAGTTTTTAAACTTAGCATTGCTTCCTTAAAGCAATGGCACATGCTAGTAATACATGAAGTGCCAGTGCAATCAAAAAAATAAACGTCCATAGTAAGGTGCCAGTGCTAATAATGTCTTCTCATATAGGATTTAGGTGACACTTTGTGCTCTCTTCCTGAGTACCAACTCACCAGCAATATCATTAAAAACCGCATGGTATATGGATGGATGGATCTAGTTCCTTTCTTCTCTGGCAGTAAACAAAGCTCTCAGCATAATGATGGTATATGTTCCAATGAGAAGAGAGATATTCATAGCATAATACTGATCGCTTTATTTAAAGATAAAAGCATAAATGCACTTACAGCAGTAAAAAAAAGTTTGAGCATGTAAACCAAAGGATCGCCGCCACAGCACTCGTATCAGCTGTTGGTTTGATGTTTTTATCTCTTTCCCCGCTTGACGCGTTTCGCCCCTCCCACTGAAAGTCGTCAGAAGCTGGGGGCGCTTGTGACTGGCTCTAAACCCCTCATACTACACCCAATACCTCCCACTTCTCCCTGTTACTTCCTATTTACAAGGTTCTACATCACTTCCTGCTGGCGGTCGGAAGTGGCGCATTCGCCATATTGGTACACCCTATTGTGTAAATACTATGTCCTCCATATGTTTATCCCCTTATAACAATTTCCAAATAATGTACTAACATTAAATCATTAGGCGGTGGCTATACATAAAGTTTAATCAGTTACAATGTGGTCCAACGCGAATATAATCAGATTATAGACCAATGAATTAACCCCTCAAATGGGTTATCTTTATATATAATGATTCTACCTATTCTTGTCTATATGGACAGCGTAACCCATGCTCGTACATTCACAACATTATATGGAAAAACAAATGTATATACATTAAACAAATTACTACAGAAAAATATACAATATAAAATATATATAAAAATATGCATAAAAAATATAACATTTATTTTTAAAATACTGTAATTTGAAAAAAAAAAAAAATGTTTTAACCACTTGCCGACCGCCGCCTGACTATATACGGCGGCGGTCAGCCCCTCCCAGGCAAAGTGACGTACCGGTACGTCACTAGCCTGGGAGCGAATAGGGGGCGAGCGCGCGCCGCCGGAGGCGCGCTCCCACCCCCGCTCGTACCAGAGGAAGCCCGCGCGTGTGACCGGCGGACCCGATGTCCGCCGGTCACTCGCGATCGTCGGGCAGAGAGGGAGAAAGGCAGGCGGCTAGTGTAAACAAAGCCGCCTGTCATTCTCCCCTGTGTAAAACAGATCACTCGGTCCTGCTATGTAGAACTGTTGATCTGTGCTATTACACCACTAGCCACATCCAATGACAGTTAGAAGCACGCCCCTAGGGAAACACTTAACCCCTCCCTCTTCAATAAAGTTAACCCCTTCCCTCCCAGTGTCATTTTTACAGTAACAGTGCATATGTATAGCACTGATTACTGTAGTAATGTCACTGGTACCCCCAAAAGTGTCACAAATGTAAGTCAAGGGTCCGATCTGTCCGCCGCAATGTCGCAGTACCGCAAAAAATTGTCGCTTTTTTTGTTTATAGCGCATGATCAAAAAATCGCATAAGTGATCAAATACCACCAAAAGAAAGCTCTGTTTGTGGGAAAAAAAGGACGTCAAATTTGTTTGGGTACAGCGTTGCACGACCGCGGAATTGTCCGTTAAAGTCACGCAGTGCCGAATCGCAAAATACCCCCTGGTCAGGAAGGGGGTAAAATCTTCCGGGGCTTAAGTGGTTAAATTAGTGATGAAGCAGTTTATACCTCGATCCACGTTTAACCCTGAAGGTGCCATCGTATGTAACTGGTATATCCATTTTGTTTCGTTTTGTGAAATGGCCCATTTCATATTTGCTCCCCTCCTGTGTTTTTCCATTCTATCTATTGCACAAAGACAGTTTTTGGTTGGTCCCTATTATGGTATCTTCTAAACTGGTTCCAGAAGCTATGGTGATGGAAACCGTTTTTAATGTCGTTTACGTTACATGATTGCACTGGCACTTTGTGTATTACTAGTACGTGTCATTGATTTAGGGAAGCAGCGCTAAATTTAATAACTTTATATGTCATCGTTTGAGGTTTTTAACCTTTCACATTAGCAGCAGCTTTAATTTCAATTTTTATTTGACCTTTCATGCACTTTCACATTTGATTCTGTTATGTGTTAATTATTTACACATGGTTGTGAATACACCATAATGTCATGGTCTTACCTTCTTGCTGCTCTCCTTCGTTTGACATGTGCTGGCGGCCATCTTGGTTTCTGGGTTTCTTGTAGCCTCCCACTCTGCGGCTCCTCCTTCCCACTGGGAGGAGCTGGATGCCTAGCTCATATATATAGGAGGTCTGTGGCTTCAGTTCCTTGCTTGGTCCTCCTGTGTTCACATGCTTCTAAGACTGCTGCTGCTTCTGGTTCCTGATCCTGGCTTCATCTGATTACCCTGCTGGTTCCTGATCCTGGCTTCGTCTGACTACCCTGCTGGTTCCTCATCCCGGCTTCGTCTGACTACCCTCCTGGCTCCTGACCTCTGGCTTCGCAAAGACTCTGCTTCGGTTTTGCCATCCGTTTGGACTTTTGCTTTACAGCTTGATTTTCAATAAAGCTTCTTATTTTCACTTCTGTTGTTGTACGTCTGGTTCATGGTTCCCTGACATTAGGACCAAGCCATGAATTTTGACGGTACAGGGCCATCCTCGCTACCCACGCTGGTTGCCAGACTTGATCAGCAGGATCACCTGTTGGGTCAGTTCGCCGTGGCGTTGCAAATCCTGCTTGAACGCACGGCTCATTTCGCTCCCGTTGCCGATGGGTCGGTTGTCGCTCCTGGGTCCGCTCCTACTGCCGCTCCGGTTGTTGCGCCAGAGTCTACCCCGACACCTGTTGTTGCGCCTGCGGTGTTTCGGGGTATGACCGGTTCTGCCCCCCTTCCACAGCGCTTTGGGGGAGAGCCAACTCAGTGCCGAGGTTTCCTTAACCAGGTGGGCATTTATTTCGAGTTGCTGCCACATGCCTTTCCTACTGAGAGATCAAAGGTGGGCTTCTTAATTTCGCTGCTCTCGGACAAGGCCTTGGCCTGGGCCAGCCCTTTATGGGAGAACAACAATCCGGTGGTTGCCGAGTTTTCCGGTTTTGTTGCTTCTCTTCGGAGGGTATTCGATGTGCCGGCTCGTGCTGCCTCTGCTGCGAAGCTCCTTATGTCCATCAGACAGGGTTCATGATCTGTAGCTGAATACGCCATTGAGTTTCGTACCCTGGCAGCAGAGGTGGGCTGGAATAATGAGGCTCTGGTCGCTGCTTTCTCTCATGGTCTCTCGGATGCCTTGAAGGATGAGGTTGCAGCTAAGGACCTACCAGTGGAGCTCGAGTCTCTTATTTCTTTCCTGATTTTGATTGACACCAGACTCAGGGAGAGACCTTCCTTTAAGGAGAGTCTGCGGAGGCCTCCTAACAGATTGGCTCATACCTTTGCTGTCCCACCCGTGCCTCCCTCTCCTCCCACGCCTCCTGGGGATGACTTGGCTGGGGATGAACCCATGCAGCTGGGCTTTGCTCGCCTGTCCGAGGGGGAGAGGGTACTCCGGAGACGCGAGGGCCGATGCATGTACTGTGGTCTCGGTGGGCATTTTCGGTTGGCATGTCCGAACCGTCCGGGAAACGCTCGCACCTGAGATCCTGTCGGGGGCAGATCTTGGGTGGAGTCTCCTCGTCCCCGGTTTCCCGTGTTGACAAACCACTGATCACTGTTGTCCTCTCCTGGGTCGGGGGCTCAGTGACGACCCAGGCGTTGGTGGACTCAGGCGTTGGTGCTGGTGGTTTGTTCATTGATAGTGTGTTCGCTGCCGCCAATTCCATTCCTCTGCAGGCCCGAGGTTCTCCACTGGCTCTTGAGGCGATAGACGGCAGACCCCTTCTGCCGCCACACGTGACTCATGAGACCCTTCCAGTGGGGATAGCCATTGGTGCCGTTCACAGAGAGTCGGTCTGCTTCCAGGTTATTTCGTCTCCACACTACTCGGTGGTCTTGGGGTACCCCTGGCTCCAGAAGCATAATCCGACTTTCGATTGGAGATCGGCCGAGATCCTCTCGTGGTCACCACAGTGTGGGGCTAGTTGCATCCATGGGCCTGTCAAGTTGCTGTGTACTTCCTCGGACTCTCTGTTGCCTCCTGAATACGAGGAGTACCGGGATGTATTCGATAAGGTGCGCGCGGTTGCCCTACCTCCGCACCGCCCATACGATTGTGCCATCGAGTTACAACCTGGTGCCGTTCCTCCTCGTGGCAAGGTCTATCCACTGTCGGTAGCGGAGAATGAGGCCATGGAGGAGTACGTGAAGGAGGCGCTTTCACACGGACACATTCGCAAATCCTCGTCCCCGGCAGGGGCTGGATTTTTCTTTGTGAAAAAGAGGGGCGGTGAGTTGAGGCCTTGCATCGATTACAGGGGTCTCAATCGCATTACGATCAAGAACGCTTACCCGATACCCTTGATTTCCGAGCTGTTCGATCGCCTTAAAGGGGCCACGGTCTTTACCAAACTCGACCTGAGGGCGGCATATAACCTCGTAAGGATCAAGGCGGGCGATGAGTGGAAGACCGCGTTTAACACCAGGACCGGTCATTATGAATCCTTGGTTATGCCCTTTGGGTTGTGCAATGCGCCCGCAGTCTTTCAGGAATTCATCAACGATGTTTTCCGTGACCTGTTGCAGCAGTGTGTGGTGGTCTATTTGGATGTCATCTTGGTATATTCTGAATCCATGGAGACCCACATTCTGGATGTCAGACGAGTGTTGCAACGGTTACGAGAGAACAAGCTGTTCGGTAAGCTTGAGAAATGCGAATTTCACCGATCCCAGGTAACCTTCTTAGGTTACATCATTTCCGCTGAGGGGTTCTCCATGGATCCTGAGAAGGTTTCGGCTGTCTTACAGTGGCCCCAGCCCAGTGGCCTTCGCTCCCTGCAGCGCTTTTTGGGCTTCGCCAATTATTATCGGAAGTTCATCAGGGACTTTTCCATGCTAGCCAAGCCCCTCACAGATCTGACCAGGAAGGGCAGTAATTCCCAGGTCTGGCCGCTCGAGGCCATCCGAGCTTTTGAGGCTCTAAAGTCCGCCTTTGTGTCGGCTCCGATTCTGTCGCATCCCAACCCTGGGTTGCCCTTTGTCCTCGAGGTGGACGCGTCTGAGACGGGAGTAGGCGCCCTTCTGTCTCAGCGTAGAACACCAGAGGGTCCTCTGCTTCCTTGTGGGTTTTACTCCCGGAAACTGTCTTCCGCGGAGTGCAACTATCAGATTGGTGACAGGGAGTTATTGGCCATCGTGCAGGCCCTTAAAGAATGGAGGCACTTGCTCGAGGGTTCGGTGGTTCCGGTCCTCATCCTGACGGACCACAAGAATCTGACCTACCTTTCTGAGGCCAAGAGATTGACACCACGTCAGGCCAGATGGGCTCTGTTCTTGTCACGTTTTAATTACGTGGTCTCCTACCTACCCGGTTCCAAGAACATCAGGGCGGATGCCTTATCACGGCAGTACTCCGACCTGTCCAGGGAGGAGTCGATTCCGACTTCGGTCATACCTCCGAATCAGATCCTGGCCGCCATTCGCACCAGCCTGACCTCTCCCCTGGGTGAGCAGATTTTGGCGGCTCAATCTGGTGCTCCCTCTGGGAGACCCAACGGCAGATGTTTTGTGCCTGAGGAGTTGCGCACTCGGTTGTTGCGAACCTACCATAACTCCAAGACCGCGGGGCATCCTGGAAAGAATCAGCTGTCCTGGGCTGTTTCACGTCTGTTCTGGTGGCCTTCCCTACGTTCCGACATCGCCGCATATGTAGCGGCATGCTCCGTTTGTGCCCAGAGTAAGTCCCCTCGGCACCTTCCGTTGGGCCTTCTGCAACCCATAGCCACCGGGGAGCGCCCATGGTCACACCTGGGGATGGATTTCATTGTGGACCTCCCTGCATCCCGAGGCCATACGGTCATTCTCATGATTGTGGATCGGTTTTCCAAAATGTGCCACTGTGTTCCTCTCAAGAAGTTACCCTCTGCACAGGAGTTGGCCACGATTTTTGCCAGGGAGGTTTTCCGGTTGCACGGTTTGCCCAAGGAGATTGTGTCGGATCGGGGGAGTCAGTTTGTGTCCAGGTTCTGGCGCGCCTTTTGCTCCCAGTTGGGGATTCATCTCTCCTTCTCCTCGGCCTACCACCTTCAGTCCAATGGGGCCGCAGAACGATCCAATCAGGCCTTGGAGCAATTCCTTCGTTGCTATGTCTCCGATCACCAAGACAATTGGGTTGACCTCCTGCCTTGGGCTGAGTTTGCCAGGAACACGGCGGTGAACTCTTCCTGTGGGACGTCTCCCTTCATGGCCAATTATGGGTTCCAACCTGCCGTGTTACCGGAGGTATTCTCTCCCCAGGATATTCCGGCTGTGGAGGATCACCTTTCCGTCCTACGTGCTTCTTGGGTACAGATCCAGAAGTCCCTTGAGGCCTCTGCGCAGCGCCAGAGACTCCAGGCTGATCGCAGACGAGCGCCTGCTCCTTCCTACCAGGCCGGAGACCGTGTATGGTTGTCCACCCGCAACCTCAACCTTCGAGTGCCCACTCCCAAGCTGGCGCCTCGCTTTGTTGGTCCCTTCCGAGTGCTTCGCAGGGTAAACCCGGTAGCCTATGCCCTTGCGCTTCCTCCTGGCATGCGGATCTCCAACGTGTTTCATGTCTCCCTGTTGAAGCCACTGGTGTGTAATCGTTTCACTTCCTCGGTTCCTCTGCCTCGTCCGGTCCAAGTGGGCAATCGTGAGGAGTATGAGGTGAGCAATATCCTGGACTCACGCCTGGTCTGCGGTCGGGTGCAGTTTTTGGTTCATTGGCGTGGTTATGGTCCAGAGGAGCGTTCCTGGGTTCCCTCCGCAGATGTCCATGCTCCTGCCTTGCTCCGTGCCTTCCACGCACGCTTCCCTCAGAAACCGTTCTTTACTCCGCGGAGGAGGGGCCCTTGAGGGGGAGGTACTGTCATGGTCTTACCTTCTTGCTGCTCTCCTTCGTTTGACATGTGCTGGCGGCCATCTTGGTTTCTGGGTTTCTTGTAGCCTCCCACTCTGCGGCTCCTCCTTCCCACTGGGAGGAGCTGGATGCCTAGCTCATATATATATATAGGAGGTCTGTGGCTTCAGTTCCTTGCTTGGTCCTCCTGTGTTCACATGCTTCTAAGACTGCTGCTGCTTCTGGTTCCTGATCCTGGCTTCGTCTGATTACCCTGCTGGTTCCTGATCCTGGCTTTGTCTGACTACCCTGCTGGTTCCTGATCCCGGCTTCGTCTGACTACCCTCCTGGCTCCTGACCTCTGGCTTCGCAAAGACTCTGCTTCGGTTTTGCCATCCGTTTGGACTTTTGCTTTACAGCTTGATTTTCAATAAAGCTTCTTATTTTCACTTCTGTTGTTGTACGTCTGGTTCATGGTTCCCTGACACACAATTAACAGGACGCTGCTCAAAAAACCCATAACGTGGGTATAATCTTTTATATTTGGAGTCACGATGTGGTTGCACTCAAGTCAAACAAATCTCAGGTAATGCAGAGTTGGCACCAAACAAGGACGGTGGAGGGGAGGAAGAGGTAGAGTAGGAGCTGATGTCAACTTTTCAGCAAAGGGAAAATATTAATACGTTTTCTTACCTGCCCAATCAACTGTTCCTGACGGGCCAACTGGCTCTTAGGATGTTACCCGATCCCTCCTTTTTCACATTAATTTCTTACCTATGGTTATCCAGAGACTCTAAAGCTGGTCACATACAGTACATTCTTAGATTTACCAGCAGTTCTAATGCCAGGGCTTACCTAACTTGGATGTAAATTGAAAGGGTGGTATAAAAAAGGCCTTACGCCACATAGTCATTGGTTCTGCATAATCATTCTAAAATGAAGATTTAATTGAATCAAAAACATGACCTAGAAGATCAGTTTTCAAAAACTTTTACATTTTTTCCCAGTTAGTGCCATCTGTACTTGTTTATTCTTAGTGTCTGAGGTGTGTGTTGGCACCATAATTTTATTAGCAAAACGATAAATACTTTACAACTACTTATGTGTAAATAACTCCTCTAGGTACGAGGGCAGCACTATGACCTAGTCTTAAATGGTATTGAAATAGGAGGTGGCTCGATCCGTATTCACAGTGCAGAACTTCAGCGCTGGGTGCTCCAGGATGTTTTAAAGGTAAGCAGCCATGATTTGCCCATTCTGAGACTGAAGCTTATTTTTCTTTGTACTACATCAATAACATAGTATTTGTAAAGATGTGTAATCCAGTTTTTAATGGTTATTGATCGGTTCATTTGGCTTGCTTCAAGCTTCTTTTGTTGCAAATTCTGAAAGCAAACAAAAGCTTGTAGATGCAGGTCCTTACAGTGCCCAAACACACTCCATTCTTCTAGCCTCCCGGGGCCTGTTAGGGCTTTTACATCGTCTGAGCAGGGCCGCTGTTAGAGATCCCTCAATCCCACCCCTACATGGAGCTTTCTTTCAGGTCCACATGAAAAACTAACAGCCCTAATTGGAAAGCTTGGGTAAAAGGTTCTTAAAGGGGAGTGGTTGGGGGGCCCTAAAAATGCCCCTGCACATTTTACTGCAACCCCCCCCCCCATCATTCTGATGATCAGAACACAGCAGCAAGTGCTCTATGGCTCCGTTTCAGTGTCACGTGGCTGTTGGTCACTGACTTTGTTATGGCTGTACTGTGCTTCCATTACAGCCATATGTTAAAGTCCGCACCCAGTACGAAAATGAAAAAATAGGCAGGAGTAAAAAGAAAAAGGCGGAAAAAAACAATTTATAAAATCAGAGATAGATAAGAGACCGGGAGATAAAGCTGTTGTATCCATACTCATGGTTCCTCCATGTCTCACACCCAGGAAGGCAAATCACCATGAGTAGGTCTCCATGTAGTGAACGGTGGTAAGCAAAAACATAAAGACCAAAGGAAAAAATATTCATCTGTCCAGTCGTTCCAGCCATGTGACTGCTGTTCCGGGCTCCTCAAAAAAATGAACATGGTCTTCACCCACTACACGCAGGCGGGCAGGAAATAGCATAGAATATTTCAGATTGTGGATCTGCAGGTGCTTTTTAACGTCTGTAAATCTGCTACGCTGTCGCTGGGTTTCCGCCGAAAAGTCGGGGAACACCAGGATATGGCGGTTGTGTAGGGGAATATTGCCCTTTTCCCTTGTCAGGTGGAGAATGGCATCACGATCCTTAAAATTTAGGAATTTAGCTATGAAGACTCATGAGGGAGCTCCTGGCGGTGGTTTCTTAGTTGGCATGCGGTGTGCGCGTTCCACCACAAAGGCCTGTGAAAAGGCTGTTCGCCCATAGGTGGAAATGAGCAGTTTTTCCAGAAAGGTTGCAGGACAGTTACCCTCAGAGTCCTCTGGCAGACCAATAAAGCGCAAGTTATTGCGCCGCATACGATTTTCAAGGTCATCTTGCTTCTGTTGTAATTGTGCTATATGACGACTTGCCCGGTCAGCCGAGTCCTAGAGAGTAGGGACGACATCTTCCACATGGCCTATTCGCTGCTCAGATTCCTCCACACGGTCCTACAGCTTCTGGAAATCCTGGCGTATCAGTGAGATGTCAACTTTCACCTCTTCCAGCTTAGTGGTGAGTGTAGTTTGACAGGCAGAGATCGCTTCCAGAATCTGTCTGTTACCCGCAGCTGGCAGGCACAATGTGCTTGGGAGGGAGCCGCCATCTTTGGTCAGCTCATCCCCGTCCTGCCAATGGAATTTGTCAAGTTTTGCGGCCGACTCTGAAGCTTTGCGAGGGGGAGACATGTCTCAAGGAAGTGTCGGGTCTCGGGTGTCAGTATATCAGGTATAATATCTCGGCTTAGAGGTAGCAGGATAGTTGAAAGGATGAGATCGCCTGGAGAGCTCAGCTCAGACACGTCCTATCTCATGCAGCTTCAGGCCACGCCCCCCAAGCACCCAGTACAGCCATGTCACAATATGACAGAGCCATAGAGCACCTGTTGTGCTCTGATTATCATAAAGATGATGATCTAAGCACACAGCGGGGAGTCTGGCTCTTCTATCCAGTTTAGTCTGTGTCGGTGTCACTGTGTGCAGTGAGCCACTTGCCTGTGCACTGCCATCCGCCGCCCGGATTTGTCCTGCTGCGCCCTCTTAATCTCTTCACATCATTCTCTCCAGCCATGGCACTTACTGAGGGAGCAGAGTGTATGTACTAAAGAATCAATCTGCCAGGGAAGGCATTGATAGAGGGTGGCCGGCCATCCAGAACTAGAATTTATGCATGTGCAGAACAACAGGAGGCGTGGGATTGTATGCATGCACCCCGAATATGGAGAAAAAGTCCCTCTGCTATCACCTTCTGGGTCTCTCTGTTGACCTGATAGGGCCCAGGAAAATGTAATTATACACCCTGGTAAGCAACTAGCAGTGGGGGTGTAGTTTATTAAAGGCCTATTTTTATTTAGGAAGAAATTAGCTTTAAAGCTGCCCCACCCCCTTGCTGAGCTGATGGGGCCTGGGCTCATTACAACAGGGCTGGTTGTACTGCCTTATCCTGCATCAGAGGTTTATCTTACCCCCTTCCCCATACACAACACACATCTCTCCTGCGCTCGAAGGTGGACCCCACAATGGTGTTACTCTCTAGGTCCTTGACCTGAAGTCCACCTTGCTGCCCTCTCAAGACTGGGGGTGTCTAGATGCACTGAAATTAAGAAATATACAGCAGGAGTACCGGCCTAGTGCAGTATCCTCAATAAATTACTTTATTAGGTAAAAGAATAATACTCACAAACTAGCACTTGAAAACAGCATGCAAAATAGGAAGCAGCTAGCCGGTGCGCCCTCTGTTTATTTCCTTATTTCAGTTTATCCTACCCACTCCTTAATTACTGGATATATGGATTGTGTCATCAGGGTTTTTTGAACAGGAACAGTTGCTTGGTGATGGCTTTTGCGTCCACCAATATGGCAGTTGCCTCGCAGCTCTGTGAGTTGGAAGAAAAGAGTGTAGGCAATAGAGCGTTTATTAAATGATTACTATCTGTGCTACATCACTTATGATTTTTTCACATTGCTTAAAGGTAGAGCTGCACGATTATTTGGTTAGAAAAATCGCGATCTCGATTCCCCTCCCTCTCTCGCGATCCTAAAATGGCATTTCCACGATCCATACAGAGCCATTCTCTGCTCACTCAGAGCTGTCAAAATTTTTTAAAAAAGAGCAAATGTTTTATCAACATTGCTAAGGCTGCGAGATAACTATAAACACAATGTTTTACAATGTATCATTTCCTTCTTTTAGATCAAAGGAATGAACTTCCGTCTGTAAATGAGGTCAGTTTAACCACTTAAAGCGGAGTTCCGGCCACAAAATCGACATAATCGATTTTGGGCTATCCGCTTGCTCTTGTCTTTTTTGTTTACTTATCTTGTTATTGAAGAAAATATACTCACCTTTCTTCCACTTCCTCCCTCTGCGGCTGCGGCCCGCGCCGTCACTTCCTTTTTTGCATTGATTCCTGGGAGCTGAACGTTATCACTCCCAGGAATCAATGTGCCTGCACCGGCCCCGCTCGTCACTTCCGGTTCGGGCGCCTCATTCCCTGCTAAACAGCTTCTGGGCATGCCCAGAAGCTGTGGAGGGATGACGCATCCGCACCGGAAGTGACGAGCGGGGTCGGAGCAGGCGCATTCTGGGAGAAGAGGACGCGCTGGCTTCAGCTGCCCACATCTGAGATGGCAGCGCTGGAGAAGAAATTTTCAAGGTAAGTATTTCTTCTAAAAGGTAAGTGCGACCCGGGACAGTACAGAGGCTATCCATTGTGGAATGTACTAGCCCTGACTGTCCCGGGGGTATTTTTAGCTAAATTTCACCCCCGTGGCCGGAACTCCGCTTTAAAGACTAAGCCTTTTTCTGACACTTGTTGCTTACAAGTTAAAATCAGTATTTCTCTTTGGTTCATTGATGGACACAGCTCCTGATCTTCATAACCATTGGGTTATACTGCGCTCTACCGGAGTAGGACACTAGGCCAAAAAAGAATCTGCCTACGCCTATGGGCAGTCCCAGGGGGTATACTCCCTCTCTCTGCTATAGGTACTTTTTTCTGCCTAGTCAAGAGTAAGGACCTCGTTCCTTGCTGGGATTTCTGGTCCTGTGAGATCTACGATCAACTGCCGGACTGGGCGATGGGTTGGATAATCTAGATCCAGTGGTCATCCCAGTCTGGCTAGCGAGTGCGCGCAGACCTCAGCTCTGCGGTACCCCCACCGGACGGGGGCTGGCCTGCGAGGTAAACGCATTGTGGGGTCGCATTCGACCGGGTCTCAGCCCAAGTTGCAGCATTCCTCCTGGTCGACAGCCAACCGATTCCGATGGAGAGGTGTTCTGTCTGACATAATGCCCGCCTGGTTCCTGGTATGGTAAGTAGCTGTCTCCCCTCTCCCCCTCTTTCCCGTCAGGAACCCCCTTCATCTGTGCCCTCCCCTCCACTTAGGCTGGGGCCCTGTGGGTGGTCTGGCCACCTCCCCAGGTTGGGGCAGGGCGCTATGCTGGTGATGGGGGGGTGGCTTGCGCCGCCGGCGACTGGACAATTGGCGGGGGTGCACCTGATGGGGGCTCCTACCAGGGCCCCCCCGTTCTGCCTTGGCCATGACGGTGGAGCCCTCTGGGCACTGATTTCGATCCCCTGGTGCTCATTCCTGGATCCTTTCATTTCCTGATCGACGCTCGTGCAGTGCAGGTTCTCCTGGTGACTGCGGTGCCTGGTTTCTGTAGGGTGGTGAGTCTGGTGGGGTCTTCGCCCTCTCTGCTAAGGATCGGTTGGTGCTCTGACTGGCAACCTGGTGGTGCTGCCAGAGCAGTGGAGGTGGTCCCTTAGCAGTGTTTTACACTTTTTTGTGGCTCCCCCTGGTGACTCATGGAATCTTTGTAGCACATTTCCCCACCTGATCCCCTCTCTGGGGCTGTGGGGCCCTCCAGGTCCCATCCATCCATCCATCGATGCACTGACAGCGGTCCTGGAGTCCCTTGTGTCCCGGGTGGAGGTGGCTTTTGGGCGACGGGCTGACATAAAAGCGCCCCCCGCCTTTCCCTGCCTCATCAGCCTCCCCAGATCCTGAGTCTGATTTGGCTGCCACAGGTGTGGGTCACCCTGCTGGGTCTGCGACCACGCATCCTAAATCTTCAGATAGTGAGGATGATTCCTCCGCTTCTGCAACTGCGCATGAAAAGGCGCTGGTGGACGCACTGATTGTATTTGTGCTTGAAACTTTAGGTTGTAGGACGCAGCTGTTGGTGCGATGGAGGCGCAGGTTCTGTTTGGCACTCACGAGCTATCCAGAGCAGCAAAGGAGTTCCCTTTGTCCTCCTATTTTGACAGAATTGTCACTGACGAGTGGGTACAACCAAAGCTTCCCCTGGGGGTCCCTAAGCGAGTTTCTAGGCGATACCCCTATAAGGAGTTCTTTATTAAGACGTTCCACCGGTGATGGACCCTCTGGTTTTCCAGATTGAACAAGGCAACCATGATTCCGGTTAAGGGGTCCCCGGCCTTTAAGAATCCGGCTGACAGGTAGGCGGAGGCTGTGGTCCGCAATATGTACACTCTGGCTGGTTTGGCACTGAGGTTGGTATTTACCAGTGCCTTGGTGTTGCAAATTCTGACCGAGTGGGCTAAGCTTTTACGCCGTGACCTGGAGGGAGAACAGCTCACCCCTGCCTTTGCTGAGCTGGCGGACCAGCTGGTCCAGGGGCTGCAGTTTATCTTTGATGCCTCTTTGGATGCGGCTCCCCTAGTGGCTCGGCTCTCTGTTTCGGCAGTGGTCCTTGGGCGTGTCTTTCGACTTAAATGCTGGTCTGCAGACCAGACTTCTAAAAAGGCTTTGACTAATCTCTCCTTTCAAGGGGATTGCCAGTTTGGGGTTACCCTGGATGACATCATTAACACTCTCACAGGGGGAAAGAGTACTTTTCTTCCGCAGGCTGCTAAGGGCAAGGAACCTTGTTGTAGATGTGGGCCCTCCTTCCCGGCTCATAAGATAAGAAGTTTTTTCCGTCCCTCGGGTCGACTGACAAGGGCGCAAGCCTTTCAGGGCCTCCTCTGGAGGATCCAAACTAACCTGGTCCGGCAAGCCGAGAGCGGGCTTCTCCAAACCTGTGGACAAGGCTCCTTTCGCATGACGGTGCGCCCTCATCTGTATCGGGGGTGGGGGGACGTCTTTGTTGGTTTCCAGACCCGTGGATTTTCTTGGTACAAAACAAGTGGGTTCACAAATTCATTCGGTCCGGCTACAAAATCGAATTTCACTCTTGTCCCCCGGCAAGGTTCTTCCAACTTGCGCCTGTCCCCGGACTGTTTACAGGGTCTGTTTGGGGCAGTACAAGACCTGTTGCTTCAAGGGGTGTTTGTCCCAGTTCCGACTTCAGAACGTTTTCAGGGTTTTTACTCAAACCGGTTCATAGTTCCCAGGAAGGAAGGCAAGGTGCGTCCAATCCTGGACCTCAAGGCGCTGAGCTGCTTTGTGCAGGTGCAGAAGTTCTTGCCTCTTAACATCAAGGATGCTTACCTTCACATTCCAATATGTGCTGGTCACCAGCGCATCCTCCGCTTTGCCGTGGGAGAGGAGCATTATCAGTTTGTGGCGTTACCCTTTGGTCTCGCCTCTGCTCCTTGGGTCTTCACAAAAGTGTTAGCCCTGGTGCTAGCATGGTTATGCCAACGGGGGATCACGGTACTAGGCTACTTGGAAGACCTCCTTCTGTGAGCGGAGTCTCCTACTGCTCTGGTGGAAAACCTGGAAATCACCATACGAACTTTGAAGGAGTTCGGTTGGATTCTGAATTTTCAGAGGTCTGCTCTGGTTCCGTCCACAAAGCTGGACTATCTGGGTCTGACTCTGGAGTCGGCCTTAGCCAGAGTGCTCCTTCCTCTGGACAAACTCCAGAAATTGCAGGCTCCAATTCGTCTCCTGTCCAGCAGATGGTCATTTGTCCGAACTTGCATGCGAGTGCTGGGGCTGATGGTGTCTACCTTTTTTGAGGCGGTTTTGTTTGCACAGTTCCATACAAGGTCCCTTCAAATGGAGATTCTGGCCAAATGGCACAAGACTCCTCAGTCTCTGAACAATCAGATCTGGCTGAGCCGGGGAACGAAGGAGTCCCTGATAATAGTGGCTTTGTTCTCCGGCTGGGCAAATCCTTCCTCCTCTTGTATTGGACAGTGATTACCATCGATGCCAGCCTGTCCAGCTGGGGAGGCGTCCTCTGCAAAATTTCTGCTCAGGGGATCTGGACACCGAAGAGTCCAGACTACCGATCAATGTCTTGGAAGCGATCAGACTGTGCCTGGACCATTGGACGGATCGCCTTCAGGGATGTCCAGTGTGCATTTAATCAGACAATGCCATGGCCTTGGCTTATATTAATCACCAAGGGGGCATAAAAAGTGTCCTGGCGGCTCTGGAGGTAGCTGGCATTCTAAGGTGGGCAGAATGGTTTGTTCCAGCCCTCCCGGTCGTACATATTCCCGGGGTGAAAAACTGGCAGGCGGATTACCTTAGTTGGCAGGCGTTCATCCAGAGGTGTTTCATCAGTTGTGCCTCCGGTGGGGCATCCCCAAGGTGGATCTGTTGGTGTCTTGGCTCAACAGAAAGGTGCAGAGGTTTGTGGCTCGATCACGGGATCCTCTGGCGGATGCCACAGACGCGCTGGTGGCCCCGTAGGGTCAGTAAATCTGATTTATGCCTTCCCTCCTCTCAAGCTTCTGCCAAGACTTCTATGCAGGATTGAGGCAGAAGGAATTCCGGTCATCTTAGTTTCTCTGGACTGGCCTCGCTGGGCTTGGTACGCCGTTAGGAAATCTACTTCTAAGAAGATCTACCATCGTACATTGAGTGGTGTGAGTCTCTGGAGGTTCATCCTCGCTCCTTCTTGGTGGCTAGGATCTTGATCTTCCTTCAACGGGGAGTTGAACAGAAATTTGCCTTGAGTACCATTAAGGGCCAGGTGTCGTCTTTGTCGGTCTTCTACCAACAACCCTTGGCCACACACACCCAGGTGTGTACCTTTCTTCAGGGTGTCTGACATTTGATTCCTCCAGTGCTGTCTCCGTGCCGCCTTGGGACCTCAATTTGGTGCTTTCGGTCCTCCAGAAGCCTCCCTTTGAGAACCCTTGGGAGATTCCCTTGCTTATGCTGTCTCTGAAGGTGGCTTTTTTGGTGGCTTTCACCTCTGCATGCAGGGTGTCGGATTTGGCGGCATTTTCCTGTCGTTTACATTACTTGGCGATTCACAGAGATAAGGTGGTTCTTCGCCCCAGTCCATCATTCCTCCTAAAGGTTGTCTCTAATTTTCATTTGAATGAAGACATTGGATATTTTGGCCTAGAAAACAGGGAAGGCATGTGGCTGGGCAATTAGGGTGTACCTGGCAGCTACGGAGTCTTACAGGAAGTCAGACCCACTATTTGTGCTCACGGATGGACCTCGGAAAAGGTTGTCCGCTTCCTCTTCGACCATTTGCAGTTGGATCAGACAGACGGTTTTTCAAGCCTATTCCATCAGGGGGTCAGGTTCCTCTTTTCCCTATCAAGGTGCACTTTACTCAGGCACTTAGTGCCTCCTTGGCCTTCTGTCATCAGGCGTCAGTGATACAGGTTTGCAAGGCGGCCACCTGGCCGTCGGTGCACACTTTTACAAAGTTCTATAAAGTTGATGTGTTGGCATCTGTGGATGCTTATTTTGGCCACAAGGTTTTGCAGGCCGCTGTTTAGAGGACCTGATCCTCTTTGAGGGTGTATTGTTTTTTTTCAGGTGGGCTCCAGTTGTTTTGGTTGAGCTCCTGTTGCCCGATTGGCTACTGTTTAGCCTTGGGGAATTTTTTGCTGTTTCCACCCCTCATGTTTAACCACTTAGCGACCGCTCACTGCAGTTTCACTGCGGCAGGCAGCCGCTCCTGGGCAAAGCGACGTAGTACTGCGTCGCTCGCTCACTAGACTCTAGGGGGCGAGCGCACGCCGCCGACGGCGCGCTCCCACCCCTGTTTGTCAGCTGGGGAGCCAGTGCGTGTGACCCGCCGGCCACTCGCGATCTCCCCCCGCTCACAGAGAAGGACAGACGGCTGATGTAAACACAGCCGTCTGTCATTCTCCCTTAGATGATCACAGAGGCTTAATTGATCCTGCTATATAGGATCGCATGTCTCTGTGATGATCTCACAAACCACGCCACTCTACAGTTAGAATCACGCCCCTAGGGTCACAGTTAACCCCTTCCCTGCCAGTGTCATTTTTACAGTAACCGTGCATATTTTAGCATATTATTACTGTAGGAATGTCACTGGTACCCCCAAAAATGTCAGTTAGGGGTCCGATCTGTCCGCCGTAAAGTCGCAGTCCCGCAAAAAATCGCAGAACAGCACCATTAATAGTAAAAAAATTGTCGGTCTTTTTTTGTTTATAGCGCAAAAAATAAAAATCGCACAGGTGATCAAATACCACCAAAAGAAAGCTCTATTTGTGGGGAAAAAAGGACATCAATTTAGTTTGGGTGCACGGTCGTGCGACGCTGTAATTGTCTGTTAAAGTAACGCAGTGCCGAATCACAAAATAGGGACTGGTCATTGAGCAGCCAAATCCTCCGGTCTTAAAGTGGTTAACACTGCTTTGGGACATCCAAATGGTTATAAGGACCAGGAGCGGTGTCTGTCAATGAACAAAAGAGAAAATGGGATTTTTGAAAATACATTTCACTGATGTTCATTGACGGACACAGCACCCACCCCTCTGTGGAGTTGTAATTCTTCTGACACTGCTTGTAACAAAACTGAGTACCTATAGCAGAGAGAGGGAGTATACCCCCTGGGCCTGCCCATAGGCATAGACAGATTCTTTTTCTGCCTAGTGTCCTACTCCTGAAGGGGGCAGTATAGCCCAATAGTAATGAAGATCAGGAGCTGTGTCTGTCGATGAACATCAGAGAAATGGATTTCATGGTTAGTCCATTTTTTTTTTTTTTTTTTGCTTGAAAATTACTTGGAACCCCCAAACATTATTTATATATAGATTGTCACACTGTATTTGCTCAGCAGTCTTTCAAATGCAATTTTTTGGGAGAAAATACACTTAAAAAAAAAACAAACAAAAAAAAACTAAACAGTAAAGTTAGCCCAATTTATTTGTATAATGTGAAAGATGATGTTAAGCCCAGAATCGTGAGAGAATCAGCATCTTTATTCTAAGCAAAAAAATTGTGATTCTCATTTTATCCAGAATCGTGCAGCTCTACTTGAAGGATAAGGTTTCATGAGTCTATGTCCACCAAAAAAACTTTTTGTATGTCTCTGCAGGAGGATGTTGGTCTTCTCTCCCATCTCCTGGAGGCTCTGGAGTCAGGAGCACCACCTCATGGTGGAATTGCATTGGGTAGGTGTTTTATGTTTTGCATTTTGGAGTGCTTTGATTCCAGGCATCCTACTCTATTTTTATTTTATAACTATTATTTATTAGTTAATGTTAAAGCTTGCTGATTTGGTACTGACAAACCATTAACACGGTATACGCACCTGATGTGTATCAAATATGATGCTCAATAAGTATAGTCTGTATATAGAAAAGTCTCTAAGGGACAGATTGTGGGCGCTAAAAGGATTCACACAACTCCTGCAACCAATCTTGGATGGATCTACTCATGTGCAGAAAAAAGAAAGAAGCAGGGTGCTGGAGTTAGTAAAATCTCAGTAGTACCATTTATTAAAACAACTGAATCCAGCTGGAGTGTATGGAAGACATCATCGGGCAGCATGGAAGCATAACTCATCCAGGTAGGGCCGATCATGCAGCAGCAGCAGGATGACAGCAGCGCCGGTAATGGACAAAGGGTGGGCAGACTGGCAGCATCTGTAACCACAAACAAAGGCAGCAGCTGTCAATGGAGCAGGAAGATGTGGTGGGGGGCCACTGCACGTTTTAGGGGCTGTTGCCTCTGCTGCTACGGAAGCTGCAGGTCTGCCCGCCATTTCTCCATTACTGAAAAAAATGGAAAATTGCAGCGCTAAACCAAAATAACAAACATCATGTGACCATAAGTGAATACATGAATACACAAATCAAATAAATGAAATATAAGATGATCAAGTGTAGCCACTGAAAAAAGTTCATAAAGAGAGTCCCAGGTAGTGATAGGTGTGCATCCGAATACAAAGGTGATATTCAACCGTGCCAGGAGACCCCACACCAAAGATCAATAAATTGCGCTCACCGGAGAGTATGGACCCAAGATACTATATAGTATATGGGCCATACGGCTGGTATTGCTGTATATACTTCCAAGACAAGGCTGGAACACGGGATATCAGGGAGGTAGCCACAGTATCACAATGGAAGCCGTAGATCTCTCACAGTTGTACATGGAGATGGCTTCCTCCTATGATTATGTCTGCTTAGAGGAAACGCGTTAGAAACGTCATTCATGCCATCTACTTCTGTATTACATGCCTAAGTTCATTGGATGCTTGTAAGTGTTTTTTTGGCTTTTATATTATAATAGTCTAGCGGTTTTACACTATGTCGGGCTTATCTGGCTTCCTCCATGTACAACTGTGAGAGATCTACGGCTTCCGTTGTGATACTGTGGCTACCTTCCTGATATCCGGTGTTCCAGCCTTGTCTTGGAAGTATACAGCAATACCAGCCCGTATGGCCCATATACTATCTTGGGTCCATACTCTCCGGTGAGCGCAATTTATTGATCTTTGGTGTGGGGTCTCCTGGCACGGTTGAATATCACCTTTGTATTGGGATGCACACCTATCATCACTACCTGGGACTCTATGAACTTTTTTCAGTGGCTACACTTGATCATCTCATATTTCATTTGTTTATATATCATTTATTTGATTTGTGTATTCACTTATGGTTACATGATGTTTGTTATTTTGGTTTAGCGCTGAAATTTTCTATTTTTTCACTTGTCAACACATGTCGGTTGATTTGCTAGCAGCTTTTCTGGTTTTATCATTTTTTTGTTAGCGCAGTTTATTTACCATTTTATTTCTCCATTACTGGCTGTTTTATGCTTCCACGCTGCCTGATGGTGTCTTCTATACACTCCAACTGGATACAGTTGTTGTAAATGTAAGTGTGCTTTGGTATAAATGGTAGTACTGCAATTTTATTAACTCCGGTGCCCTGCTTCTTTCTTTTTCCTGACTACATGCTGGCTCAACGTAAGGAGGTAATCAGAATCACTAAGGTTTTTTCCAACCAGATTTCTTCTCGAAGAACCTGTCCACACAAAACTTAAAAAGCAGATGGACGGACAATGTGTTGAATCACTAATTGTAAAAATTTCAGCAGAAGGGTGGGTTCCACTTGTTTTGGAATTGGGTAATGAAGTGCAGGGATTTTACAGCCTTTGATATATGGAGCCAGCAGGTGATTTAGCCTGCCAAATTATTTATCCAAGCTAAAATTTAAAGGAGGAATGACCCCTTTAAAGTGGAACCTCACTGTCCCAATCAACATTGATAATGTTTAATCATTATGCTGCTAGCATTAGTAAATAGTTAGGAAACTGTATCATGTTTTTTTTTTTTTTTTTTTACATTTCTTCAGTTACCTACTGGTTTCTTGCCTTTACGAATGGGGTCATACATCCCATGAGTTTTCTCAGCTAAGCACACTCTCCTGCATGCATCCCTGAGCGAAGGGCAGATGGATTCCAGGAAGTAAATGCTACATGAATCATTTCCCCCGCACTCAAGATGGCCATGGCCAGAAATGCTAGGGGGTGTTTTTCAAAGTGATTTCTCAATCAAATAAAGCATGGAGACATGGATGGGGGAGTGTGCTTTAAATATTAAAAACAAATTAAATAGTGTTTGTGGTGCTCAGATGCAGTGAGGATCTACTCTAGGAATATAAAGGAGGATGGGGTCTGGCTGAGTTGCTGCTTTCTGTTTTGAGTAGAAAATCAAGCCCAGGAAAAGTAAACAGAGTGGGAATTTCACTTGCAGAAAAAGTCGAGGCACAACCACAGAAAAGCAAATGATTTTCAAAGTTGAACTCCATCAATAATCTTTTTTTTGTTCTGCATAGAGTAGGGAGATGTTGCCCCACGGTCAGTTTTCATATTGATACTATAGATCCAAACATTTTAACTGGTAATAATAAATCATTACAAATTAAATTAACCACTTGCCTTCTGTGCACTTAAACACCCTTCCCATCCAGGCCAATTTTCAGCTTTCAGTGCTCTCACACTTTGACTAACAATTGCGCGGTCATGCTACACTGTACCCATATGAAATTTGTATCATTTTTTTCACACAAATAGAGCTTTCTTTCGGTGGTATTTAATCACCTCTGGGTTTTTTATTTTTTACAAAAAAAAAGAATAAAGACAGAAAATTTTGAAAAAAAAAATTTTTTCTTATTTTCTGTGAGTAAATTTTGAAAATAAATTTTTCTCCTTCACTGATGTGCGCTGATGAGGCGGCACTGATAGGCTGCACTGATGGGCACTGATGAGGTGGTACTTATGGGCACTGATGAGGAGGTACTAATATGCCGCACTGATAGGCGGCACTGATGAGCACTGAGAGGTGGCACTGCTGGGCACTGACAGGTGGCACTGATGGGCACTGGACACTGACAGGTGGCACTGATGGGCAGCACCATCAGTGCCCACACTCAGTGCCCATAGTGCTGCCAGTCAGTGCTCATCAGTGCCTAGATGAGCAGGCACTGATGGGCACTGACTAGCAGCACTATGGGCACTGATTGTGGGCATTGATGGGGGGCACTGTGTGTGTATTTTTACCTTTAGTAATCAGGGCACTGGTGATCAGTGCCCTGATTGCATTCTCCTGTGTCCCCGGCGCTGTGAGGCTCCCCCTCCTTCCTCACACTGCAGGCTCCGTGTGAGGAAGGAGCGCCGGCGATGAGAGATGATCTCATATGTTTACATATCATCGCTCATTGGACGGCCCGATCACGTGGTGAATGGCCGCTGTGATTGGCCATTCACCACGATCTGTGATCGGCCATGTCCAAGGGACACGGCCGACACAGATTTTCCCCGCAGCGCGCTCGCGGGAGCGCGCTGGGGGCGTGTCACTGGGAGGCCGTTTAAAAACGGCCTCCCGAAAATTCAAGTCCGCGCTGCAGCCGTATATAGGCTGTAGCGCGGATGGGGGGTGGTTAAGGTATAAGTGTAACAAACCATTTAATCACAATGCACACCTAAAGTGTAACTCTATTCAAAATGAAAAATACTGGCTTGAGTAGAATTTCTGTGATCTATTTTATCACACCAGGTATATTTTAACACAGGTGATACATTTTGTACATGAATAATATAGTTGGAAATGTTCTGTTTTCAGGACTGGATCGCCTGATTTCCATTATCGTTGGAGCACCAAGTATACGTGATGTTATTGCCTTTCCAAAATCATTCCGAGGCCATGACCTTATGAGCAACGCACCGGATTATGTTTCCCCAGAAGAGCTCCGGCCTTATCACATACAGGTTACAGATAAATGAAGATGGATCATTAAGTGACTTAGATGGCCCAAAACCCCATTATCTAAGTGTCTGACCCAAGGCAGCACATCAGTCTTCCCCTTTGTACAGTTTATACCAGATAAAGGAGTCACATTTCCTGTAATGTTGCTGATGGGTCACTCTTGTGATGCCAGCTTGATGTAACATGTATCAGTGATTAACCTAGCTAGACAGAATATGGTGTGCACAATATACCATGATATGATCACGTTCCTCCAGCAGTGCCTTCCATCAGGGATGTCAGAAGATGAGCACTTTATTACTTTTATAATATCAGGAATTATGTGTCTAAGTTACTGCTGCTGTTTATGTATGAATCTATGAAAGGGAATGAAAGAACTGGCCGTGCTACTCAAGAAATCCAATTCTTTTCATGGTTCCAGTGCATACAAGTGAGAATGCGGTTGCTATAAAACACGCAGTTCTTTCACACCCTTTTAAATATGAGGACTTTTGTTTACTTGCAGCATTGCTAACAATCTGATGTACTGTATTTGTCAAGAAATTTTCTTTTTTGCTACTATAAATGTGATTTTTATTTTTTCCAGTTAAGACAATCTAATAAAACTATGAACATTTTATTTAAGTAATTTTATTACAGCATCTGTTGGCTAACATACAGTGGTGACAACTGCCGATAACCAGTGGTATGTTACTGCTGCTTCTTTAGAATACTGCATCCAACATTATTTTACCAATGCTTCATTAAAATACTTCTACTAACAAAGCGTAATAATATCCTTTAGGCTATATGCACATTGTACATGCACAGGTTTTGAAATGATTAGAATAATTGGCACACCCTGCCATCTAGGCAGGAGGGGGTTCACCCACCTGGTAGTTTCTTGTACAGATAAGGTGCAGGCTGCAGATGGCAAACTTTCTTGATCTTTTTACGCTATAGGAACCCCTGAAATAATTACCAGGGGTTCCCTGAGACCTGAAAAGATTAGTCGATTGGAGTCATTGGGAAAATTCTACTTACACTTGTAAGTACGCCTCCCTTACAGGTTTGGCCACAATGACACCCTTGTAGACAAACTGCTGGCTCTGTCAAATGGTGTTGGACCTGCAATAACGCAGGCACTATTAGACGGAAGTGTAAGTTAGCCATAGCTCAGGGAACCCTTCCAGCCACCCCTGGAGGGAACCCTGCTTGAGAATGGTAGACCTTCAGGTATGACATTGAAAGATTTTTTTTTTCTTCCCCAAAATCTGAACAGTGTCTTTCCAATGAACTGGGGATGCTGAAATGCATAGGCAATTTTATTGTAAGGCCCCATTTTCATTGCGTGTGGGCAGAGGTTTCTTGAAAGTAGCTGTGGGAATCGGACAGCGCTTGCAGCCATTAGTATATAATTGTATGTTCAGTCAATTACCTGTTGATGTTTTGGTAGCCTTGGACGCAGACAGTCTGCATAAAGGGTTGATCAACACAGGTAACCATTGCAAGTTAGATTACATGTGAATGGCTGTTGGTGCAGTCAGCCTCCCATTGGGGCTTCCTGCCCCGCAGTTAATCGCAATCGGCCCCCGCATGCAGGTCTGAATTGGGCCTAAAGGTGAACTAACCTTCTTTTATACAAATGAACATTGGTGTACAATGCAAATTGAATTGCATTGTGCTCCATAGATTTCAGTCTACCAAAAAACAGCTGTGGATCCCGCCTCAAAGTAAACAAACTAAATCATTTATGTAGGTCAATTATATACATTGTGAGGAAATTCGAAAACTTGGTACTTGATTCTGGGTTGTAGACACAGACAAATGGTAGTGCAGAGCCTGCAAAATGTCTGCCTATTGGCGATGGTAAAGGCACACACAACCATAAATGCCAATTCAGTGGAATTGGAATCGAATGCAGCATAGCAGTTTTCAGAACTCCCACAAAATTCAGTCCTTGTGATAAAATTCTGTTTTCTGCCTCAACACTGCATTTGTATAGTGCTTAGATTTTCCAATAACTATGTGGATGTAAATGGACTGTTTAGGAATTCCTTGTACAACAACATCGTTAAATCGAATGGAAATTTTACAGATTGTTCCATCTGTGGTCACTTACCTTTAGCAGTTATACATTCAGTAAGCTCCCTACTTTTTCCCCGCACACTAGTGAGTGTATGAGAGCATTCCATAGTAAGAATCCTAACACCGACTGTAGCAATGACTTTTTATTACTGATAATATTGTGATGGATTAATAAATTGTCAGGTTGCATACAATACAACACTGAAAGTCCCAGGGCAGAAATCCCATAGACAAACGATGAGAATAATAATAATAAAAAAAAAATATTTAGCACTTTTGTTTTAGGCAGCAATATGTCAAAACATTTTGATCAAATATGCATTTCTATAAACATTTGTATTTCCACGCCAACATATTTTATACATACAAAACACGCACATGAATCAGGCAGCCAGGGCCGTGACCTCATCAACGTTTCTCTCAGGTCAGCTACTGGCTAGAGCCTAGGGCCCTTCTTATACTAAAATAGTAAAAGTTCTTTAAAAGAAATAAAGTGTAAAAAGTGGCAGCAGCCCAAAGTAAAGTTCAGTTGCAGGAGGCAGAAGTAGACCGTGGCATGGAGATTAGAAGCTGGCTGGGCACATCGGTGATGGAAGAGAGTCATGGGACCTCCACTCACCCAGGAGGCGTCGGTACTCCTTTTGCTCGCGATTCTCCGCTTCCTGTTTGGTCATCTTGTGCTCTTGTTGTGTTCTCATTCCTGGTGTTATGTGCTCTCCTTGGGGGCCTGCAGGACTGGGCTGGAAGCTTGGGCTCCCTGTGGAGACTGCGGTGCGGTGGGCTGGGTCCCTGTGGCAGTTTTAATAGAGTTCAGGGTTTTGCTAAACCAGGAATTTTTGGCAGCTTGGATCTCATTGAGCAGCGCTCCTCGCTGATGCTCCAGCTCCTACAGAGGGGGAGAGAGTGAGAGAGGTCAGGCACAGGAATGTACAACCATTGCATTTCTAATTTTACTGTGTATAGCAGGGGTCTCCAAACTATGGCCCTCCAGTTGTTCAGGAGCTACAATTCCCATCATGTCTGTGAATTTCTGAGACTTACAATGCCTCATGGGACGTATAGTTCTGCAACAGTTGGAGGGCCGTAGTTTGGAGACCCCTGGTGTAAATCAACAGTTGTACAGAAGAGCGGGAAGGAATCCCAGGGTAGCAGTGTGTAGGCCCAGTTCCCCTGCATACAGCTAAAATTCCCCATCTATATACACAGACCTTCACATCTGACTGCCCTCTAAATGGCTGTGGCAGCTCTAAGGTTCACCTTTGCAGCCAAATTAGGATATCAGATCTTCATCTGTTATAAACAAGGATGTGCGCACTGTATGTCCTAAGTGGTTCTAAACCCTAAAGGTTTGTCCCCCTTAATAATTTTCTGCATTAAGATTAAAAAACTTTCTGTGTCCAGGATCCTTGTCCCCCCTATACTTACCGGAGCCTGATCTTGATCCAGCACTGTGCAGGAGAGCAGGGTCTCTCTTCCTCCTCACAGGGCAGATTGATAGTAGCGGGAGCCATTGGCGAGGGGGTGGGCAAAGCCCCACTGTCTATGTCTATAGACGCAAGTAGTTGGGCTCGGGAGTGAGCCTGCACAAGTACCCCCCTAGCAAGCAGCTTGCTAGGGGGGTACTCGGAAGGCAGGAGAAGCCAGGAGTGTCGTTGGGAGACCCCAAAAGATGATCGGGGCTGCTCTGTGCAAAGCTATTGCACAGAGCAGTAAATTATAACATGTTTGTTATTTAAAAAAAAAATAAAAGCTTAGAATCACTTTAAAGATCTCAAGGCTCAGTTGGCGCATTGTATGTTAACACACTTTTAAACCAATAGCTGCCTTTAGATGCAATGTATAAACCTGCTCCAATGAAACAACTAGAAAGGTAAGATTTTTTTTAGGTATGTTGTATCAATAGAAACACAAATGCGGGTTTCTCAAATTTGTCTGAAAATTGTAGAAATAAACCAAGTCAAAGTACAGTGACTTAATTCTTTTTACAGCAGGCGCCTCCAAACTGCGGCCCTTTTGCTTGCCTGTATCCGGGCCCTTAGGACACTATTCTTCCCACTGACACCAGCGATGGGGCATAATTCCTCCCACTGATATAAGCAATTAGTCACTATTTCTCCCTGTAATATTAATGATGGGGCACTATTTCTCCTTTTTCTGACTACAAGCACTGTGTAACTTCTTTACTCCAATGAATGCTGGGGCATTTTCTACTTCCACTGGCCACTCCGTTCCCCCCTAAAGCCTGACAGACAGTAAACCTGCCCTTTATTTTGATAGTTTGGAGACTGCTGCTTTACAGAATCAAGCGTGAACCTTTCACTCACAGAGAGCTAATCCTCAAATAATGATGCGCAGGACTTGTGATCCTTGTTGTTTTTATTTATTTATTTATTTATTTTGAGGGTGGATATTAAATTCAGCAAATCTAAAAACGAATATTTATATTGTCAGAGTCAGAAGAATACATCTGCAAATTGTTTTTTTTTGTGGGGGACGGGACTTAACCGGTTGCCGACCGCCTCAAGTACATATACTGCAGTGGTCAGTCCCGGTCAGGCAAAGTGACGTACCGGTACGTCACTAGCCTGTCACTAGCTTGTGAGCCAATAGCGGGCGAGCGCGCGCCCGTGGAGGTGCGCGCCCGCCCTGGCTCATTCCCTAACAAGTGTGTTAATGAGCGGACCCGATGTCCGCCGGTCACTCGCGATCGTTCGCCGTGAAGGGAGAAAGGCAGGCGGCTAATGTAAACAAAGCCGCCTATCATTCTCCCCTGTGTAAAAATGGAGATCATACGTTTCTACTATGTAGGACCGTTGATCTCTGTTCTTACACCAGTAGCCATGTCCAATCACAGTTAGAAACACGTCCCTAGGGACACACTTAACCCCTCCTTCCCCAATAAAGTTAACCCCTTCCTTGCCAGTGTCATTTATACAGTAACAGTGCATATTTATAGCACTGATTACTGTAGTAATGTCACTAGTACCCCCAAAAGTGTCAAAAATGTCAGTCAAGGGTCCGATCTGTCTGCCGCAATGTCGCAGTCCCGCAAAAAAAATCGCAGATCGCCGCCATTACTCGTTAAAAAAAAAAACAACAACAAAAATGACAAAAATCTTTCCCTTAGTTAGTAAACGCAATAACTTTTGCGCAAACCAATCAAAATACGCTTATTGGGATTTTTTTTTTTTACCAAGCATATGTAGTAAAAAACAAATTGGCCAAAAATGTTAAAAAATTTTGATTTTTACATTTTTTTTTTTTGGGGAATTTCATATAAAAAAAATATGAAAAATATTGTTATTTTTGCAAAATTGTCGCTCTTTGTTTATAGCGCATGATCAAAAAATCGCACAGGTGATCAAATACCACCAAAAGAAAGCTCTGTTTGTGGGGAAAAAAAGGACGTCAAATTTGTTTAGGTACAGCGTCGCATGACCACGCAATTGTCCGTTAAATTCACGCAGTGCCGAATCGCAAAATAGGCCCTGGTCAGGAAGGGGGTAAAATTTTCCGGGGCTTAAGTGGTTAAATGCTGAGATCTGTGCTTGAGCTCCCAGGTCTGTACACCTGCCACAGCAACAGAACGTTTATCCTGGAGATGTCCTACCAGTTTACTGTATCCAACCAGTCTCCACCTATAACTTAAAAATGACATTTGGGTGGGTAGGACATCTTGATGGGATACTTAGAAGGGAAAAACATGCCGCAAATATAAAGTGCAGGCATTTAGAAGTATGCACATGTAAACTCAGTCTCTAAAATCTTCCTGTTTAGCTGAAAGCAGGGCAGTTCTAAGAGGCAAAGCTCCAATACTTCTGGATATTGTCACTTGCTGGTAAGCCCTGCCCCCACTCAGCCTATTGATGCCTCGCTGGCTAACAAGAAGGGGCAGGCAGACTTCAGTACTTTAGAAAGTGCCAAAACTCTTCCTGCAAAAGCAGCTCTGTGTTCGGCCATAAAAACGGAACAAGCAAGACTAGGACCTCTGCATATCTTCTCTTCGTGCTCTTTCAGTGGCACTCAATAGGTCTGACCTGGTTCCATTCCAAAGGAAAATGTTTCTGTTTATATGGGGGGATAAGAGGCTCCGGGTGAACAAATGCACCTTGCACACTGCCAGGGGGAGAGGCAATTTGGGGGTCCCAGACTTGATCAAATATTTTTATGCAGTCCAGTTAAAAGGGGACGGTGTTTCACACCTGGTGGCAATGCCCCAAGGTGCGGCGTTATTGGATTTGAGTATATAATTTTATCTATTCCCTAACCAAGGTTAATCTGCACAAGTCCCGAAACAAGCATTATTGGGCAGCTAGGTGGAGAATGCCCCGAGACATTCTAAACGATTAATTACCTTTATATTTGTGGCAGCGAGGATAGTGATCGCTAGGTCATGGAGGTCAGCTATCCTACCTTTCAACCTACTTAAGGTGAAACTCTCTTGGATTATGATAAATGAACGCCTTTCGGCCATTCTGAATGATAGGGTAAAGCTGTTTGAAAAAGTCTGGAGCCCCTGGATTAATTATACTAAAGGTGATTCCCAAGCTGGTTTGTCTGAGGCAGTTTCCTGGAGATGAGTGTGAACACGCCGGTAATCTATCTTACTTATTCTTTCTATTCCTCAGATCTTTCTGCTTATTCTCTTTTCCGCAGAACATCCTTGTTAATTTTAGGGGGAACCAGATTTTTCGATTTGAAATACGGGAATACTCTCTCCTTCAGTTAGGAGGTTATGTATGCTGACGCATATACTAGGAAAGCCAGGATACTTGGCTCAAATCATCTCCTGCCACAGTTCCTCACATTTTCGCCAGATTATCGTATTTCCCAAATGGTATGATGGTTAGAATTGTATTGCGTTAATCGTAAAATTTTCAAATTGAAAATTACCTTATCGTTTGGTTTCATTATATAACAAAAATATGTCTCTTGCTAACCGTTATGTTGTTAAAGTATTCTGTGTGGGAGAGGATCAGCGGCAAAGAATTTATGTCGCTATATGCAATGTTAATTGTATTTTCTTGCTTGTCTTTGAAAATCTTAACAAAAAGGGCCATGTAAAATTATAAACTTTACATATTGTTTTACAACAGAAAGTATAGTAACTGCCATACTGCATATGGTTCTCCCAAATACAAGGCAATTTCTCTAACAGTACCATATTGGGAATGGTCCCCCTGAATGTTTTATATGTACCTGTATTTTGCACTTGGCCTCCACCAGCTGCAGCTTAGTCTGTGCCAGTTCCAGCTCCATCTCCCGCAAGTGTTTCATCAGAGAGTCCTTCTCGTCATCTCCTCTGTCCCCCGAATTATCTTTGCTGGAGCCCTGGGCCGACCCCTCCTTACTGAAGATCTCGCTGCAGTGACTGCAGGACATCACCTTGGCCTTAAAACATACAAAATAGGAAGAGGTGTAAATACCATTTTAAATTGGTAGCATGCTGAAAGCCAATTCGTGTTAAGGCATAATTTGAGAATTTACTATATTTGAGTCCATTTCTCACCTTAAGGATCTCCAGTTCCTCCCGGCTTGCAGTTTGTTGTTTCTCCAATCGTGTGCTCAGCTGGGAACATATCTAGAAGTGAGATTATAAGAGAATAATAATGAGACATCACTGCCAACACCATGCGGCTATTATGTTAGGGACTAACGCCAAGTTAATATAATAAGATGGGATTGTTAATAGAGTTTGGTAGACGGTCTCAAAATTTCCCATTCAGTCACACGGGTTGGTTTACTAATGCTGGAGAGTGCAAAATCTGGTGCTGCTGTGCATGGTAGCCAACCAGCTTCTAACTTCAGTTTGTTCAATTAAGCTTGAAAAAAAAAAAAATAAAATAACGAAGCTGGTTGGTTGCTATGCCAAGGTGCACCAGATTTTGCACTCCAGTTTTAGTAAATCAACCTCACTGACTCTCACAATGCTAACGGTTTTTCTATCAACATCAGCTTGGAGAATCTCAGTCTCTCCAAGAGGAAACAGCCACAAATGCTCCCCAGTTACTGAACCTTGCACACCCATGTGGTTGGTAATTGGAGGATGGTTCATTTTGTTGTGCCAACTCTTTGATCTAATAAAGTTGATGGGTGAAAGCTGGAGAATCATTTGGTAGGCCTGAGTGAGATGTTGTCAACTATCTGTCTTTAGTCACCTGAAGAAACAGTTTTGCAGGTTGAGGGCCCTGAAAGTTGATTAGACTGGACAGAGTGGCAGAAAAAGCTCACGAAGGTGAATGTAGTTTATTCCCCAAACCTTAAGGGTGGGCTTTTAAAGGAAGCCTTTCCTGAGAGCAATATGAAGGCCATTGTTGATCTTTTGTCCTACAAATGCTAGAGCTCTGCTGAGCTTCTGGCTTCACTAGTTTGTGCCAATGACTCGAATGGACTTCTGCTTACAGATATTACTAGAATCAGACAGAAAAAAGAAATGCACAGCTGCTGGCGAGTTAAACCACAGCAGTTTCCTTTCTGGCAGCTGTAGAAGGTGGTGGTGTGGTGCTCCATTCAGTGAATCGCAGCTCATGGGTTTTTTTTTTTTTTTTGTAGAAACTTTATCTGAAGTTCACAAAAGTGACAATTTTTGTTGCTATACAGCAGCACAATGCACTTCCCTGCTGTACAATGACATGCGATTCTGTACAGTGTGCTGCAATAACATGCAGCATGTCTACAAGGAAGAGGAAAAAACCTACGCTAGAAAATCTATGTTTAAACAAATCAATGGCTGCCGATGTTCATCACAACGTGAAATAGTAGAAGAGCGGCCATTTTTTTTGTTGAAATCACATGTGGGCTGAAGGAATACAGCCTATGGCTGGATAATGAAATCCAAAGCTTTGATAAGGATGCATTGCAATTGCATCAGGTTTGACTTATCAGTAACAGCCTGCTAGACCCACATGCTATAAGACTAAGGGGTCCACGATATCTGGTAAGTGTGCTTGCTCTTGGGGAGTGGAACACTGAACACTGCATGAAATATTTAATAATTTCAGCACCTTGGCACGGAAGCACTCTTATTTTGAGGATTATCAAGGAACCTTCACTGGCTACATACTTGTCAGTTTATTAACTTATTTCTGAGCACGCAAGCACTTTTGTTCCTGATTCCATTGAGGATTTCTCACTGGATAATTGTTTGTCCTATTACGTTGGACTATTATTTGCACATTGGATGTATAAGATTTTTTGTATTATATGTAATTTATGTAAGGCGGATTTACCATATTTGTTTACGCACTTTAGTCTTTGGCACATTTGGTGTATTTGTAAGTATTATAACAAGGCTTGATCATTTTATTTGGGTTTGCGCTGTGGTTCTAAATTCAGCATGTCTACATTTTATCGCAGCTCGCTGTGTTGCAGTGTGAATAGCGCACACACAAATCAATTGTTTACTGTGTGTCCTAGCAGTGACCGTCGCTTGACATCACACCGTGTGAATTACCCCCTACACATTCTGTAAACATCTGCGGATTTTGCACATCTAATACCATCTGTGAGATGTAAATCTACCATGTATTGACTTACCTGTTTGTACTCCGCTATGATAGCAGTGGTCTTCTTAATTTCCTGCTCTGCCTTTTCTAGTTGTTTCCTGAACACTTCCTTCAGCTGTTGGGAGAAAATATATTTTCATTAAACCACAGACCAAAAAGTTTTGAGTAACAACAACAGTGACGTTTTTAAAGAGGTGCTCCAGGCTCCCCCCAAAAATCGAAACATTTGCAGCTACAAATACTGCAGCTGCTGATTTTTAACATAAGGACTGTCCAGGGATCCAGCTATGTCCTCACCTGAGCCGGTTCTTCAATTGGCTTCAGGTGACGGCATCTTAAAGAATAAGTTCACCTTTCATAACATATGACACTCGTATTCAGGGTGTAACATGTAACACGTTATTAAAGGTCCGGCCCCATTTCCCGCTGTGACAGTGCTCGTCCGGCCCCATCGCTCATTCACACTCATTTGTAGATGAAAAGCTTTACAAGTCCCAACAGCCTTAGCGGCTGTCAGCTTGTAGTTCGCAATGAACTACCACAGTGCTGTGAGCGATATGGTAGTTCAAGCAGCAAGCAGATACACTGACAGGACTGCAGGAGACCTACATGGCATCAGCAAACTGCTGATCGCTGGTACAATGCTTTATAAGCTCCTGCAACAAAAAATAATAAATGCACTTTTTTTTTTACCTACAAAAAAATTTGTATTGAGTATTTTTTGTCAAAAGGTGAACTTATCCTTTAGTAAGTAAGGGAAAATGGCAGGGCAAGGATGTTGGAAGCAATAAGATACAATATTAGCTATGGCCAGCTAGGAAGAAGCAATTGCCACATGTTCCAACTAGAAAAAGTAAAAAAAAACAAATCTAAGCAAAATACTAAAATGAAATTTGTAGTAAAGCCAAGTCAACAGCATCTATCTCCTGCTAGACACAAATCAGAAGATTAGGCATTAAAATATAGCAAAGGGGTACTAATAGCACAAGGGGGACTGTAAGGCCGGTGTAACGTGAGAATTACCTACCCCGTGAGAAAAACCTACCCCTCGTCACTTCCGGCCAGGAACAGCTGAGCAGCGCAGCAGTGCGCATGCTCACAGCCCCGGATACCTAATGGAAGAGCTGAGGATCAGACTAGTGCGCATGCGCACTAGTCTGAAACGATCTCGGTGTCCGTTAAAAAAAACCTACCGACGCGGCGGTGACATAAAACAGCTGTGCTGCACTATGAGTCATCTCCGCTCCTGTCCCGGTCACTTCCCTGATCTTGGCTAGTAAATATAAAAGCGTCTGGCGGCTCCGTGATTTATCTTTTCATACAGCCGCCGCCGCTTTTATATTTAGTAGCCGAGAGCAGGGAAGTGACCGGGACAGGAGCGGAGATGACTCATAGTGCAGCACAGCTGTTTTAATGTAACTGCTCGCGTTATACAGACTGCCGTGAACCGGAAGTGACGGGGGTAGGTTTTTCTCACGGGTAGGTAATTCTCACAGAACACCGGCCATACACGGTTTGAATCTCAGCTGGTTCAGCAGGAACCAGCCAAGATTTGAACCGTTAATTAGTAGGCTGAATGTAACAAGTTAATTAACTGATCAACTTGGGTACAACCAGCCTGCCAGATTCTCTTACGATTATTACTATAATCACTGTTTTCTCACAGCAGACAATTGCTTAGCAGGAGGGATTCCCCTGTCAGCACTGTCTGTGTTGATGGGGGAATTGTGCAAATTTTTTCCCTGCAAATACACCGAATATGGCCTGCCTTGGGTAAAACTTGTGCCAAAGTATATTCTATGCCACAAAATGTAAAACTGTGGTTAGTATTTTCCTTGTATAGCCATTTTGGACTTGTGTGTGTAACTCAACATGTGGCTGTTGGGAGGAATCACAACATTCTGTAGGCCAGGAAACAAACCTATCATGGACTCTCTTATTTCAAGGGCTATACCTTAATTAATGAAGGTTTGTTTTAACTTAGCCTTATTTACATATGCGGTGCCCTCCGATCTGCATTGGATCGCTATTCATAGTAATTGACAGTTGGTGAGGAGGTGTTATATTGCATCCTGGCTGCCTGATTTAATCACTTAAAGAGGAAGTAAACCCTCCTCTGACACTTGTACCTATAGGTAAGCCTATATTAAGGTTTACCTATAGGTACTGTAAATATCTCCTAAACATGCACCGTTTAGGAGATATTTACATTTGATGCAGCCAGTGACGTCACTGGCGCATGCGCTCTGAAGGAACGGCCGATCGTGCCGTTCCTTCAGAGCCCTGTGCCGTGACCGTCGGCTCCTGTGCGCGGGAGTGACGTCACCGCGGCTCCGGCCAATCGGATGGCCGGATGCCGCGATCCCGGAAGACGGGCGACTGTACATGTCGCCCGTCATAGAGGTAAGAGAGTGGCGCGGCGAGGGCTCGTTCTAAGGTAAGTATTTGATAATGAGCTAGTATGCGATGCATACTAGCTCATTATGTCTTTCTCTTTCAGGATGTAAAAGGAAAAAAAAAAAAGTTTTTGTCGGTTTACAACCTCTTTAAGTACCACATCTGCATGCAATTGGAGGCGCCCCCATTCAGTTGAATGCTTTTACAGCTTAAGGAGTTGTTGAGGGAGGGACAGAAAAAACATTGCCCAACCATGCGTTTTTACTGCCCTGCCTCCAACCACAAGTGGAAATCAGGCCTCAGACCGCCCATACATAGTTCAAATCTCAGCCGGTTCAGCAGGAATGATAGGCAGGCTAAATGTACCAAGTTGATTGATCGATCACCTTGGGTACAACCAGCCTGCCGGATTCACTTGTGATTAACGCAAGCGGCTGCCATAGCTGCTAGCGATAATCACTATCTTCTCCCGGTGAGGACAGCTTCCACCGCATGCCCCCCAGCCAGAGCAGACAATTGCTAGGCAGGAGGGATTCCTCTGTCAGCACTGTGTGTGTTGATATGGGAATGGTGCTAACCTCTTTGCTGCAACCCAAAGTTTAGGGTTTTAATAATATTGTGGCAAAAACTGGTGAAGCCAGTGCATAATGGTGTCAACTTACCTATATAAAGCTTTGGGATTCCTTTTCAGCTATACCATAAATCATATAGCCCACAAGTCTGCTGTACCTCCAGAAAATCATATAGTGGATCTGAATGATGTATGATCATATGAAACATGGCTCCTTACCTGCGCTGTCTCCTCTTCCTGTTTACGCTTCTCTTCCTCCGTTTCTATCAGTCTCTGTTTAGTCAGGAGAAGTTCCTTATTCAATACCTCTGCCTTGTCTTCTGCCTGCCAAAAAAAAAAAACACCAATTGTCACACTAGTTTCTATTTACATTCCATAACTAGTACCATATCACAATTGCTTTTAAGTAGAAATGAAGTTGATCTTTTATATGCAAACACTTGAAAGTGTAAGTTAAAAGTTGTGCACCCATGCACACTTGCAAATCTGGGTTACTTTTTGTATTATTCATAGGCCATCCTGCTCTTGTTTGTTAATCAGCATTAGTGGAAGGTTATACAAGGATTCCCCCACAGGACGGTCTCTGTAGGAGAATCGTGTGAATAGGGAGGATCTTTCACCATCAAATCCTCCTCCTCCTCTATCAGTCACTGCTCACAGATGTGGAAAGCACACATCTAGACTGGTTGGCCAGCAGAGGTGAAGCCAAGAGGTCAGAGAATCCCCGGTCCAGCACATCAGCTAGGAGACCTTCTGAAAAGGCTACAAGGTAAAATCATTTTGAAAGTATGCACTATTTTACAATTAAAGACATTCTGCTAAAGGTTTAGGTAGGTCACCTAAATCTGATGTCTGGCATGAAAGAGATGGATCAGCCTTTACTCTGTAGATAATACAGTAGTGGTGAGATCACTCAACCAGAGGTCCTGGCTGTAACCTCCCCCATGCAAGTCCATTCCTTTCTTGGAATTTTTTGGAATATTAAAAAAGTGAAAAGTTTCCATTACCTGGCTGATAAAGTGCTAGAGGTCTCTGCTGGAAGATGTGAAAAGCTCCAATGGTGTGGCAGAAATTAACATTTGACAAAAAGATCTACATTTGGACACAGGCAGGCATCTACTAAAGCTGGAACAGTGTTGCTTTATTGAGAAATCTATATGGGCAACTGAACTGCGAGGGCAGCTACAAGTGGCTCTGTGTTCCTACTGAGGGGGACATCCTCTTCCCAGCCTAAAGTGGCCAAAAAAATAAAATAGACTGCAGCCAGACAGAGAAAATATTGTAATATTAGGTATCCACATTTCTGAATGCTGAGATTTCAGCTTTAGTATGTGCTTCTCTAACACACATCATGTCAAACCGAAGGCCCATCAGTCCTTGTCATGTGGCCCTCGCACCCAGTTGTGCAGCCAGAACAAAGCAGAGTTCCATTCCACCATCTCCAGCTCTGACCCCCTGCTCTTGCTTCCCACTGTCCCTTGTAAACACAGAAGCCTTCTGTGTTTACAAGGGACAGCTTTGCTCCCGGATCTAACAGATCCCCTGCATGCACTCACAGCAGGGACAGATCTCCAGAAAGAGAACGAGAACAATCTCTATGCAAGGTGAGGCAGAGCTGCCTACACAGGGAGGTACTAGAGCCAGGCCAGGTAGGAGACAGAGATGCGAGGAAGCTTTGGGGGCGGGGGTGGGATTGGTGTTTTACACCCTGCACTCAGCGCACCGCTAAACCCTGCACTCTGTACAAAGCACACCCCAGAACTATGCACACAGCGCACACTGCTAAACCCTGCACTCTACGCGGTGCGCCACTAAACCTGGCACTTTGCACAAGATACACTGCTAAACCCTGCACTCGGCACACAGCGCACCGCTAAACCCTGCACTTGGCACACAGCGCACCGCTAAACCCTGCACTCGGCACACAGCGCACCGCTAAACCCTGCACTCGGCACACAGCGCACCGCTAAACCCTGCACACCCCAGATACAACCGACCCTTTGAGGGCAAACATACTACTGATGTGGCCCACGATTAAATTGAGTTTGACACCCCTGTGTTAGAGAATTATACCTCCATAAGGTTCTCACAGATTTCTGGTAGAGAGAGGTTTGTTTTTTAAAGGAGGTTTGCCTGCTAAAACTGTGCTCTTCCAAGTTGGATAAATAGCAATCCAGCTTGTTGACCCATTAAAGGGCATATTGAGTCTACAGAGAGAAATTGATCCTACAATGTAAATTTCCACCGTAAAGGACATACTAATTTGAAGTGTTACTTCTATCATATCAGTGGCTCCATTTACTTTCCTCAGATGACAATCCCTCCTGATAGACTGCTGGATTCAGCCAACAATTGATGTTCTCTTCACAGCTATGAAAGCCTCTGCTCTTCCCCCAAGGTGCTGTGATAAGAGCAAAAATCTGTACACTGTCACATCTGGGAATATCTATAAATTGTCACTTTTACCAATAGAGCGCAGAAATGACACTTTGGCTTGAAACATTTATTATTGATTGTTCTGAACTTTATGAACCTACCTGGTCAAGATCGTTGCGCAGAGCAATCTTACTGGTGACCAGTTCATGTGCCAGGTCATCGTTCTCTTGCTCCAGCCTCATGCTGGTCTCTTGCAGCCGCCGGTTTTCTCTCTGTGAAGGAAGAACATGAAGACAGGATAAGTTATAGAGCTATAAACCAACACTCAGGTTATATTTTTTTAGTGGTTAGTATTGTTGCAAATAACATTGAGAGCCAAAAACATGTAACCACAACACACAGCCAGAACTAGACCAGTCCATAAATCTAGCCAGATAGCAGTTGCTTTTAACAAAAATCAAAAGAAGTTTTTCTTTTTCTACTGTCACAAACATGTAGAATCATACGGCACCAGCATGCACGATTGTGTCAACTACAGGTCACTACCGTCACTGTGGAAAAATAAGCTCCATTAGCGCTTTTCCCCATTAAGTGTCACCTATGGTGCGGTTATTAAATATTGAGGCTGCAGCTGCTGGAACATGTTACATGTTCCACCCTAAATACGAGATACATGTAACATCTTCCAAAAGGCGAACTTATCCTTTAAGATTCCACTAACACCAGCTGCAGATTACAAGGCCAGTGCGATTTGAATGTGATGCGGGAAACACGCACAGATCACATGGTTTCCTGCACTGCTGCATTAGGCTTGCCATACATGATTCGAACCGGCTGAGATTCGAGCCATTAGTGGGCAGGCTGAATGCACCAAGTTGATCGTTTGAATGCTTGCACAGCTTAAAGTGGTAGTATACTCCGCTTTTAACTTTTACCTACAGGTAAGCCTATAATAAGACCTATAATAAGGCCTATAATAAGGCCTATAATAAGGCTTACCTGTAGGTAAAGTTAATATCTCACCCTGCATGCAGCCGCCAACACCAGCGGTGCATGCGCTCTCAAGGTTCGGCAGACCTTCAGAGCTCCTTGCCGGAAAGTGAACTCGCATGTGCGGGAGTGACGTCATCACGGCTCTGACCACTCACAGCGCCGGAGCCGTCTAACCCTAAAGAGACGGTGAGGGAACATGACAGCTCCCTCAGCGGTGTCCGGGCGACCATGTGGGGACTTCGTTCTAAGGTAAGTATTTCATAATGTGCTATTATGCAATGCATACTAGCACATTATGCCTTTTGTCTTGCAGGTGTTTTTTTTTTTTTTTCCTGTATGGGGATACTACCGCTTTAAGAAGGAGTGGTTGGGGGAGGGGCAGAAAAAAGATGGCCCAACCATGCATTTTTACTGCCCCGCCTCCAACCACAAGTGGAAATCAGGCCTTAGACCGGTGCAACGTGAGAATTACCTTCCCCGTGAGAAAAACCTACTCTCGTCACTTCCTGCCAGGAACAGCTGAGCAGCGCAGCAGTGCGCATGCTCAGAGCCCCGGATACCTAAAGGAACAACTGAGGAGCTGACTAGTGCGCATGCGCACTAGTATGAAAATATCATGGTGTACCGTGAAAAAAACCTACCCACGCGGCGGTGACATAAAACAGCTGTGCTGCAATACGAGTCATCTCCGCTCCTGTCCCTGTCACTTCCCTGCTCTCGGCAAGTAAATATAAAAGCGGCTGTCGGCTGCATGATTTATGTTTTCATACACCCGCCGCCGCTTTTATATTTACTTGCCGAGAGCAGGGAAGTGACAGGCACAGGAGCGGAGATGACTCATATTGCTGCACAGCTGTTTTAATGTAACCGCTGCATTACATACAGTGCCGTGCACCGGAAGTGACGAGGGGTAGGTTTTTCTCACGGGTAGGTAATTCTCACGGAACACCGGCAATACATAGTTTGAATCTCAGCCGGTTCAGCAGGAATAATGGGCAGGCTGAATGTACCAAGTTGATTGATCAATCAACTTGGGTACAACAAGCCTGCCGGATTCTCTTACAATTATGACAAGTGGCTGGTATAGCTGGTGTTGATGGGGGAATCCCTCCTGTATGGGGGGGGGGGGGGGAGCAGGTGAAGCCGCACCTGCTGGGAGAACACAGTGATTACTGTTAGGGGCTATAATAGTCACATGTAAAATCTGACAAGCTGGTTGTACCGAAGTTGATTAATCGATCAATTTGGGTACATCCAGCCGGCCCATACATGGTTCAAATCTTGGTCAGTCCCTGCTAAAATGGCCAAGATTTTAAATGTCTATGGCCAGCTTTAGACGGCTAACTAGCGTTTTGCAAACATTTGCAACAGAGTTACACCTGTGCTAAAACAGGGGGCTTCTTCTAAGGGGTTGAACAGTTGTATCACATTTTTAGGACCCCTGGTATCTGGGCTCTTTCTGTAATTTTCCTGAAAATGTCAGAAAATAGAAGAACCTTTGAGATTGGTCAGAAAACACTCTCTCTTTCAGGCACTTTAAGAGATCTAAGCAGACTGAACCGGGTTATAGGAAGGTCTGAAGTGCTCACAAATCTTTGGGCCTCTGATAAGGAACTACAAGTCCCACAGTGCTCTGACGGCCATGCTGAGACTTGTAGTAGTAGCAGGAAGGTCCAAATATGGGTTAAATCCAATAACAGCAAAGCTCAGCACACTTATGGAACTGGTCCTGGCAGCAGCGCAGCATTGTAAACACGCAGCAGAAGGAAGCAGCAAGCGGAGAAGAATTTCACAAGCATCGTGGAGCAACTCGCCCCGGGCACTTTGTTTAGCTTAGCACAGATGTAAGTTCACATGAATGCCAGAGACAAAGAGCAGCTTTTATCACATACATCCCATTATTAGACCTGCATGTTCAATTATTCCACAAGATTGCACCAGCTTCCATAGTAGAAATGACATTAAATTAACAAATAGAGCCAATGCACTGTGTCCCTCACCACTCGCACATCAGGCCGACCCATACTTACTGTTTTATGTCTGGTGGAGGCGACTTTACTCCAGCTCTGCTAACTGGATGGACATTAATTTTCACTTGTGCATTTCCTTGCTGATAGTCAGCGAAGAGTTCTGAATTTCTATGCGACGGCTCAGCTATTTCCTGACTTGCTGTTGTGCAGGAAACTGAATTGCTATAGCTATTGCGATATGCTGTGCTTGTTGGCATTTACCAGAAATAAACACAACAATGTCTTCCTGGACAAACCTCTGCTACATTTTCCTGGCTCATACTCCATAGCAGAACAGCCATGGGGAAATTACACCAACCACAGATTCAGTGAACAAACACTTGATGCAATAACCTGCTGCAACAAATAAGAAATCACTTTAAGCCACAACAGTACAATACGGATTGTTGCTGCAGGCACTGCTCTTTGCATTTAGCGCTATGCACTTTGCATAGATTTATTAAACAAAACCTTTTGTTTTGTGGGGTATTTACTTTAGAACTTCATTCTGCACTACCTCTAAAATGATAGATCCACACCCTAAGAGGTGGAGAGCTTATAAATAGTAGCAGGAATTCCATGGCTTGTTAATCAGTGAATGTATTACTTAGAGCCGGGGTGAAAAGTTGAAGTATTTGTGTCACCAGAGGTCAGGTGCATTTTTATATTTAATAAGTTGCACTTGAAAAAGCAATAGTGCGGGATATAAAACCAAACCTACTTACCTATGTGGTTGCAGCATCATCCGCTGATTGCTTGCTCTTCACTGAGCAGAGAGCAGTGGCTGTCAGTAACCAGCTCTCTGCTCTGCCCCTCCTCGCTGGAGCGCCAGCCTGTGGAGGGGGTGCAAGCAGCTGGCTCAGGCTCTTAGCGGCATGCTGAGAGGCTGAGCCAGCTACTGGTCTGAATGTGAGTGGATTCCGACATTAGTGTCGGGATCCCTGCAGAGGCTAGACCAGCTTTGTGACATCAGCTGACAGCAGGCTTTAGCTGAATCTGGGTCACAGGAGTGCAGAAACAAGCGTACTCCTGTAGCACAGAAGAGAAATATGGGCAAACCAGTTATAGTCAAATTTCTCCTTTAAAACCTTAAAACTGAAATCTGGTTGGGTCATGGGCAACACTAAGGCTACGTTCACATGTGGGCGTAGCGGATCGCAGGCAGAATCACCGCGATTCTGCCCGCGATCCGGAAATCATTGCAAATCGCAGGACGCCTGTGCGTTACCCGTGATTTGCAATAGCACCCCAAACGCTATGTGATGTTGCCGCGATTTCCGCCTGCCGAATCGCAGTAACATCGCGCAAACAAAATCGCGGGACGCATGACGCCCCAAAGAAGCTCTTGTACCTTTTTTAGGCGTCATGCGTCCCACGATTTTGTTTGCGCGATGTTACCGCGATTCAGCAGGCGTAAATTGTGGCAACATCGCACAGCGTTTGGGGCGCCATTGCAAATCACGGGCAACACACATGCGTCCCACAATTTGCATTGATTTCCGGTGATTTCACGGTGATTCTGCCCTCGATCCGTTGCGCCCACATGTGAACGTAGCCTAATTTTTTATTTCCTCCTGGGATCAGTCATAATTTACACGTCTGCTGTTCATATACCTCACAATCCACTGCCACTCTGTAGCTTTGGATGTGGAAATTTAAAGCGGAACTTTACCCATAACAACTTGACAACAAATAATGTTTTTTTTAGCAAGGAACATACATTCCACATTAAAGTGGAACTTTAGTCAGAATATTAAGTCCTGCTAGATCACTTCATGTTGGCCCATTTTTCAGATATAGCTTCTGTATGTAAAACATCAAAAATAAGTGTCTATACTGTGTAAAATCCAGTAATACACAGTCTAACAATTAGCATGTGCTGTAAATTACCTCCAGTATTGCTCCTGTTTCTTCTTGCTGGAGGCTGCCATTTTGCTGAAGCCCAGAGCCCCAGAACAGCAGTAAATCAAAGCGGAACTAAACCCATCGATTTAACAGTTTAAAAAAAAAGTTACATTCCTGGAATGTTGGGATTGCTAACTGTCACATTTGCTTGTGTCCTCAACCAAACTGTCAAACCATCAAATGGCTGGTGTCATAACTGATCATGGTGCTGCACATGTGCAGCACCATGGCAGTTGCAGATCAAACAGAAGCAGCTTCCTTGGCTGTAAAGGATAGAAGGGTTTAATTTCGCTTTTAGGCTGTCAGCAAATCGGCCTTTACAAACTCAGCAGTGCCTAAAAATAGAGAGCAACTGAGCATGTGCAGAGTAAGGTAAGACAGTGTATTACCATATATTAAACATTATAGGCACTGATTTTTTTTTATGTTTTACATAGCTATACCTGCAAAAGGACTTCATTTTATGACTAAAGTTCCACTTTAAGGCTCGCCATACATTATACAATTTTCTTATTTAATTTCCTTTAGATTTACCTTCAACTATGTAATGCAAGGGCCTGCCTGATTGCATACAAATTGAAAGTATTTCGGTTTGACCTCATATTATGGTTTTGGAAAATCTAAAAGGAAAATTGTACAAGAAAATCATATGATGTTTGACCAGCTTTAGGAACAGAACCATGTGACTGTATCGGCAGTCTGCTGTGGAAAATGTGAATGTGCTTCTCACTAAAAGAAGTCCATTCACAGTTTGCTGTAAATCCACTGTATTCATACAAGAACCAAGGTGAAGAAGCCCATGGCCTATACAACAGTATGTAAGGTGCGCTTATAAGGTATATACCAGGCTGACAGCTTTTTGGGTAAAGCTAATATTAATTTAGAAAAATGTACCCATGGGAGCAACATGATGATAATTTTAAATCAGGTGAAAATCTCTATAGGAGATTCTAAAACAGTTGCTGGAGCAGGACAGTAACCTGGCTCAGTCCCTTGTGTTGCCTCCAAGATAGAGGCTGGAGCAGGGTCTGCCAGTGCTCTTCATTTCCTTCCCTCTCCGCTAGAACATAACAAACATTCATCTTCATGGATGGGCCAGGTCATGCTGAGGCCTGTGGCAGTACAGGAATGTCTGGCTGCCATCTTATCTATGGGCATCATAATACAGTCTCGCATAGCAAACCTCTTGTCTGTGCCAGAACCCATGGCCAACCGGATTCAGAGAAAACTGCAGAAATATTGAGCTCTTATTGTTTAGCTGGATTAGAATGGTGTTGGTGATGTCTACCTAGTCTTTTACAGACATAAAAATACATGCTTAGGCAATCCAAGTGTACCTGTTTGTGGGTTTCCAAAAATGACGTGTCTACACGTCCTACCTCTTACAATGTCTATGGCCGCCATTGCAGACTAAAAAAACTCCAGGCTCCTTCAGAAAAAATTAAAAGTCAGCAGCTACAAATACTGTAGCTGCTGACTTTATATATTAGGACACTTGCCTGCCCAGGAATCCAACGGTGTCTGCACCCCAGCTGATTTTTGCATTGGCTCTCGCGTGCTGCTGCCGCCGCCACCATTATGTGTAAAGAAAAAGGGCAGTGAAGCCTTTGCGTTCCCTACTGCGCATGTGTGAATGGCCCAGGGGCAGGGAAGGAGGAGGGGGGCCAAACTTCTGGGTGATCTCACCTGTCAAAACCAGGTACCCGCTCCCACCCAGAAAGGTGCCAAGTGTGGCACCGGAAGGAGGGGGGGGGCAGATAAACTGAGCTTTCCCTTTTGGGTGGAGCTCCGCTTTAAAATACAACTAAAGGCAAAACTTAGGGTTTTACCTTTAATTTTGGATAGAGTGGAGAGGGATTAGAGCACCTGTCAGGTGAAATCTTCCAATGGGGACACTAGTTCTGGTGATCTGGGGGTCCCCAGGGGATTCCCTTACTATGCAGGGATTTGCTTTCACTCCTTGTTTTGGCTATAGGACAGGAAGTGAAGGGAAATCTCCCCATTGGGACAAAGAGGGCAAAAAAAAAAAAACTGACAGGGGTTATAACCCTTCCTTACTCTATTGAAAATGAAAAAAGTTTTGACTTAATTTCTACTCTAAATGTTGAGTCTTGAATACAATGGGATTGATTTACTAAAACTAGGGAGTGCAAAATTTGGTGCAGCTGTGCATGGTAGTCAATCATCCTCTAATGCCTCGTACACACGCATCGATTATTGGCCGTGAATTTTCGGCCAACGTCCGATCGTCCGATTTTCGGCTTGTTAGTATGATGCTTTCGACAACCGACTCCAACTTTTCTGCCGAATAAAATCTGGTGTGCAGGCTATAAAATTTTTGTTGTCCGTCAACACAACGGCCGATTTTCGGTCAGTCAGTACAGATTTCGGCAGACAAAAATCTGATGAGCAAGTAAGTGATGAGCACAGAAAGTAAACCAGCACATGACATCACTTCTGAAGTAGATTTTTGTTGGCCGAGAAAATTTGTGTGCGGTCTAGGCACATTCCAACCAACAAAACACAGCTTGGACAAAAGACGGCCGATCGGTCGGCCGATAATCGATGCGTGTGTACGAGGCATTACTTTAGCTTTGACCTGGAAGCTTGTTTCTATGCAGAGCTGCACTAGATTTTGCACACTTCCGTTTTAGTAAATCAGCCCTAAATTGTCTTTTGTAAGTAAACAGTCCTCTTTAAAACGGGGGTTGTAATGTAGTATTCATGGTACTGTTCATCTGTAATAGCCAACAGCACCAATGAGACCAAGAGGAGTTGTCCTCCCAAAGCAGGTACGTCAGGTCTGTGGAAGGTATTTGTAAATGGTTTATGAAAAGGTCACATGAGACTCCCAGGTAACATGAAATCAGCCTCGCCCCACACCCCTACTATATGGCACAGCATAGCTCACATACTGGTTTAACGAGATGAATTTACATTTGGAACCACCAAATAGTAGAATATGGTCTCAGTAATCAGGCGATCAGTTCACCAAGCATTGCTAAATAGGATGAGGCATGGCACACAGTGCCTCCTCTTATTCATTATTACCAATATCAATCTACAAAAGCTGGAAATCAGGCAGCAGGTACTGAAATAATCTATATCCCACCAGTAATGGATAAAAGCAAACTGGCATTTCTGGGCACCGTGCAGCTCTGTATATATAGACGTAGAAACAGATTGTGCCGTTTGTGACTACTAAACACAATGAAGGTGTTATCATATCAGACAAAGCCACAGCACCTTATAAGACATCATGCTGCAGGTATGCCAACAGTATTGAGTGCTTATGCCAGGATCTACGCCAGTGGTCTCCAAACTGCGGCCCTTTGCTTGCCTTTATCTGTCCCTTGAGGCATTATTCCTGCCACTGACTCCAACAATGAAGCATAATTCCTTCAACTGACACCAAAAATAGGGCATAATTCCTTCAACTGACACCAACAATGGGGCATACTTCCTTCAACTGACACCAACAATGGGGCATAATTCCTTCAACTGACACCAACAATGGGGCATACTTCCTTCAACTGACACCAACAATGGGCATAATTCCTTCAGCTGACACCAACAATGGGGCATACTTCCTTCAGCTGACACCAACAATGGGCATAATTCCTTCAACTGACACCAACAATGGGGCATAATTCCTTCAGCTGACACCAACAATGGGGCATAATTCCTTCAACTGACACCAACAATGGGGCATACTTCCTTCAGCTGACACCAACAATGGGGCATAATTCCTTCAGCTGACACCAACAATGGGCATAATTCCTTCAACTGACACCAACAATGGGGCATACTTCCTTCAGCTGACACCAACAATGGGGCATAATTCCTTCAACTGACACCAACAATGGGGCATACTTCCTTCAGCTGACACCAACAATGGGGCATAATTCCTTCAACTGACACCAACAATGGGGCATAATTCCTTCAACTGACACCAACAATGGGGCATAATTCCTTCAACTGACACCAACAATGGGGCATACTTCCTTCAACTGACACCAACAATGGGGCATAATTCCTTCAACTGACCAACAACGGGGCATAATTCCTTCAGCTGACACCAACAATGGGGCATAATTCCTTCAGCTGACACCAACAATGGGGCATACTTCCTTCAGCTGACACCAACAATGGGCATAATTCCTTCAACTGACACCAACAATGGGGCATAATTCCTTCAGCTGACACCAACAATGGGGCATACTTCCTTCAGCTGACACCAACAATGGGGCATAATTCCTTCAACTGACACCAACAATGGGGCATACTTCCTTCAGCTGACACCAACAATAGGGCATAATTCCTTCAACTGACACCAACAATGGGGCATAATTCCTTCAACTAACACCAACAATGGGGCATACTTCCTTCAGCTGACACCAACAATGGGGCATAATTCCTTCAGCTGACACCAACAACGGGGCATAATTCTTTCAGCTGACACCAACAACGGGCATAATTCCTTCAACTGACACCAACAATGGGCATAATTGCTTCAACTGACACCAAAAACGGGGCATAATTCCTTCAACTGACACCAACAATGGGGCATAATTCCTTCAGCTGACACTAACAACGGGGCATAATTCCTTCAACTGACACCAACAATGGGGCATAATTCCTTCAACTGACACTAACAACGGGGCATAATTCATTCCAGTAACAAAAATGGGGCACTATTCCTCCCACTGACACCAACTATTTCTCCCCCTAATACCAAAGATCGGTTATTGTTTATTCTCACTGGGCACAGTCCAGCCGCTCTAAAGTCTGAAGGACAGTAGAAAGTTTGGACACCTCTGGTCTACACCGACAACCTGCCCAGCACATCACAATACATCCTTGTATTGGACCATTTGTCTTCATACACAAGCAATAAATACAAACTAATTTGAATCAAAGAACTGCAAAACAAACCTATGGATTTGATCCTGAAGCAACCAATTTGTCAGCTCTGATAGGCAACTGCCAGATCTGGTTATATTGGTCAACCAACTTTCCTTTCGCTTAGTTTTTATTCGACATTCTTGAGGTCTTAAAAAGAACTCCAGCTAATAAGCTGAAAGCTGCACCAAGCATCACACTGCAAAACAAGCCATGATAAGCAAAGCAAGCCAGAGACTCAGGACACTGGACAATCGATAGGCTTCTCTTCCATAGCTAAGCTGAGACACCTTACTTACTGCACAAGCACAGAAGCAGCTGGGACTTACCTCCTAGGCTGAGTCTCAGGATGGTCAGTGCCTACAAAGACACCAGGCGTGGAAGGAGTAGAGAGCGAGGTGTGCAGGGCTGGAAGCAGGGAGGAGGTGGCCGGCTGTTTCTCAGTTACTTCCTCATGGCAGAAGGATGAATACAAAGCTGTCTGATCAGATAACATAGAAGTCTCTGCTGTCTATCAGGCTTGCCCATACAGAAACCTCCAGCTCCACAGCAGGTCACAGCATACCTTGGCAGACAACTGCACAGCTCCAGGTTGGAACATGTACAGCCCTGCCACAAGCAGGTACAGATCTCATATCAGGTGTGATCGTTGCCTGTCTTCTGAGCCAATGGGGCTTAGCACTGTTCCTCAGGCTTTGATGCACTCCATTACATGAAGCTTTTAGTGGAACAGAAAGACACATTCAGGGCTGGTTCACACCAGATGCAGTCCAGTACATTTTTACATCTCCTTTAAAAATGTATGCACAGTGTTTTCCATGTATTCCAATGTCCCCAGTTCACACCAGTGCAGTGCGTCCCAGTGCAGCCAACAAAAGTAGAAACATGCTGCATTTTTTCTCTATGAAACACAATCTGGAACGCAGCAAAAAGCACTGGAACACACAACCTCAATTGAGACTAAAAGAAAGGGGGAAAAACCGCGTTGGAGTGCATCTAGACACGTGTAAACCTGCATGCAGAAATGGTGGTGTGAATCCTAAACCTAGCCAGGCATTGAAGGCTTACCTCCCAACTATCATCTCTGCTTTTCCAGAACCCAAATCCTTGTGTCCCACTTCAGTCCACAACTGTCCCTCTTAGTTCCGATGTTCAGCTCTGAATCAATATGCTGAAAAACTGTCAAATGTTTTTATATTATCCTTTGTGTAAGGGTAGATTTACATGCGTGTCTAAATCCACCATTCCTCTGAGGAGCAATCTGTGTTCAGATCGCAATTCAGAGACGGTGAGGAGGCTCATCCCCACCTGCTTTAACCCCATTTTTGCTGAGAAACGCAGCACAACTGTGTGCAGGGTGTTTGCCTGCCTGCCTGAATGGATAGTTTTTGCCGCAAGCGCGAAGCATCACGACCGGAGCATGTAAAGACCCCCTTAATAAGGGGGTGGGGGGCAATAAAAATGTGGTTCAACCGCGTATTTACCACCCATCTAAACTTTGCCTTAGAGTCAAAGGTGCAACTACAGCCATAGCAGCCCGTGTAATTACTTTGAGGTCCAGAGCTGGCCGTATACATACTGGATTATGTTAATAGCTATGAAACTTGTTTGCATGAAATTTAAACTGAAATTTGGACACAAAAACGTTTGCCTAAAAATACTCCTCAGCCATGAAGGATATACAATTTACTTTGTGTGCATCAAATGCCTTTGCAAACCCAGATATTACCTGGTAAATGTAGCAGTGACATCATCACTGTGTTGCACATAGTCTATGCAGAGCAGAGCTATGAAAAGGGGGTCAGAAACCCCTTCCCACTACAGGCTGCCTGCTGAAAAAACTACAAGAGGAGCAGAGTTTAGTTTTAATTAAGTAAAAATAATTGTCTTTGAGATGGAGATTTAGAGAGAGGTGATGAATTTGCTATGGAGTCCACAATGTACATTAGGCTGGTCATACACAGAGCGAATTTCTATTTGCTCGATTCCCCCATCAACACAGACAGTGTTGATGCGGGAATCCATCCTGCCGTGCCATTGTCTTCTCCCTGCAGGGGGGGTAAGGGCAAGGTGGGGGAAGCTGCCCCCATGCAGGGAGAAGACAATGGCAGGGCAGGATGGATTCCAACATCAACACTGTCTGTGTTGATGGGGGAATCGAGCAAATAGAAATTCGCTCTGTGTATGACCAGCCTTATGTACATTGTGGACTCCATAGCAAATTCATCACCTCTCTAAATCTCTATCTCAAAGACATTTTTTTTTAGTTAATTAAAACTAAACTCTGCTCCTCTTGTAGTTTTCTGCAGGCAGCCTGTAGTGGGAAGGGGTTGCTGACCCCCTTTTCATAGCTCTGCATAGCAGCTGCTAGCGATAATCACAAGCGAATCCAGAAGGCTGGCTGTACCCAAGTCGATCTAACGATCAACTTGGTACATTCAGCCTGCCCATTAACGGTTTGAATCTCGGCCGGTGATTCAAACCGTGTATGGTCGGCCTGATTGCTTTGCAAAATTTTTAAACACAAAAAGTAGTAATGTTGTCGATAAAAACAGTGGATTGAAGGTTTTCATTTTCTACCATTACATGTATTGGTACTGAATTGTGCCCATTTTTTCATTGTGAAGTGTGTGAAGGCCATGTTAAATTTTTTGCACTTCTTAGAATAATTACGAATTGATAAATCTGTAAGATTTCGTTTTTTCATTTGGTTCGGCTCTCAGAGAAGTCTTGGGTATATATTTGTGGGATTGTGACAGTCATAGTCTGAGGACATCGATGAACGTCCTTGAGTAACGCCATCAGTTTTGTGTACATATTACATCGTCTGAGCTCTCCAGCTTCCGGTGGCTCAGAACACTCAGTTAATGCCTTTAATTCTATTTACTGTTAAATAAAAGCTTAAAAGGGATAATAAAGCATTTTAAGTGGCTGTGCAAAGTTTATAAGAGGCGAGGTGCCGAATGATGTAACCTTTCCTGATTTTACTTGGAGGCAATCTACAGGCTGGCTGCCAGCCATTCATTTACCCTTTCATGGCAGCAGCTATCAGAATACTGATTCAAAACCCATCGTAAGTGATAATTTGTCTCAGAAAACAGCTCCATTTTAACATTTATCTGGATTTTAGACACTGGCCCCCAATTTTGCACTGTGTTTGAAGGAAGAGCTGCTTTTTCACTGTCAGCTAATGAGATTGGCTCAAGCATGTTTGGGGTCCCACCGGCCCAATCCCGCCAGTAGCCCACACTGCACACAGATAATCACATGCAGTGAGACATTTCCCGATTTGTGCAGCTGTAGACTAGGAGATGTCTCCGTGCCTGTGATTAGCAGTGTGCAGTGTCGGCTTCCTGGCGGGATTGGGCCGGTGGGACCCCGCCCACGCCCATCAGCAACTGATCATTTATTGTTTTTAATGTTCTCTGTCTTGGGAACAATAGGCCCAAATCCAGCCAAAACTATAGTTATGGATGCAGTGGAAATGGTTAAACTTCTGTCAGGCTTGTATTCAAAACTAAATCACAGCAGGGAGATTTTGCCTCACTTCCTGTCCAGGTTACAGGCTGGCATGTGGAAAGAAAGTAATAGGAACTATTACCATTATTTATTGTATTTCATTTTCTCGGTCTTGATGAACATTAAGCCCAACTGCAGCCATAACTATAGTATTGGATACAGTGGTGAGGGTGAAACGTTTGTCAGGTTTGTATTCAAGGCTACATCACAGCTGGGGAGATTTTGCCTTACTTCCTGTCCAGGTCTCAGGCTGGCATGTGGACAGGAAGTGATAGGAACCAATGTGGGCAAACACTGGAACACAAATTAGAAGAGGAAGAGAGAATTAGAGCCTCAACCAGGTATGTGTTAAGACTACTAATATCTGTAAAGCACAGATGGTGCCTGGTTTTACCCACAACAAGCTTGCAAAGCTCATATTTGAGACCATTTTTTCCTCCCATTTAAGAAACTCACATAAAAAAAAATTCCCGCCACGTGACCTTTTTTTAAACATCTCTTCCACAAAAGACAACTGGTGATCTACCATTGCAGTCTGGGCCTGCTGCCTTGTAAGGTTGTCATCATGAATCTGCCGCTGCATTCTTCAGGACCTGTGAGCACCCTGCCAATAAAAATCCAATGGCAAGTGCCCACATCGCCGCAAAGTAACCCAGCCCCCCAAGCTTTGCAGTTCAGAAGACTTGGGATCCAGCATGTCACATGTACAAATATAAATATTTGGGCAATCAGTTTTTAACTGCCGGTGGCTGTGTGGTAAAAGGCCTGGAAATCAGCTTTCAGAAATGTCCACTAATGCCTCGTTTCCACTGAGCGGAACGGTTCGGGTCGGTACAGTTTGGGAGGGTTAGAATGGTCCGGTCTATTCACTTTCCACTGCAAGTCGGGCCACCAGGGACCATGCGGTGTTTACACCAAATGAGGCGTTTGTTTTGCTCTTTCATTTGACGTGAGCATTGAAGTTTTCCTGTCCGCCAATCAGTGGAATCTACCGTGTGACGCCAGTAGCTCCGCCCTAACCGTACCGTACCCTTTCCTATGGCCCTACATCTGAAGCAGGACCAGGAATGGTGCGGTTTGGTTCGGTTGTATGGGCCACTTTCATAATGGAAACACTCAAATTAGCGTACCGTACCGAACCAACCCGAACTGATCCGCTCAGTGGAAACGAGGCATAAGTGGCTACTCTTTCTTCTCAGAGTCCATAATATGAAGACAATGCAAGCTACAAAATCCAGTAAGGGGCAGCGCAGTCTCTTGCGAAATCCTTTAAACCAGCTGAACTGTATATACACACTGTGGCCACTTTATTAGGTACACCTCATTAACGCAAATATCCAAGCACCAAACCATGTGGCTGCAACTCTACACAAAGCATGCAGACATAGTCAAGAGATTTAGTCGTTTTTCAATCAAACGTTAGAATGGGCTATGTAAGTTTTACCATGAAATAATTTGCATGGTTGTTGAATCATTTTTGAAATTGCTGATCTCCTGGGATTTTCACACTGTAGAGTTTACAGAAAATGGTTTGAAAAACAAGAACTATCCAGTGAATAGTTGTTATTGTTTGATCAAAAATGCCTTATAAAATGAGAGAGAGAGAGGGGTCGGGAGGGAGGGAGGGAGGACTGAAAAGACCCTCTAAAAAACAGGAACTATACAACTACTCATGTAAACTCTGTAAAAAAACACAAGGACAAACCGAGCCTCTGAATGTATAATGGCTTAAAACTTCAAGAAGTTTAACTATAACAACAGAAAAGAAGGCTTTAAGCCTAGTACACGCAACAAATTTCCACCGACCGATCGTCCATCTTTTGTCCAGAGTGGTGTTTTGTTGGTTGGAATGTGCCTAGACTGCACACGAATTTTCCCGCATGACAAAATTCTACTTCAGAAGTGATGTCATGTGTTGGTTTGCTTTCTTTGTGTTCTTTCTTCTCTGAGCATGCCTAGTCTTGCTCATAAGATTTTTCCCTGTCGAAATCTGTACTGACTGCACGAAAATCGGACGTGTTTTGACGGAGGACAAAAATTTTATATCCTGCACACCAGATTTTTTTCGGCCGAAAAGTCGGAGTCGGAAGCATCATACTAACAAGCCGAAAATCGGAGGATCGGTCGTCGGACGAAAATTCCCGGCCGAATTTCGACGCGCGTGTACGAGGCTTTACAAGTGTCACCTAACAAGGAAAATACCTACAGCGGGCATGGGATCCACAAAAGTGGCCATATAAGGCCTCTTGCACACAATACTCCTGTTTGAGCATCTACTTTTTCCAGACGTTTTCTTTTGCATGTATTTGCGCGTATTCGTGCGTATTTGCGTGCATTGAGGCTTAAATTACTGACCAAAAATGCAGATTTTTCTATTTTGTTCTTACTGAAAAATGCACAGCGCTTGTGTACGCGCATGTGTGCACAGGCACATTACAATTAATGGGCTGTATTTTAGCTAAGAAAAAAAAAGCTGTACTGAGCTTTTTCAAGCTGCGAGATGCTCAAACAGGAGTATCGTGTGCAAGAGGCCTAAAGGACTGGAACCTCATTGTCTATGTCTAGTCAGGAATCTCAACATGTAGACATCAGGGTCATAATTATGAGAGATGGAATAGGAGATTCACAGCGTGAATATGTGGCTGGCAAAACTTTGGGATCTGGGTGTTTAAATTTAGCCAGGGAGAATGGTGAGAAGGATTCTGGTATGGTGCCAAAACTATGCTGCAAAGAATTTGCTTTCGGATGTCAAAAAAGGGTCTTACTAAAGCCTCGTACACACGCACCGATTGTTGGCCGACCGATTGGACGTCTTTTGTCCAGTGTTGTTGTGTTGGTTGAAATGTGCCTAGACTGCACATGAATTTTGTCGGCCAACAACAACCAACTGCAGAAGTGATGTCATGTTCTGGTCTACTTTTCGTGTGTTTTTTCTTCTCTGAGCATGCCCAGTCTTGCTCAACTGATTTTTGTCTGCCGAAATCTGTACTGACTGAGGAACAATCGGCCGTTCTGGTGACGGCCAACAAAATTTTTATAGCCTGCACACCAGATTTTGTTCGGCCGAAAAGTCGCAGTCGGTTGTCGGAAGCATCATACTAACAAGCCGATAATCGGCCGATCGAGCGGCGGCCGAAAATTTGCGGCCAACAATCGGTACGTGTGTACGAGGCTTTAGAGAAGAGGTGTACCTAATAAATGGCCACCAAATATAAAGCATCCCAAAAGTCGGCCATTGCAGTAATTTCCCAGGTATTTAGGTTTGCAGACCATTAAACAGATATCGGAAGGAACAAAATAAAGCATGCTGATATTAAAAACTTTATTTATATTTACAACAGTTTAACATAATACTAAGGCATTTCAAGGAGTCCAAGATGGCTCAGTCAGTCACAGGTCACCACATGTTCTCCTTCGATGCTTGTGTGAAGGAGCCCATGAAAGTGCAGAACACAGTGTGGGAATGATCAGTCAGGAGCCCAGTCACATAGCGTAGAGAGAGTTTACAAGATAAAACTGAAAGAAAAGGAATATTTTAACTGTTTACCATGCAGGTCATCTCCACTCATCAGAGGCAGCCATTTCTTAAGGCTCAGACAATTGTTTTGGTGAATATAGCATAAATCAGGCCTATGCCATATAAAGAATGCCCATCCCAATGTGTACAGCTTACTAACAGCACTTTAAAACCCAATATTCAAGAAATATTGCTCAACCCGCTTGTAAAACAAAAAAGACTTTATATTCAATGGCTGTACTTTACAATGATTTAAACCTAACATTCCTTTTAATTATCCTCAAACCAAATTAATTAAAGGGATGATTTGAGCATATCATCTAAATCTGTTTAGCTAAATTAAATAAAATGCTCAGAGGTCTGTTAGACATGGCCGGCTGGACAGCTAATCATAGTCATGGTGAGTATATCATTAACAATGAAGCCTTGCCTGTCTGTAGAAAGGCCACATTGTGGAGTAATTACAAGGAAAACACACCATAGAACCCTCACTGCAAAACAGGGACCTATAGAAAAGAGTAAAAATAATACAGCAGACTGCCCGTCAGGCCACATTATAGTCAACGCCTGATTTCTTGTATTTCCATAATTCCTGACTGCTCACATTTGTGTGCTTCCAGACTCTTGTTGCATTTCCCATAATATATTATAATCTAAGGCTGGGTTCTATGCAGACTCAAGTGCAGTTTCCATTTAGCATTTCAGGCGCTAATTTGACACTTAAATTGCACCTGAACTGGACTGAAAAACACACAGGACCCTTTTTTAATTTGCACCGCAACCGGGTCGCATATTTGTGAACTGTATCCACTTGAAAGCCGGTCTGGTTCACATATAATGCAAATCAAGTGCAATTCAAAACGCATCCGATTCACAGCCAATCCAGAAGGGAGAGTGAACCCTCATAAGGAGTGCTCCCACTCACATAAAGGAGGAGCACAGGTGTGCAGACCCAGGAACACATATGTATAAATCACCACTAGAGAGTCATTGAGAAATGTATGACATTGTTATATGGTTTAAAGGCTAAGTTCACCTTTTGGAGCATGATGTTCTACATTACACCCATATTTAGGGTGTAACATGCCCTCCCCAACACAAACACAGTTTCAGCAATATGTGAATGAGAGAACTAGAAGTCCCATCTTTCACAATGGTAGACAGCTTGCATTTGTCAATAAACTGTAATGGGACTGATTAGTGTGTTCACAGCCCATTCACAAGCCCTATAGCTTTCTGACAGCTCGTACAGAGGTATGGGCTGAAATCGTGGGCAGGGCCGCTGATAGGGAGGGACCACCAGCCCTCTTGTAGGGGGCCCGTGCACACAGGGGGGCCCACACAGAGAGGGGGAATCGTGATGGACAACAAATACAGAAATCTTCCTCCAGAACCTGAATCTGATCTGTCCCTCTCCCTGTGATCAGCTTTTATCTGCTTAGAAAGAGATAGTTGTCCCTCACTAATCCCCCTCCCTGTGTGGGCCCCCCACCCAGCACTGGCTCTAATATTATCTCTGCTCAGGAGTTTATGTGTAACTTTGTTTCTCTCTCTCTCTGTCTCTCTGATCACTGAGCTCCAACTGCACAGCCTGTATATTTTTCTCATCTCATCTTCATTTTTATGTAACATAGTTTTTTTTTTTTTTAGATTTTGCAGGAATTATGTGAGTTATGTTATATTTGTGTCTGCTAATATTGATTTTGTTGTAATTTTAGCTAAATATATCTTTAATATTTTCTTGAGAGGGCCCTGCCAGGTAGTCTGTACGGGCCCCGCAATTTCTAACAGCAGCCCTGGCTGTGGGGCATGGTTGCAAAGCTTAAACACTGCACCCAAGATTCACTGTTCATGGGTTCAATGCTCAACAAGAAAAAATAATAAATGCACATTTTTTTTCTGCAAAAATATGTGCATTTATTATTTTTCCCAAAAGGTGAATTTTTCCTTTAACTCTCCAACACCCAAACAAGTGTTTGGTGGACTGCCCCTTAAAGCTCCTACTGTGCACATAGTCAGGAGCTTTGTGGTACTAACTTTGCCAAAAAAAGAAACTGCCTCCAAAGACTGATACATTCATCTCCAGCAAATCTGAAAAAATATTTCATGTCAGCAAGCAAATTTAAGTCTGTTCATAAAACGTCCACTATCCTGAATTGAGGAATAATCCATCAATTTATGGGATGTGTGATGGATTGAGACATGTGAACACCTTTTGTTATAAAAAAGGCTTTACTGTTCTATGCACTGGTTCAGCGCAGGGTTCTTTTCTTCTCACCATATCTATTTTGGTTATCTGGTCGACCCCCAAGCCCTATTCCATAGAAGCCATGGTTTCCATACACAGCACAGATGGACAAAAAGTCTAAAATTGCTGTATGCAGTTTGCAATAAATGTCTCTAGCTCTACTAGGGCTCTAAGCTCTACTGTGTACCAGCAGTTTCCTCTTATTTTTAGAATTTGTGATGATGAAATGAGACATGTGAATATCTTCAGTTTTAGGAAGGCTTCATTAAGCTTTGCACTAGCTTAGTAAAGGGTTTTTTGGTCCAATTTATTCCTTAACCTTTATAGTTACATATTGTCAGTTTCCCCCAAACAAATCCAAATGAATACAAGATATAAACAAATCTTACATAATTGTGTGGCAATAAGACCTAACATGTAAGGAAAACAATTTGCGCTGCAGGTCATCAATTAGGTAGACTGAGAGTTCAGTCTAGTTTTGTAGAGTTCTGTCCATTACACGGAGTCATAATGACACTGCTAATGTCTTACAGTGGGGGAAATAAGTATTTGATCCCCTGCAGTTTTTGTAAGTTTGCCCATTTACAAAGAAATGAAGGGTCTCTAATTTTTATCATAGGTGTATATTAAATGATGATATATAGAGAATTCCGGGCAAATGGATGTAATTAAGCTAGTTGTTGGCTGCAGCCTACCCAAAATATAGGTAAACTATATCTAGAAAATAGGAATAAGTAGGGTATGTTGGCGCTGCCAGTCTTTATATTAAATGTATGGGAGAAAAATATATCTGATAATACAGAACAAAATATGAATGGTGACTGGTTATAATGTATGTTAGCCCAATCAATGGTACAAATACGTGAGAGAAATAATGGTCCTTATAAACACCAAATGTTTCCAATAATAAGCCACAAATATGTCACAGATAATTAATGGTAAACAATTGACACTGATAAATAATTGATGTGTCTCCTGATGACGTCATTTTGATGACGAAACGCGTAGAGCGTAGGCACGTCAGTTCCGCCCTGTGAGACGCACATCCGGTCGGTGAGGCGCACGGCGTTTCCGGAAACACCGCTACACGAGGGGTTCGCGGTCCCTACTCACCTACGGATGCTGTGTTATGATTTTAAATGTGAGTACTACCTGTATATTTGATAATAAATGGAAAATCTAAACGGTACATCACTATATTAGTGTTTTTTATCTATATACCCTGGATACCGTTTTTGAACACTTTGGAGAGCTGCCTTTGCGATACCCTATATTACATACCGCTTGCTTACTTTAACCAAAAGAGGGAGGAAGTGAGATTTACCCCAGGAGGATTGGAGAGACCTATCGAGATCCATTGAAGGTTTTACCCCATATACTCAACGCTGGTTACCCCTGTAGGGGTGCCGCTCTCTGGTGAGTGCGGGCTATATTGAGAGGGCAGCATGGATTTTCCTCACCCGGCACCCACATCTTGAATCCACCACTGGGACTCACTCCTTCCATATAAGAATTTATTTGGCACCTTATTATACACTATTGCTGCACTTTTCTGGAGGATCATCATATTGATCTTACTTTGTGGACTTTTTTCACCAGATATTTATTACAGACTATATTAATCTCTTGTCTTATTTTAAAACTTATATTGATTTATCCCACCAATTATTTACACCATCACCTTGAATTTTTATGAGATTTTATATAATATTTACTTTGCACAACTCACTACATTTATTTATTTTCTAATTATATTCTCTCACCCGGATATCCATATCCACTACTTATTGGGTAATCTTTTTAGAGGAATAACCTCTAGTGAGTGGTATACACCACTCAGCACCTTTTTTTCACCTGTATACTTGAATATTAAGAACATCACTTGGATATCCTTTAATTCTTTGTCATACAACACTGGCACTGCCACCTAGTGGTTGTATTATTTATTGCACGAGTCACTTTAATTTTTTACCTTTATAATATTCACTTGATTATTACATGAATTGTTTGCACCTATTTACTGTTTACAGTTTTTCAAAGCTATATATTTTTTTTTTTATCTATTTTTCATCAATTATTTATCAGTGTCAATTGTTTACCATTAATTATTTGTGACATATTTGTGGCTTATTATTGGAAACATTTGGTGTTTATAAGGACCATTATTTCTCTCACGTATTTGTACCATTGATTGGGCTAACATACATTATAACCAGTCACTATTCATATTTTGTTCTGTATTATCAGATATATTTTTCTCCCATACATTTAATATAAAGACTGGCAGTGCCAACATACCCTACTTATTCCTATCGTATATTAAATGATAAAGACAGAATATCAACCACAAATCCAGAAAAAAAAAACGATATAAATTATTCTGGCCATTGAAATGAATTAATGCTCAAGTGCTTGACGCACCTAACATGAACGAGCTTTTAGACACGTCAAGCATTTCTTTCTGCAAAAACACTGCTGCTTCCAAAAACGCAGGCAGTAGGGTTTTTTCTGCCTCTAAATGCCTACATGTGCATGGACATAGGCTAACATGGATTGGCGTTTAGAGGCAGAAAACAAAACGCCAGACACCCCCTCACAGACGCCCCCTTCAGAGGACAGCTGTAAGATTAATGGTGACTCCTGGGCCACCTGCAGCCCTCTAAAGCCCTGGCCCACCTGAGCTTGGCCCAAATATACATTTTATTTCAGCTTTTCATTGTAGATTACTGAAAAACGTTAATACAGCTTTATCATATTACATGGCAAGACTGACCATTATGTGAGAAGACATGATGGAAGACATTCATAGAATTAAAAAATTGTATTTGGCAAATTTTATAAGATACTGTAATGTGCATGGACTACATGCAAATGACAGTAACCATAGCAGTTGATTGTAGTTTTTCTGGGTTACTACACATGTATACAGATGATGCACTTTGCAAAGCCTTATAGAATATGCCACAAAGTATTGACTTGGCCTACGTGTCCACCACAACAGCACCGATAAGCTCAGCGGTGCTCCATGTAGTGAGTCACGTGCTTCTCCTGGAAGTATTGGGTATTTTCTTTGGCACCCAGTGCTAAATGGAGAAGTGGGGGAGAGAAGGAAATGCAACTCTATCCCAGAGATGGGGAGAATTAAATCAAAACCGTTACCTTGCCCTTAAAGGGAAAAGCATAAGTTTGCTTTATGTAAAGTTCCGACCACATGGCAGACTAATAAATTACCACTCAGACCATGCGTGGATAGGTATGGGATTGCTGTGGACATCTTTACACATGAGGGTTTGTGATTTAGTACATGAACAGTGAAAACGGAGATGCTATATACAATAAAGCAATGCAAACCGCAATTGCTATATGCAAAGTGTTGTAACTAATGACCACCAAATTTAGTTTAGCTGCATCAGTACATGGCCTGCTGTGGATTTTTAGGCTTTTCACAAACTCATTGCCCTGTCTTACTATTCTTCTCTTTCAGTAACATACATAATGCCATTAAACAGACCACTTACAGCAACATTCTTGTGACTCTCATTTATTATGAGGATGTATCAGCCCACCAACTGAACCAGGACACAAAGCTGGTACAATGTGTCTGGTGTGGCACAATAGCCAATGCCAGGTTAGTATAGACATCTTATAATATAGTAAATGATGGACTGCCCTCAAATACAGTATCTCACAAAAGTGAGTACACCCCTCACATTATGTTCGTGTGACAATACTAAAGAAATTACACTTTGTTACAATGTAAAGTAGTGAGTGTACAGCTTGTATAAAAGCGTAAATTTGCTGTCCCCTCAAAATAACTCAACACACAGCCATTAATGTCTAAACCGCTGGCAAAAAAAGTGAGTACACCCCTAAATGACAATGTCCAAATTGGGCCCAAAGTGTCAATATTTTGTGTGGCCACCATTATTTTCCAGCACTGCCTTAACCCTCTTGGGCATGGAGTTCAGCAGAGCTTCACAGGTTGTCACTGGAGTCCTCTTCCACTCTTCCAGGATGACATCACGGAGCTGGTGGATGTTAGAGACCTTGCGCTCCTCCACCTTTGGTTTAAGGATGCCCCACAGATGCTCATTAGGGTTTAGGTCTGGAGACATGCTTGGCCAGTCCATCACCTTTACCCTCAGCTTCTTTAGCAAGGCAGCGTTCGTCTTGGAGGTGTGTTTGGGGTCATGTTGGAATACTGCCCTGCGGCCCAGTCTCCGAAATGAGGGGATCATGCTCTGCTTTATTATGTCACAGTACATGTTGGCACTCATGGTTCCCTCAATGAACTGTAGCTCCCCAGTACCGGCAGCACTCATGCAGCCCCAGACCATGACACTCCCACCACCATGCTTGTCTGTAGACAGGACACACTTGTCTTTGTACTGCTCACCTGGTTGCTGACACCATCTGAACCAAAAAGTTGATCTTGGTCTCATCAGACCACAGGACATGGTTCCAGTATTCAATCTCCTTAGTCTGCTTGCCTTAAGCAAACTGTTTGTGGGTTTTTGTGCAGTATCTTAGAAGAGGCTTCCTTCTGGAATGACAGCCATGCAGACCAATTTGATGCAGTGTGCGGTGTATGGTCTGAGCACTGACAGGCTGACCCCCCACCCCTTCAACCTCTGCCACAATGCTGACAGCACTCATATGTCTATTTCCCAAAGACAACCTCTGGATATGACGCTGAGCACAAGCACTCAACCTCTTTGGTCGACCATGACAAGGCCTGTTCTGAGCGGAATCTGTCCTGTTAAACCGCTGTATGGTCTTGGCCACCGTGCAGCAGCAGTTTCAGGGCCTTGGCAATCTTCTTATAGCCTAGGCCAGTGATGGCGAACCTTGGCACCCCAGATGTTTTGGAACAACATTTCCCATGATGCTCAACTACACCGCAGAGTGCATGAGCATCATGGGAAATGTAGTTCAAAAACATCTGGGGTGCCAAGGTTCACCATCACTGGCCTAGGCCATCTTTATGAAGAGCAACAATTCTTTTTTTTAGATCCTTCTTTGCCATGAGGTGCCATGTTGAACTTCCAGTGACCAGTATGAGAGAGTGAGACCGATAACACCAAATTTAACACACCTGCTTCTCCATTCACACCTGAGACCTTGTAACACTAATGAGTCACATGACACCGGGGAGGACAAATCGCTAATTGAGCCCAATTTGGACATTTTCACTTAGGGGTGTACTCACTTTTGTTGCCAGCGATTTAGACAATAATGGCTGTGTGTTGAGTTATTTTGAGGGGACAGCAAATTTACACTGTTATACAAGCTGTACACTCACTACTTTACATTGTAGCAAAGTGTAATTTCTTCAGTGTTGTCACATGAAAAGATAGAATAAAACATTTACAAAAATGTGAGGGGTGTACTCACTTTTGTGGGATGCTGTAACTGTATAACTGTACTGCGCTCCACTGAAACAAAACATCCAGAAGCATACAAGTAAAAAATAAAAAAAAGGTCCCAGCTTGGGCTTTGCGTGCTATACATCATAAAAGATTATATGCATAAAATTGGATAATGAAGTAAATGTATTGACACAAAGTACACATGTTGCTGCAAGAGTGAACAAATGTCAATTTTTAGAGGCACTGAACCCGTTAAGAACTTTGAAGAAATTGGCCATAAGTGATTATTTTATTACTGATCACCAATGTTCATAAAACACAGTGGCCGGCTGTCATTAAATGTTAGTGGTGTTAGCTGCCTGCTTTCTAGCATCTGTCCAGTGTTGGGGTGCTGTAACACACAAACCAATCAGGTGCCTGCTTCAGCATGGGCATTCCAGCAAATAACAAACAGGATACAAGTATCATGGGTACGTTACAGTGCGTGCTGCTCCAATTAATGTGTACACGTAATGAATTTTCTAAATGTATTACCTTGTATCTCTCTATTGGGTCTTCCTGTTGCAGTTGACTCTCTCTCATTGCCAAATATTCCTTCTCATACTTCTTCAACTTCTTTGTAGGCACCTGAAAAACAAAATTGTATTACATGTAATGTTACAAGCTTGCCACTAGAGGGACTTCATGCTTGAAAACAGACTTCCGAAAGAATAACTTTGCCCACCAGATGGCAGAATCGACCTCCTAAAAACAGAGAACACCTGCTCTTTAGCCATAGCAACTGGAAGGGAAAAAAAATGTTGCAATAGCTTTGCAGGCATTACAGTTATTTCTTTCACTACTATGTTTTTGCTGTAACAAGCATACACCCTTGCAGTGGCGGCTGGTGAAGTTTTAAGATGGGGGGGCGCAAGACCCCGCCCTTCTATTTTGGCCCCTCCCATTTCTCAGAAGCCACACCCCTTATAGACCCCACCCATTTTGTCCCCTGTATTTTGCTTGCGTGAACCAATTCTCCCAATATATCACATATTAAGGGCTCCATCAGTACTAGTATATCCCATAATAGGGAGCAGGGGCCCTATTATGGGATACACTGACAGAGTGGCACAAACCCCACAGTACAGGCCCCTTGTACAAACCCCACAGTACAGACCCCCTAGCACAGACCACACAGTACATGCCCCCTTTCAATGCAGTGACCAGCGTACATGCCCCCTTTCAATGTAGTGACCAGCGTACATGCCCCTTTCAATGTAGTGACCAGCGTACATGCCCCCTTTCAATGCAGTGACCAGCGTACATGCCCCCTTTCAATGCAGTGACCAGCGTACATGCCCCCTTTCAATGCAGTGACCAGCGTACATGCCCCCTTTCAATGTAGTGACCAGCGTACATGCCCCCTTTCAATGCAGTGACCAGCGTACATGCCCCCTTTCAATGCAGTGACCAGCGTACATGCCCCCTTTCAATGTAGTGACCAGTATACAGGCCCCCTTTCAATGTAGTGACCAGTATACATGCCCCCTTTCAATGCAGTGACCAGCGTACATGCCCCCTTTCAATGTAGTGACCAGCGTACATGCCCCCTTTCAATGCAGTGACCAGCGTACATGCCCCCTTTCAATGTAGTGACCAGCGTACATGCCCCCTTTCAATGCAGTGACCAGCGTACATGCCCCCTTTCAATGCAGTGACCAGCGTACATGCCCCCTTTCAATGTAGTGACCAGCGTACATGCCCCCTTTCAATACAGTGACCAGTATACAGGCCCCCTTTCAATACAGTGACCAGCGTACATGCCCCCTTTCAATGTAGTGACCAGCGTACATGCCCCCTTTCAATGTAGTGACCAGCGTACATGCCCCCTTTCAATGTAGTGACCAGCGTACATGCCCCCATTCAATGTAGTGACCAGTATACAGGCCCCCTTTCAATGTAGTGACCAGTATACAGGCCCCCTTTCAATGTAGTGACCAGCATACATGCCCCCTTTCAATGTAGTGATCAGCGTACATGCCCCCATTCAATGTAGTGACCAGCGTACATGCCCCCTTTCAATGTAGTGACCAGTATACAGGCCCCCATTCAATGCAGTGACCAGCGTACATGCCCCCTTTCAATGTAGTGACCAGCGTACATGCCCCCTTTCAATGCAGTGACCAGCGTACATGCCCCCTTTCAATGTAGTGACCAGCGTACATGCCCCCTTTCAATGCAGTGACCAGCGTACATGCCCCCTTTCAATGTAGTGACCAGCGTACATGCCCCCTTTCAATACAGTGACCAGCGTACATGCCCCCTTTCAATGCAGTGACCAGCGTACATGCCCCCTTTCAATGTAGTGACCAGCGTACATGCCCCCTTTCAATGTAGTGACCAGCGTACATGCCCCCTTTCAATGCAGTGACCAGCGTACATGCCCCCTTTCAATGCAGTGACCAGCGTACATGCCCCCTTTCAATACAGTGACCAGCGTACATGCCCCCTTTCAATGCAGTGACCAGCGTACATGCCCCCTTTCAATGTAGTGACCAGCGTACATGCCCCCTTTCAATGTAGTGACCAGCGTACATGCCCCCATTCAATGTAGTGACCAGCGTACATGCCCCCTTTCAATGTAGTGACCAGTATACAGGCCCCCTTTCAATACAGTGACCAGCGTACATGCCCCCTTTCAATGTAGTGACCAGCGTACATGCCCCCTTTCAATGTAGTGACCAGCGTACATGCCCCCTTTCAATACAGTGACCAGCGTACATGCCCCCTTTCAATGCAGTGACCAGCGTACATGCCCCCTTTCAATGTAGTGACCAGCGTACATGCCCCCTTTCAATGTAGTGACCAGCGTACATGCCCCCATTCAATGTAGTGACCAGCGTACATGCCCCCTTTCAATGTAGTGACCAGTATACAGGCCCCCTTTCAATACAGTGACCAGCGTACATGCCCCCTTTCAATGTAGTGACCAGCGTACATGCCCCCTTTCAATGTAGTGACCAGCGTACATGCCCCCATTCAATGTAGTGACCAGTATACAGGCCCCCTTTCAATGTAGTGACCAGAATACATGCCCCCTTTCAATGTAGTGACCAGCGTACATGCCCCCATTCAATGTAGTGACCAGCGTACATGCCCCCTTTCAATGTAGTGACCAGTATACAGGCCCCCTTTCAATACAGTGACCAGCGTACATGCCCCCTTTCAATGTAGTGACCAGCGTACAGGCCCCCATTCAATGTAGTGACCAGTATACAGGCCCCCTTTCAATGTAGTGACCAGAATACAGGCCCCCTTTCAATGTAGTGACCAGCATACATGCCCCCTTTCAATGTAGTGACCAGCGTACATGCCCCCATTCAATGTAGTGACCAGCGTACATGCCCCCTTTCAATGTAGTGACCAGTATACAGGCCCCCTTTCAATACAGTGACCAGCGTACATGCCCCCTTTCAATGTAGTGACCAGCGTACAGGCCCCCATTCAATGTAGTGACCAGTATACATGCCCCCTGCAGAGGTATGGGAGTGGGAGAGATGGGATCAGGCAAAGGGATGGCGGTGGGAGGGATGGTCATGGGATGAGGCAGAGCAGAGGGGGATGGCGGTGGAAAGGCTGGATGGATGGATGGATGGATGGTCATGGCCCATGATGACCATCCATCCAGCCTTTCCACCGCCATCCCCCTCTGCTCTGCCTCATCCCATGACTCATGGGATGAGGCAGAGCATAGGGGGATGGCGGTGGAAAAGCTGGATGGATGGTCATGGAGGACTGACAGGACAGGAGGACCACGAGGACTCACCGGTGGTGATGTCTTCTTCCAGCAGATGACCTCCGGTGGTCTGGTCTCCTCTCCGGTGCCGCCGTCACTCCCGTCCGGTGTCCACCCGACTCCATCGCCCGCGGTCCGGTCCACTGCTGCGAGTGACGTCAGCGGGGTCAGCGTTGGATGTCCTGGATGCTGTGATTGGTCCAGGCTGGAGGCTGGACCAATCACAGCCAGGAATCCACGAAGTGGGGGTTTCCAAGGAATCTGCCTTGCGCCCAGGTTACGCCCCCCACGCCCCCCAGAAGGCAGCCAATCGGCGCCTCTTCTGGGTGGTAACCCCACCCCCCCACCCCCTCCACATCGGCTGGCGGCGGCGGCGGCGAACGCAATTTTTTTTTTTTTTCAAACTTTATTGCTCGTTTTGCAATCTTTTTTTTTTTTTTATCTTTTTTTTTTTTCTTCCTTTTTTCAGGGGGGGCGGCGCCCTGGCGCCCCCTATGCACCGGCCGCCACTGCACCCTTGTAATGCAATTTTATCAAGGTGTGTCATCAAAGAATGTCAACTGTAAAACTTGTAACAAAGTGCACATTTAAAAGTATAGGGCAATATCAAACTAAAATAAATACATTTGTAAGCTGGTAAAAACAGCCATAAAATCCAATAGAAAGCGTACTGTGGCCCACACCCATATCCGGATAACATCTACAGGCCTCTCCTGATGAACTGGCAAAATTTCCATCATATGTCCATGGGTAGTCTCCGATTGCGACCAGCAGGAACAACCCATATATCACTAACCCACTTTAATAAAACATAATTAACATACTGATACAGATTAGAGTGATAACAGCTAAAGTCAGGACCTGCTGTGAACAACATGGGCGTCATATGTCCCTATATAATGTTTAAAAAAGTATTAAATCCCTTGTAAAATGCACTGATACCATGGCCATGCCTGGGATCCATTGATACCATACCATGCCTGGGATCCATTGATACCATACCATGCCTAGGATACATTGATACCATACCATGCCTGGAATACATTGATACCATACCATGCCTAGGATACATTGATACCATACCATGCCTGGAATACATTGATACCATACCATGCCTAGGATACATTGATACCATACCATGTCTGGGATACATTGATACCATACCATGCCTGGGATACATTGATACCATACCATGGCTGGGATACATTGATACCATACCATGCCTGGGATACATTGATACCATACCATGCCTGATCTAAACACCACTCAAATGTGAAATGATGCCACTATGACTATACCATGCAATGTTCCTGTAAGATCCTGCAGATAAAGCCTGCTATACATGGTTCGAAATTAGTAGAGTTCAGCAGGAACCAGCCAAGATTCGATCCACTTATGTACAGGCTGATTGTACCAAAGTTGATCCATCGATCGACTTGGGTACAACTAGCCTGATGTATTTTTTACATGCGATTACTGCCAACAGGGAAGGCTTCACTATCAGTAATCATTGTGTTCTGCGGGCCGGGAAGGATACCCGCACCCCCCTTTGTTTTTTGGGAATCAAACGATTTTCTTTTCTTTCACCCATATTGGTATTGAAAATAAGAAAATCTAACCATCTATGGCCGGTTTAAAGTGTTATTAAACCCACAACATTAAAATCAGTCTGTATATGCAGTAAAGCACGCTTGGTATATTCACTGTGGAACCTAAGAAGTCAATCCTCTGCATCCTTTCTGGTCCATGCTGACCGAATGTTGTTCTGTAAGGGTCTGGCATGGAATTGAGCATAGGGAATGGCTCCGAATGTGGACACCATCTTCCCTAATAGCTTTATGCAAAGACGTACAGAAAGATACCCTTGCCTTCTTACGGATGGAACCAGATCCTTCAGGTCTTTATTGATGGCAAGAATACATTTTCCTGTATTGTGTCCTCAAGGAAACCCAGATATTCCAGATGCTGGACCGGCTGTAATGCTGACTTTGCCAAGTTCAGGATCCAAACCAGACATTCTAAGAACTGTACTGTTTGGAAAACATTTCGGCTTAGAGCCAGAGCCGATCGATCTATTAGTAATAGTTTGTCTAGATATCCTATCACTGATTTCCCTTGAGGCGTTAAGAGTGGCCAATACTGGAGCTAGGATCTTTGTGAGCACTCTTGGAGCCTGTGGCTAATCAGAAGGGCAGGGCCACAAACTTAAAATGACAGTTTTCTACTGCAAAGCATAAAAACCTTTGATGGGCCAGAAATATAGGCATGTGAAGACACGCACCCTTGATGTCTATAGATGCTAGAAATTCTTCTCCCTGTAGGGAGGCCATGACTGAACAAATTGACTCCATACCGAAAGTATGAATGTTCAGAAACTGGTTCAGAGCTTTGAGATCCAGAATAGATCTCACATCTCCGTTCGGCCTGGGGACTACGAAAAGATTTGAGTAAAAACCCTTTAATCTTTTGATCTCTGGAACCTCTGTAAACACTCTTTGGGACCCTAACTGGTCCAGAGCCAGAAAGAGAGATCTTCTTTTTAGAGCATCTGCAGGTATGTCCGACTTTACAAACCGAGGATGCAGGAACACCTGAAATGCCAGTTTGCATCCCTGCGAGATGGTGGAAATAACCCAGTTGTCCTGAATTATTTCTACCCAGACCTTTGAGAACCGTAGCATCCCCCCCCCCCCACCCGATTGAGTGGGGGCGCCTCTTCACAAGGTAGGCTTAGAGGTAGACTTGGTAGATCTCTGGGCCCAGGGTTTCTTCTGCCCTTGCCCTGAAGGCTTGGTTCTACCAGATGGCAGGGTCAACTGCCTGGGATTAGAAGCACCAGGAGTGCTGGGAATCGTAAAAGAAGGGGACGTTTGCGTTTCCTTTTAACAGGCAGCAACACACTCCCCCCCCAAAATCTTTTTGATATACTTATCCAGATCATCACCAAATAGGCTTTCTCCATTAAAAGGGAAAGCCCCAGCCAGCAACTTTTTACACTGTAATTCCGCAGACCAGCTTTTTAGCCAAAGGATTCTGCACATATGCACTGTTAAAAGAGCAAACCATGACATGCTGCATGGAGTCTTTAAGAGCATCCACTGCAAAACAAAGTGCGGGATAGATCTGTAAAATCTTCCACAGACTCTCCTTGAGAAGGAACCGTCCTGGACACTCGCTTAATATGGTCTTTTAAAGACCACTGCTGGTTATATCGCAGACCCTGCAACAGCAAAGGAGGATTTTAGTAAAGATTCCAACTTCTTATCACCTGGATCTTTAAAAACCTGGGCATTATCCACAGGACAAAATTCAACTTTTGATAACTGAAGGGCAGCATCCACAGTAGGTATAATCCATTTTTTAGTGAATTTTTCCTCCATAGGATGCAATAGTGAAAACCTTTTAGGAGGAACAAAAATCCTACCAGGATGATCCCAATCAGCATACATTACCTGATCCAAGAGCAGATAAAAGGGGAAAGCCGGAGGACTATGAGGAGGGTGTAATGAGCTTAGAGAGGAAAGAGAGACTTCAGACATCTCTAAGGGAGGAAATTTGTATCCAAACCGGACCATTTCAGTGAGAGACTGAATTAACAATCCCTGGGTTTGAGAGGCTGAGTAGGACTCCTCAGATCCTGACTCCCCAGAAATAGACTCAGCTTGATATTTTTTAGGGTCCTCCACAGCTGCTTCTTCCACATCCCCTGCTCAATCCTGAACAGGTGGTGGCTCAGGTAAGTGGGATTTATCACATTTCCTCCCTCCTTACAATGCTGCAATCATGCCAGCAATCTAACCTTTAATGCTGGCTAAAGCTGATGCCAAATTGTCTTTGGTGACGTAGGTTGCAACAGAAGGACTAGGAGTAGCTTCTATGCCTGACAACCGAAAGAGCTCAGATTGGCTAATCGCCTCTGGCTCTTCAGGGGGAGAAGACACAGAGGAAGCACGGCTAGGACCATCAGGTGGCATCACAGTGCCCCTTCCAGCTGTGACCCCCCTCCCCCGCCCTTTTTCGGTGGGACATTGCTTTTAGGCTAGACAATCTTGTGGTACTAACTTTAGTGTACTCAAGGCTTGTGTCAAGCTATACAGCTGATCAAACACAGCACTTATTATCCAAAAGATACAGAACCTGTCTGTGCCAGTAAACATACATCCACAGTGACTCACGCAACCCAGCTGCTGCTGCTCTGTGATCCCTCTAACCTCTGACAGAGGCTTGCGAGTTGAAAACTCTTGTTTAAGAATCGTACCGCTTGTGGTTGAACTGCACATGCGTGGTGTGCTACGTGGCGTCCACGTGCATGCCAATCGCGTCCAGACACGCCCCTCTTGCTCCAAGTGTACGCTTGTGTATAAATGGCGAAGATTCGCACACGGGTGAAAGATTCTTCGCTACAGACACGCCACTGAAGGTGTTGCTTGACCAGAGCTTTCCGAGGAGACAAATGCGTGGGCGCTTTCGCGCCAAGGCGAAAACAACATGCCAACAACATGGGATGAGAGCAGCTTAGGCAGACAGGTGCTTTGTCACAGCTGATACCTTCAAGTGATCAGCACAGGCTGAAAACAGAGTGTTTAAACAAACTCCTGCTGTTTTGCAAAGGCAAAGAGAAATGTTTAAACCAGAAGGTGCTTTAACATAGCTGATGCACCTACTGTTTTGCACATGGAGAGCAAACATATGTTTAAACAAACAAGGTGTAGTATGACACTGCTGATACACTCATTGCTTTGCACATAAAAAGCAAAATATGTTTAAACAAACAAGGTGTGCTTTAACATAGCTAATACACCCATTGTCTCTTACAGAGACCACATGTCACCCGGTCTGTTATCTTTTAAGGGAACAGTGCATAAAAATATTTTTACAAATATTTTGTAAAGTGGACTTACCAGTCCCGCTGCAGGATTCTGTCTTGTAACAAGAATCCAATCTTCACCCTTCACACTGAGCTTTGTCACTTGCCGACCTTCAAGGACTGGGTCCCCTTGTTTTTGAGGGGCCACTTCCTTGGACCTGTAGAGCACCCTGCCGGAGCGCCTTTGGAATTGGTTTTACCAATGGTCCGGGTCCCAGGGTCCAGTGCCTAAAAAGGAAAACTTTACAGGCAAAACCTTGTATCTGCTTTCCTAAGGCTAAGGTAAAATCCTTTTAGTCTGACTTTTTTGGGTTGATCTGATTGTTAACCCCTTAGATTCAGAGATCTTTAATCGGGGTATAAAGCATAATCTTCTTTCTTCTTTTTTGAAAAAAAAAAAAACATCAAAAAATGTGGGGTCTCTCTCTACCGTGACCAATGACTTTTACCGGCGAAAAAACTGAGGTACTTCCCGTGTAGGAGGGGTTATATAGCGGGACAGTTTGTCTGATTGGTTGCCAGTGTTCATTCACCTGAATATGGTGAATATGGTAATGAATATGGCTCTGTGTCCCGTGATGGGCGAAAAAGAAAATTGCATTTCCATGTTTCGTGTACTGTGGGGGACCAGATATAGTGAATGCAGGGTCCTGGGTTTAGTAACACTAACTTCATAACCTAGGTAAGATTTTGAAGCACGTAGAAAGATAAGCAGCAATTTTACACTTTCTTTCTTAAAGGGAACATGGTAACATAAAAGCAGGCATGAATCCCAATTTGGCTTCAAGAGTGGAAATATGCTTTAAAGAGGTCAACTGACCGTTTAAGAGTTCCAAATTTGGCTGTAAACATTTTAACACGGCCGATATTAAAGGATATTCTGTTTCCACAATCTATGAAATGTCGTCTTATGAGGCCATACAATAGCACATTGTTAGACAACTAGCTAATCTACAGTTGAGATTTAATTAGCCAAACTCAAGCTGAGCTGTCCATTTATAGGGCAGAGAAAAGTCTTGTGACGGCCTGCAAATTCCTTGTTAATGAAAGGATAAAAATAATTTTCAGAAAAAGGTACATTCAGGATAAAATGTATGAGACATCGGTCGCATAGACTGCACATTACAGGAATTCATAACCTGTGTCAGTTGTTAAACTCCTGTACTCCTGTAGCAAACAACTGATGCGACAGCGGATGACGGGGAAATTGGACAATGGGCTTGGCTTTTCCAATATGCTTCGGCTCAACTTGGAAGGATCACTCCAGATACATTGCGGCAAGAATAGGTGGTGCAGCAAATCACAAGCAAAAAAGAAGGGGCAAGTCAGCAAGAGAGGTAGTCTTTATCTGTTTAAAGGATGGGCTTAACAGGGAATGGGCCTCATCTTCCAATAAGTACCCTCAAACCATCTTCATTTAGCACACTATAGATCTTCCCTCTTTGCACTGTCCCATGTTTTCCATCACTGCATATTTGCCAAAATTTACTGAAAATATGGGGAGGAAATGCTGATAGTTTGTATGCTACACCCCGCTTCTTCTCTGTCCCCAACCCAACCCCCTCCAGGAGGACAGGACAAGCAATGGTGACACTAAGGAAAAAATGGTGACACTGACCTGCAGATATACAGTATGGACAACTATGTCCAAGTTGACACACAGCAAATGTCATCACATTTTGAGCGGCTACCAAACCCAATGCCAAGTTAGCTTTGGTACCTGGCCAGGTAATTAAAAACTTTAAGAGGAAATAAAGTCTTGAACAAAAGGACATTGAAATACTCAAATAATCTGAGTAAATGTTAAACCATGAACTCCATTTTTAACAGACTGGAATAACATCAGTGAGCATGCATTTTGAGCCTGAAGGTACATTTTTGACACTATTTTCTATTTACACCATATTTTACTGATGGCATTTTGTGTTGGCTTTCTGTATGTCAAAGAATACATCTCTGAACGACTGAGGAACTCAAATCAAATACAAGGCAAGCCACTTGGAAAAAGTATAATCTCCAATGAATTCATAGGGGTCTGAGCTGACTAATGGGCCATACACACTATAAGATTTTCTGAAGACCTTTTCCTTTAGATTTACCAAAACCATATAATATGAGGTCAAACCTAAACACTTTCAATGTGTATGCAATCTGGCAGGCCCTTGCACTACATAGAAAAGGTAAATCTGAAGGAAAAAGTCTTCAGAAAATCTTATAGTGTGTATGGCCCTTTACAGGCTTGTTTAGGGAGAGAGGGGAACCATGGACTGTAACCACTGTGCAGCACCACATGTATGCCTCTATGGGCAAATACAATTACAAACAACATTTCAGTTTAAAATGATAGATCTATCATCATGTAATCAAAGAAATAAAAATAAAGTGTCATGCTTTATTTCAAGTTTAGACAGGAGGCTACATCTGTATAGAGGCCAACGTCTTTGAAACCACCAGCTAAAACCATTTTAACCTCCTATATGTAAATAAGGCATCAATGGCTCTCAATTCTGAAGGATATATGAGAGATGCTGTAACGCTCCTGCGTTTTTAGTATAGGCTGGATTTGCAGCTGCAAAATCTCCACTCAGTAGTCATGTAGAGATGTGTTGAATACCAGATCCAACTCTCCAGGACTCATCACCGTGGTCCTGTCAGCTTCAACATACAGATATATACACACTCAATGAGATGTTCCTGGAGTGATAGGATGTATATGATAGTATGAAGGTGATGTGCTGAAGGGACAGGTGTGAACAGTGACAAGGATGGTAATCACTTGATAGGTTTTGTATAGGAGAGTTCAAGATGTTATTTAGAAATGCAGATAGGTTAGTATCGAGTATGCTAGCAGGTGGTGAGGACAGCAGATGACAAATACAGGATAGACTAACCCAGTGCAAGGATAGATAGTAGTAGACAGGAGAGCTAGCAATCTATGCAGCAGTGCAGATGATAGATGGTAGTAGGCTGAAGAGCTAGCAATCTATGTAACAGTGCAGATGATAGGATAGTATAGATAGGTAGTAACAGTCCTTAAAGTGCATAGGTAGATAGTGCAATAAGGTTATGGAGGGTTCCCCTGCGGGGTACTTATCACTTGTAATGTTAGTAGTTTAGAGAGGTCCAGTAGATGAGGAATGATCCGGTAGCGAGATACAGGGATCAGTAGCGAGGTTCCGGTCTGCTCCAGGTAAAGGGAATGGCTGGAGGTTCCGATCGAGAGACAGGCTTGAAAGCATGTGGGTAACAAGGCAGGTTGAACGAACAATGTGAGTGAGACCGCCGGCGGTTGAAATAGCCGCTCTGCGGCGCTCAGCAGTAACATCATCGTTCTTAAAGGTATATGCGTACCACCTGAAGAGAAAGGTGGGACGCATTACAGAGTAAAGTGGTGATTAAGGGTACCGGAGGTACCAGAATCTTACAGATGCTCTGTCATTTATAAAATCGGTTTTCAATGTCTTACACCTCCCTCCAGCACAACGTCTGCACTGACACATAAAATTAGTCAGTTGTTCCACCTTATGCCCCCCATGTGTCAAACCACTGCTTAAAGGTCACTTATAAATTGTATGTGTAGTAATTTCCACCAAAACTCATTCCTTCCACTGCTAAAATGGGTTTTAGGTTTTAAGTCTATGATTAAAGGAGAAATGCACTTTTAAAAAAAGGTTTTTACTCCCAGCATGCAATGAGCCCGGTCTTAAAGCATCATTATTAGTCTAAAAAATCCCTTTTATAGCAGCTACCTGCCACATAAGGTGTTTTATATTTCTATTATTTCTACTGCCATATAGTATATTTTATATACTTCAGTACACTCTTCGACACTTTTGCTTTAGTTTTATTCTCTCACCCACCGGAGGATACAGCAATTATGAACGGTTCAGAAGATTAAAGCCACAGTATGCAAAAGGGGAACCAGGCATGTACCCTGAATTACTATTATAGCAAGGCCATAATCCTACCTGTGCACAGATTTCAGAGAGTGCTACAACACTTGAGGATACAAACAACTCCCTGTTCTGGCAAGGCAAACCTTGGATTTGTATACACCTGACATCTATACCTCCAACAGCAAATCTGATGAGGAGGGAAGGCCATGGATAGAATACCAGTTTCTAAATAAAAATGCACTTGCACCTTTAAGTGAGGTACCACATGAAACCAATCAGTGGACAATTAAATCAATGTCGTAAACACAGCAAGTGTGATAACACAGGACATTTACTAATTTAACCATTAATTACCAATAACAGCAGCTAGATTTTTTACAGCCCACCTAAATTGGGTCAGCAGGAGGGCAATGGGACTTCAAAAAGGCTTTGCCTGCATTACCAAATACTCTTAAACTTCCAAGGCAGGTTGGATTACCCTTGTTGGCTGTGAGAATAATGCCTCATTCACACGTTCAGATAATCGTACGACTTATTGTGCGCAATTTGTTGCATGATACTGATATCGAATTCAACAATGTGTACTAACCGTATAATTTTTGCCGTACGATTCTGAAAAAGCTTCCTGGTTGCGTAGCTACGTATCGGATAGTGCAAAACAAAAACAATGGCAGCCAGGCTTTTTCCGGGTATTTTTTGTGCTTCTGATCATTCGTGGTCTTTATCTATCAATTTTTAGCGGACGCATACTGCACTGATTAAACGATTGTCGTTCGCTAGGCTATCGTATGACAAATGTTCTCATGTTTGTCCCTTCGGATTTTGTTGGACAAACTGTCGTGATCGGCTGTCGAAAGCTGTGTACTAACGATCAGATTATCGTGCAATCAAATCGAAAGCAATTATTTTGAACGATTATCTGAACGTGTGTACGAGGCATTACTTCCGTAATACTGGCATTTTTTAATGATGCTTTCTATAAATAAAAGGCAACATGGAGCCTGTAGTAAGCGTTCCAGCGTCTACAGCAAGCGTGTTACAAAAACTACAGATTACTGACAGCAAGCGTGTTCCAGAAACTACAGAATACTGACAAAGCGACTACAGTAGGCTGGAGCACTACACCCTCAAAAAAATAAAAAAAAAACAAAACGTAACTTAGTGTGCTCCCTTTCCACTAGACTAAAAAAATCACCATATGATGGCTCCACAGCGATCTCTGGTCTTTACACTATTGATGGCGCTCAATAAGTAGCTTTCCCTGGATGGAGCCTTTCAGCAGCCAGATATTGGTGGCCTGACCTAGATTCCAATGAAAGTAAAAAGAAAGCCTTGTTCACTTCACTGCCAACCTCAGATGGCAGCCGATACGGCTCACCCAGCCTGCAACGCAGCAATGTGGCCAGATCAGGGTGATTATCACCATAGATATAGTTATGTTAACCCTTATAGCAAAAGGCACACAGGCTGATGGAATATCACTTTTATAGAATATGTTTCAACCCAACAATCACCAAACCTCTCCTCTCCTGACTGCGGGCCTCTAAAACCTCAATCACATCCTGTACATACACTTAATTACAATTGTCCTGGCTTAGAAAGCTCATTAGAATTAATTTACAAGAAAGTATCTATGAAGATGCAATGAACCAAATAATAGGCCTGCACATTTCTATACACCTACAAAGGGCATCCTCAATCCCAGCATGCCATAGAGCAATGCCCTAAATAAACATCACACTGAAGTTGGGGGGCCTTATATGATTAACCTACATCTTGCACCCATACAAGTGCCACACTCATTAAGGAAAAAAAAGTCACATCAATGTCACTATCTAGTGTAATTATGCAGAGCCTGTAGAATTTATTTATATCCAAGGTTTTCCCTCCAGTCTACTACATAGAGTACACTGCATACATATGACTTCACAACACATAAAACTAGCAAGAGGCACCATGAATCTTCTTCTCCAGTGGTCAGGCTGCAATATTGTAGAAAGTCACAAGGTAAGAGGCTGATCTGTGTCAGACATTTGTGAACACTGATACAAACTGTACAGGCATCCAGGTTCCTGACCTGGCCACCAGGGTGGAGCTGGGACAACATGGTCGGGGCTGGCCAGGGTAGAAGAGTCTCCAGTGGGGCACGGGACCAGCCTCAGCTTCTACAATTGTGACACAAGTCATATTGTAATTAAATATAAAAAATGACCCTTCCTTTTAAAACTGCAGCTGCTGTAATTTTCTGAAAATGCAATGCAATATGGCTACCTGGAGGTGTACTGAACACCCCCCAGAAACAATTTCCTGCTTGTGTGATTGGCTCACTGATTTTCCCAGAAGTCTGCACTAAGATACAAGTCAGATTTCTGGCATCCCCTGCAGGGTGTTAAAACAGTTTTAAAAATAAAAAATTTAAATAAAAAGGAAATAAAACATTTTTAAAGGTTCCCCCGTCCTTGTGAACTTGCACACAAAAGAAAACTCATACCTAAGTCAGGCCCGCAAATGAAAACGGTGTTCAAATCACAAATGTGAGGTATCACCGTGACTGTCAGAGCGAGAGCAATAATTCTAGCGAAGGACTCCTCTGTAACTCTAAACTGGTAACCGTTAAAAATTTTTAAAGCGTTGCCTATGGAGATTTTTAAGTATTGTAGTTTGTCGCAATTCCACGAGTGTGCGCAATTTTAAACTGTAACATGTTGGGTATCTTTTTTACTTGGTGTTACATCTGTCACAATATCCCAAAAATTTGGGCTAACTTTACGGTTTAGTTTTTTTAAACTCAGTAAAATGTATTTTTTACCAAAAAACATGCGTTTGAAAGACTGCTGCGCAAATACCGCGTGGCAAAAAATACTACAACAACCACCATTTTTTTGTCGAGACTTTGCAAACAAAAAATATATATCTATATATATATATATCTATATATATATATATATATATATATATATATGTAATGTTTGGAGGTTCTAAGTAATTTTCTAGCAAAAAATACAGATTTTAACTTGTAAACAACACATGTCAGAAAAAGGCTTGGACCTTAAGGCTGGGTTCACACTGGGACGGCTTCAAAGTCGCCCGACTCTGAAGCCGCCCTGCGAAGCGCAACTTCAGCGTGGCTTGCAAAAAACTTCTTTAATAGAAGTCAATGCAAGTCGCCCCCTAAGTAGTGCAGGAACCTTTTTCTAAGTCGGAGTGACTTGAGTTGCTCTGATTAGAACGGTTCCATTGCACTGAATGGAGCGCGACTTGTCAGGCGGCTAAGTTGCCTATCCCCAGTGTGAACCGGGACTTAGTGGTAATGTCCTGCAGGTGCTGCAGCTGATTGATAATTATGAAACCACTCCCATTAGACTCACTCCGCACAGAGGAATAGGGATTTCTTCAGAATAACAAAAAGTAGGAATCTGCAACAAAGTTTGTTAAAATCCTTGTAATGTACACAGATCACCCAGAGGAGAATGTTTTTTTTCTCAACAAAAGTGGAGTTACGCTTTAAGGATGAACCCAGCAGACTTTCTGACTGTAGCACAGCTGCAGCATTTCCTGGCTAGCTTTAGCAATTGACTGCATTTACCTGATTGCTCTGTGATGACCAATGAAGCAGCAGTTGGGGCACAGATACTTCGACAAGTCAAAGGCACAGAAATCTGTTCTATGAATGTGTCATCATACCCGCTCTCTCTCTCCATCGCTCTGCTTCACATAATCATCTCCAAATAATGTTTCCCTGTTACTAATAATACTGAACACTGAGAATTAAAGAACCATTTCAGCACTGTCATTCTATAAAGGGCTTTAGGGAGGATTTGTGTTTTAGCAGCTTCCTAGCAACAGAACACTGCAGACCTCTGCTAAATCTGTTAAATCGGCTGCTCGCGGGCTGAAATCAAAGGCAGAAGAGAGAATTAAGGGGGAAACACAACTCCCCATTTAATCTCCAAGAAAAGCTTGGCTGAATGTAATCTCTAGGAAAGCTCTGTGCTGAATATGCTGGATGATCATTCTTTTTTCCTGTTTAGTGATCTGGAACGGTCGGAGCTCTTCATGGGAAGGTCACACAAGTACACCGAGCAATACAAGGAGGAGCTATTAAAGTTGGACAATTAGAAAGTCACTTTTATCACAATGAATGTATTAATGAAGAATTAGAGGGCTGCCAAATCCTTCCAAGGGGACAAAGAAACCTACTGGGACGTTTAAATAATCTGTCCTCTGTCCAAGATGGGGCATTCAAACATTTGGCTTCCTTAAGGCTCGGTTCACATTGGTGCGATGGGGGAACCCTGCGAATCCACTGTGGGTTCCTGCATCGCACCCGGCTCGCAGGCAGTTCACATTGCCATATGTCAATACAAAGTTAATGACACCCCCAGATCAGTTCGCATATCACAGTGCGAACTGTCAATTCGGACAGGAATCGGATCAAACAGCCATGCGATCCGATTCTGATGCAGACCATAAAAAAAAAAGGGTCCTGCACATGTTTGGTACGAATAGGATACGAATTCAGCCATACAATCTGTGGTACGACTCGCATCAGTGCGGTGTGACCCACATGCAATGTCTGACATTGCTTCAGTGTGAACTGGCCCTTAGAACAATTGTGGTGTGGCACACTGGATTAGGGCAGCCCGTTACTTTATTTTTCCCCCTCTAGCACACCATGTGTATTGGGTGTGATGGCCAAAGTGCCACGTCACTGCAATGTCTAGATCTTGGGAGGGAGGGGGGGGACTAAATGCAGATAATTAAAATTTACATTTCCCTTAGATGCTTTCACAAGATCTGAAACCCATGGTTCAGCTACAAATTAAAATAGCTCCAGGAAGGTGGGAAATGAGCATGGTTCCTAAACTTGCCCAAGCCTCAAAATGCAAATGACCTTTAAAGTGGTTGTAAACCTCAAACATGAAATATGAGCAAAGCATATCCCTCTATAGTGTGTACTTGTATCAATCCAATCAATCCAAAGCACTAAGTGGCATTTCTGTCCACTGCCCTGTTCCTCTGCTCTGGGTTTTCCTCACACCAAGAGAAAAATGGTGACAGGGAAGAGCACAGCTTGTGATTGATAGCCCCAGCTCTGTTCTTGTGTGATGTCTTAAGGGGGTGTGTCCCTTCCCTCCAATCAGCTCTCAGAGCTCAACTCACTGATGTAACTTCAGCTCTCAGAGCTGAGAGATCCTGTGTAAATTCTGAATCAATGTAGGGAAAAATGGCTGTAGATAAACAGGTACAACTTATGTGGGAGTCTATCACTTCACTGGGTATGTGTGAGGGGTTACAACAACCACTTAAAATTTCTTGCATGAAATGTCCAAGTATTGCATGATGGTGAAACGCAAAATCCTTCGCATCTCAGTGATCTTTAGTGTGCAGCACATGTTTATTATGCTTCAAAGTTGAAAGATAAATGCACACTTTGAGAAAATATTCACTCGTTTTATCTTGGATTGCATAACCTTTTTAGAAAGTGAAATGCAAATTTTCATGATATAGTAGGGCCACATGTGAGCTTTAATAAATCACATTATTAGTCTAATAAAAAAAAAAAAAGGGTCTTAACTCAAAGCGGAACGCCACCCAAAAGGGGAAGTTCGGCTTCAAGGACTTGTTCCCTTCTCCTCTTAAACAATTGTCATTTTTGAGGAGCTGGGGGGGGGGGGGGGAATCAGGTACCCCATTTTGATAAGTACCCGCTTCCTACTTCCGTTCCGAGCGGCAACGTAAGTTCTCCTTCCTCCCTCCCTCTGCAGTCTCTTGGGACACTGACAGGTCCCAGAAGACTGCATCCACCACTCACGATGCACAACTGAATCTTCCCTTTAAGCTGGTCGTACACATGAAAATCTGATACAGCGATCAAAGTGTCAATTTCCATTTTTGGCAAAATTGCTAAGCAACTGAAGACATATAGTGGTAGTTTCAACCAACCACAAGAAGATGGGGTCAAATTTTCCCCACCTGAATGTAATGGAAAAACCCACTTGCTTTCAATAAAAGTGCCAAAGTTTTTTTTCCTTTTTCAATTCAGTTTTTTTGAAACTATCAATGTATTGCTCAGAAAGGCTGAAGGTTTTTTATCTTTATTTGTTCCATGCGTGCTGCTCCCCCCGCAGCCCCCCCTAATACTCACTTGAGCCCCATCTCAATCCAGCAATGTGCACGAGAGACTCCACTGTCCCGGGACTCCCTTTCCTCATTGACTGAGACAGCAGCGGGCGCCCATTGGCTCCCACTGCTGTCAATCACAGCCAGTGAGCCAATCAGGAGAGGGGGGGGCTGGGCCGAGCTGCGGCTCTATGTGTCTTATAGACACATAGAGCAGTGGCTCGGGAGCGAGCATGCAGCGGTGCCCCCAGGCAAAGAGACTTTCTCTGGGGGCACTGCTCGAGGGGGAGGAGCCAGAAGCAAAGGTGAGGGACCCAAAAAGAAGAGGATTGGGGCTGCTCTATGCAAAACCACAGCACAGAGCAGGTAAGTATAACATGTTTGTTATTTTGCTTTTTTTTTTTTTAAACAAGCCTTTAATAAAATAGAGTGATTTTGTGTTGGTAGATTGCACCTAATCAGGCAATTGCTTGCAATCGTATGTGCGATTCCTGGTAAATGAAAAGTGTCTGAAACTGATGAGAACTTGTCAGCTTTAAGCCTAGACAGCCTAGATCACACAGCCTCTGGCCATCGGGAGCATTATGAATGTTTCACATCATTAGAGTCTGCAGAGAATATATTGTACTCAGACAGCTCCTGTCTGGTACACTTGAGAGATAAAAAGGAACAAGCAAGGCACAACTAGTAAGCAGAGCCTGTAAATACAGCAACTACTACTTTTAAAGTTTACTTAATGCACATACCAAAAGCAAGCAAGAGAGGGCGCCACCATCTAAGTGTATACTGTTTATTAAAAGCAAAGGATAAAGATGCACTCACTGCATGTAAATGAAGGTCAGAATGTCAAAGGGCAGAATAGTCCTCTGTGGAGTGACAGTCATGTGCAGAGATCGGCAAACAAGCAGCCTAATAAACGGTATACAATTAGATGGTGGCGCCCCCTCTTGCTTGGTTTTGGTATGTGCATTAGGTCAACTCAGAACCTGGTCTAGGGGAACAGCAACCATCTTCAATAGTGACTGATATTTGAACTTATCACTGAGCCCCCCCCCCCCCCCCTTCTGTGCTGAGTGGTCTAGAAGCACCATAGTTTTTAACCCTTTGTACTAGTTCAGGAGTTGCATAATGCCAGCAAAATCAGTTTACCTACTACATACACATTCTGTTTTGAAGCATTCCATATTCCTCCCAGATGAGATAACATTACCTGCTCCCTAATTATTTATGAGCCAGGGTTCCACCCCCTTAGCACACTTATCACAGATAGGTAAAACGCTCACACAGTGGCTTCCTGTTACTTGAGGCTTGCCTTGTCTTCTGACTTTCTACTATGCAGAATAATGCAATACGATCTCGCTACAAGCTAATTAAAAGTGGATCAGTATCAGTTATGTGCCCTGGCTCCCTGCACTACGGTCACACCGGGATAATCCACGTGAGACAGCCTTTTTTACTAAACAAAGGTATACTTGTTGCAGGCCTGACATTCTGAAGAACAAAGACATGAGAGTCAAATAAAGTCCAACGCAACAGAATCAGCTCATTTCAGAGAGGTCAGTGATGAAAATTTCCAGGAACATGTCCAAGGCAAAGCTTTTTCCTGCGGAAAAATGACTTTTTCAGCACAGAGCCTTTAGGTCATGTACACACAGGTGTCAAAATGTGGAGTCCAGCAAACTTTAATGACCCTTGAGATCTCCCTAATGTCCAGGGGCAATGAGAAGCTCAGATTTGCACCAGGCTGTACAAAAAAGCACCAGAGGACAATAAGACAATTATAACACAACAAGCCTTTGGACATGGGTGCCTGTGGTTGCATCACATACAATTTGGAGCCATGAGTCTTGCGTACAGCAATGGCTGCACTGCTACTTACATGAACATGTGTATCGACAAACAAACACAAGGGCGCACCGGCCTAGTGCATTATCCTTAAAGCAGGTTTATTAAAATAATGGATTAAAAATACAAACGAGTTCTTGTTAAAAAGCACATCAAACAAGGTAAAAGATCCTCAGCATCGAGATCGGAATTCAATCGTCCCCCGAAGCTGTACAGGCTTACGCGTTTCGATGCAGCGCCTCTTCTTCAGGATCTGTACAGCTTCGGGGGACGATTGAATTCTGATCTCGATGCTGAGCATCTTTTACCTTGTTTGATGTGCTTTTTAACAAGAACTCGTTTGTGAGTATTTTTAATCCATTATTTTAATAAACCTACTTTAAGGATAATGCACTAGGCTGGTGCGCCCTTGTGTTTGTTTGTCGTTTCACATTGTTCCCAGACCACCCTGGTCTAGTGAGAGGCTGCAGCATTAGAAGGTTGCCAAATGATTTGTTCTCATCTACAAGTTGAGCTGGATAGAGGATTGCACCACTCAGAGTGCAGGGAATAGGTGCAGAGCACCGACAGTGTACCTGCTTGTTTGTTTATGAACATGTGTATGCATACTGACATACACCTCTGGATGAAGATTGTCCGCGTATATAGCCATTCATTTCTATAGGTGGTTGTACCTGTTGCTCCTAAAGTGGATAATATGTCCAAATTTTATGGTGCCCATGCCCCAGGTGTTCATGCATGTTTCATGTTTGAACAAAAGGTAATATCCACTTCAAGGGGTGCCCTGGGATAGACTGCCAATGGCAATCAAAGGAGGAGCGGACTGTAATATTATGGACAGAATGGAGGAGGTGTCACTGCTGCCATTATTCAGTGCTCCGCTGTGTGTGAGCTCCTAATAGAAGTTTCTCTACCTTGTCATCAAATAATAAGAGGCTGTTCAGTGAGCCTCAAATGTAAAGAAATGATAGCAGGGATATACTCCAGTGCGTCATTTGAGTGACAGCTCTGAGGTTGCCTGGAGCTGCTGATGAGAAATCCAAGATGGTGGCACCCAGCAGCAGTCTCAAACCTGTTCAATATCGCTATAGTATCAATAATTACAAGGAGATTAAATGTACAAAACAAGGAAGCCTGACATAATATTATAGGAAGATTGTTGCTGACAGTATGAAGACAGGTTTTTTTTTAATTTGAACAACTTTGCACCAAGTTTACTATATGGGCCATCCGTGTATTTATACAAGGTGGATAATCCAAATCGAATGTGTGTATCCAGCTTTAGGCCAGACATACATGGCTTGAATCTTGGCTTGTTCAGCAGGAACCGGACGAGATTCGATCTGTTAATGGGCAGGCTGTATGTATCAAGGTAATCGATTGATCAACTTGGGTACAATCAGCCTGCTGGATTCTCTTGAGATTATCACTAGTAGCTGCTATAGCCAATAGCGATAATCACAGTCTTCTCCTGGCGGGGATGGCTTCTCCTGCATGACCCCGCTGGGAGAAGACAATTCCTGAATCCCCTTGTCAATGCTGTCTATGTTGATGGGGGAATTGTGCAAATGTCTTTCCTGCAACCCGTAGCTGCAGGAAAGAAATTTGCACAGTGCATGGCCAGCCTAAAGCCCCGTACACACGTACCGAATGTCGGCCAAACGATCGGCCGTCTTTTGTCCGGTGCTGTCCTGCCGGTTGAAAAGTGCTAAAGACTGCACACGAATTTTGTCGGCCAACAACAGCCGACTGCAGAAGTGATATCATGTGATGGTTAACTTTCCGTGTGTTTTTTCTTCTCTGAGCATGCCCAGTCTTGCTCATCTGCTGTTTGTCGGCCGAATTCTGTACTGACTGAGGAACAATCGGCCGTTCTGGTGTTGGCCAACAAAAATTTTAAAGCCTGCACACCAGATTCTGTTCGGCCAAAAATTCGCAGTCGGTTGTCGGAAGCATCATATAACAAGCCGAAAATCGGCCAATCGGTCGGTGGCCGAATATTTACGGCCGACAATCGCTACGTGTGTACGGGCCTTTAGAGGCACGTGATTCAAACTGTCTTATTAACACCTAGAACAGAATTGTAGGAATAACTTATTTTTAAAATAATAAGTAAATATCTGTACAGTTGCTAAAAGCAACTGCAATATCTCACGTCCTAAATAGATCCTTTTAACATATAGCCATTGTGTCATTAATAATTAATAGCAAAAACTAATGAGTGTTACAGCTCAACAATTATCCATACAGCTAAAAAGGCTAATGTACCACATAATTAAAAGTTATTTGAGAAGATGCAATTGTTTTGTTAAATATATATGTAATCATACACCTTATTCTACTATGGACTTAATTCTAGTTTCTCTTAATGTTCCCATGGTAACGCAGCAGAGAGCGAGCTATAAAAAGGTTAGGTTTTTTTTCTATATGAAGTATGACAACAGACAGAAAGGGCATGGGCAACGGGACATTTGTGCATCTGTTATAAAGGACCTGCCAGTCCACTGTGCTGGCGATGTGGAACTCAATCGGGCTTACTTCATATTTTCTGGGATTGTCCAAAAGTGCGTCCCTTTTGGCAAAAGGTTCTGACATCCGATCCGTCAAATCTGGACGGATGGAAACCCTATTTTCAGACGGTCCGTTCCCATCCGATTCCCCCATAGAGATGCATGGGGACCGGACAGCTGTGTCTCCACACACAGAGCGGAGAACAGCTGTCATCCTCCTGCTCAGCGGACTCCTAGTGTGAAAGAGCCCTAAAGCTTACCAGGATTCCCCAATGCTGCTAACCGTTCAATGTACTATCCTCAGTTTAACTAGAAGTACAGTTCTGGATCTACTCAATAACTAACATGGGGCACCAATAAACTAGATGCACACCACTGAGGCCCAATGTCTTTTGTGCTATGTACTTTCAAAAAGTACATAGAAAACAAGAGGCCTAGTTAGTATTTGTCAAACCTATTACTGCATACATGATTACATTCTAAATAGCAAAAAACAAGTAACCGGTCAGGAATGACCAGAACTTCCTGTGTACTCTAAATAAACATTTTGTTTAGTCTGTAAATTTGTTTCTTTGGATACTGAAAGCAAGTACCTACACCACAACAAAGAGATACCCAAACAGTTTCGCTATCTGTAGTATCTGATTAACATAAAACAACTTTCACAGACTACTAATTGGCTGTTGTGTCCACACACAAAGTCAGTCAGAAGAAGACAGCCCTGATAATATAACTGCTTTCATTCAGGCTCCGTTCACACCTGAGCGATCAGAATCTGTGGCGGAATAGCCAGGATTTTGTCCGCGATTCAAAATCGCTGCAAATCGCGCGACACTTGTGCGATTCCATTACTTCCAAATGGCACCCCAAACGCAGCACAATTATTCTGCGATAAATCGCACTGCAATCGCAGTCAAATCACAACGTGCAATGCTGTCGCTCAAAAGAAGCTCCTGTTCCTTTTAGCAGCGGAATGTATGGCACGATAATCCTGGCCATTCCCCTGTCAGTACACAATAGCTCAGTGGGGGCGATATCTGTACTGATGTCAGATCATTAGTACAGCAGCTCCAACCGGAGCGGTCAGTTTTTTGTTGTGTGTACAAGGCCTAAAGGTAGGTACACATTAATTTTGTCTGGTTCAGCAAAGACTGGCCAAATTTTGATGTGTGTGTGTGTGTGTGTGTGTGGCCCTCCCTGTTCGACGGAAATTGATCAGTCAGAATTCAATAGCACAGAGAGGAGGATTCCTCCATCCACGTTGAACACGTGGATGGAAGAATCGGTTTTTCATTCAGCCCGCCATCTAAATGGAAGAAAATAGAAGCGTGTATACCCAGCTTCACATACCACTCAACTTTTAAATGCAGGAAAAGGGGAAAGCTTTTGGAGATTTTTTAAACAGTTTTAAATAGCAATTCAAATGCATAATTCTTTTAAGTGACAAAAGAAATAGAGATTGAAAGATGCTAAAGACTGCAACATATAAACAGGACTGATAAACATGGAGTCTTACTAAAGAGTGAATTCTAAGATGAAAATTAACAAGGATCTGCTCCAGAAGCTGGTTAAGCAGGCTGCCTAAACCGGATTTTGAAGCAGATCCTTGTTGCTTTTCGACTTAGAAATTAATTCACCAGGATGACGCCATGCTGATCAGTCCAATATATATGTTGCTTTCTTTAGCATCTTCCAATCCCCGATGAAGTGATGAACTGATAACTAGATCAATATTTCACTTATGTCAGTGTATCTTCCAAATATAAAAAAAAAATACTCAGAGGTCTCCGCCTATAAACACCTCGTTTGTGAAGGAGATTATTTGTAACATTCTGAAGCCACCAGGACAATACTTATAAAAGCATTTACCAGAAAGCTTACAATTTTAAAACCACAAAAAATACATCTCTGCAGAGCCCTGAATTCGCAATACAGTAATAAATAAGAAAAAACATTGTTAACACCAATGTCAAATATGAATAATATACAGCAAAGTACACAAAAAAAATACCTTTTAGGTACCAGCGTACAAACTGTTAAATGCCTATATAAAGAAAATCCTCATATTCTAAATGTATTTTTTGGGCACTTGAACACATACAGTATCTCACAAAAGTGAGTACACCCCTGACATTTTTGTAAATATTTTATTATTTCTTTTCATGTGACAACACTGAAGAAATGACACTTTGCTACAATGTAAAGTAGTGAGTGTACAGCTTGTATAACAGTGTAAATTTGCTGTCCCCTCAAAATAACTCAACACACAGCCATTAATGTCTAAATCGCTGGCAACAAAAGTGAGTACACCCCTAAGTGAAAATGTCCAAATTGGGTCCAATTAGCCATTTTCCCTCCCCGTTGAACTCACTTTAGTGAGATACTGTATATAGTTCCAGGGTAAATAAACCAGCATATAGATTTTAAAATGATTGTATGGTTTGTGCCTATATGACATGAAAAAATACACCAACTGTGCGTGGATCAAATAGACCCTTCACACATATTATGGAGGAACACAGGTACAATACATATAATACAAACAAAGATTTCTACTGATGGACAGATTTTTAATCTGAACCTGAAACAGTGTGGGCATTATTTTCATACTAGTTCAAATCCACATGTAGTCACCATAGACATTTATTCAATAATGATAGAAATTGGGTAAATAAGGCCCCTTTCACACGAGCGCTCCGATCAGATCCACCTGTCAGTTTTTTAGGCGGATCTGATCGGATCCTCCATGCATCCCCATGGGGCAGCGGATGTCAGCGGAGACATGTCCGTTGACACCCGCTGCCATCAGCATCCGATCCTGTCCGTGAAATCCGGACGTATGGAAACCCTATTTTCCATCTGTCCAGGGGATCGGATCAGATGAGAGCGGACAGGTGGTCCGCTCTCATCCGATTCCCCCATAGAGATGCATGGGGCTCCGACATTTCCCTCTCCGCACACAGAGCGGAGAGGGAGCCGTCACCTTCCTGCTCAGCGGGGATCTGTGTTTACGATCCCCTGCTGAGCAGCACAGATTCGCCTACGGAGGCGTACCGTGTGAAAGAGCCCTAAGGGTTGTGTGTGTGGAATTATATTTATCTATAGTCTCCCTTGAGACCATTTGTGTGTGTGTGGAGGATCTGTTTGATATACAATTTGCTGGTTTACTCACTCCAGAACTATATACAGGTAGATGGTATAGAAATGCCCAAAAATATATGTTTCTGATATAAGATTTTCTTTATATAGGTGTTCACCAGTTCAAAAGTTGGTGCTTATAAAGTCTTTTTTTGGAACAGTAGCTTGAAAACTTTTATTCAAGTTTGACACTTTTTACAAAGTAATACGACTTCTGATCAGACTTTGCCCTGAAACTTCAGTCCAACTTTGATCTAACTTACTGTGACTTTTTACACTCTATGGCATTAATGTCATATCAAAGTCTGACCAAAGTAGTGCAGGAACCTTTTTCAAGGTCGGACCAGTTAAAATGGCTCTCTTATGCCTCGTTTCCACTGAGCGGATCGGTTCGGTACGGTACGCTAATTTGAGTGTTTCCATTATGAAAGTGGCCCATACAACCGAACCAAACCGCACCATTCCTGGTCCTGCTTCAGGTGTAGGGCCATAGGAAATGGTACGGTTAGGGCGGAGCTACTGGCGTCACACGATAGTTTCCACTGATTGGCGGACAGGAAAACTTCAATGCTCACGTCAAATGAAAGAGCAAAACAAACACCTCATTTGGTGTAAACCCCGCATGGCCCCTGGTGGCCCGACTTGCAGTGGAAACGCTCACCTGAATAGACCGAACCATTCTAACCCTTCCAAACTGTACCGACCCGAACAGTTCCGCTCAGTGGAAACGAGGCATTAGGGAACCATTAATTTATACACGTCATGTGACACGTGCTCTAAAAGTTAAAGCATATGTTGCACCAGTGTGAACCGAGCCTTAATGCGAAAACCCGACTATTTTTTCTTTCTAAAAGGCAGAGACCTGACCATTTTTTCTTTTTATACTTTTAACAGCCAAGCTTACGCATCTTTGTTTCCTCAATTTATAGAAATGGCCATTAAAACCTGGTTTGACAATTTTATGGGCAAGCAGACTAATATTGTACTCCGAGTACGTTACAGAGAGAGCTCAGATAATATTTTCAGATTACTGCAAGTATCCGGTCATGTGTAGCAAAGTCAGATGCTACAGATTTAGTTGTGAGATTTTATTTTCCCTTTCAGAAAGGCTGTTCTGTTTGACGTAAGGCAGGTTTCCTGCATTCACTGAGACAACAATATTTCCTCATATTGTTTCAGACATACAAACAATACCACATGAAGGCTCCAACTACTACTATGTAGACTAATCTCCTCCCACACCTCTGCTAATAAATGCAGAGCAAACTGGGGGCCGTCCCGTGGGAATTGTAACCTACAAGACAGTTACAAGAGAGCGTTCCGAGACTGCAGTAAGCAAGGGAAGAGTTTTATCCCAACACAAATATATTGAGGGAAATGATCTAAAAGGCAATATAGGATAGAACAGGGGCTATAAGATAACTACATCAAGAAATAAAACAAATGACAAGCTGGTTTACAGACAGTAGTAGAGTCACATGATCTATATAAAAAAAGGTGTCAGGGGTTTATCAAAAATAAACATTTGATATGTTGAAGTATTGTGGGGGGGGGGGGGGGGGATGCTTCCTACACACAAACCACATCCCGTCATGTAATCCTGTAGAGCAAAATTAACCCTCAGCCAACAATGGTAATCTTTTTACTCCTGCTTAAAATGTTGAGCAAACCAGAGTGTACTGCTATCAAATAGACATTTTCAGTTTACTGTAACACTGGGGGGCTTTTCACAACATATGCAATAGGATGTGCTGGGCAGTCTTGCCCATAGATAACAATTGGTGAGGCAATTTATTTGTATTTACACATTGTACACTTTATCGCAACCCATTTATTGCAACCCACTAAAGTAAATACAAATTAATTAATGCCACTTTGTGACATCTCAGTTAATTTGAAAAAAAAAAGAAGTTAAAAACAGTGCAAAACATAATTTATGATATACTGGCAATGTTTCCATCATGGCACATAACAGCAGCTGCTGATGTGGCCAAGCCCTGAAATGATTTTTGATGCTAATTTCATATTACTGGAATACTGTTAGCCCCCATTTCGATTGTTGCACCATGCATCTTAAGCTGGCCATAGACGGTTCGAATCTCGGCCGGTTTAGCAGGGACCGGCAGAGATTCAAACCATATATGGGTAGGCTGATTGTACCCATGCTATTATTATTATACAGGATTTATATAATGGCAACTGTTTGTGCAGCGCTTTACACGAGGGCAGACAGTACAGTTACAATACAATTTAATACAGGAGGAATCAGAGGGCCCTGCTCGTTATTGATCATTCAATCAACTTGGGTACAACCAGACTGTCAGGTTTTTCATGCAATTATTGCTGGTGGTAGCCATCAGCAATAATCCCTGTTCTCCTGGCAGGGGCGGCTCCTCCATCGGGAGAACACAATAGCGCCATGGGAGCCCCCACCGGGAGAACACAATAGCGCCATGGGAGCCCCCCCATCAACACTGACTGCATTGATGGGGGAAATCAAGCAAATTTCTTTCCTGCAACCCGTGGTTGCAGGAAAGAAAATCGCAACATCTAAGGCCAGCTTAACAGATCTGTTAACGCTCCCACTAGCGGTCATCTGTTTATCAGGTAATCTGTCTAGCAACCCACCCAAGGACTGCTGAGGTAAGCTCAAATAGATGTTTAGTGGTGACTGGTCATTAGAGATGGGCTCAGGGGTGTTCAAGTTCCAACATGCCCGATCCCCCCAGGAGGCCGACACTGCACACCACTGATCACAGGCACAGAGACATTTCCCGATCTTTGCAGTTGTGGACCAGGAAATGTCTCAGTGCCGGTGATTAGTGGTGTGCAGTTTCGGCTTCCTGGCGGGATCAGGCACATGGGAACTCGAACACACCCGAGCCCATCTCTACTGGTCATGCACATGGAATCTTGTCAATGAAAAATTTTAACAAAAAATTGTGGTATAAAATACAAGCATGCTCGTGCCTAGAACTACACATTTTGGAGATTTTGGAGTAAATCCCAGAACAGGTTTTCTAATTTGTCCAACTGACCCCACTAAGGATTCCCTGCATGTATGTCTCTTAAGGCCAATGTATGACCAGATTCATGTAATTCACAGAACCATTTTCCTTTCTTAATACACAGGGTTTACCAGTGTACTGATCACTCATGCCAACTAGCCCAGTTGGAGACGATAGGAAGGGGCCAGAATGACACAGAAAGAAAAAGCATTGTTTAAAAAAATAAAAAAGTGCAGGAAAAAAATAACAAGAAGAATCCAAAGGACGTTAGATACAGATGAAAAGTATGGAATATTTTAGCCAAGTTTTAACTAAATGATGCACTTCGACAGATAAAGAATTGGATGCGATAGTACACGAATACTCGGATTAAACTTGGATAATTCCATTGGTTAATAGACCTAGTTATCCAACATACTTCTTCAGCAGAACCGCAGGGGCCCATAGAATTTGGGAGAACTTACCCATGTCAATACAGTGTCCAACATCTCGACGCTGATAGAGGCAGCTTTAGAAGGCCAGTCGGAGTGAACCGCCACAATCCCCGGTGTCCCTTGCATGGAATCCCCACAGCTTAGCTGGTTGATGGGAAGAGGGACAGGGGTTAACATAACAGATCTGTCTAAATGTGATTGTGCCTTTCCCTACTGACCCTGCATGAGATAACATTTTATTCTTTTTATCACTTGTTAAGCCAGGGATCCACAATTGTTTCCCAGCATCATTACAGGTGTGGATGACCACAATGACTAGGGAAATTAGACCGCACCCACTAGATTCCCATCCCTTGTATGGGGTCATTTGCATGCACTTTCAGGAGCAACAAGCGAGAGTTTCGGGTCAAGCAGAGAGGATTATTCTGAACTGCAAAAAAATAACAATCCTGGAGGGGAGGTAATACAGGTATGGCTAGAAGTGTAACATATAAAAAGACATCACTTCAAAGACCACTCTAAGGTTTGAAAAGATTTTTGCATACTAGTAAGATGGTGAACAATAGTGGGCTGGAAAGCAGAGACAACCCATGGAAACCAATGAGAAATTATTTTTTTCAAATCTTGCACTGGGCAAATTATTAAGGCTGAATTTACACTATTGTGTTGCGGTAATCATATTGCTTGGTGGTAATTTCTCTCTATTATTTGTCTGGTCATATACTGCCACCCTAAGTTATCTGGAGTGTCCGAGGTCTTTGTTTAGTGCTGGAGGATGCCATTACCTACCTCCTGGAAGTGGTGCTAGTTCTAAAATAGGCAGTATACCACATAGTGTATATTATGAGTGCGCTAACCTGTGTGTTGGGGAGGCAGCACTTAAACTCTTAGAACTAGAGAATTCAATAAATGGGAATAAAATAAGCACGCTCTCCAGAAATTGGGCAAGTGACAAAAAAAGAGAATGCTATATAAGAAATAGCAAGGTGTAAATAACTTAAATCCACCAAAGAAAAAACTACAATCACAAAGCTGTGTTTGGTGACAATTAGTGTAACACCCCATAAAGTGTAGATATCCCACACTCAGAAGAAACAAATGGCAAAAAACTTTCCACAAAGTTTGCACAAATAGGGAAAGAATGTCATTTCGGACACAAGTCCATTGGTTTCTTCAAATTAAATTTCCCGTGAAGAGTGAATGTGTCCAAAACACTTGTATCTTCACCCACCCTGTCCTTGGGTGAAGATACAAGTGTTTTGGACACATTCACTCTTCACGAGAAATTTAATTTGAAGAAACCAATCGACTTGTGTCCGAAAGGACTTTCTTTCCCTAGTTGTGCAAACTTTGTGGAAAGTTTTTGCCATTTGGTTCTTCTCAGTGTGGGATATCTACACGTTATGGGGTGTTGTTACACTAATTGCCAGTATACCACATAACATTTATATTAAAAGGCTTAGGGCCTATTCACACTAAAGTGATCCATTGCGGTAGGTTAATGCTTGTGCATTTTTTTGCACGTTCACATGTGTTGCGTTAAGGATGCTTTCCATTATGAATGGGCTATGAAAATGCCACAATAGTTGAAAAAAAGTGCTTGAACCGTTTTTTTCAAAACATAGCACGCCACAATGTACAGTATGGGGTTTATTTATTAAAGTTGGAAAATGCAAAGTCAGGCTCACTTCTGCATAGAAACCAATCAGCATCCAGGTTGTATTGCCAAAGCTTAAATTAAACAAGCTGAGGTTAGAAACTGGCTGCCTTGCACAGCTGCACCAGATTCTGAGTGCTCCAGTAAGACCCCGTTCACACTGGGGCGACCCGACTTTGCCGGGCGACCTGTGAAGTCGCGGTGCGCAGCTCGCACCGCGACCTCGGAGCGGCCGGCACGGACTTCATATCATTGAAGTCAATGCAGGTCGCTTCAGGTCGCCCCAAAGAAGCTCCGGACCCTTTTTCTAAGTCGGAGCGACTTGTGTCACTCCTATTAGAACGGGTCCTGTGCTGCTCTATGGCAGGCGACCCACGGCGACTTGTCAGGCGACCAGGTCGCCTGACAGGTCGCCCCAGTGTGAACGGGGTCTAAATCAACCTCTGTGTGTGTTGTGGCAGACTGAAGGACATTGTGCTTTGCACTCTACTTTACACTGCATAGGGGTGCTATTCACAATAAATGGCACCACAATATACCACACATAGAGCAGATGCATTGCCACACACTGTAGCAACCGATGTTAAGGTGCAAATTACTGCAATGCATAAGTGTCAATGGGCCCCCAATGTAAACCGTCAATTGAAGTGCTTTTAACTGTGGGAAGATTTATCATGAAAATCTCTTTCACCCATGTGCAATATTTTGTAGGACCCATTTACACTTGTGTTGTGGTAATAAGCACTAAAATGTGTGCGTTAACATGTGTCGCCACAATGCATGCCAATGCTCTATGTGCAGTGCACTGAAGTGCCATTAATTAGGAGCACACCACTACATGCATACTATGTGTTCCGTTTTGAAAGGTTGCACATGTTTTTTTCCTCTATTGTACATTGGAAGTCCATTCCTAATTAATAGACTGCTTTAGTGCAATGCACGTTAAATGTGCATGAATTAACACACCGCAATGGATCACTTTAGTGATCAGACCCTCAAAGAGTAAAAGAAAGCCAATTTTATGGTAAGAACTTGAGTAAACAAGTTTAAGGTTTTTGTAAAATTTTATCTAGCATGGTAGAAGCAAATCATGGAACACAAGAAACTTCAAAAACATTTTTGGCCTCTACTTATAGCTCCACATAAGTGGTCAGGACTATTTGTATATGACTGATAGAGTGGTAGATGTTCATTATATTGTCTTGTTCTCAGTATGGTGTATATACACATGGCTGTCTCAGTATATGTATACAGAATACAGTGATCAGGTCAAACAAGCTAGGTGAGGAAGCATGCTAACAGAGCTTCATTAGCTAATTGTCATTCCTGGTGGAATGTGGTGTTTCTAGGTGGGTGTAAGAGATCCATCTGATTGATTAAACAGAGGTCTCCCACAGAAAATACTATAAAGGTTTGCCCCACAGACTCCAGAGTAATGAGGCACGAAGCCAACAGTATCTATGCAGTAAATGAACTGAACTGAAAATGTGGACAGAAATTGCTTCTGACAATGGACAGGCAGATATTTTACTGGGATTGACAGGCATGAGACATCTGCACATATCCTGTAATGCATTGTTCCTGTCCATTTATGCTACAGACAGTATTATAATGGGGTCTTCTTAAAAAATAAGCAGAGTGAGTATGTATTTCTTCTGTAACGCTGTGCAACAAACAAAATTATTGAACAAAGTTGTTGAGCATAGCGTGTTAACCTATTGAATGTTATGGATTACTTTACTTTGTACAAAATTATTTCTGCCTACAAAATGTATGTAGCTACCAGTCAAAATCTGTTTTAGTCTGCCTACTGTATCCACAGGCTATTCTCAGTCTAATATGACTCGTGACTTCAGAGTGAATCGTCTGAGCAAAGCTACTGGTTTTCTTCTAATTTAAAATGCTGACTTCTGATTGGTTAGTGTACACTACTGCCATCATATCAGCATGCAAGCTGAATAAGAGGTGGTAGATACGATTTAGAAGTCAGGGATAAGAATTAAAATACATTTTTTCGAGAGAATCTTGACATTACATAGTTAAGGCCCTTTCACACTGGATGTCCGGTCAGGTCCACCGGTCAGCTTTTCAGGCAGACCTGATTGGACCTTTCCATCTCCCCTATGGAGCGGTGGATGTCAGTGGACGCCTGTCTGCTGACATCCACTGCTACCTGATCTGATCCTGTCTGCAAAATCCAGATGGATGGTGGTCCTATTTTTCACCTGTCTGGCGGATCGGATGAAAACAGACAGGCGGTTCATTTTTACCGGATTTCCCCATAGAGCAGTGATGGCGAACCTTGGCACCCAAGATGTTTTGGAACTACATTTCCCATGATGCTCATTGCTCTCTGCAGTGTAGTTGAGCATCATGGGAAATGTAGTTCCAAAACATCTGGGGTGCCAAGGTTCACCATCACTGCCATAGAGGATAGCGGTGGGACTGTGTCTGTTGAGCACAGGACCTGTCATCCGCCTGCTCAGTGGGGATCAGGGGAGTGTCTGAAAGGGGCCTTACATAGTCAGTCTGGTCAAAAAAAGACACAAGTACATTTAGTTCAACCAGTTACTATGAAAAACTATTTTTCTTGGTAACTAAGGATGTGAGACAGAAAGGGTTTGATTAACAAACACTGGATAGTGCAAAATCTGGTGCAGCTGTGCACGATAGCCAATCAGCTTCTTACTTCAGCTTTTTCAATTTCTTTGCCAAAAAACCTGAAGGCTGATTTCTATGCAAAGCTTTGCCAGAGTTTGCACTCTCCAGTTTTAGTAAATCAACCCCAAGGTGTTTTAGCCCCAATTCACATTGACTGCAGCTTTGAAATCATGCAACTTCATCTAAAATTGCACAATTTCAAAGTCATATCTCCAGTGCGACTTGAAAGACATCTGTGCGGCTTCATGCACAAATGTCTATTCAAGTCGCACCCTAAATCGCCAAAAGTAGTGCAGAAACTACTTTTTCAAATCGATACGGCACCAAAATGTCAGCGTCGCATCGATTTGAACACAGCCATCGCTGGCAAAAGGGTGCGTCTTGTCGTGATTTGACCTGTCAAAATGCTCTAATGTGAACAGGGGCTTAAACCTCTCCTCCTTAACTGATACTATGTGACCCAACCAAGGCTTCATTCATATAGGCAGCTACCGATATCTAGTGGAGAGAATTATAGATGGTTGCTGGCAGAGAAACTAGCTGCATGCACACAGTGTGGAGAAACAACTGCTGCCAGATGCTCACCCTGTACCAATCAAAGACTGGTGTCTTACACAAAAATTCAAATGTGCAACTGGACCTGGATGCAGACAGTTTGCATCCAGGGACAGTGTTTCTGGCCGCATACAAACTGGCTGCAGCCAATCATCCAGTCTGTATGCGGCCAGAGCATAGGATGCTACCATGTTCAGAAGCAGTGTCTAGCAACCGTGAATGCAGCAGTCCATATACCCAACTGAATGAGGCCTAAAGGCCCGTACACACGTACCGATGGTCGGCATACAAACGTCGGCGGACGAAAGATCTGCCGATTGTACGCGTGTTAAGCCCCGTACACACGTACCGATGGTCGGCATACAAATGTTCGTCTTTTCTCCCCGGGATGTCGGTGTCTGTTGAAAAGTGCAAAGACAGCACAAGGACAGCACAAGAATTTTGTCTGCAGACTTCAGCTGACTGCAGAAGTGATGTCATGTAATGGTTAACTTTCCCTGTGTTTTTAATTTTCTGAGCATGCCCAGTCTTGCAAATCTGCGGTCTGTCGGCCGAATTCTGTACTGACAGGCGAACAATCGTCCGTTCTGGTGTCCGCAGACAAAAATTTTCATGTTTGCAAGAAAGACTTTTGTCCGCGGATTGTGCGCAGACATCTGTCGGAGGCACCATACTAACACGCGTACAATCGGCAGATCTTTCGTCCGCCGACGTTTGTATGCCGACGATCGGTACGTGTGTACGGGCCTTTAGTATGGTGCCTCCGACAGATGTCTGCGCACAATCCGCGGACAAAAGTCTTTCTTGCAAACATGAAAATTTTTGTCTGCGGACACCAGAACGGACGATTGTTCGCCTGTCAGTACAGAATTCGGCCGACAGACCGCAGATTTGCAAGACTGGGCATGCTCAGAAAATTAAAAACACAGGGAAAGTTAACCATTACATGACATCACTTCTGAAGTCAGCTGAAGTCTGCAGACAAAATTCTTGTGCTGTCCTTGTGCTGTCTTTGCACTTTTCAACAGACACCGACATCCCGGGGAGAAAAGACGAACATTTGTATGCCGACCATCGGTACGTGTGTACGGGGCTTAAGGGTCCCCTGTCCCAGTGGGTGCATGATCTCTTTGACTCTCCATCTATTCAGCCCCGATAACACACAAGGGATATTCAGATTTTACAATGCAAACATTTAAAGTTGGAAAATTGTATGTTGTATCATTTATTAGATACAAGTTTGTGTTCTGATTTTTACTATAAGGCTTTCACTATATAGTGTGATCAGCAGCAATACTCAGCATGGAAGCTTGATCCTCCTCCTGTTACTATGGCAACTACAGTTAAGTTTAGACAAGTCCTTAGTAACTGCATAAAATCAAGGGCAGCCAGGGAAATGCCTATAGAGCCCAGACACCCACCTTAATAACTGAAAACACTAGCCATGTTTTATATTAATACACCATACTGAGAATCTGTTTCAAGAAATACCAATTTCATGAGACAATTCATAGGACATCTGCACAACATAGAAGGTCCTGCTAAAGAAATTAGTATTTATATCCTGCATCTCTCAGCAGCAAACCACCTTTGGGATAAAGATGCTGCACTGGTATCCAGCTGACGTCACCATAGACTACATCATGGCTAAACAAACAATGTCATGGAACAGACACACTGTTTGTTCTGTTGCATTATAACAACTTTGTCAAATATTTAAGTAGACTAAAGCAGTTGATTGCTTACTGATAGAGCCACAAACATATGTTTTTAGGAAAAACGTGTACGTGCATATCACCTATGCAGCATCTAACTTTAAAGGCCATCAATGAAATAAAGTATTAAACTACATATATCCACAAATGTGGATTCATTCATTAAAGCAAAGAGTAACATTATGATGAACAAGGCACCATAGCCTGATTTTTGAAACATTATGTTTTCTAATAAAGATATATAATAATAAAAAATAGGATCAAATCATAAAGGTAGTGAAAAGACATAAAACTTTATAATGCAAGATATGACATGAACACGTGCAATTGGACAATTCAAGCATCCAGGTTTATGCCATGTGGAGAAATCCCGAGTGCCACCCTTATTTCAAGTAAACTACAGTGATCATTTGGAAAATTCCATCCCAAACAATCCATTGTATTTCTGAGACTTGGTCAGCCTGAAGGTGTCTTTACCACATGTGTGTATACCACAGGTAAATGATCATTCCCTGATCCGAAAACCAGATAAGGTCATGCCCATGATCATATCAGTATTTCTAGACAAAACATAATTGTTAAAATTGTAATACCCTATAAAAATTGTATTTTAATTTTTAGAGCTCAAATTAAACTAATGCCTCGTACACACGCATCGATAGTTGGCCGTGAATTTTCGGCCAACGTCCGATCGGCCGATTTTCGCTTGTTAGTATGATGCTTTCGACAACCAACTCCGACTTTTCGGCCGAACAAAATCTGATGTGCAGACTATAAAATTTTTGTTGGCCGTCAACAGAACGGCCAATTTTCTGTCAGTCGGTACAGATTTTGGCAGATAAAAATCTGATGAGCAAGACTGGGCATGCTCAGAGAAGAAAAAACACACGGAAAGTAAACCAGCACATGACATCACTTCTGAAGTTGGTTTTTGTTGGCCGAGAAAATTCATGTGCAGTCTAGAGCACATTTCAACCAACACAACAACACTGGACAAAAGTCGACTGATCGGTTGGCCGATAATCGTTGCGTGTGTATGAGGCATAAGGCATAATTGGTTGCTCTGGATGAGTAATGGATTGGCTGCTCTGGTTGAGTACTTTACTCATACTCTGGATTGGTTACTGTGGTTGAGTACTTTACTCATTATTGCTCCTTATACTGGCTTACTGAATTAGCCCCATTAAGCTTTATGAAGAGTTCTTATGTGTTAATATTGAAGTAAACAACCCTTGGCAACAAACCACAATCCCCTCTGCTCAAGTCAACTCAGTCCATAATGAATTCAGATTATGGGTTACATATGTATCTATATGTTTGCATAAGAACTCTTTATAGAATGAAGTCCATATGTTTCTACCAACACTCAGTATAATAACATACCCCCATGCATGCCCTACTTACCACAGGTTTAGGCTTGCTGATCTCAACCAGCTTTGCCAGGATGTCCTCATCTGAGAGCTGGTTGAAGAGGTGGGCATCATAGGCCATTGAAATAGAGATTTCTTCCATCATCTTTGCAGGTATTGCTGTGAACTGCTACGTCACTAATAAAAACAGTCAATGAGGGGTCAGATTGGAGAAACCCCTTATAAATCCTCCATGAGGAGGAGGACCCAAACAATGCAGAACTTTCAGTAAGTTTAGTTTCACTGGTGTAGGCTTGCAGGTGGGTTTCTGGGAGGAGCTTGGGTTACCTGTTTTTCTATTTTATTATCCTTTGAGTATTTCTTTTCACTGCTTTCAAAAGCCCATTGTCATTTGCATGTCACCTGCTTATGGGCATTACAACTCCACTTCAGCTTTCAGTTTTAAGTTCAGTGGTCTCCATGTGGAAGTAGGTTCACTGTGGCTTTCCGGTGACAGGTTGAATGAGTGAGGCTGTCATCAGGCACAACACAAATTATTTAGCATGAATCGTCAGAGCGTTCTGGAGTGTAAGTGAAGGAGTGAACTTATAAACTATTCCAAAAATGCCAGGGATTGCTACATCAGCTGGTTCTTTGTAAAACAGGATTCTTCTAAGGAAAGCATGGCAATAACTGGGGAAGACAGCCTTGATCTCGATTAAAAAAAAATTGCTAAGATAGCATTAGTATCTCAGTAAAAACTGGTAATGTGACACATGTTAGAAGAGGAACATTATCTGTACGATCTATAACAAAGGACAAATAACTGACTCAGTCCTTCATAACTGTTGCAAGTTTGGAGGAGATCTAACCAAAAATCAGTTTGTTGCAGCAATATAGTACAGACGGCTTTACAAATAAAAAATGAGAAGAGATAAGGTTTCTTCAACAAAATCTGGTTCAAATGTCATGAATAATATAATAGCCTATAAAGAGGTGATCCCGATTGAAACAAAAATAAAAATTGCACAAAACAGGATGACATTTTCACTTTCCCTGCACGTCCATCCTCTCCTGTTTCTTCAGTCTTTTCTTCCTGGAACACAGGTCCAATATTTGCACAGTGACATGTCGGTGGTTTGCATCTCAATAGGCTGCTAAAACAGCAGCAAAGGGAGTGCAGAGCATAGCAGTGTAGCAGGCAGTCTCCATGGCAGGAGGAGGACGGAGAGACATTCGGCTGCCATCCTGGTAATACAGAGGCGTTTAACAGGCTAAACGTGAAATATTTGATGACATCCAGGAGATTACAGACGTTAACTCTCTAAAGCCAGGTTGCAGTCACAGCTGCTGCCCCCTTCTCCTTGGGCTTGGCAGGTGATCGATCTGGTTATTGTGCAAAAGAGAGAAAGCTCAGGTGGAGCTCTCTGGTACAAGAGCAGGATATAAGAAAGCAGAAAAAGCACCTGTCTGCTGTCCTTAGCTCATTGGGAGAGGCTGCTCCCTCCCACCAGACGTTCCGCTGTGTCATACGTAACAAGGGCTAGTAAAATGTGAAATATGCTGTCACCGATGATCCCAGCACCAGCCAGAGACGCAGAGACTGGGTGGATTCAGAGGATGCACAGAGGGGAAGAGGACACCTGTTGCAGAAGCTGCTGCTGCCTCCATGATCTTACTGGCTACCCACCAGCTAGGGACACCATCCTAACAAGCCAAGAAGGACCAGCCACAAAATATTACAAGCATCCTGCTCATTTAACGTTTGAAAAAAATGGCATTCTGCAAGCGGGGCTGGGGGAGGGGGAGGGAAGATGATGAGATACTGATCACCATTTCCTTAAAGTCACAGCTCACGAGGCAGAGAGAGAAGGGAGGAAAGGGGGCATGTCATTGCTGCAGTTCTGCTTACCAAGACAAAAGGAAAATGTGAATTCTAGCTTTGCAAGCTATTCATTATGAGTATTTAAAGAGTCAGTCAGTCCACCCAAAACTGATATTTCAATGACAGGTGGATATTATTGAGCTAAATTACCAGCTGGTATGTTGTTCTATCTATGAGGTTCAACATAAGTGAGATCTCGTTATTGGAGCTCCCTGTTCTAACTCCCTCCGATGCAGATTGTTGTGTCTTTTGCTACCATTACCAATGGTCAAGACATGAGGATGTACATTTTTGTTTATTAAAAATCTTACAAACACACAACATAATAAAAACATTTACATATATACAGAATAAATACATGATATACAGTATCTCACAAAAGTGAGTACACCCCTCACATTTTTGTAAATATTTTATTATATCTTTTCATGTGACAACACTGAAGAAATTACACTTTGCTACAATGTAAAGTAGTGAGTTTACAGCTTGTATAACAGTGTAAATTTGCTTTCCCCTCAAAATAACTTAACAACACACAACCATTAATGTCTAAACCGCAGGCACCAAAAGTGAGTACACCCCTAAGTGGAAATGTCCAAATTGGGCCCAAAGTGTCAATATTTTGTGTGGCCACCATTATTTTCCAGCACTGCCTTAACCCTCTTGGGCATGGAGTTCACCAGAGCTTCACAGGTTGCCACTGGAGTTCTCTTCCACTCCTCCATGACGACATCATGGAGCTGGTGGATGTTAGAGAACCTGTGCTCATCCACCTTCTATTTGAGGATGCCCCACAGATGCTCAATAGGGTTTAGGTCTGGTCTTCTTTAGCAAGGTAGTGGTCGTATTAGAGGTGTGTTTGAGGTTGGTATGTTGGAATCCTGCCCTGCAACCCAGTCTCCGAAAGGAGGGGATCATGTTCTGCTTCAGTATGTCACAGTTCATGTTGGCATTCATGGTTCCCTCAATAAACTGTAGCTTCCCAAGTGCCAGACCATGACACTCCCACCACAATGCTTGACTGTAGGCAAGACACACTTGTCTTTGTACTCTTCACCTGGCTGCCGCCACACACACTTGACACCATCTGAACCAAATAAGTTTATCTTGGTCTCGTCAGACCACAAGACATGGTTCCAGTAATTCATGTGCTTAGTCTGCTTGTCTTCAGCAAACTTTTTGCAGGCTTTCTTGTGCATCGTCTTTAGAAGAGGCTTCCTTCTGGGACGACAGCCATGCAGACCAATTTGATGCAATGTGCAGTGTATGGTCTGAGCACTGACAGGCTGAACCCCCACCCCTTCAACCTCTGCAGCAATGCTGGCAGCACTCATACATCTATTTCCCAAAGACAACCTATGGATACGACGCTGAGCACAGGAATTCAATCTCTTTGGTCAAGCATGCCAAGACCTGTTCTGAGTGGAACCTGTCCTGTTTAACCACTGTATGGTCTTGGCTACCATGCTGCAGCTCAGTTTCAGGGTCTTGGCAATCTTCTTATAGCCTGGGCCATTTTTATGTAGAGCAACAATTCTTTTTTTCAGATCCTCAGAGAGTTCTTCGCCATGAGGTGCCATGTTGAACTTCCAGTGCCCAGTATGAGAGAGTGAGAGCGATATCAAATTTAACAAACCTGCTCCTCATTGACACCTGAAACCTTGTAACACTAAGGAGCTACATGACACCGGGGAGGTAAAATGGCTAATTCGGCCCAATTTAGACATGTTCACTCAAGGGTGTACTCGCTTTCATTCCCAGCAGTTTAGACATTAATGGCTGTGCATTGAGTTATTTTGAGAGGACTGCAAATTTATACTGTTCGACCCCTTTCACACGGGCTTTCTGATCAGGTCCCCCTGTCAGTTTTTTCATGGGGGACCTGATCAGATGCTCCATGCACCTCTATGGAGCAGCAGATGTCAGTGGTGACATCTCCACTGACACCCGCTGCTGGAGAATCGGATCGGATGAAAACGGATAGGCGGTCAGTTTTCATCCGATCTCCCATAGAGGAGAGCAGGGATCTGACAGCTCCATCTCTGTAAAGTAAGCGGAGACGGAGCTGTCATCTGCCTGCTCAGCTGAGATGGGCGGATCAATCCCCGCTGAGCAAAATCTAGTCTGCCGGGCGTAAAGCCTGTGTGAAAGGACCTTTATACAAGCTGTACACTCACTACTTTACATTGTAGCAAAATGTAATTTCGTCAGTGTTGTCACATGAAAAGGTATAATAAAATATTTACAAAAATGTGAGGGGTGTGCTCAATTTTGTGAGATACTGTATAAACAAACAAAAAGTAGCTAACTTAAGCCAGAAAACAAACAGAACCAAATATACAAACAAAGATATAGGTTATTATTATTATGCACAACAAAGCCCTAACCTCCACCCAAAACACACCCTCAGGCTAAGAAACGATTACACAGTTATCCAATGCATGCAGCCTTTTTCCAAAAATCTGATTTTTTAAAAATTTAGGGGACGTGAAAGGACAGAAAGAAAAGCCGCACACCCAGAGACTGACAGACAGCAGCTACGGGGACCTAATATTCCTCCACACCTTTGTCCAGGCTCCCAACCGCCACCTGTTCTTCTCAAGACCCTGAATCTTCCCAACCTCACCCAGAATGTGTTGCACCACCACCTCGGCAAGAAGGACTTTTTTCCGAGTGGAAACCTGACACCATGCATTCCACATGAAGTAACGGACTACTAAGCGAACTAAAAAAGTGTCTCAAAATCCGGATGAGACTCAAAAGACCCGTACAACCACCCTGCATAACTAAAGTGGGAAAGGAAAGGGATACCCAGAGCCCCACCCACCCGCTTATAGACTTCTATACTGAAGGGGCACTGAAGCAAGAAATGGTCCATCGTCTCCTCCACACTGCCACACTCCACTCTTGGACAACCACAGTCCTCAGCAGAGCGATGCCTCAAGTTGCCCTTCACATAAAGTCTGCCATGGAACGAGAGCAAGGCCAAATTCCGAAACTGTAAAAGGGATTCTCTCTAGATTTTTCAAGCGCGGACCCTCCCTCATAACAGGGCCTAGGCAATCCCTCAAGGCCAGTGGCTCGCTAAAGGCAGATTCAACAACCCTTCACTCCGGGGCCTTCCTAGGAAGAGACTTAATTTCCTCCGCCGTCACTTACCACTGCCGAAGCATTTTCAGGCACGGGGCAACGTAAGTCGGGAGCTTACCATGTCGAACCCTCAGACTTTTCACTGTCCACCATTCTTCCAGCTTGGCAGAAAAGGCCTAAACCAGGCTTGAAAAATACCAACCCACACAGGCGGTTCCTCTGCCAGCATGTTACCAAAGTTATGTTTCGAAAACATCAGAGAAAAGAATACCCCCGGGTTGATCATACCTAGGCCACCCATCCACCTGGGAAGGTAGGTTACAGACCTCTTAATGAGGTTCGGTTTGTTTCCCCATAACAGCTGGAAGAAAAAGCTGTAGATCTTTGCATAAAGAGACACTGGCAAAACACAGACGAAGCTGACAGAGAAATACTGGGATCAGGTAAGTTTTAATTAGGTCAATCCTTTCCCTGTAAGCTACATTGGCATCAGTATCTTGTAACCTGCTTTCCCAATTTGCAAGGCCGTAACCGTCGGGACCAAATTTGATGCCTAAAACTTTAACTTCCTGCCACCACAAACTGATACTGCTCCTAGCCCACGGCAAAACAGGGGAAGCGCTGGTGACCAGCACATATTAGAATGTGCGGGTAGGCGTCCTTGATGTCGATAGAAGCGAGAAGAAAACCCCCTGATGTAGGGATGCCACTACTGTGCTAACAGACTTCATGCAGAAATTCAGCACCTGCACAAAGCAGTTTAGCGCCATGAGTTCCAGAATTGAACGTACCTTGCCATCCTTCCTGGTAACTGTAAACCGATTTGAGTAAAAACCCCTGAAAAAGTTCCCAAGTAGGGACCAAAACAATCACCCCTTAAAGTAAAAAGTCTTGCACTGCCCTAAAGAGACCCTTTAAGCAATCTGGGGACAAGTGCAAGTTGGAAGGGAAGAACCTTTCTGGAGGATAAGATGGAACTCAATCTTGTAGCCTGACCAAATATCTTTGTGGACCCACTCGTCCTGCAACAGGGAGGTCCATGGATCCGGAAACCAGCAAAGACATCCCCCCACCCCAGTTATGGGTGAAGGCACTCCTTCATGCAGACAGTCTTGTCCGCAGGCCTGGAAGAGCCCATTCGTGGCTTGCCAGACCAGGTCTTCTTGGAACCTCCGGTGGATGCCCTGATCTTTGATCCCTTGTCTTGAGACCCTGAGGGACAAAAAAAAAACTTCCCATGAGCCGAGGAGAATGGTCCACATCCTGCAAAGGGGATGTCGACCGACCACCAATGGACCGCCTACTGGATCCCGCAAAAAAAGGGGACAGGGGGGTCACCCTCTGAGCCCCTGCATAGAGGCCCGCATAATAGGAAATAGCCCCCTTAAAAGAGGGCCGCCCGCCTTAACGTGGATGCCCAGGCAGGGTACCCTGATGGTCCTGCAGCGGTAAAAAGGGGCAGGTGCACCCCTTGACTTTTATGCTTTTTACTCTAAGGTCCTGGCCCCGGAATTAATGCACACCTTTGCTCACGCGTACGATACTGACGTCCTACCAGATTAGATGCGAGAAGCTACAATTATTGTGATCCCCAAGCCTGGTAAGGACCCCCGCTACCCAGAGTCGTACCGCCTGATCTCCCTCCTAAAGGCTGATATTAAGATCCTGGCTAAGGTTCTTGCCAGACGTCTGGGTCGTGTCATTCTTTCCCTCATTCATCCGGATCAGACAGGGTTTATGCCCGGAAAGAACACCTTAATATTCAGGCTAATCATGACCAGGTGGGAGCAAGGGCGGTAGTCACTTTGGATGCTGCTAAAGCTTTCGACTCTGTGGAGTGGGGCTCCCTTTGGGAATGTCTGGTAAATTTTGGATTTGGCCCTTCCTTCATTCGCTGGATTAAACTATTATACTACCGCCCTGTCGCTAGGGTTGCTGTGAATGGCTGGTTGTCTGACCCCTTCCACCTGAGCCGTGGCACCCGTCAGGGCTGCCCGCTGTCTCCGTTCTTTATGCCCTTGCTGTGGAGCCCCTGGACATTGCACTTAGGGTGCACCCGGGGATGAGGGGTTTGCGGATGGGACCTGTCACTGAGACTGTGAGTTTATATGCGGATGACATGTTGCTCTACCTTGAAGACATCGGCTCATCCCTGTTCGCAGCACTCCATCTTATTAATGACTTTGGCCGTCATTCGGGTGTCCGTATTAACTGGCACAAATCTCAGATATTACGGTTGGATCCCTCACCCCCTACGGAAGCCTCTGCTATGCTTCCTCTGACTAGGGTCTCACGTATACATTACTTGGGTGTGCTAGTTACCAGATCGCCATCTGATTATGTACTGGATAATGTCGAGCCTCTTATTTCTATGCTTAGGCTCTGTGTCCAGACGTGGGCAGGCTCCCCCTAGGCGTGACGGAAAGGGTAAATCTTGTGAAGATGATTCTTTTGCCCAAATTCCTCTATATATCTTTTGGCATTCCCCATCCCTTATTCCCCTTAAATACTATAAAATAACGCCCAGAAGAAGTCTTTCTTATGAGGAAACGTTGGCGATCCCAGACATAAACGTCCACACGCCCCCCCAACGAAGCCGGCTGTTTATCCATATGCTGATCTGGAGACTTGCGGGACGCCGCGGTTAGATCCATGACCGGCACATACTACATGCCAGTTTTTGTCTTTTAAATTGTAAGTAGTTTTTTTAATAAATTTACCTATTGGTTTACGGGATTACGCTATGGGCCTCTGTTTCTTTCTACATATGGCTTTACGTTCAATGGAGTATATGAGAAGTTCCAAGTGTGCCACATATTAATGTGATCGGTTTAACAACACACCGGAAACGGCTTTCGGCTTTTGGAGTCTTTCGAAGCACCTGAGCTTGATATCGGTTGACCTACTGGTTTACTACTAGCTGGGAGAGGCTGTCTCATTAAACTGAGCAGCCACGGAATTTCGGTAAGCTGCTTGTTATACCTGAGCACAAGGGTGTCCCCTTCCTACACTTTTCCCTGGTGTCACTGGAAGAAAGTTATTTTGCACGTGGATTCACATCTCTGCACTTAATATTGGGACTATTCATTTGGACATTATCCCCTCTCCTTTTTTGTTTTCTTTATATGAGCTTTTCAGCTATATAATTGTATACTGATTTCAGCGCTGCACTTTTTGGTTTTTATTATAAAATAATTGATAGTATCCTGAATTCCTTTGTCTGGGGACAGAACTGTCATAAACTCCCGTTAATAACACTTAAAAACCCGACTACGAGGGGGGCATGGCCCTGCCGGATTTTCATGCTTATTACGTGGCTTTGCAGTTGTCCCACTTTCATCACTTCCATAACTCAGAGGTCGCCCGTTACCATGCCTTGCTCTGCGGACGTCAGAGTCCGGCGTCCCACTCCCCTCTCCAGGTGATACTTCATGGTCATGACCCGCCACCCCTGCGGACTGCCCCTACCTCTCCGGTTTATTTACACAGACGTATTTGGGATCTGACCCTCAAAAAATGAGAACTGACGCATATCCACGCCTATACTCCCCTGTGGCACAACCCTCACTTCGCTGAACTTTCCTCCCTTCTGGGTGCTGAGCTCTGTGCGAAGCAAGGTGTGCTTTTCCTCCATCACCCTCTTTTTTTAATGTGAATTGTTAGACAATTTGGTTTGTATGCAGGCTAGCTGGTAAGTGTGCTGGGAAATTTGTTTGTGATTATGTGCAACAGAAACTAAGAGGAAGGAGACCTAAAGGTGAATACCAATTGGCTGCTATACTACTTATTACTTTGTTGTTATTTTTATAAATAAGTACAGGGGGAGTGGTTTATACGATTTAACATTTTATAAATTATATATTTATATGTATATTTATAAATTGTATGGAATTGTGGCTGAACGTCTGTACATTTAAAAAAGTGTAGAAGTGCCAGCTACACAAAGCCCAGTTTTTGCTTGTAATGCAGCTATTCCAAGCATTACTTGTCTAGGAATTATCCATCACAGAGGAAAGCCCAAGTTTTGCTTGTAATGCAGCTATTCCAAGCATTACTTGTCTAGGAATTATCCATCACAGACGAATGTTCCCCACAAAACCCAGCACAGAGAGTAAAATGCCTATACACCGGCTTTGTAGATGGCAGAGCTGGGAGTTAATCCATAGAGCTTGCACCATCAGAATCCCTGTGAAGCACAAGACTACAGTGGGGGTACACAAAATCGGGTGAATGATCTTCCAATTTTCCTTGTTGTTTCACAGCAAATCGAAACCGATGAACGAACAAAAATTAGTACAAAAATTCTCATATGACAAAAGCTTTTTATTTGTTGTTTTTTGCTTCTGAACATGTGTAGTCTTTCTTTTCTGATTTTTCTTATACGAAAATCGTTCGGAAACTGTACATATTAAACTAAAATCATTTGTTCTGGTCCCGTACGAGAAAAATTTTGGAGTTTGTCCCTTCTTATCGTGTGTATGAGCCTTAACACTGGATTTGCCTCTCATAACTTACCCATAACAGAAATATTACAATTGGTTAAAAACATTACACATTAAATATTAGCTTTTAATAAATGGGTGTTTTTTTTTTTGCTTGATCATGTGACAAAGACAAGTAATCAATTACATTTATTCAGAGTTGGTACACAAGAGATGCACAGTTGTGGCCAGAATGATCAATCTCCCATGACTGTAGAAGTGTAGGAGAAAGTATTGATTAAACCACTCTTCTCCAAAGGCTTGAATGAGAATAATAGTTTAAGAATTTCCTACTTATTAGAATAATTTTAGGTCCAGTAAGTCTAACCTAATGACAATAAAGCAATTTTCCATAAATAACTGATGCTGCAGTATCAAAGTTATCTGAAGACATTAGACATTTCCTGGTTGGTTGTCACTGCTTCCCCTAAGATGGCTCCCACAGTGCTCCACCCTTCCCCTCTCCATAGGAGGAATCTGCAGGTTTGTAGAATGATCTTTCATTAGAAAGATCGTTTAAAAGCCAGATCATACATGCATGACTAGCTGCCATTTAATGTCTATAAGTAGCTTTGTTTTAATTTTTCTTTGAAACTAAAAATCATCTGTGTAGCTAAATTGCGTTTTTATGCGATGTGTTTTCTATTGAAATCAACGGAAATGTATCAAAACATGTCATGACTCATGAGGGCTTTGTGACACGCAGCAACCAATCATGACGTGTATCAAGTGCATTACAATGAGCATCAAATACATGTGTCAAAGCATGTTAACAACGCATCAATGTGTGCGACATGCATTTTCCATTGGCTTCAATGGAAAAAGCATGAGAGCGAAAAATGCATAGGTGTTAATCCAGCCTTAAAGCTAACCTGTGCTTTGCTTATGTACTCCCCTTCTTTTAAATTTTCCACTACTCTAGCCTCTAGGATTGAAGAAAAAGCCCTGTACTTACAGATATGAGAAACTTGCTATTTAGGCTAGCTGCATATCTATGCATGTGCGGTTGATACATTTTTGGGCCTCGTTTGAGCTCCAGTGCGTTTTTAATGCGTTTTGGGATGTGAAAGTGATTGCAAAGGCAGAAGTTGTTTTTTATCTTAATGCATTAAGATAAAAAGCCTTCTGTGTGCAGCAGCCTCCCTCTGCCCCATAATAGGTGTGAACCTCCTCCTGACATCACTGGTGTTTGGTTTTTGGCTGTTTGGGCACCAGTGCTGTCACATTGGAACGGGGAGAGTCCTCAGCCCTGTGTTACTTGGAGCTTACATACCATAGGTCTTCATTGAATGCAGCTGCAGGGTGCAAAAGGAAGGTGAATATGTACAGCTGAGCTGGTGGCAGCTAAAGCCCCGTACACACGCACTGATTGTCGGCCGAACGATCGGCCGTCTTTTGTCCAGTGTTGTTGTGTTGGTTGAAATGTGTTCTAGACTGCACACGAATGTTGTTGGCCAACAACAACCAACTGCAGAAGTGATGTCATGTTCTGGTCTACTTTTCGTGTGTTTTTTCTTCTCTGAGCATGCCCAGTCTTGCTCATCTGATGTTTGTCGGCCGAAATCTGTACTGACTGAAGAACAATCGGCCGTTCTGTTGTTCGCCAACAAAAATTTTATAGCATGCAGACCAGATTTTGTTCGGCCGAAAAGTCGCAGTCGGTTGTCGGAAACATCATACTAACAAGCCGACAATCGGCCGATCGGACGTTGGCCGAACATTTACGGCCGACAATCGGTACGTGTGTACGGGGCTTAAGTGAACCTGTTGCTTCTTCCTGTGCAGGCAAAGCACAGGTTCACTTTAAAGTGTACCTGTACTAATTTAAACGGGGATTCAACTTCATAATTTATTGAGAAAACTATTTGCAAAAAAATGTACCTTTGGCATAGAATTCTCAATTACAAGCAGCACAGCACTTCATTACAGTGCCTAGGCACCCTCTAATCCTAGAGGTGTGTCGGAAATTTTACACCAGAATAGTCATATTTTGCACCGTACTGCCTCTAAATAAAAAGATAGTGGCAGACAGTAGTTTGCAGTTCCACTAATTCAACAACATTTTTGTAGCTGCAGAGTACCTACAGTCATTCACAGCTGACTTGTCTTACACAAGAAATAAAAGTTTGCTCGAGTCCAGGTCCACTTTAAACTAACCACAGTTGTTTTTGGATGACTCGGGATGCCTCCTGTGCATGACCGTGTATGCATATTGTGCATGACCGCGCATGCCCAGAGTGGAAGGTATTGGCTAGTAGACAACTGGTCAGGCAAGTTAGAACACCTGTTACAAATGTCACTGCCCCCCATCCCCTTCCAATAAGCAGTTGTCAGAGCTATTTTCTCTATTCCCCTATTGCTGAAAAGCAGATCACCATTTACTTTCCTATACCTGTGGTTATCCTGTCACCAACTTAAACAAAACTGGAGGTAAAAATCACTGAATGCTTACTTGCAGATATTGTCCTTTCCATAAACAATGTATACGAATTTGCAATGTCCCTTTGTACTTGATAGCAAATGTGCCTTTTTCAGGAAGAGTCAATTCCCTAAAAAATACATTGAGCCTAGGTTCACACTACACTATATTACCAAAAGTATTGGGACACATGCTTTTACATGCACATGAACTTTAATGCCATCCCAGTCTTAAGCTGGTCATACATTATACAATATTCTTGTTCAATTTCCTTTAGATTTACCTTCAATTATGTAGTGCAAGGTCCTGTCTGACTGCATACAAACTGAAAGTGTTTAGGTTTGACCTTATATTATATGGTTTTGGTAAATCTAAAGGAAATATGTACAAGAAAATTGTATAATGTATCGCCAGCCTAAGTCTGTAGGGTTCAATATTGAGTTGGAACACCCTTTGGAGCTATAACAGCTTCAACTCTTCTGGGAAGGCTGTCCACAAGGTTTTCGGAGTGTGTCTATGAGAATGTTTGACCATTCTTCCAGAAGAGCATTTGTGAGGCCACACTGACAGTCTCCACTCTAATTCATCCCAAAGGTATTCTATTGGGTTGAGGTCAGGACTCTGTGCAGGCCAGTCAAATTCCTCCACCCCAAACTCGTTCATCCATGTCTTTATGGGCCTTGCTTTGTACACTGGTCCAAATCATTTAGTGGAGGGTGGATTATGGTGTAGGGTTGTTTTTCAGGGGTTGGGCTCCCAACTTTGTGTGAACAGTTTGGGGATGGCCCCTTCCTGTTCCAATATGGCTGCGCACCAGTGCACAAAGCAAGGTCTATAAAGACATGAATGAGCGAGTTTGGGGTGGAGGAACTTGATTGGCCTGAACACAGCCCTGACCTCAACCCGATAGAACACCTTTGGGATGAATTAGAGTGGCGACTGCGAGTCAGGCCTTATCGTCCACATTCCCATAGACACACTCCTAAACCTTGTGGACAGCCTTCCCAGAAGAGTTGAAGCTGTTATAGCTGCAAAGGATGGACCAACTCAATATTGAATCCTACAGACAAAGACTGGGATGCCATTAACGTTCATGTTAGCGTGAAGGCAGGCGTCCCAATACTTTTGGTAATATAGTGTAGATGCGGTGCGAATTCACAGCGAATTTGCTGCGGATTCGGCACCGCATCTACATTGTAACCCGTCCATGCAAACTGATTGCGGAGTGTATGATAAGTTAACGACATGGCAGCGCGATTTGCAGAATCGGATCGCATAGGTGTGAACACCCATGCAATCTGATTCTAGTGCAAACAAAAAAGGGTCCTGCACCAGTTTGGTGCAAGTGCGGTGCGATTTGAGCCATACAAATCCATGGCTCAAATTACACCCCAGACCCAACGCATGTAATCTGCACATTTGCTCCGATTCCAGGGTGTATTGCATGCGGTGTCTCACACCGCAGCAATATGACGCTGGGCTGAGGGGAATTTACAAAGACAGAATCTGGAGCAGCTGTGTGTACAGTCTTCAAATCTTAACCAAACAAGCTGGAAATAGAGTTATAGTTTTTTGACTAAAATGCTATTTTAGTTGTATTTTAGTCATCTAAATTGTTTTAGTTTTAGTCGACTAAAATAGTGTTAATTTAGTAGAAAATATTTTCTTTGATGAAATTACCACTGCTCACAAAGTATGTCTCATGTAACATAGGTGAGGCACAAATGTCAGAACTGTGAACACACACAATAAAAACACGTAGTCACAATTCTGGTATTATTTTTGTAATGTGTCGCAGTTTTAGTGCTGGCTACCATGGACTCAGGACACTATCTACTGTAAATTGGATAAATGGTTTTACTTTTTAGGCTGTATATCTGCTATAATACAAGTTAAGTACAGTTGGTAACAGGGATACAAGGGAATGATTTCCATTTCTCCCCCAACTATCCTTAAAAGAATCAACCTTTTGTCTCTTGGATCTGTAATGCAATGACAACATGTGAACACATGTGAGTCCAGTTCTTGACATCCTCCAGAGAATGCTCACTGTCCAGCTGACTGACTGCTGACCCACTGACTTTAACATGGTCCCCAAGCAAAAAGCTAAATACATAAATGTTTATTGTTTTACTCGTCAAAGTAGTTGTAATCTGGTCAGCGATTCTTGTGATAATCAGAAAGATCGCACTGCTTCTCCCTAAATAACCTAATGATCAGCTCCCTGCTGACTTAACAGGTAATGATGCTGATTCTACGTCTACTATGGGTGTTGAAGGAGGAGAGGCGGCACGCGACTCTGAACCCAAAAAATGTATTGCTTTAACAATAATCGCACGGGTCTGGCTGTGCAGAAAATGTGTGTAAATTACAAGGCTGGATGTACAGAACTGCAAATCCTTTGGGAGGTAAAACTGTAAACATTTATACTAGAATTTTCAAAACTAAAGCAGCTGAGCATGGCAAACAATCATTTTTAATATTTAATTTCCAAAGCTTAAATGCTGGTTCACATATATGCGATGCGGGAACCCTGCGAATCCACTGCTTGTTCCCGCATCGCATTCAACTCTCAGGCAGTTCACACTGCCATATGCAAATACAAAGTTAACGACACCCCCAGATCAGTTCGCATGTCGCAGTGCGAACTGTCAGTTCAGACATAAACTGGATTGCATAGTTGTGAACACCCAAGTGTTCAAATTCTGGTGTGGACCCAAAAAAGGGTCCTGTGTGAGTTGTGTCTGAACGCAATGCGAATTCAGCCAAACAATCTGTATGGCAGAATTTGCATCGCACAGACATCGCATGTGATTTTCAGAGCAGTGCGTTTCAAATCACATGCAATGTCTGTCATCGCACATAAGTGAACCGGGACTAAAAGCCTTAAAGTCGACTTTTCTGCAGAAAATAATAAATGCAAATATTTTTGCCGAAAAAAATTAAATAAAACACAGGTACCTGCGGAGCATTGCACCTACAATCAGTTGATCGAGGGTGCAATTTTAGGCTCCTGCAGACATGTCCTCCGGCTTTCGCCCTGAACCTCTGTACAGGTTTTCTGTTGGAAAGTTGGGGGACAAATTAGTGTATTATGAGGGAGCTATTCACATCCCCCCCCCCAGCCCATTGAGAACTATAAGCTGTCTTCTGCAGTGGGAGACGGGACTTGTAGTTTTCACATTCACAGATTCCACAGAGCCACACTGTTTTAAAATGCGGCAGCTGTCACAAAGGGGGGGGGGGGGGGTGGATTGAGGGTGTGGGGAAAAGTGCTGGTGCATTTTACATGATACACCTGAAATATGGGTGTAACATGCTCCAAGCTTCAAGGCAAACTTATCCTTTACCTGGACAAGCTGAAGATACAGTTGATTACCTGGTTGCCATGCACAGCTGCTCTTGTTTTGATAATGTGTATTTAGCTATTCATCTGGAGTTTGTTTAATCCTTTGTGCCACCTGCTACAAATGGGTCGGCATGATAGCCAATCAGCTTGCATTTCCAGAAAGTAAGGTCAGCAATGGGAGCTTTTATGTTTCTCTCATGTAGATGAACTATAAAGACCAACAAACAAATATTTAAGAATCCAGAAGTAATTTATTGAATCTGCTTCAGAGGGAAATATGTTGGCTACTTCCGAATTAATAAATTACTTATGAACCCTTAAACATTTGTTTGGTGGTGCTTTTTAGGGCTGTCTTTAAGGCAGGGCAAAAGGGACAGCGGCCCTGGGCCCAGTCATTTCTGCTTCTGTGAACTATTCAGAGAGAACTGCGGAGAGAAAGGGTGAGAAGGGATGGGGGTCACTTGTGCAAAGAGTGAGATGTAGTAAGGTTGGAGGTGTGGTGCAAAGGTGCCAGCTGCGGGGTGGGGGGATTTGTAAAGAGAGGAGAACTGTGATAGAGAGAGGGGGGTAAATATATGAAGAGTGGATTTGGGAAAAGATGAGAGAGCTATAAAGGGGAGGTAAGTTTGTAAAGAGGTAAGAGCTCTGAAGGGCGGGTAGTGAAGTTATGAGATTTGTGTAGGAAGGGGGGCAGATTGTGTAAGCTGCCTCCCATCTACAGCGTGGGGTGTAAGCTGTGTAAGGAGGGGAAGAGTTGAGTTGTTCAAAGGTAGTAAAAAGGTGAGTTGTGGATGGGAGGTGCTAGGGTGAACCCTAGACAGGGGTGAAGAGTTGAGCACTGATTTGACAAAGAGATGAACTGTGGATGAAGCAAGAAAAGGTGAGATGTGGACAGGGGGGTGCAGAGGTAAACTGTGGACGGAGCAAGAAAAGATGAGCTGTAGACAGGGTGGTGCAGAGGTGAGCTGTGGACAGGCGGGTGCAGAGGTGAGCTGTGAATGGGGGAGCAGAGGTGAGCAAAGAGGTATGTAGAGGTGAGCAATAGATGGTTACTGTGGGAGAGGATACGTAAAGTACTGCCTCTTGTGCTGATTTTTTCTGTACCCAGTGTGATACAAACACCTCAGCACGGCACAGAACGCACTAATAAGCCCTGTGTGTTATGCCATACTAAGTGCTTCTTGAGCAATGCGCAGATTATTTGGCGCTGCTCTACGTCTCTCTGCAAGGAATGCCAGGGTTAGGGCAGGGAGTTGGCAAGGGAGGGTGAGTTCCTGCACCTATTCTAAGAAAAAAGCCTTGGTTACAAGTATTAATCCCAGCTCGCTGGCTACCCTGTCCCACCGACCTCCTCCTGGCTGCAGAAAGCACCAATCAGAGAGACCAGTGGTAATGATGCACAGTAACCTCTAGCAACCAATTAGTAAGTGGTAATGGTGCACAGTAATCTCTAGCAACCACTGAGCAGTAATGATGTGCAGTAACATCTAGCAACAAATCAGTGCCCAGTAGGGATGTGCAGTAACCTCTAGTAATCAATTAGTGAGCCTAAACCAATCAGTGAGTGTTGACCAGTTCTTTATGTTTAGGTTAACAAAGTTTTTTTAGATAAGTCTATGTGTGTTTGTTTTTTAGGATGTTGGGGTGGAGATTAAAATTGCATGGGGGAGAGGGGCAAAAGAAAATGCTCAGGGTCCAATCAATATTAAAGATGACGCTGGTCCTTCTGGTTCATCTACACTAGGGAAACATGGAAGCTGCCATTGCTGACCTTACATTTTGGAAATGCAAGTTAATTGGCTGTCATGCCCACCCTTTTGTATTAGGTTGCACTCCTTCTGGTTCAACTGCATTTAAACTTATACAAATAAAGTAAAGTTTAACTAGAACCATTTCTAAAAATGTTCCCTCCCCCCTCCTATTAGCTATCCGGACTACCCTGTATGAGAGATCTATGTACTTACCTATTTTTAATCTAGTCACGGGAGCCTGTAGCTCTGGTTCCCTTTTGTAAGGGATTGCTCGACAATGGCTGTGAATTCCTGGAGGCGCGACGCCACACGTAGGCTCCTATGGCCAAACTGGCGCTCCATCCTCTCCCTTGCAGCAGCCGCTCACTAACACAGGGGTGTGGGAACACGTGACTGGACTGTAGCGGATTAGAAATAGATAAGTACACACATCTCTTTTAGCAGGGTAGACAGGATAGGTGGGGGCATTTTTCACCAAAAAAGTGAAAGCTTTTTTCAAAAAAAGAAGAAAAAAAAGTTGTTGCATTCAGAGAGAGAATATTCCCCTATACATGCAATCTACCATCCAGCTATTGGTATATAATATTCCCCGATATGTGGTGGGAATACATCTGTAAATGACTTCCCTTCCTCAGCCACAGGCTGTCACTTTGCACAGTTGGTGACTGTGAATCCCAGCTGTCCCTGAAAGCACCCGTCTCAACTGATCGAGAAACAATCAGAGTTGCTCACAATCATGTGATGGGTATGGCATTTATGATCACACCGCAGGCCTGATAAAAAAAAGGCCTCATGCACACTGGACATTATAAAAAAAAGCCAGCAGAGTTCGCTGTAGAAAGCTGTAGCTGTAGAACATTTTTTAGCATTTTTGCAGTAGCCTTTTTAAGCTTTTTTTAACAGAAATATACTCCCACAAAAGGTTATGGTTCAAAAACACAGATAAACTCAGAAAAGCCGTCTTTTTCAGTGTTTTTAAGCTTTTTTTTTTAGAGTTAGAGCGTTTTTACACCTGAAAAACTCCTCTTTAAAACCCACTAGTTCTGGTTTTTTCCAGCCAGTAAAATCGCCCCTGGCAAAAACTGCTGATAACAGCCTATGTGTGCATGGACACATAGGATAACATGTTGGGGAGTTTACTGGCTGACTTTTAATATGACACTCACGGGATCCTGTGATGTTGGCACCCAAAGCCGATCCATCTGTCGGCTCTGGGTGCGAGTTCCGGCATCTTTACTAAGGGAAACAGTTAGCGAAGCCTTAAGGCTTCACAGCCTGCTTCCTACTGCGCATGTCTCGTTGCACTTTCTGAATGGCCCTGCTGTCTTCTGGGACCTGTGCGTGTGACTCCCAAAAGGCAGCGGGGGGGGGTTGGAGAGAAGGGGGTGGATATTGCGTAGAATGCCGCACAACCGTTGCGGTGATCTTACCCAGAAGTGGGAGTGGGTACTCCCCCTTCCCCTCCGAAAGGTGCCATATGTGACAGTGGAGGGGAGGAGGAAGCAAACAAGTGGGTGGAGCTCTGCTTTAAGCTTGCAGATGCCACTGCAGATGCCACTACAGCCTGAAGGTGGCAGTGTTCCTCATTTTAAAACATGTACCTGTCAGATACAAACATAGCATTTAAAAATTAACAACTCGAAAAAAAAAAAAAAAAAGTATTTTTGTGCATCTGCCTAGAATTAAAAACAGAGCAGGGTATTTATTAAAACAATATACCAAATAAATATCTTATATGTCCATAAAATGAAACTTGTTTACATATGCACAGTATTCATAGTGTTATTGTCAAGTAAACTGATATACATGCAGAAGCTGCAAAATTTGGTCTGCACATGTAGGCATCAATGATCTCTAGTAATGAAAGGGTTAAAAGGGTTAAAGGCAAAGCTGTAGAAAAAAAAAGCTATACAAGTGTTCTTGGTCTCTATCCAGCCTAGCTGTGATATATATACTCCCCTCCGATCAGCCAGAACATTATGATCACCCATCATAACCTGTCGATGCATGGACTCAACTAGACCTCTGAAAGTGTGCTGTGGTATCTGGCACCAAGCCGTCAGTAGCAGAGCCTTTAAGCCCTGTAAGTTGGGAGATGAGGTCTCCACAGATCGGACTTGTATTTCCAGCACATCCCACAGATGCCTGATTGGAATGAGATCTGGAGAGTTTTGATGCCAAAACAACACCTCAAACACTCGTTGCTGTGTTCCTCAAACAAATCTGGAATTCATCAGACCAGGCCACCTTTTTCTGTTTCTCGTGGTACAATTCTGATGCTCATAAAACCCATTGCAGGCACTTTTGGTTGTTGGCACGGGTCATCATGGGCACCCTGACTGGTCTGCAGCTACGCAGCCCCATACACAACAAACTGCAATGCATTTTGTGTTTGGACACCTTTCTATCCGAACCAGCATGAACTTTTCAGCAATTTGAGCTACAGTAAATCTTCTATTGAATCAGACTACGTGGCCAGTCTTTGCTCCACACATGCATCGCTGAGCCTTGGCCGTCCATGACACTGTTGGCGGATTCCCCTCCTTGGACCACTGTAGACCGTGAACATCCCACAAGTGCTGCGGTTTTGGAGTTGTTCTGACCCAGATGTGTAGCCATAACAATTTGGTCCATGTCAAAATTATGCAAATCTGTTTGCTTGCCCATTTTTTCTGTTTTCAATGGATCAACTTCAGGGACAACATGTTCACTTCCTGCCTAATATTTCCCACCCACATTCAGGTGCCATTGTAATGAGATAATAAAGGTTTTTCACTTAACTGTCAGTGGTCATAATTTTATGGCTGATCGGTGTATACAATGGATATAAAAAGTCAATACACCCCTTTTAAAATGTCAGGTTTCTTTGATGTAAAAAAAAATGAGAGACAGATAAATAATTCAGAACTTTTTCCACCTTTAATGTGACCTAAAAAATGTACAACTCATTTAAAAAACAATCTGAAATCTTTCTTTGGAGGGGATGTAGCTGTGTTCAGAATTAAGCAACCACATTCAAACTCATGTTAAATAGGAGTCAGGACACACCTGCCATCATGAGGGGTGCCTGTGAATAACCCCAAATAAAGTGCAACTGTTCTAGTAGGTCTTTCCTGACATTTGCTTAGTTGCATCCTACAGCAAAAGCCATGGTCTGCAGAGAGCTTCCAAAGCATCAGAGGGATCTCATTGTTACAAAGGTATCAGTCAGGAGAAGGGTACAATAGAATTTCCAAGGAGTAAGCTATACCATGGAACACAGTGAAGATAGTCATCATCAAATAGAGAAAATATGGCACAACAGTGACATTACCAAGAACTGGACGTTCCTCCAAAATTGATGAAAAGACGAGAAGAAAACTGGTCAGGGAGGCTGCCAAGAGGCCTAAAGCAACATTAAAGGAGCTGCAGGAATATCTGGCAAGTACTGACTGTGTGGTACATGTGACATCAATCTCCTGTATTCTTCATATGTCTGGGCTATGGGGTAGAGTGGCAAGATGGAAGCCTTTTCTTATGAAGAAAAACATCCAATCCTGGCTAAATTATTGCAAAAACACACCTGAAGTCTCCCAAAAAAATGTGGGAAAATGTGTTATGGTCTGAGAAAACCAGGGTTGAACTTTTTGACAATAATTCCAAAAGATATGTTTGGTGCAAAAACAACACCGCACATCACCAACAGAACACCATACCCACTGTGAAGCATGGTGGTGGCAGCATCATACTTTGGGGCTGTTTTTCCTCAGCTGGAACAGTGGCCTTAGTCAAGGTAGAGGGAATTATGAACAGTTCCAAATACCAGTCAATATTGGCACAAAACCTTCAGGCTTCTGCTAGAAAGCTCAACATGAAGAGGAACTTCATCTTTTAGCATGAAAACGACCCAAAGCATACTTTTAAATCAACACAGGAATGACTTCACCAGAAGAATAAAGTTTTGGAATGGCCAAGCCAGAGCCCAGACCTGAATCCAATTGAAAATCTGTGGGGTGATCCGAAGAGGGCTGTGCACAGGAGATGCCCTCGCAATCTGACAGATTTGTAGTGTTTTTGCAAAGAACAGTTGGCAAATATTGCCAAGTCAAGATGTGCCATGCTGATACACTCATACCAAAAAGACTGAGTGCTGGAATAAAATCAAAAGGTGCTTCAACAAAGTATTCGTTTAATGGTGTGCGCACTTATGCAACCATATTATTTTCGTTTTTACATTTACTTCCCTCCACCTAAAAGATTTCAGTTTGTTGTTCAACAGAGTTGAACAGTTTATAGGTCGCATTAAAGGTGGAAAAGTTCTGAAATTATTTATCTTTGTCTCATTTTTTTACATTACAGAAACCTGACATTTTAACACGGGTGTGTAGACTTTTTGTATCTACTGTATATACAGTATATGGTTAGAGATAAAGGAATAATCTGAGCCTCTATAAAACGATGTCAGATACTGGAATAGTCCAGGTGTGCTCACCACAACACAGACACAAAGAAGAAAGCACTGTAAAAGAAAGGCCACTTCAATGTGCAGCAGAACATCCAGCACTTCATCTACATGCACAGCTATTGGCATGAGAATAGATCAGAAACTGGCTTTCAAGAAGCACAATCACACAATCAAGTACTAAACACAACACATTCAAAATTGTTTTTGGAAATGGTAATACGCCAAGCTGAACCTGCATTGATATACACAAAATGGCAACATGAAAGTATATTTTTACATATCAATATTTCTTTAGTATTTAAATCTTCTAGAGTACTTTGACACTACAGCAGAGCATAATCAACATGAATCCTGCAACAAATGTAATATTTTGAAATGTAGAAATAGAATAGATGATCATTACAGCATCACCTTTTTCAGTAAATATTAGCTTTTTTTGTGTCTGGCTTTGCAACAAACGAACCAGACTGCGCAAATCTGCCCCCTAGGGGCTGTCTAATAAATGTCTCCTATCCGCTGAACACAAATGTTTGACAGACTTGCTCTGTAATGTCATTTATATAGATGAGCCTTTTCATCCTGCTCCATTACATCCTAATGGTGTGGGGACTCTGATGCAGCCTAATCTTCATACGGCTACTTTGTCCTCTGATCATGCTGCCAGTTTCAAGGTGGGGTGGCTGAAACCAGCTGCATGTAGAAAAAGGCTGAATGACATAAGACCTGCAGAGATCATTTACATGTCAATATACATTGCTTAATGAAACCTACGTGTGCTATTGTTTTCTTAAACTGGGGTCCTCACACAACAAAAATCCTTATATTCTTGCATTTTCTTTTTAAACCTGAGTTCCAGTTGTTTTTAAATTTATTAAAACTCAGCGGCTACAAAAAGTGTAGCTGCTGACTTTTAATAAACACACACTCACCCGTCCCCCGATCCAGCGATGTGGCCACCCGAAGCCTCGCTCCTCTACTCGGTATCACTAGTGTGGGCACCCAGGTGTGACAGCTTGCAGATTCACAGCCTGGTGCGCACTGCGCATGCACCTCCTCAGTGGCCGGGCAATCTTCTGGGACCTGTGATGTGTTGCAGGGAGGGGGGGGGGGGGGGAGAGGAGACCTTCTGCTCGAGCCGCCTAGCCTGAGCAAAAGAGGGAGCGGGTACCTGTCAAAACAAGGTACCTGCTCCCCCCCACCTCACAAAAAAATGACATGCCAAATGTGGCATGTAAGGGGCTGAGGAGTGCTTAAAGCGGAAGTTCCACTTTTAGGTGGAACTCCGCTTCAACCTGAAATGATTTTATACTAATTTTACCCTTTTTAAAACAAATTCATTAAAGAGCAAAGATCTTAACAAAATGGCTTGGACCTCTGAGCAAAGGTACCTCCGTTGAGACCCGAACTGATTCCTGATCCCCTCCGAGCCCATCACTCCACCCACCACTAAGCCCTAATAAGATTCAATCTGTACCAAACTAATGCACCTTCCCTAAACTATATACTTCTCCCTTGTCTGTGTAATACCCCTTGTTGTAAACTCCAACCTATAGTGTAGCTTCACCGGTTCTGCTAGATATGCTACCCGATGGCACCAACCCCTGCTTTTATTGAAGCTGGACAAATTGGAAAAACTAACCTTATAAGTGACAAGCAACACCAAGTGGCCTTGAAACCACAATGCACACTTGTATATTCAACAATCTAATTATACCTTGTTAAAAATGGTACTCAAATATCTATTATATCGACTGACTGTGCAACAAATGGGCCTGCATCTTTCACATCTTATGTACTGTGACAGTGAGAGGACCTGTCACTGTAAGAATATAGGAAAATGAAAAACAGGGTTCACATTTAGGGTTATTGCAAGGTTTAGAAAGCTGTGTTTTTGTCTCTCTCCAGATTCTGCAGTTCTGGATCAGTTGAAAAAGGTGAGTTTTTGGATCTTATAGTGGAAAGTTAGGTAGTCATTTCTGCCACCATCCCGAGAGAATATTGTGTAGGTTGTGATGCCTCAGGTCAGGTATGGGATTTTAAGGGCAGGAGTAAAGGAGGTATGCAGTAGTAAATAAAATAAAATTTATTATACAGTGTATTTATATACAACAGAGGAGTGAATATATGGGTAAAGTCCCATTGTGCAGGTGAAGAGGAAATATAGGTTGTGTTACATGTGATAAGTACGTGACTTGAAAGTATCGTGACTTTCAAGTCACGTACTTATCACATGTAACACAACCTATATTTCCTCTTCACCTGCACAATGGGACTTTACCCATATATTCACTCCTCTGTTGTATATAAATACACTGTATAATAAATTTTATTTTATTTACTACTGCATACCTCCTTTACTCCTGCCCTTAAAATCCCATACCTGACCTGAGGCATCACAACCTACACAATATTCTCTCGGGATGGTGGCAGAAATGACTACCTAACTTTCCACTATAAGATCCAAAAACTCACCTTTTTCAACGAATACCCCGGATGGATAACACATCCACGTCCTCTCGGATCTTTGGAAACACTATATTGCACTAAACTACAATTCTTGGTTGCTAGGCAGCAAGCACCTACCTACCTAATCCAGGCTAACATAGCCTTCATTGTGGAACTTCCTCCACAGTTTCAGTAAGGCATTGTTTAAACCTGTTTTTTACCAACACCTTTCTCCTACAAAGAAAGGATGACTGAAGAAGAAGAAAAAGATGTGGGAGATCTGGTTGGCGATGAATGGGAGACCCTCATGTCGGGCATCCAAACCAGTTTTAAAGTCAAAGAACAAACTGAATCAGATATCCTGGCACTATTCAGGACACTCCAAAAACACCTGGAGAGAAAGTCTGCGCTTCACTGGCACATTAAGACCTTTGAACGCTATATCAGCGAGAAAATCAACCCTGTAGGTTTGAGAATCCAAATTTTCCCTACTATGGAAAACATCACAACCCAACTCAAAAAAGAATGGGAAAACCAACTAAACGAGTGTTCACGGAATTTAATGATCCTTTTGCAAGAAGAATATTTAAGACAAATAAAAACCCTAGATCTTGACATTAAAAAAACCTACGAACAACTAGCCCCTCTCAAAAAGGCACAACTATACAGTGAACAAGAAAATAAACTTAAATCACATTTAGAAGACTATGGTAAGGATATCCTCAGGAAAAAAGAAAGAAAATATTGGTGCGATAAGAACGCCTTTGCCCAAGGCAGAGCCTATAGATGGGCCAATCAACGCTCCAACCGAAGAAATCAGTATGGCAAACCCACAGATAGAATGGGACAACCATACTACTCATCGGATTCATCTTCCTATAACTCTGGGACTGAACACTACAAAAATAGAAGAAGGGAACCCTCAAAACAACATGAAGCTCAACATAAAACTAATGAGGATAACTACCAGGAAACGGAACCCCAAGAAACCAATCCTGCAGAGGAACAAGGAACACACTCGGGAAACATGAACCCACCCCTCAAACCCCATAATTTCTTTACAAGATCCAAAGTGGACCCCAAACAACAACAAGGGTTTTTTTTAGGGAAAACAACTCCGAAACCGCCAAAGAAACACCAATCAGAGAAGAAACGGGAGGAAGAAAAACGGTCATAAATCTTTCATCTCATACACTGACGAATGACCAAAAAGAAGTACTATCTTTAGGACTCTCTTTTTGCCCAAATACCAACCTGGATAGATTCGAAACCATCAAAGATGTGAACCTATTTGCCAGAAATTTACTACTCAAAACCTTTTATCAAAAACAACCTCAACCCTCACAACCTGCATCCACATTAACCGCGGCTGAGTTCAGAGCCATCCGCGACCTCAATCTACTACTTCAGGAAAGTGACCTAGATGATTGGGACGATCCAACTGAATCTGATAAAGAACCTGACGAAGATGAACGGGAAACACCCCCTGACCAACTGTCCTTCAAAAGGAAATCTAATAAATTCCCATCCCTCAACCTTAACCCAGCAATTGCACTCTTCGTCCGACAAACCACCAAAGATATAGAATCAATTAAAGAGAAAAAACACACGTCGAACTTAACAAACAAGCAAAAGCAAGCCCTCCAGGAACTTAGAAATAATGATGACATCATCATCAAACCCTCAGACAAGGGAGGAAATGTAGTCATCATGAACAAAGAAAAATATAAACACATGTGTCATACAATATTGTCGAATACTAAATGCTACAAGAAGATCCTTCCCATAATGACAAAATCCTATGAAGAAATTTTCTACTCCAAAATCGACAATGCATTCAAGAATGGCATCATCTCCCAAACATTGTGGGAATATATCAGAACACCGCATCCAAGAATCCCCACACTATACGCCCTACCGAAACTACACAAGAACCTGCATGATCCACCGGGAAGACCTATCATCTCGGGAAATGGAAGCATTTCAGAATCTATGAGCAGGGTCATAGACAGATACTTACGCCCTCATGTCAAAGAACTACCTTCATATACCCAAGATACCCTTCATCTCCTGAGGATACTCAACGACATCACTGTTCCAGAAGAAACTTACCTAATCACTATAGACGTCGAATCATTATACAACAACATACCCCACACCAAAGGACTACAGGCAGTTGAAAACATACTTCATTGCCATAGTGAACGAGACCAAAACTTCAATAAATTCATCATTGACATGCTGGATTATATACTCAACCACAACATCTTCACCTTTGGCGGCAACTACTACATCCAAACATGTGGGGTAGCCATGGGAACCAGCTGCGCCCCATCTTATGCCAATATCTACCTAGGCTCATGGGAGCAAGAATTTTTATCAAACGAGGCAAACACCATCTACACTGACAAAATCCTTATATGGCAAAGATATATTGACGATATATTGATTATATGGAATGGACCGGAATACATGATAAAAGACCTATTAACCAAGATGAACCAGAACGAACATAATATGTTCTTCACGATGACCTATAACAAACATCAAGTATCTTTCCTCGACACCTTAATATATAAAGATACTATGGGCAAAATCTCCACCACACTGTTCAGAAAGGATACAGCAGGCAACTCGATTCTCCATGCCTCAAGTTTTCACCCTCAACCTCTAATCAACTCAATACCCTATAGCCAATACTTAAGGCTTAAAAGGAACTGCTCAGATCCAGCAAAATTCCAAATAGAAGCCAATGCACTAACTACTCGACTATCACAAAGAGGCTACACCAAAACATCACTACGCAAGGCCTTTAATCGTGCCAATCAACAAGACAGAGAAACACTGCTCTTTAAAAATAAAAAACCAACTCAAACTGAACCAGATACCCGAATAATCATCAGATTCACTAACGAACACCAGGAAATCAGAAATATCCTCACAAAAAATTGGTCCATCCTCTTGGAAGAACCCAGCACCTCTAAACTCTTACCTCAACATCCACCCATCACCTTCAGAAAAGCCGGCTCGCTACAACAACAATTGGTAAAAAGTGAATTCAAAGAAGGATCCAAAAAAGACCCCTGCAAAACAAAAGGCACGTTCCCCTGCGGGTCCTGTGCCCAATGTTACGTTATTTCCCAAACGATCAATACCATACTACCCAATGGTGACCCATTTCACCCGAAACATTTTTGCAACTGCAAGACCAGGGGAATAGTCTACATGATGACCTGCGAATGCGGGTCCTTCTATATAGGGAAAACCCGACAGGAGTTTGGCAAACGAGTAAGTCAACATCTTCAGACCATGCATGTTGGCAACTTTTATGTCCCACTAGGGAGACACGTAAAAGAATACCACAACTACAAAATGCCTAAAATCAAATTCATGGCCCTGGACAGGATCCACATCCCGCTACGAGGGGGTGATTGGAATAAAACCTTATTGCAATTGGAAATGCGATGGATTTCGCGACTTAAAGCTACTATCCCGCCTGGGTTAAATGAAGCACAAAGCTTCCGTCCTTTCTTACAAGGCTTTTCATCGGGGAAGAAAGATTAAACCCCTACCAGGACACAGAACCGGCCCTGGAACCCCCAAAAGTATATGCATAATCTCAACTGACATTCCCCCCTCCAAGATTCATACAATCTGCACCCCCGACTCCACTATGGTTCACCATAGACCTTTTTGAATACCATACAACATCATTGGGCTATTCTACCCAGTATCTTTTACCCAGTATCTTTTAACTGGCTAGACCGACCACAATCTCTCCCTCCGACCCACCCACATTCTCTCACAGACGTTTCTTCTTAATATATATGCTGCAATTTTCATTTCATTTTATGTCCTAATTAATGTTACAATATTGTAATACGTATTATGTATTTATATGTGATGACACTGTTGCACAGTGCACCATCGCATAATCAAGTTCTTCAACCAGATTGTCCAACTTCCTTTTGCCTCCTTCCCTTAATCTCCAGGAGCTCCCGGCACGGTAAGCCCCGAATCCTCCGGGATCGGGGCATCTGAAACCGATGGGGGGGTCTCTCTACCTTCCTCTATCCCTGTCAGGGATCTCGGCTTCTACTCCGTGTCGGCGGCCACGAAGGCACGTCCGCACGGTTACAAGGGATGCGTTTTCCAGCCTCACGCAGGCGCGCATCACACCGTATCACGGACTCCGCCCATCGGCATCACACAGCGCACGACTGCGCATGCGTGACTGCCCATAAAAGGCCGGGGAACACTGCAATGTCTCAGTCTCTCCCGAACCCAGGGAGGAACACGGACCTTGCAGACAACGGCTGTTCATCACTTTGTGCACAGGAATCGTCTCCAAACGGACTAAGATCCTGCAACGGTTACTTTACCATTCAGGAACCAACCAAAATGTAAGTTTAGATTTGGTAGGAGACTTATTATATCTCCTAAACCAAACCTAACTTTTTCCCAACATTTTATGTACCTACTATCATCGGCATGTAATTAAGTCTATACACCTATAATTACAGACGATTACTATCAATGTGGGAATTTCCCTAACCTCAACCACATAGGACCCTGGGACCAGACATGCTACCCAAGAAGTAATTATCACTATTATATTTATGAGCAAATCTCTGTATACCCAATTCCTTTCTAAAATTGCCATTTTCTCACCAACACAGCACACTGTTCCTGTAGCACCTGGAGAAACTTTGGGGAGGCAATACCCTAAGAAGTGGACAAATATGTATGTTCAACCATACTTTATATCAATTGTTTTTGAATCACCATGATATCATGATTTGATATTTATATATATTTATTCTCAATTTTTCTCAGAATCGGTGACACATCCTTGATAAAGGCCTTGATAGGCCGAAACATGTCGGATTACCGATCAGGTCCCCTCTCTGCACCAATCCCTGTCCTTTGACAAGAGGAACTGCAGAGCTGGACCTATCCACGATACTTTCAAGTCACGTACTTATCACATGTAACACAACCTATATTTCCTCTTCACCTGCACAATGGGACTTTACCCATATATTCACTCCTCTGTTGTATATAAATACACTGTATAATAAATTTTATTTTATTTACTACTGCATACCTCCTTTACTCCTGCCCTTAAAATCCCATACCTGACCTGAGGCATCACAACCTACACAGCAGTTCTGGATCAGAACATTCAATCCTGTGTCTGGTTTTTGCTAGATGTCTGCAACCTGGCTGGGTCATTAGAGACTGCTCCCAGTGTGGGAGACGGAGGGTCTCATCTGGGTCAGGGGGCACCAGCCAGAAGCCACGAGACAGAGGGTCTCATCAAGGGGTCGGAGGCCCAAGCCAAAAGCCAGAAGACAGCAGGTTTTATTTCCAGGAGTCAGGTCGGCTTCTATTGGGGGTGTCAGGAGAATCCCAATCCATAGGTCAGAGGTGGACCATGCAGCGGGACGCTGCGACTAAAAGCTAGAGAGCCAAGTGTTCCAGGAGAGCCGGGCAACCAGTGTTAATTTGGTAGACCAAAATATTTTCGTCTACTAAATTAACACTATTTTAGTCAACTAAAATACGGCTAAAACTAAAATGACTTTAGTCAAAAGACTAGGACTAAAACTAAATTGAAAATTGACACTACTTAGCTGGCCATTTCTAAATCGGCAGCAAAATTCCATCCAGAGCCTGTAATAATAGCACAATAAAGTTTAAACATCTATTGCACCACCGCATAAGTATAAGAATGGGGAATCTACTAAATTGCTGAAGGAGAAAAAAATTAAGAAAAAGGCTTTTCTGATATTTTTTCTTAATTTTTAATGCTAGTAATATATTCAGGTAGTATGCGCAATGACATTTCAGGCAATAGAGGTTACAGGTTTTTTTTTTTTGTATTTTAAAGTTGTACTTCTGTTTGTTATAAAGCAATATTTTTGTTTATTTATGAAACTTGGTTTTATTTATAAAGACATTATATCACAATGGCTAAGCCCCGGTTCACACTTATGCGATGCGGGAAGGCTGCGAATTATCAGCCTGTTCCCGCATCGCAAACACACCCCCGGCAGTTCACACTTCCATATGCGATACGCTGGGGGTGTCAATGTAATCTTAACGACACCCCCAGTTTGATCGCATATCGCAGTGCGATCTTGCAGTTCGCACAGGATCGGATCACACAAGTGTGAACCGCTGTGCGATCCGATCCTGATGCGGCTGCAAAAAAGGGTCCTGTGCGTCTTTGCTGAGGGTGCAGTGCGAATTTAGCCATACAAAGTGTATGGCTAAACTCGCACCGCACAGCCGATCGCTTGTAATGAAGGAGCAGTGCGCTCCAACATTACATGCGATCGCCGCAGCCGCATCAGTGTGAACCGGCACTAAATCTGTGTCTGTAGTGCATTTTAACCACTTCCATACCGGCGTATAGTCAAATGACGCCGGCAGGAAGGCTTTCTCGATCCGGGCGGCTGTCATATGACGTCCGCCCGTTCTAGCTGCTACTGCGCGCCCCCGGGGGATCAGGGATGAGGCTCGTCCCTCGGACAGAGCCCATCCCTGATCAAGGTAAACTGGCAATAGAAATTGGCTGTTTACCACGTGATCGGCTGGGTCAAATCACAGCCGATCACATGAGCGGCTCCAGCGCGAGCCGCTCGTTCTCTTTGCAATGCGCGCCCCCGGGGGCGGGCAGCGTGGTGATCAGGGACGAGGCTCGTCCCTTGGACAGAGCCCATCCCCGATCTAGGTAAAGAGCCAATGAAATTGGCTTTTTACCACGTGACCCACTGTGTCCAATCACAGCCGGTCACAAAATGTCAGAGAAAAGGGTAACTAGCTGTCGCCGTGTTCTCCTCCTCACACACTGATCCTGTGTGAGCAGGAGATTGAGGTAACAGCTAGTTACCGATTATAGTGAACCCCAAACACACTGATTGCTCCCCCCCCCCAATAAAGAGTACCTGTCACCAATGTTCCCTCTAATTTTTTACTGAGCTGAGCAAATAAAAAAATTTCTGAGCGCAAACCTTTAGATTGAGCAATGGGGGGGGGGGGGGGGGACGTCAATGCAGAGTGACCAGCTTGCCCCAATCAACTGCAGAGTGCCACAGCAATGCCCCCAATAAACTGCAGAGTGCCACAGCAATGCCCCCAATAAACTGCAGAGTGCCACAGCAATGCCCCCAATAAATTGCAGAGTGTCACAGCAATGCCCCCAATACATTGCAGAGTGTCACAGCAATGCCCCCAATACATTGCAGAGTGTCACAGCAATGCCCCCAATACATTGCAGAGTGCCACAGCAATGCCCCCAATACATTGCAGAGTGCCACAGCAATGCCCCCAATAAACTGCAGAGTGCCACAGCAATGCCCCCAATACATTGCAGAGTGCCACAGCAATGCCCCCAATACATTGCAGAGTGCCACAGCAATGCCCCCAATACATTGCAGAGTGCCACAGCAATGCCCCCAATACATTGCAGAGTGCCACAGCATTGCCCCCAATAAACTGCAGAGTGCCACAGCAATGCCCCCAATAAACTGCAGAGTGCCACAGCATTGCCCCCAATAAACTGCAGAGTGCCACAGCATTGCCCCCAATAAACTGCAGAGTGCCACAGCATTGCCCCCAATAAACTGCAGAGTGCCACAGCATTGCCCCCAATAAACTGCAGAGTGCCACAGCATTGCCCCCAATAAACTGCAGAGTGCCACAGCATTGCCCCCAATAAACTGCAGAGTGCCACAGCATTGCCCCCAATAAACTGCAGAGTGCCACAGCATTGCCCCCAATAAACTGCAGAGTGCCACAGCATTGCCCCCAATAAACTGCAGAGTGCCACAGCATTGCCCCCAATAAACTGCAGAGTGCCACAGCATTGCCCCCAATAAAATGCAGAGTGCCACAGCAATGCCCCCAATAAAATGCAGAGTGCCACAGCAATGCCCCCAATAAAATGCAGAGTGCCACAGCAATGCCCCCAATAAATTGCAGAGTGCCACAGCATTGCCCCCAATAAATTGCAGAGTGCCACAGCATTGCCCCCAATAAATTGCAGAGTGCCACAGCAATGCCCCCAATAAATTGCAGAGTGCCACAGCAATGCCCCCAATAAACTGCAGAGTGCCACAGCATTGCCCCCAATAAACTGCAGAGTGCCACAGCATTGCCCCCAATAAACTGCAGAGTGCCACAGCATTGCCCCCAATAAACTGCAGAGTGCCACAGCATTGCCCCCAATAAACTGCAGAGTGCCACAGCATTGCCCCCAATAAAATGCAGAGTGCCACAGCATTGCCCCCAATAAAATGCAGAGTGCCACAGCATTGCCCCCAATAAAATGCAGAGTGCCACAGCATTGCCCCCAATAAAATGCAGAGTGCCACAGCAATGCCCCCAATAAAATGCAGAGTGCCACAGCAATGCCCCCAATAAAATGCAGAGTGCCACAGCAATGCCCCCAATAAAATGCAGAGTGCCACAGCAATGCCCCCAATAAAATGCAGAGTGCCACAGCAATGCCCCCAATAAAATGCAGAGTGCCACAGCAATGCCCCCAATAAAATGCAGAGTGCCACAGCAATGCCCCCAATAAAATGCAGAGTGCCACAGCAATGCCCCCAATAAAATGCAGAGTGCCACAGCAATGCCCCCAATAAATTGCAGAGTGCCACAGCATTGCCCCCAATAAATTGCAGAGTGCCACAGCATTGCCCCCAATAAATTGCAGAGTGCCACAGCAATGCCCCCAATAAATTGCAGAGTGCCACAGCAATGCCCCCAATAAACTGCAGAGTGCCACAGCATTGCCCCCAATAAACTGCAGAGTGCCACAGCATTGCCCCCAATAAACTGCAGAGTGCCACAGCATTGCCCCCAATAAACTGCAGAGTGCCACAGCATTGCCCCCAATAAACTGCAGAGTGCCACAGCATTGCCCCCAATAAAATGCAGAGTGCCACAGCATTGCCCCCAATAAAATGCAGAGTGCCACAGCATTGCCCCCAATAAAATGCAGAGTGCCACAGCATTGCCCCCAATAAAATGCAGAGTGCCACAGCAATGCCCCCAATAAAATGCAGAGTGCCACAGCAATGCCCCCAATAAAATGCAGAGTGCCACAGCAATGCCCCCAATAAAATGCAGAGTGCCACAGCAATGCCCCCAATAAAATGCAGAGTGCCACAGCAATGCCCCCAATAAAATGCAGAGTGCCACAGCAATGCCCCCAATAAAATGCAGAGTGCCACAGCAATGCCCCCAATAAAATGCAGAGTGCCACAGCAATGCCCCCAATAAAATGCAGAGTGCCACAGCAATGCCCCCAATAAACTGCAGAGTGCCACAGCAATGCCCCCCCGCGACCCCGTGCACTTACCTCACGGACGGTCACGGCACTCTGTCTTCAGTCCCCGGCTTCCAGCTTCCCGCGTCTCCATCCTCCCGAGTCCCGGCGCCTCCTCCTCGGCCAATGGCATGAAGTTGGCCTTTCGGCCAATCAGGAAGCGGGAGGACCCGCTCCCTGATTGGCCAGGAGGAGGATCCGTATGACAATAGCGAATTTTCATTCGCTATTGTCACACGATGGGCGTGCTCTCGGGGTGCACGCTCTGCTCCCTGGCCGCTCCGTCTGCGGCTGCGCCGTCTAACTAGGTGCTTGCGCGGGACGTAATTTCCACTGCGCGACCGCGCACGCGCGCACCTTAAAGGGAACACTGCCTGTCACTAACCCATCAAAGTACCTGTCACCAGCCCACCAGAGTACCCGAGTACCTGTCACCAGCCCATCAGGTACTCTGATGACAGGTACTCAGATGGGCTGGTGACAGGTACTCGGGTACTCTGGTGACAGGTACTCGGGTACTTTGAGTACCTGTGTAATTTATGCTCCTAGAACACCTGACGGTGCTCCTTGCATGTTAGGCCTCTGTATGTGGTCAGGCTGTGGAAAAGTCTCACATATGTGGTATCGCCATACTCAGGAGGAGTGGCAGAATGTATTTTGGGGTGTAATTTTTGCTATGTACATGCTATGTGTTAGAAATATCTTATAAATTGACAACTTTGTGTAAAAAAAAAAATGCGTTTTAATTTTCTTTCCACATTTTCCAAAAACTTGTGGAAAAAAATGACACGTTCAAAAGACTCATTATGCCTCATAGAATATACGTTGGGGTGTTTGCTTTCCAAAATGGGGTCATTTTGTGGGTAATTCCATTGTCCTGGTGCTCCAGGGCCTTCAAAAGTGTGATAGGTTGTAATGAAATTAGATGTGTAATTTATGCTCCTACAACACCTGACGGTGCTCCTTGCATGTTGGGCCTCTGTATGTGGCTAGGCTGTGTAAAAGTCTAACACATGTGGTATCGCCATACTCTGGAGGAGTAGCAGAATGTATTTTGGGGTGTAATTGCAAGTATGCATATACTGTGTGTGAGCAATAACTTGCTATTATGACAATTATGTGTAAAAAAAAAATATATATATATATATATATTTCTTCATTTTCCCAAGAATTGTGGGAAAAATATTACAACTTCAAAAAAACTCACCATGCCTCTTACTAAATACCCTGGAATGTTTACTTTCCAAAAAGGGGTCATTTGGGGGGTATTTGTACTGTCCTGACATTTCAGGGCCTCAAGAAATTAGATAGGCCGTCGGTACATCAGGTGTGATCAATTTTCAATGATTGGCACCATAGCTTGTAGTATAGGGGGAAAGTTTCCGCGCTATTGGAGAAAATTAAGTAAATAAATGACTGCAGCCTACCTCAAAAATATAGATAACTATATTTGGTAAATGTGAGGAAAGGGGAGGTAATATGGCGCTGTCAGGCTAATAAATAGGAAAAAATAAATAAATATGTCTTAAAGTGCACTGGTGATAGGTGAATAAGAACCAGAATATATAAAACTTCATATGGTGAATCCTTAAAAAGTGTAAATAAGTTTGAATAAATTGGTAAAAAATGTATATCTATATAATGATAAATAGATAGAAAATTTTTTTAAGATATAGGTGATACAAAATCAATGTGTAATCTTAAAAATATATATAACTATATAAAGGATTTAAAGTGATGTTATAAATATCTTCCATATATACTTAAAGTGCTAATTAATCAATCGGATATATATTGTGCTAATGGGCCAAACGGTAAATAACTTTGTATAAATCTGTGCACATAAAAATCATAAATAGTGTCCAACAAATTAGATAGCATAAATAAATAAATAAATATAAAACGAATATATAGGAAAATTGTCCATATAAATAGCCAAATATTAAATGATGCTACAAATATAATTGAGTCCCAAAAGGGTGATGAAGTAGGGATTTGACAGGATAAAATGGATTACAGGACTTCCAGACTGATGGGGGTGCTCAATACAGGAATCAGTGCTCCCCTCCTATTATTCCCGCACTCACCAGATGGTGGTACCCCCACAGGGGTAATCAGCGTTTGGGGTGACTCTTGGAGGTCCCTCCGAAGGTTGGCTAGTAATCCACTTAAACCCGACTTCGTATCCTACTCCAGGGAAATTTGATGAAAAATCCCTCCTCTTAGAGTACTCCAAAAAAGTTTGAGAGATCCGGATGAGGAAAGAAAGAAGGGCTCCAATAGTGAAGTATTGTAAAAAATTGGTGCTTTATTAATATAAAATAACAATACTCACATTAAATAGAAAAAACAGTGCATGTATGTCCTAGGGACCGCAACACCCTCGTGTGGCGGTAGTTCCGGTGCGCGGTGCGCACCGCGTCCCGGAACTACCGCCACACGAGGGTGTTGCGGTCCCTAGGACATACATGCACTGTTTTTTCTATTTAATGTGAGTATTGTTATTTTATATTAATAAAGCACCAATTTTTTACAATACTTCACTATTGGAGCCCTTCTTTCTTTCCTCATCCGGATCTCTCAAACTTTTTTGGAGTACTCTAAGAGGAGGGATTTTTCATCAAATTTCCCTGGAGTAGGATACGAAGTCGGGTTTAAGTGGATTACTAGCCAACCTTCGGAGGGACCTCCAAGAGTCACCCCAAACGCTGATTACCCCTGTGGGGGTACCACCATCTGGTGAGTGCGGGAATAATAGGAGGGGAGCACTGATTCCTGTATTGAGCACCCCCATCAGTCTGGAAGTCCTGTAATCCATTTTATCCTGTCAAATCCCTACTTCATCACCCTTTTGGGACTCAATTATATTTGTAGCATCATTTAATATTTGGCTATTTATATGGACAATTTTCCTATATATTCGTTTTATATTTATTTATTTATTTATGCTATCTAATTTGTTGGACACTATTTATGATTTTTATGTGCACAGATTTATACAAAGTTATTTACCGTTTGGCCCATTAGCACAATATATATCCGATTGATTAATTAGCACTTTAAGTATATATGGAAGATATTTATAACATCACTTTAAATCCTTTATATAGTTATATATATTTTTAAGATTACACATTGATTTTGTATCACCTATATCTTAAAAAATTTTTCTATCTATTTATCATTATATAGATATACATTTTTTACCAATTTATTCAAACTTATTTACACTTTTTAAGGATTCACCATATGAAGTTTTATATATTCTGGTTCTTATTCACCTATCACCAGTGCACTTTAAGACATATTTATTTATTTTTTCCTATTTATTAGCCTGACAGCGCCATATTACCTCCCCTTTCCTCACACCATAGCTTGTAGACTTTATAACCTTCACATAGACTAAATAATATCCACTAATTTGGGTTATTTTTACCAAAGATATGTAGTAGTATAAATTTTGGCCCAAATTTATGAAAAAAAATTACTTATTTGCAAAGTTTTATAACAGAAACTAAAACAAAATGTTTTATTATCAAAGTTTTCGCTTTTTTTCACTTATATCGCAAAAAATAAACCCAGCAGTGATTAAATACTACCAAAAGAAAGCTCTATGTGTGTGAAAAAAGTGATAAATAATTTGATTGGGTACAGTTTTGTATGACTGAGTAATTATCATTCAAAATGTGAGAGCGCTGAAAGCTGAAAATTGGTCTGGGCAGGAAGGGGGTGTAACTGCTATGTATGGAAGTGGTTAAAAACCTTAATACCTGAATAACATTCGATTTTTACTCCAGGAGTATACAATTAGTTTGGAAATCATAGAGAAATTTTAAATAATGCATAACATTTTTTTTTTTTTTTTTTTAATGTATTAAATGTTTTTATTGGTTTTCAAAACAGTGTAATTAACCATTTAAGGACCAGGCCTTTTTCTGACACTTGTTGTTTACAAGTTAAAAATCAGTATTTTTTGCTAGAAAATGACTAAGAACCCCAAAACATAATATATATTTTTTAGCAAAGACTCTGGAGAATAAAATGGTGGTCGTTGCAATATATTTTGTCACATGGTATTTGAGCAGTGGTCTTTCAAATGCAATTTTTTGGGAAAAAATACATTTCACTGCATTTAAAAAAACAAAAACAGAGTTACAGAGAAGGTCTAGGGTTAGAATTACTGATCTTGCTATAACTTTCAGGGTGACAGCTCACATGTGTGGTTTAAACACCGTTTACACATGTGGTCGCAACTTGCGTATGCGTTCACCTCTGTGTGCGAGCTTGGAGATCGATAAGAAATAAATGTTCTTATTTATTTTTAGACTGTCCATTTAAAATATTTTTTGATAACTTTTATTCCTATTACAAGGAATGTAAACATCCCTTGTAATAGAAATAAGCAGGACAGGTCCTCTTTAATGTGAGATCTGCAGTCAAAAAGACCTCACATCTCACATCTACACTAAAAAGCAAAAAAAAAAAAAAAGGAGTCATTTTTTTTCCATCAAAAAAATGGGCCCTTTAAGGCCATTGGGATAAAGTGACATATGACGTTACTTCTGTCCTTCAAGGCCATAGAGTAGAGTGGGGGACTGGACTGTTTTCCCCACAACCGACGGCTCTGGTAAGCAGGGAAAATGACCGGGAAGTGGCGGGAGGGGGCACCTCTGCTGCCGCCCATAAAAGTGATCCCGCGGCAAATCCACCGCTGGGAATCCACCACTTTTATGAGAAAGAGGACCGCCCGCTCAGTGAAAAAATACCGGTGTATACCAGATAGCTGCCATAACCCTGATATTTAACGTCAAAGTAGCGACATATAACTGCGGTGGGCAGTCTGGAAGTGGTTAAACAAATACAAAAATACTTCACATATTTCAATATAAACCTTTTCCCCCTTATCCCAAAATCCCATATCCCTTCCTTTCCCTTTTATTTTACCCCTCTATCCCTTCCTTATCTTGTGCCTCTTCTCCTATATCTCCACTTACATTGCCCAATTCTTCAGTCGCGTCCCTAGTCAACCCAAACCTCTATAAATTTATTTTTAAAGTCTGCCAATTTTCTCCATTTATTTGAGAATCTCTCTACCCCATCCTCTTCTCTACTACCTAGATATTCCATATTATATATATATTTATACTCAATTCTAATAAACCAATCTTTAAGGGTGGGGCTTTCTACCTCTAGCCATTTTTTTGGTATCGCCCCTTTTGCTGCATTTATCAAATTTGGAACAAAAAAGTGTTTTTTTTTATAAAGCTTTTGTGATTTATCTGTCTTATGGAATAAACACGTCCATGGATCTTCCGTGATACTCTTTCCTGTGATTTCCCTAATAAAATGCAGTACCTTCTGCCAGTAATCCCGGATATTGGGGCAACCCCATCAGATATGAAGCATTGTAACCTGCGCATTACAGCATTGTGCGGATTTCTCTGGTTGGCATTCATGTGCTTTATCTGGCGTTATATACCACCTTGAGACATTTATAGTTAATTTCAATGGTATTCATGTCTATTGCAGAATAATGTACGGCTCGCAGTATGGCATCAATTCATGCTCTTCTAGACATGCTCCTATCTCTTTTTCCCATGAGACTATGAATGGAGGTTTTCCAAGTCCCACCATCCCCGTTAACATTTTGTATATCTGAAATATACGGTTTTGTTTTTGGTAGTGGATTACAAAGTTTTTCCACTAAGTTCAGATCTTTTTCGGATCTGATTGGTTGAGGCAGTGATCCCACAAAATGTTTTAACTGAAGATATCTCCATTCATTCAGTATCATGTTTCCTCCCTTAGTGTTAAGTTTGTGATATGTCCTAATCGTCCCTCCTTGTGTTATAGCTTTTAACTTTGTGTTTTTTACCAAATTACCAAATTGTGTCTCGTTCCCAGGTGAAAAATATTTTGTTCCAGCCAATGAGATTAAAGGAAAGGTATATTCCCATTTAGCTTGTTTATAAATCGTGTCCCATGTTTTATATACCATTCTCGTCACTTATGTGTCTTCTTGCATTTTCCTATATGTTGGTGGAATCCAGATATTCGTACCGTACTTAACTGTGTTCTACTTAATGTGTTTTCAATCTTAACCCATCTTTTGTCTGAATTTATTTTTGTCCACTCTATCATGCGTGCAATTATGACTGCGGTGTAGTATCTTTTAATATCTAGTGCTGCTAATCCCCCCTGCGCTTTGTATCTACTGAGAACCGTATATTGTATTCTGGGTATTGTATTTTATTTCCCCTGCCATATGAAATTTTATATCATTGTTTTTATTATTTTAAAATATGCTGTTGGAATGGTGATTGGTAGCATTTGAAATCTATATAAGATTTTGCACGATATTGTCATCTTAGTTATATTTATTCTCTCCAACCAAGAGATCGGGCAACTTGATATTTTTTTTATATCTGCTTTTATCTCATTTAACATGGGTATATAGTTAGCCTGGTAGAGGTTTTCTAATGATGGAGTTAAATTTATCCCAAGGTATTTTAGTTTAGATTTAGCCCAGGTAAATGGAAATTCCCTCTGTAGTACCTGTTCTTTCTTACTTCGCCCTATGTTCAAAATTTCTGACTTTATTAGGTATGATAATTCCCCGTATTTTTTTAACTCTTTAATAAAGATTGGGAGAGTTATTCTGGGTTTTGTAATGTAAAATAAGACCTCATCAGCATATGCTGCCACTTAGTATTCCTCTTGTCCCACCATTACTCCCTCTATATCTACATTATTCCTAATGGTTGCCAATAACGGTTCTAGCGATAGGGCGAACAATAAGGGGGAGAATGGACAACCCTGTCTTGTCCCATTGCACTTCTCAAACTTAGGGGATAGATTTCTGTTAACCTTTACTTATGCTGTTGATCTCCTATATAATGCTCCTATCCACTGTGTCATTCCTGGACCAATACCTAGATCCTCCATTGTTTCCATCATGAACTCCCAATCTACCCTATTAAAATGCTTTCTCAGCATCTATTGATAGCAAGGGGTCAAGTGTATTAAGTCCTTTAGCTTTGTGCAGAAGCAATAATGTTCTGATCCCATTATCTTTCCCCTCTCTGCCTGGAACAAATCATGTCTGATCTGCATGGATCCATTCGGTCATCAGGTCCTTTAGTCGACTTGCTAAAACTTTTGCATATAATTTTGGGTCAACATATAACTGGAGCATAAGGTTGCGTCTTTCCCTTCTTTAGGTAACCCCATTATATGGGCCTGTAATGACTCTACTCTCAACTTTCCCCTTCTCCTATCCCATTCATATATATATATATATATATATACACAGAGTTTTGGTACCCATATTTCCTTAAAACTTTTATAATAGCAGGTGGTGTATCCGTCTGGTCCTGGACTTTTCCCAGTCTGTGAGTTTTTTAATGCCTCTATTATCTCCTTCTGAGAGATTGGTGTCTCCAGAGCTAATCATTTATCCGTTGATAATTTAGGTAATTATGCTTCTTTTATATATTCTTGTATCCTTTGATTTCTAATATGTTCTGCTCCTTGTCATTCCTTTTGCCGCACTGTATATAGAGCGTTATTGTAACTCTGAAATGCTTTGGCTATATCTGTTGTTGAATAGACCATGTCCCCCCTATTATTTTTTTTCTATGTAGTTATTCAACTTTTTACTCTTTAGTATTCTTGCTAGATATTTTCCTGTTTTTTTTCACCATTTGTATCTTTCCCTAGCAACTCTATTAAGGTTTCGTCTCATCTCTTCCTCCAGTAGTTCCCTTAATTTATCTCTTCTCATTACCAGTAGTGGTTGTATTTCATCCTCCAAGCTCTTTTTATGTTTCTGTTCTATCTTATGTATTTCTGTTATTATTCTATTTATATTAGTAGTTGTTTCTTTTTTTTCCCCCATGGATCTTATTGAAATGAGTATTCCTCTTATTCCTATTCCTATTTATGTGCCTCCCATATTGTAGCATCTGAAACATCTGAGGTTTCGTTCTCTAAGAAGTATTGTTTAAATTCTTTCTCTATCCTTTTCCCTACTTCTACATCTTGTATTAAATCTTCATTTATCCTCCAATTATTTATCCTTCTCTGAGAATCCAAGAGTCTTATTTTCATAGTAACTGGGGCAATGATCGAATATGGTCATTGTTGCTATTGCTTCTAACAACCTGTGTTCTATCATGATCAGGGCCGTCTTTTCCATTGGGCACGCCCGGCGGTTGCCCGGGGGCCCCAATTGTCAAGGGGCCCCACACACAGGGTGGCAATCAGTATTGGGGGTAACCCATTTTCGGGCGTAGGTATATGAAGTCAAGTGCGGTAGGCGGGCCGCGGTCGCATGCACAGACCGCTTCACATATAGTTCCGGCTGGGCAGCGGCCGCCCACTGCCTATGCGCCTCTGCCCTCCTCGGCGGAGTGATTCTCTGCTCCCTCCGCAGGCGCCGTGGAGTGAGGGAGAGAGACGTTTCTGTGAGGTGGGCGGCTCGTGAGTCGTGGCTGAGTGGGGCCAGAATCAGCAATCCAGTGGCGGGTGGCGGACTGGCGGTGGGCAAGCAAGCGGCAGTCACAGACAGACTCCGTGACATGACAGACAAGTGAGACAACATCATGCATGCCTGAAAGGAAAGCCAAGGAAGGTAAAGTCCGCAGACTCTTCCCCACTGACTGTGCACTGCTAAATTAATTGACATGTCACATTATTATTTTAATAATCAGAGACAGATTCACATCACAGCAGGTCCCTTAAGTTATTATGGTATGGGTCTTGTTGTCACGTGGCTGTTGGGTACTGGAGTGACTTTGTTATGGACGACAGTGTTAGTCTGATTCTGAAGCACCTAGTACAACCAGCCAGCCATAACAAAGTCAAGTCAGTACCCAACAGCCACATGACACTGTGACAGAGCCAGTCTCAGCAGCTTGGATCTCTGTTCTTGTGGCTTTACCCTATATCTCACGGTCACAGTCACTCTCACCAGATCAATCCCTCTCTCCTCTAAAGTTATCAGCAGCTCTATCTATGCAGCTCTGTGTGCAGCCACCCAGCCAGTGTGCACACACAGCAAAGGTTTGGGGTACAGCAGTCTTATACAGCAGCACAATCTCTCTGGTCATGGACCGCTCTCTTCATTTCTGTCCCTTAGCAGCATGGTACTCCCCTGGTTCACTATCCATCCTATACTTGCCATGTACATCCCCTGTGTGCCATCCTATAATTGCCATGTACATCCTCTGTGTGCCATCCTATAATTGCCATGTACATCCCCTGTGTGCCATCCTCTGTGTGCCATCCTATACTTGCCATGTACATCCCCTGTGTGCCATCCTCTGTGTGCCATCCTATAATTGCCATGTATATCCTCTGTGTGCCATCCTATAATTGCCATGTATATCCTCTGTGTGCCAGCCTATACCTGCCATGTACATCCTCATCCTCTGTCTGTGCCATCCTATACTTGCCATATACATCCTCTGTGTGCCATCCTCTGTGTGATATCCTATACTTGCCATGTACATCCTCTGTGTGCCAGCCTATACTTGCCATATATATCCTCTGTGTGCCATCCTATACTTGCCATGTATATCCTCTGTGTGACAGCCTATACCTGCCATGTACATACTCATCCTCTGTCTGTGCCATCCTTTACCTACCATGTACATCCTGTGTGCCATCCATCCTATACTTGCCATGTACATCCTCTGTGTGACATCCTATACTTGCCATGTATATCCTCTGTGTGCCATCCTATACCTGCCATGTACATCCTCTGTATGCCATCATCTATGTGCCATCCTATATCTTTCCTGTACATCCTCTGTGTGCCATGCTCTGTGTGCCATCCTATATCTGTCCTGTACATCCTCTGTGCCATCCCATACCTGCCATGTACATCCTCTGTCTGTGTCATCCTATACCTGCCATGTACATCCTCTGTGTGCTATCCTATATCAGTCCTGTACATCCTCTATGTGCCAACCTCTGTATGCCATCCTATACCTGTCATGTACATTATGTGTCCATGTGCCCTTCTGTACCTGCCCTGTAATGGCGCTTTTCCACTGCATAGAACCGTACCGGCTCGGCACGCTTTTGTGCTTTTCCACTGCGGTACCGCATGGTATAGGGTCGGAACGGTTCGGTACGGTACGGTATAGGTTTGCTTTTCCACTGCATGGAACCGAACGGTACGGTACGGTACGGCTCTGAAAAAACAGTACCTACTCGATTGTGGTTCCAACAGGTACCAAACTGGTACCATATCCCACAATCCTTTGCATGCAGTCACTACTAGCCACTGATTGGTCAGAGAATCACACCCACCCCGTTGTTATCCCACCCACTTAACTTTAGTACTACTTTAGTGGAAAAGCAAACCTATACCGTACCGTACCGAACCGTTCCGACACTATACCATGCGGTACCGCAGTGGAAAAGCAAACCGGGCCAAGCAGGGCCGAGTAGAGCCGAGCCGGTACTAGCCGGTACTTGCAGTGGAAAAGTGCCAATAGTCATCTCAGTGTGCCATCCTATATATGTTATGTACATCCTCTGTATGCCATCCTATACCTGTCATGTACATCCTCTGTGTGCCATCCTAAACCTGCCATGTACATCCTCTGTATGCCATCCTATACCTGTCATGTACATCCTCTGTGTGCCATCCTATACCTGCCATGTACATCCGCTGTCTCTGTGCCATCCTATACCTGCCATGTTCTCTCTGTTATTCAATAATCCATAGTGTTTTTGTACTGTAATTTCTTGTTTTTCAATTCCTTGTGTTTCAAACTCATGTTATATTGTCCAAACATTGTGTTAATGTTTAAACACTGATTTTGTTGGAGGTACCAATAAATATCGCCTTATCGATAATTTGCATTTTTATTCTGGTGGGTGATTGTGTAGGCGGGGGCCCCAGTGCACTGCATTGCCCGGGGACCTATAAGGCTCTTAAGATGGCACTGATCATGATATAGTCTAGTCTTGAGTACATTGAGTGCACAGGGGAGTGGAAGGTATACAGTGCCTTGCGAAAGTATTCGGCCCCCTTAAACTTTGCGACCTTTTGCCACATTTTTGCCACATTTTTAGAAGTTTTGAGGGACGACCAGGTCTTCGTAGATTTGCAGTGGTCTGATACTCCTTCCATTTCAATATTATCGCTTGCACAGTGCTCTTTGGGATGTTTAAAGCTTGGGAAATCCTTTTGTATCCCAATCCGGCTTTAAACTTCTCCACAACAGTATCTCGGACCTGCCTGGTGTGTTCCTTGTCCTTCATGATGCTCTCTGCGCTTTAAACGGACCTCTGAGACTATCACAGTGCAGGTGCATCTATACATTAGTCATTTAGGTCAACATTGAATCATTCAGAGATCCTCACTGAACTTCTGGAGAGAGTTTGCTGCACTGAAAGTAAAGGGACTGAATAATTTTGCACGCCCATTTTTTCAGTTTTTTATTTGTTAACAAAGTTTGAAATATCCAATAAATTTTGTTCCACTTCATGATTGTGTCCCACTTGTTGTTGATTCTTCACAAAAAATTACAGTTTTATATCTTTATGTTTGAAGCCTGAAATGTGGCAAAAGGTCGCAAAGTTCAAGGGGGCCGAATACTTTTGCAAGGCACTGTAATCCCTCTCACTAGGATGTTGAGTTCTCCAAGCGTCTACCATTTGACACTGGAAAAGCTTATTCCTTACCATCCTGAGTTGGTGTCCTACCATCACCAGTGCACTCTATGTACAGTCCAGAGACGGATCCATGCAGAAATTAAAACCACCAGCCAAGAGCACATTACCATTTTTAAAAAGAATCAACTTATCTATTATTTTTTTCAAATATCCTTTTGGATTTTTGTTCGGGCAATAAACATTTGCTAAAGTGCAATCTAGTCCCTGGAGTTGTCCCTTCAAAAAATGTATCGTCCTTCTGGGTCAACCAACCTTTCTTCCAGAGAGAACCTCACCTCCTTCGCAAAACTGATTGCTACCCCCTTTGCCAGATAGTATTTTGAGTATATTTTCACATTTGTATCCTATGTAATATGTGTCTCCTGTAAAAATACTATATGTGCAGAATTTCGTCTAAGTTCTTCTAATACCTTATGTCTTTTAATAGGTGTGTTTAAACTTCTAACATTGTATGTTAACAAATTTATCTCTCCTTCTCCTCCCTCCTGCAATTTCTGGGTGCAGGAACGGAGGCATCCTCTAAGAATCCTCTGCTAGGATTCAAACTTAAATTCCGAAGGAGAGGCGACACCAACAGATATTTCCATGAAGTCAGTAGAGCATTGTACTCCTTGTAATCCCCCCTCACAACCCACCATCCCCAGCGAGCTCTATACACGAGCCATGTAGGCTCCTCCCCCCAGTGCATTACAATTTACCTAAACCCATTCGATTGACTAAACTGTATGCGATTTTAGTCGACTAAAATGTACTGGAGATTTTAGTCTACTAAAATATGACTAAAACTAAAACAATTCAGATGACTAAAATATGACTAAAACTAAAATAGCATTTTATTCAAAAGACCAAAAGACAAATAAAACTAAAATGGCATTTTAGTCAAAACACTATAACTAAAACGAAATCGAAATTTTCTGCCTAAATTAACACTGTGGGCAACACAGTCAAAGGGACTGGTAATAGCAGCAGTGCTGCCAAAAAGTGAGCCAGGTGGTTCAGTATTTTCATTTGTGCACATTTAATGCACATTGTGTGGAAGAAACCTTTGCATGGGCAACTGATGTATATGTGAACTTTTAGTTTATTAAATAAAAGTGGGCTGCCACTCCCTAAAATACAGTTTTGGACTGGCGCAACTCATTGCAAATGCAACTATTGATTGAGTTTAATCACCCCAATATTGCAGTACCTACAATGGGCCTGCATCTTCTGTTTTTGTAAAAAGTATTAGGCTCCTTCCACACATGGAGCGGACCGTATTGCGATCCGCTCCGGCACTTTTTTTTTTTGACGGACACGGATGACATTTGTGTCATCCGGTCCGTATATCATCCCATCCATTTGCGGATGATATACGGACATAATGCATGTCTATATGATTGCGGATGTCAGCGGATGACACCGATTTTGCGTCCTTTCCGTCTTTTAAACGGAAGAAAAAATAGGGTTCTGTTCCGTTCCAAAAAACGGAACAGAACTGAAAGGACGCAAATCGGATGTCAGCGGATGGTCATCCGCTGACATCCGCAATCCCATTGACATGCATTATGTCCGTATATCACCCGCAAACGGATGGGGTAATATACGGACATACGGAACGCCCGTGTTAAAGGGGTCTTAGGCAAAAACAACTAGCAAAGAAAAATATCAAGTTGCAACATCAGCCAATAATATCTTCTTCGATTTCATTTTCCAACCTGAACTATGACGTGATGAACTGGAGGAAGCCCATTCTCATCATTGTTGTACATTTTGCGATATAATATGTTCACTGATTGCTAGTGGCAATGTGAGAAAATTTAGGTGCATTCAGGAAAGTATCAATATGAATGGAATTTATAATGGCACGATTCTTGATAGATATTAAACCAATTTGAACTTTGATTGCCATGCAACTAGTTAGTCCAAGGGATGGTTCAAAATGACTGCACAAACTTCATTGTGCTACAATAGAAGGAAAATTATAACAGCTTCAGGCACATTTTAGCGCAGTTACACTCTTTTTTCTAAGCCTGCAGCCCCCAGAAACCTTTTCCAGAATAAGAAGTACAAACTCCTAGCTGGAAAGAATGGAGATTGTGGCTCTTGATGAAGAAGATTCTTAAAGAAGGCTGCATGGCAAGGAGGAGCATTGAAAATTAAAATATCAGTAGACTGAGGAGGCTAAAATAATGCTGGGAGAGGAGTTTAGGAAAAAAAAAAAAAAAGTACCTCCAGTAAGGTTGCAGCTTCACTTTAAAGTTGATCTACAAGTTTAATGTCCCTTTAAATAGTTCATTCGGGCCAAGGTGGCCCAAACAGACTATTTACTGCACTAACAGGTGCACTTTCTTGGTGCACTGTATTAACTGCATGTAGTCTCAGCTACATAAACAGCATGCAGCACTTTATTTCGGCAGTGACATGGGGACTTACTGTACCATTCCTGGAAAAAAAACAGAGTTGGGCAGAGCGGAACTCAGCCTTTCACAGGAACCTTTGTATTTTAGGAATAAATACAAAATTTTCTCTGATTGGCTGAGGCGGAGAATGTGACGTTATTCTCTTGCCTCTTCGTCTCAGCCAATCAGAGGAAGCTTTGTATTCATTCATAGAATATAAAGCTTTCCATGAATAGCTGAACGTCACTCAGCCCGACTATTTTGCTCCGGAAGTGTGACGGGAAGTTCTTACCCACTGCCAAAACACAGCGTTGCATACTGTGTATATAGCCGGGTCTACACACTGTTAATATGGTGCACACACAGATGTCAGCAAGTGCACCTGTGCAGTAAATAGTTTGTTTGGCCCAACTACATTTTTTAAAGGGACATTAAAGATGGAGATCAGCGTTAAGCCTGCCATGGAAAAAGAGGAAGGGCTGAATTGAAATCCACTTTAAAAGATAAACTAAATCTGCATTTATTACAAAACTGTAAAAACACTCACCTTATGTACATTTCCAGAAGACAAATTAAAAAGTTACAAAAAGGAAGTGAGATTTGCCCCCTAGTACAAACTATTTACATCCTAGAATCAAGGCCACAAGTGATACTGGTACGTCGGTGAACACAGCTCACTATCCAGTGATACCTGCATCCAGTACGCACAGCTCACTTTTTAGAATCTAGGCCATCAGTGAAATCTGCACCCCAATACACACAAGTTCACTATTCAGAATCCAGACAACCAGTGATATCTGCACCCCAATACACACAGCTAACATCTCAGAATTTAGGCCAGTAGTGATATCTGCACCCCAGTACACACAGCTCACTCCCTAGAATTCTGAGCACCAGTGACATCTGCACCCTGTACACAAAGAACACTCTCCAGAATTTATGCAATCGTGATATCTGCCTGAGTGTACACACCAATCATTTCCCAGAATAGAGAGCACCAGCAATATTTTCACCCCAGTACACACGTTCTCTATCCTGGCAACCAGTGATATCAGCACCTGATACACACAGCTCATTTACCATAATCCAAGCAACCAGTGTCACCAGGAACATACCAGTTGACTTCTAGATTATGCCAGTGCAGGAGGAGGCTATTTAGCACACACGCTACTACAGTACTTGTCTATATATTTATTTGTTTTTAATACTGTTGTTACTTTGATAAAGGGGAAGGTACCCTAAAAAGCTTAAGCAGAGGAAGAAGACAATTGGGCCTACTGCAGGAGGGTTACTGGTGTTTTGGTTTGCTTTCCCTGTCAACAAATTCTACGTCACTCCATCCTAAACCTCATCTCAGGCTGTCTATAAGATGGTTGAGGTTTCCTTCAATCTTTGGCCAATGTAAGGAACGTTTAAGGACTTGTAACACGCCTGCTATATGCTGTGGTTTACAAGCACAACTGAAGTTCTTCTTTAGGCCGTATGCACACTGGGCATCAAAAAGGATGCTGGGAATCAATAAATGACACTTGTTTTTATTCTGCCTCTAAATGCTCCTCCATGTTAGCCCATGTATTCATGCACACATAGGCGTTTACAGGCAGGTGCTTTTAGAGGCAGAAAAAAAAGTAGATTCTGGATAAAAGGGTTTCCGCAGAAAAAATGCCCGACATGCTTAAACTATAAGCGTGTTTAGCTTGTTTATTCATTTCAATAGCCAGAATAAGTGAATACACTGGTCAATGAATAAATGAATGCTCAAATGCTTCACACCTAAACGTTTTTGCAAAACGCAGCTTTAGATGTATTTTTACACTGCTTTTCTCCCATTAGGGGAAAAGGCATTTAGAAGTGCTGGGCAAACCCCGATGTGCATGAGGCCTTAAAGTGGTTGTAAAGGAATTAAAAAACCAAAACATGTCTATACTTGCCAGCTCTGTGCAACAGAATTGCACAGAGTGGCCCCGAACCTCCTTCTCGGGTCCCCCGCTTGCGCTCCCGGCTCCTCATCTCTGGCTAGTGCAAGTAATAGGAAGTTGCTTCCTATGGGGGCACTCACGCGGACTCGCTTGAAAGCCCCGCTGCTGTGCCCATTGACTTAGACAGTGGCACTCGGTCCCGCCCCCTTGTCACTGGCTTTGATTGACTGCAGTGGGAGCCAAAGCCTGTAAAACCTGTTTGTGAGAGAAGAGCTGCAGAGGTGCACAGTGCTGGACTGAATGAGACCTTAGGGAAAGAATGCATTCAAGTAAAAAATGTTTAGGGTTTAGAGACACTTTTGGATGAAGACTTTCTTAGAATAAAACAAACAATCTCCTTTTTTCTTTAATGCCTAATATAAAAATGTTTTGGAGGGAGATCTCTTTAACAATACCAAACAAAAGCACCACATTAGAAAATTAGGTCCTGCTAGATCACTTCAGGCTTGCCCCTTTTGCAGGTATAGCTATGTAAAACATAACAAATAGGTGTCTATACCATTTAAAATGCAGTAATACACTGTTTCACCCTGCTCTGCACATGCTCAGTTGCTCTCCTTTTTCGGCATTTTTTAGCACTGAGCTGAAAATCAGAGCCACTAGAGGCCGATTCACTGACGGCCTAAACATTTACTGCTGTTCTGGGGTTCTGGGCTTCAGCAAAATGGCAGCCTCCGGGAAGAAGAAACAGAAGCAATGCTGGAGGTAATTTACAGCACACACTAATTTAGGTAGCATGATTAATAATGTGGAATGTATGTTTCTTGCTAAAAAAACATTATTTTTTATCAGGTTGTTATGGATAAAATTCTGCTTTAAGGCCAACCTAAGAAAAGCATTAGATAAATAAACAGTATGTGCAAAAAATACAGTAGTCTGTCATATTCCGCAATGATCATATAAGCAGTCACAGTATATTTAGTCACAATAATACTAAGAGAAAACAGCATCACAGAAGCAGTGGGGAAATACCGCATGCTCTGCTTTCCTCTATGCTCTGGGCAATAAAACTGTTCTGTTATCTGATGGCTATAATGAAAAACAGATATCAGGAGAACAGAGTGCTACACATGGCCTCAAGGCAAAGTAGAAGTGGTTATGGAGCTTTTGTATAGTGTCAAGGAAACAATTCATAACTTGCTGTGCATGTACTGATAAACCACTCTGTACATCTTTCATTGTAGCTCACATTTCCGAGTGCTGCTCACTGCCAAGGACAAGCTCTGTTGTGCCTACAACAGGAAATATCTTCCTTGGAGTTTGTAAGCACAGACATTAAGGGATGCATCCACTGCCACTTAACATTGAGAGATTAAAAGCAGAGACAGATTAGGGCGGAATGGAGTTTTGATAAGCTAGCAGCTTTGGTCCCCCCCCCATCCATTATATCGAGAAGAACAACCCATTTGTATTCCCTGTTCTGGAATGGCCCCATCAGACACCAATTGCCCATCAGTACATCCTCCATTGTGAAGTGACAGGCAGCAATTGCACTTTCCCCCTGGTTTACTGCTGATGCATGAAGGTTGTACCTGGGCGCTCTGGACATTTACCTGACCCTAGGCTTCTGTCTATGATGCATTAACCACTTCCCGCCCGCCCTATAGGCGATTGACGGCGGGAAGGTGGTTGCATTATCCTGACCGGACGTCATTATCCTGACCGGGGGGGGGGGCGCGCAGATCGGCGATCGGTGATGCGGCGTGTCACTCTGACACACTGCATCTCCGATCTCGTTAAAAAGCCTACTGACGTAGGCTTTTTACCATGTGACCAGCTGTGTCCAATCACAGCTGGTCACATAGTACACAGGAAGAGCCGTTGATCGTCTTTCCTTAGTTCGTGCCTGACAGGCATGAGTAGAGGAGACCCGATCTGCGGCTCTCCTGACAGGGGGGGGGGGTCTGCTCTGGTAATCAGAGCATTGATTACCAGTGCAGACCCTTGGGGGGTGCCACTAGAACCACCAGGGATGCCCACACATGACCCCAGGGATGGCCACCAGGGATGGCAATCAGGGCTCAGGGAGCCCACCAGTGCCCTCCTCATCAGTGCTGCCCACCAGTTCCCTCCCCATCAGTGTTGCCCACCAGTGACCATCATTGCCATCTATCAGTGCCACCCACCAGTGCCCATTATTGCCCACCTGTGCCGCCTATCAGTGCCACCTATCAGTGCCCATCAGTGTTGCCTATCAGTGCCCATCAGTGCCGCCTATCAGTGCCCATCAGTGCCGCCTATCAGTGTCCAATGCTGCATATCAGTGCCACATATCAGTGCCGCCTATCAGTGCCTCCTCATCAGTGGCTGTCAGTGCGGCCTCATCAGTGCACGAAAAAACATATCTATTTACAAAATTGTATAACATAAAGAAGAAAACTTTTTTTTTTTAAACTTTTCAGTCTTTTTTTATTTGTTTAGCAAAACTTTTCGGTCTTTTTTTATTTGTTTAGCAAAAAAGAAAAACCCTTGCTGTGATCAAATACCACGAAAATAAAGCTCTATTTGTGGGAAAAATGACATAAATTTGGTTTAGGTATTGAATTATGTATTGTCTCACATCCAGTGTGGGGAAAACAAAAAAAAAGGTGAAGCATTAAAAGGCAGTATCGGCTGCATGTGGCTAGGACAGCATGGGGTCCACATACAGTCTACTTTCCTGCAGCAAGACATGGATAATCATACTTCCTGCCAGTAACTGGAAGAAATAAAGATTCCCAAAACGGTTAGCTGCATCTTCAATCACCTCTGGAAATTAAACTTGTACAGTTAAAGCATATATTTTTAGAGGGGCGAGAGCTGCTATTTAGGTCCCCACTACAGAACTTCACATTTTTTGTTCTGGTGACAATTGTAACTGGTATTAAAAATGAAGGAAAATCCAAAAGTTAGAGTGTTCACCAGAACAGGAATATACGGGAAAATAACAAATCTTTTGTCTTTAGATATACCTTAATTATACCCATTTTAGGCACAGAAAAAAAAAAGGAAGGGAAATTTGCACTTGTTTACCTTAATGTTGCAGGCCTGCTCCATCAACCTTCGAGCATTTTCCTCAGCCCGGTATCTTTTTGGCAGCTGGACACGGAAAAACTTTAATGCCCCTTCAAAATCGGCCTGCAGGAGGTCTTCCTTGGAAGTCTGTGGGAGTAATAAAGAGGAGACAGTTATTCATATTTTCCTAATATTCAGTTCAGGAAATGTTAACAGTAGTTTAGTTTACCACAACACACAAAAAAAGTGATTTAAAGCAGAACTTTATGTCAAAGCCATGCTGCCCTGCCATAGGGTACATTTACTGTGCCAACACCATGACCACATATATTTTTGTCTATGTTCTATGTAATTAAAAAATGAATAAATAAATAACTTTGGTGTGTTAACAGACCTAAGTTCCACTAAACGGAGACACTTCTTGCATTAGCCCAATTCCATCAAAAACTATTTGTAGCTTTGGATACATCTGTCATGTTTTTTAATTGCTGTCGGTGCACATAGTAGGGATAGGGATAGCTGAGGGAGATTTCCCTTTTCATCTTCTTTCCCATTGAGACCAAAACAGGAAGGAGGGAAATGGAAAAAAAAAAAAACCTGTTAGAAAAACATGGCAGGGAAAAAAGGTTTTCTTTTTCATTGCTTACTATGATGGCCTGTCACTGGGAAATGTAGTAGCCCTTCCATCCAGATTTTGCATAAAAAAATACATATATTTTTTTATTTGCAGTTTGCTTGAGAGGGTATAGCAATGTGCAGAGGGTTCATCCAGTATTTTTAGGCTCCTTTCACACACTCCGTCCGTTGGACGGAGTCCGTTTTTCTCAGCGGGGGATCGAGCTGCCGATCCCCCACTGAGCAGCAGGACAGCTGTGTCTCCGCGCTGTGTGCGGAGACACAGCTGACAGTTCCCCATGCATCTCTATGGGGGAAATCGGATGTCAACGGACCGTCAGTCCGTTCTCACCCGATCCCATCCGATCCGATCCGCTGGACGGATGGAAAATAGGGTTTCCATCCGTCCAGATTTGACAGATCGGATCGGGTCGGATGTCAGCGGACATGTCTCCGCTGACATCCGATGACCCATAGGAATGCATGGGGGGGACCGTTCAGATCCGCCAAAAAAACGGACAGGCGGATCTGAACGGTCCGTCTGTGTGAAAGGGGCCTTAGTGTTAATATGTGGTCACACCCCTTTAGCTCCTGGCAGACTATATGCATGCACAAACTTTTGGGATCTGAGCACAAATATATCTTGTTTCTAGCAATAAAAACCTGACAGGTGTTCTAATCCCTCTGCACTCTATCAAAAAAAAAAAAAAAAAAATGTTGCCTTTAGTGACACTTTAACCACTTCTGGTTCTACAGCTCTGGAAGGTTTACCCCCCTTCATGACCAGGCCATTTTTTTGCGATCTGGCACGGCATTACTTTAACTGACAATTGTGCGGTCATGCGAAGCTGTACCCAAATAAATTTGATGTCCTTTTTTTTCCCCACAAATAGAGCTTTCTTTCGGTGGTATTTGATCACCTCTGAGGTTTTTATGCTTTGCTCTTTAAACAAAAAAAAAACAATTAAAAAAATATATATTTTTAAATTTGTTATTAAACATACCCAATAACAAAATTAAAAAAAAAAAAAAGAATTCTTCATCAATTTAGGCCAATATGTATTCTGAAACATATTTTCGGTAAAAAAAAAAAAAATCACAATAAGCGTTATATTAATTTGTTTGCAGAAAAGTTATAGTGTCTACCAACTACGAGATAGATTTATGGAATTTTTATTTATTTTATACTAGTAATGGCGGCGATCAGCGTTTTTAGCGGGGCTGCGACATTGCGGTAGACAAATCTGACACTAAGTGACATTTTTGGGGAGCGGTGACACCAATACAGTGATCAGTGCTAAAACAAAAACTGTATTGACACTAGTAGGGAAGGGGTTAACATCAGGGATGATCAAAGGGTTAAATTAGTTCCCTGGGAGTGCTCGCTAACTGTGTGGGGGATGTGCTTTGACTGGGGGAAGACAGAGATTTGTGTTCCTGCTTAGCAGAAACACAAGATTTGTTTACAAATTGTTGGTTAAAATATGCAGACCGCCATTCTGCCTCTCTCAGAAACGATCGCCGGTATGCCGGCGGGCATCGGGTCCACTGGACCTGCTGGCTGGCTCCCACTGTGTCCAATCTCACTGGGAGCGGGTCGCCGGCGGCGCACAGGCACGCCCCCCAAAAAGAATATGTGCAGGTATGTGATTTTGCGCTAAAGGGCCGCCCTGCCCCAGTATATATGTGTGGTGTGGTCCGAAAGTGATTAATGAATATGTAAAACCACTATAAACACTAACTAATGTGCAAAGTTTTAAAAGAAAAAACCTTGTTAAAAAAAAAAATACAAGCCTGTAAAGAAAAGCCTCATTACTCACCTGTCCCGCCATCCTTGCTGCTATTCAATACGTCACTACACTAATTAAAAAATATTCTGCATCTGAATTTCTAGGGTGTATCAGATGCCAAGTCCCCTTCTGTGCTGTGGTTCCTTATGGTGGCCCTTATGTCTTCACAGGACACATTGGTGGCCTAGGAGTTGACGAGAGCATCGGAGACTGCAATGGCAGGCCAAGCATCTGGCTCACCCTTAAGCATAGCTCTTAGGCTCCATTCACAATTATGTGTTTTTTTCACGCTTTTTGTAAAAATGCAGGACATTATCTTTTACATGGGTTTCTATAGAACATGTTCACATGAATGCATTTCTGTGCCTCTGTGATTTTTGGAAAGGGTCAGGGACTTTTGTAAAATGTAAAACGGTGCCTTTCCTGCTTTTTTGGTTCAATAGTCTTCAATGGAGTAGCTGCAGAAAAGCATGCAGTGCGTTTTTGCCGCAATTTGTGTTTTTTAATCTACCCAACAATAAATTTGCCCCCAAAAAAAGCATAAAAAAACGCAAAATGCTAATTGTGGCAAAAACACAGTAAAGTCGCAGTAAAAAAACACAAAAAGCACTTCAGAAATGCTGAAAAGCAAACTGCATAGGTGTGAATGGAGCCTTAAGGAGAGAATTGGCAGCTCAGGCATTTTATTTAGTCCACAGTTAGCTTAACCACTTAAGCCCCGGAGGATTTGGCTGCTAAACGACCAGGGGGTATTTTGCGATTCGGCACTGCATGACTTTAACGGACAATTGCGCGGTCGTGCGACGCTGTACCTAAACGAATTTGACGTCCTTTTTTTCCCACAAACAGAGCTTTCTTTTGGTGGTATTTGATCACCTGTGCGATTTTTTGATCACGCGCTATAAACAAAAAAAAAGCGTCAATTTTGCAAAAATAACAATATTTTTCACATTTTTTTATATGAAAGTCCCCAAAAAATAAATGTAAAATTCAAAATTTTTTAACATTTTCGGCCAATTTGTTTTATGCTACCTATGTTTGGTAAAAAAAAAAAAAAATCGCAAAAAGTGTATTTTTATTGGTTTGCGCAAAAGTTATCGCGTTTACTAACAAAGGGAAAGATTTGTCATTTTTGTTGTTTTTTTTAACGCATAATGGCGGCGATCTGCGATTTTTTTGCGGTACTGCGACATTGCGGCGGACAGATCGGACCCTTGACTGACATTTTTGACACTTATGGGGTTACCAGTGACATTACTGCAGTAATCAGTGCTATACATATGCACTGTTACTGTAAAAATACACTGGTAGAGAAGGGGTTAACTTTATTTGAGAGGGAGGGGCTGTGTGTGTCCCTAGGGGCGTGATTCTTACTGTGATTGGCTGTGGCTTGAGCTGTAGGGACACTGATCAACGGTTCTACATTGTAGAACCGTGTGATCAGTGTTTTTACACCGAGGAGAATGACAGGTGGCTTTCTCCCTCTCCCCCGCCGATCGCCGAGTGACCGGCGGACATCGGGTCCGCCGGTCACACGCGCGGGGGGGGGGGGGGGTCCGTGACCGCGCGGGAGCGCGCCTCCGCGGGCGCGCGCTCGCTCCCCAGAGCCTCACAGGCTAGCGACGTAGACTTACGTCGCTCTGCCTGTGAGGGGCTGACTACCGCAGTAAATATACTGTGAGCAGTCGGCAAGCGGTTAATACCAGACACCTCCACTACAGGTCACACCTTTTAGTAGAAGAATTCCAGGTATGGATATTTTATACACAACTACATTGGTTTGGACCAATGTAAGTATGAATATACCAAACAAGGCCAATGCCCATGGAAACTGGAAATCACTGAAGTAGACACTGGTAGTTCAGTAATCTCCAGTTGCTTCCGGGTCCCGTGCCAAGCAGCTGCCCTACTGCACTGTGAACACAGGAGGTCTGCTGCTTTGCATGGACACCATTCAGAGACTGAATTTACATCTAAATGATTGCAAAGAGTTCTCAGATTGGACAAGGTGGAGAGATCATTATTAGGCATTAGTAGGGTAAGTATAAGTGGCATATCATTGAAACCCTGAGATTCTGCTTTGAAGCCCAATAAAATTTTCAGTCTAAATTGGCTAAAATGATTCCAGGTGCATAAAAAACAAAAGGTGCGTAAAATAATCACAGTTTGTTTTCTTTAGAAAGCAGGCACATCTAAAATGGAAAAGCCTATCCTTGTGTGGAAGTACAGTGGTCCGACATGCCCCTGGTGAGGCCGACCTTTAAACATTTATAATGGTCATTTTTTTCAAATAAAATAATAATATACTCCCTTCTGTGGGCCCCCCTTCCCTTGCCTGTGTCTGCCCCTATAACAAGCACTTGCTATGGGGGCAGACATGCAGGCTTTATCCTGTGGAATGTTTTAGATAGTTAGAACCTTGATGGTGGAATCATCTGCCTTATTTTTGCTAGTGACTACCGTCACTGTGACAGAGTGATGGGAAATCCAAAAATGTAGAAATCACCTGACCAAGAGGTAAAGGAAAATCTAAAGGAGATGGACAAAAAAATTGGATTTTTTTACTTACCGTAAAATCCATTTCTCTGATGTTCATTGATGGACACAGCTCCTGATTCTTCTTAACCATTGGGTTATACTGCCCCCTACAGGAGTAGAACACCAGGAAAAAGCTTGGCTACGCCTATGGGCAGTCCCAGGGGTATACACCCACTCTCAGCTATAGGCACTCAGTTGTGTTACAAGAAGTGTCAGAAGAAAGCCAACTCCACAGAGGAGTCGGTGCTGTGTCCATCAATGAACATTGATTACGGTAAGTCAAAAAATCCCATTTTCTCTTTCATTCATTGACGGACACAGCTCCTGATTCTTTTTAAAAAGCAGTGTCAAACATGAGGGGGTGGTAAAAACAACAGAAAAAAATTCCCAAGGATAACCATAGCCAATCAGGTAATATAGAGCTCTACCATAAACAACTGGAGCTCACCTGAAAAACAATAACTCCTCCGGGAGTAGAGGGGGGACCGCTACTTACCATACCAGGAACAGAGTGGGTACCCGCTCCAGACAGACCACCGATCCATCAGGTGGCTGTCGGCCAGGAGGAGAGCTGCAACTCAGGCTGAGGCCAGGTCGTATGCGACCTCACTAGATGTTTAACTTGCAGGCCAGCCCCCTTCCAGTGAGGCTGTGTCACGGCCGACCTAGCGCAGGGCTGAGACCTGCACGCGCTCACTGGCCAGACCGGGGGGACCCTCTGGATCTAGATTATCCAGGCCGTTGCCCAGTCTGGCAATTGATTGTAGATTCTCACAGGAACAAAATAACAAAGATAGGAAAAAATTCCATTTAAAAAGAAAAAAAAATGCCAGGACCAGAGATATCAGCAAGGAACTAGGTCCTTACTCCTGACTAGGCAGAAAAAAAAAACGAAGTGCCTATAGCTGAAAGTGGGTGTATATCCCCTGGGACTGCCCATAGGCGTAGTCAAGCTTTTTCCTGACTAGTGTCCTACTCCTGTAGGGGGCAGTAAAACCCAATGGTTAAGAAGAATCAGGAGCTGTGTCAGTCAATGAAAGAGAAATATACATTAAGAGTGTACTAAAAAAATGAAGGAAGGTTTCAATGCAAGAAAGATGAAGAAGGAGAAAGGAAGACAGAAAAAGAAGAGGAGATTGACCTAAAAAGGGTCTCCAACCTGTGGCACGTGGGCCGAATGTGGCCCTTTGCTTGCCTTTACCCAGCCCATAGGGCACTATTCCTTCCACTGACACCAGAAACGAGGCACTATTCCTCCCTCTTGTATCGGTGTTATTACATCGGTCACCTGCTGGTGGCTCTGCTGTTCCTGTAATTGAAGGGTGCAGTTCCAGGGCCCACATGCAGGTGTCTCCCTGCAGCTGGACTGTACCTTTAATTAGGCTGCACCGGAGGAGGACTGCTGAGGGAATATAAGCCCACCCTTCACTGAGATTCAGCGCTTCAGTATTCCTTTGCCAGCCTAGTCCCTGTTTGAACTTGTTCCTGAAACCTGATCCTCAGTATTTCCTCTGCTGCCGTATCCCTGTTTGAGCCTGATCCTGAACCCTTCTCTGCTGCCGTATCCCTGTGTGAGACTGATCCTGAACCTATATCCTATACCGGTATCCTGTACCCTTATACTGAGCTCGGTTCCCTGTACCCTGCTTTTTGTACTTGGATCCCCACTTTCCTTGTGTTCTGTTCCAGTCCTGTCTTGCTATTGTTTGCTCCTTCTGTAGTTAGTTTGTTAGGTCACTATTGGGGTTTGCTGTTATATTTATATTTTGGTTACTTGTTTTTGTCCATTGCTGTTGCTATTGGAATATGTCACTTGCTTATTAAATGTATTTGCACTTTATTAGTTTGTGTCCTAATTCCTTAGTGCAACTAGCTGATCTAATCACCCTTGAGGGATACCTGCATGCGGTATCCCTGACACCAACAATGGGGAACTAATTCTCCCGCTGACACCAATGATGGGGCACTATTCCTCCAACTGACACCAGTTATGGGAAAATATTCCTCCCACTGACACCAGTTATGGGACAATATTCCTCCCACTGACACCAGTTATGGGACAATATTCCTCCCACTGACACCAGTTATGGGACAATATTCCTTCCACTGACACCAGTTATGGGACACTATTCCTTGCACTAATAATGTAATTCTTCTACGACGACGTCTGTGACATAAGGGGGCGGGGTCTCCCGGTGACGTCATCGAGAGACCACGTCCCTAATGGCTATATAATAAGCTGCAGAGACCGGAGACCAGCATAATCACCGGAGACATCGTCTGAGGAGGACCGGAGAAAGAAGAAGAGCCAAGGGCAAAAGAGCAGAAGAGCGGACAGCAAAAGAGCAGAAGAGCGGACAGCAAAAGAGCAGAAGAGCGGAGGGGGAGAAGAGCAGAGTGGAGAAGACCGGAGTGGAGAAGACCAGATGAAGATTTTTAATAAACTTTCCAAAACGTCTCCTGTCAATACAATGTACCCCATACCCATTCACATAGGGAGGGGGTCCGGGATCTGGGGGGTCCCCTTGTTCAAGGTGGCTTCCAGATACCGATAAGCCCCCTGCTCGCAGACCCCCACAACCACCGGCCAGGGTTGTGGGGATGAGGCCCTTGTCCTCATCAACATGGGGGCAAGGTGCTTTGGGGTGACGGGGTGCAGAGCCCCCCCTGCCCCAAAGCACCAACACCCCCCATGTTGAGGGCATGTGGCCTGGTGTGGTCCGGGGGGGTGGGGCCGCTCGCTCGTCCCCTCCCCTTTCCTGGCCTGCCGGGCTGCATGCTCGGACAAGTATGGATTTTGGGGGGGACCCCACGCCGTTTTTTTGGTGTGGGGCTACCCTCAAATTCCATACCAGACCCGAAGGGTCTGGTTTGGAACCTGGGGGACCCCCACGCCGCTTTTTCCCATTTTGGCGTGGAGTTCCCCCTCAAGATTCTCAAAGCGCAAGTTGCGCCGCAAGTCGGATCATTCTGATCCGACTTGCGGTGCGCCTTCCATTCAAATCAATAGGCTCCCATAGGGAACCATTGATTTTGTATGGAGGCAGAAAAAACGCTGCTAAAAGCGATGTGGCAAAACGTGCAATAACGCAAATGGAAAAAGCTACTGAAAGCACGTTTTTACAGTTGCTTTTTCCCAGCATCAGAACTAGCTTTGAAGCACCTTTTTTCTAACGTCCCGTGTGCATGAGGCCATATTATTGTAAAAATGTTTGAGAACGCTTTAAAAGGCAAAATGTGGTTGGACAGACAGATGGACTTCAGTTACAGATTAAGCTGCAACTGGACTATATTTCTGGGTCATGTGATTTATAGAAAGAATCTGCCTTAGGTATGGTTTACATGTTTTCATTGTTGCCACACCTTTAAAATACATTTTAAGTTAAAGCGGAGTTCCACCCTGGGAAAGTTTTTTTTAATAAAAATACCCCCGGGACAGTCAGGGCTAGTGCATTCCACAATGGCTAGCCTCTGATCTGTCCCGGGTTGCACTTACCTTTTAGAAGAAATACTTACCTTGAAAAAGTATTGTCCAGCGCAACCATCTCAGGTGTGGGCAGCTTGAAGCCAGCCCGATCCTCTTCTGTGTCCTCTTCCGTCTTCTTCGGTCCCACAATGCACTGCACTGGCCCCGCCGTCACTTCCGGTGCCTCAGCGTCATCCCTGCACAGCTTCTGGGCATGCCCAGAAGCTGTTTAGCAAGGTATGACGGCGCCTGAACCGGAACTGACGTCGGGGCCAGTGCAGGCGCATTGATTCCTGGGAGCGATGACGTTCAGCTCCCAGGAATCATTGCAAGCCAGAAAGTGACGAATCGCCGTGGCCGCCGAGGGGAGAAAGAGGAAGTAAGGTAAGTATATCTTCTACTAAATGAGGTAAGTAAAAAAAAATAAAAAATTGCGATTATCCATTTGTTTTTCAGGTGACCCGGAGCAAGAAGATGGAGGAAAGTATAATTTTAGGGTGGAACTCCGCTTTAAACTGAACTTGTGAGCATAGAAAAACCGATACTACCATTCCTGACTTCCAGGTATGCTCGATGTCTGGTCCCCATGATAAGCACTGTGGTTCCTTCTGCTGGCCCTTATGTCACTATGTCCTGTGACGTAAGGCTCAATGGGTTAAACCACAGCGTGTAGAGCTATACCAGGCATCTGACACTCCAGAAAGTGTCAGATATTAAGGATACTTTAGGCAGTGGAGGCTGCAAAAGAACGAAATGGCAGCTCAGGCAGCAGGTCAGGTATTATATTTTACAGGCACGGTGTGTTCCTTATTTTTAGAAGTGGCAGGGTTGCTTTAAGAGTACAGGATTTATGCAGTCATCCTAAATCTGGTTTTGCTCCCTAGCAAGTTGCTAGCCAAGCAATAGCCGCTGCCATTTCTCCACACAGGAAGGGAAGTATTTAACCACTTTAGGACCGGAGGATTTCCCTGCTTTACGTCCAGGCCACTTTTTGCGATTCGGCACTGTGCGAATTTAACTGATAATTGTGCGGTCATGCAATGCCGTACCCAAACGAAATTTACGTCCTTTTTTTCCCACAAACAGAGCTTTCTTTTGGTGTTATTTGATCACCTCTGCGCGTTTCATTTTTTGCGATTATTAATAAAAAAAAAGAGACAATTTTGAAAAAATAACAATACTTTTCTACTTTGACAGTTAAAAAATATCCAATATGTAAGTTTTTGTCATCTATTTAGGCCAAAATGTATGTAGCTACATGTCTGACAAAAAAATTCTCAATGAGCATATTTTTAACCGCTTTAAGACTGAAAGATTTTACCCCATTCCTGACCAGGCCATATTATGCGATTTGGCACTGCGTTACTTTAACGGACAATTGCGCGGTCGTGCAACGCTGTACCCAAATTACATTTATGTCCTTTTTTTCCCCACAAATAGAGCTTTTGGTGGTATTTGATCTCCTTTGCGATTTTTACTTTTTGCGCTATAAACAAAAAAAGAGCGACAATTTTGAAAAAATAACAATATTTTTCACATTTTTTTATATGAAATTCCCCCCATAAAAATGTAAAAATCAAAATTTTTTAACATTTTAGGCCAATTTGTTTTCTGCTACATATTTTTGGTAAAAGAAAAAAATCGCAATAAGCGTATTTAGATTGGTTTGCGCAAAGGTTATGGCAGCTTCTAACTACGGGAAATTTATGTCATTTTTATTGTTTTTTTTTTAACTAGTAATGGCGGCGATCTGCGTTTTTTTTGCGGGACTACGACATTGCAGCGGACAGATCGGACCCTTGACTGACATTTTTGACACTTTTGGGGGTACCAGTGACATTACTACACATGTCGGAACCTGGGACAATCCCTCCTTGAAGTAGCAGGTCTTGCACCGCCTCAAAAAGACCTTGTAAGTTGGAAGGAGAGAACCTTTCCTGGAGGGTAAGAACGAAACTCAATCTTGTAGCCGGACCATATGACATTGTGGACCCACTGTTCTTGTACCAGGGAAGTCCACGGGTCCGGAAACCAGCGAAGACCTCCCCCCACCCCAGATACGGGACGAGGAGGCACCTTCATTCGCACCAGAGGAATGGGGACACATGAGGAGGGGCTCCCACTGCCTAAATTGGCACCCAGAGGGCTCCACTGTCATGGGCGCCGCTATTTTCAATGGCAAACCACCGCAAAATGGTCACCGGACAACACAAACATGGCCGCCATGCATTGAGCACACAGGCTACAATAAAATGGCGGGCCCGCAAGGCACCAGGAGGGATTCCTAAGCCTCAGAAAAACAGCACAGGCAGGAAGGGGGGCCCTGGCAGGATCCCCCACCAGGTACAGCCCCCCCCACAGCTGATTGCCCGGTCATCGTCTGCACATCCCCCCCGCCCCCATCGCCAGCACAGCACCCTGCCCCCAACCCAGGCGGTGGACCAGGCCACCCCACAGTCCTAGCGTCAGTGACGGAAGGAGGGGGGGTGGATAGGGAGTGAGATGGCCCACAGGGATCACCAGACCGATGAGGGGGGTGCCTAACGGGAAGGAGGGGAACACGGGGTCCGACTGTCCCATGGAGGGGCCCATGTCCACCCCAAAACCCTCCAGGGGGAGAGGGGGACAGTTACTCACCATACCAGTAGCCAGGCGGGCACCCCTCCAGACAGTACCTCCTCTCTATCAAAATGGGGGGCTGTAGGCCAGGAGGAATGCTGCAACTCGGGCCGAGACCCAGTTGTATGCGACCTTGTGAGGCATTTAACTTGCCGGCCAGCCCCCCGTCCGGTAGAGCTATGTCGCTGTCTATCTAAAAAGAACCAGAGATCCCAGCAAAGAATTAGGTCCTTACTCCTGACTAAGCAGAAAAAAACTGGAGTACCTAGAGCAGAGAGAGGGAGTATACCCCCTGGGACTGCCCATAGGTGTAGCCAGACATTTTTTCTGCCTAGTGCCCTACTCCTGTAGGGGGCAGTATAACCCAATGGTTAAGGAGATCATGAGCTGTGTCCGTCAATGAACGAAAGAGAAAAAACGTTTAGCCTATAGTTCTACCTTAACTCTCAGACAAGCTTTTAAATTCAGCACTTTGAATGGATGCAAAGAAGAGAACACTGCAGATAAACAGGTTCAACTTATGTAGGGAGGATTTGGTTTATCTCTGTGCATCATCTGAGGATAGTCCCTTCACTGGGTATTAGGGATCGACCAATATCGTTTTTAATTTGCCGATACCGATATTTTGGCCAATATTTTCGTACATTTAAAAAAAAGTTTTTTTATTTTGTTTACTTGACAGGTACTCTTATGGAGAAATCTGGGGGTCTAAACGACCCCAAACCCCTCCTCTGCACTTAAAAGCATTCAAAACGCCAAGTTTGGCTGTTTTGAATGCTATCTTTTTTTTTAATCTGGCGCCAGTACCCGGAAGTGATGTCCTGACATCACTTCCGGATTTTTGCATGGAGACCCGATCAGAGCCGAATGCAGCTTTGATCGGGTCTTCGGCGGCCGTGCAGGCTGGTTGCCTGGGTCTCCCGGTGGGATGGTAGGCCCGGGCGAGCCGTGGAAGGCGGTGGGAGGGCGTCCACTCCTGCTCCTTGTAATGACAGCCGAGCAGCTTCTCAGCTGCATCGGTTGTCATTACAAGACAGCCGACCGTCGGCTATGGACGCCAGTACCAGAGTGATGCCTCTAGCTGCAGGCATCACTCCGGTACAAGCATTTTATGATACATAGGTAATTTTGTCCACCTTGGTAGCCGATTCCGATATATCGGGGAAAGTGCATATCGGCCCTCGATATATCGGCTTTGCCGATAATCGGTCAATCCCTACTGGGTATATGTAAGGGTTTACAATCACTTTAGGTAAAGAATAAATAAGTTGGAAGCTGAGGAGAGATTGCAGGCTATTCAATAAATCCTGTGGTCGGTATAGTAAGTCCACCATATACTGCAAACTGACATACATGAAGTTAAAAACTAGTACCAGCCAGATTTCTCCTTTGATAAGTTTAGAACAGCCAGTATGTATGAAAGTGATTACCATACTTTGGAATTAATGGATATCGGGAGGACAGATTGACTGCTATGGTGTGTCTGCTATACTCTCTGTACAATACACCTAAAAACATGCAGTGAGGGAAGAGAGCAGTACTGACAGTCCGTTCATTACTCCAGTTATTTCATGGTAATATGCTATCATAATGACCAAGGAGAGGAATGGTCCTTGAAGCTATTGGTCTATGACAATGACCCTGGATAAGGGATACAGTCTTACTGCAAATCATTCCTTCTACTATTTACTAGAGTGGATATACAGTGGGTAAGGAAAGTATTCAGACCCCCTTAAATTTTTCACTCTTTGTTATATTGCAGCCATTTGCTAAAATCATTTAAGTTCATTCTTCTTCCTCGTGAATGTACACATAGCACCCCATACTGACAGAAAAACACAGAATTGTTGACATTGTTGACATTGAATACTTAGGACCATGTGATATTTCAGTTTTTCTTTTTTAATAAATCTGCAACAATGTCAACAATTCTGTGTTTTTCTGTCAGTATGGGGTGCTATGTGTACATTCATGAGGAAGAAGAATGAACTTAAATGATTTTAGCAAATGGCTGCAATATAACAAAGAGTGAAACATTTAAGGGGGTCTGAATACTTTCCGTACCCACTGTAAATCTAACTACCTATTTCAATTCTCCAATCTACACCATGTGAGCTACAGGAAATGTGCGTGACTACCAACAGTCTGAAAAAAGAAAATCTAATTAAATTATATGCTACTAGTATATTAAATTATGGTATATGATGTACGTTCAAAGCTGAATATACAAAGATACGGTTAGCGCTGAAATTGTATTTCTCCTTCAAAAGATGACTCACATGACTAAAAGTGAACCTGTCATTACAGGGTTACTTTTACACACAAGGTAGCCTGTAAACAAAAAAGGCCTGTGTTGAAAGCAGTTGCTTTGCTGCACCCTGACTGCTGCATGTATTTCACACTTCTGGGTATGTGGAACTACTGACTAGGCAGAAAAAACTGAGTGCCTATAGCTGAGAGTAGGTGTATACCTTCTGGGACTGCCCATGGGCATAGTCAAGCTTTTTCCTAAAAAGAAAAAAATTGCCAGGACCAGAGATCCCAGCAAGGAACTAGGTCCTTACTCGTGACTAGGCAGAAAAAACTGAGTGCCTATAGCTGAGAGTGGGTGTATACCTCCTGGGACTGCCCATGGCCATAGTCAAGCTTTTTCCTAAAAAGAAAAAAATGCCAGGACCAGAGATCCCAGCAAGGAACTAGGTCCTTACTCCTGACTAGGCAGAAAAAAACTGGAGTACCTATAGCTGAGAGATTGAGTATACCACTGGGACTGCCCATGGGTGTAGCCAGAATTCTTTTCTGCCTAGTGTCCTACTCCTGTAGGGGGTAGTATAACCTAATGGTTATGAATATCAGGAGCTGTGTCCGTCAATGAATGAACGAGAAATAGCCAATATGCCTAGACAGGTATAAACGTAATTAAGCGCTAGGGGCATTAAGCGCTTGGGCATTCATTCATTTTAATGCCCAGAATTATTATGAACAAACGCCAAAGCACTCAATGCGCTTAAACATGCCTAAATGGGTTTTTGACACTGTTTTTCTCCTGCCAGGAGAAATGTGTTTAGAAGAGCTGGGCAAATGCCCAGTGTGCATGAGGTCTAAAAAAGAAAACTCATGCAGCCATTACATCTAAGAATTGGTAAGTTGCAATATAATACATAAATGTTTGCTTTTGGGTTTAATAATGCTTCAAGTTCACCAAACTATTTACTAAAAGAGAACTTTCATTGTGCTAAATACACTGATTAGCCTTAACTTTATGATCACTGACAGTTAAAGGGAATGACATTCATTATCTCATTGCAATGGCATCTGAAAGTGGGTGGGATATGTTAGGCTGCAAGTGAACATGTTGTCCCTTAGGTTGATGTGTTTAAAGCAGAAAAAAGGCCTGAGGATTTGAGGGTTAAATTCTAATAGCTAAACTACTGGGTCAGAGCATCACAATAACAGCTGTTGTGAGATGTTCCTGGTCTGCAGTGGTCAGGTCCTACCAAAAGTGGTCCAAGGAAGAAAAAAAAGTCAATGGGTTCAGGGGCGGCCAGTGCTCATTGACGCACATAGAAAAAGGCTGGCCTGCGTAGCCCGGTCCAATAGATGAGCTACCATAGCTCAAATTGCTGAAAAAGTTATTGCTGGTTCCAATATAAAGGTGTCAGAACACACACAGCATAATTTTTTTCTGTACGGAGCTGTGTAGCCGCAGGGTCCATGCTGGCCCATGTCCACAGCCAAGAGCCTCTACAATGGGCAAGAATGGTTTGAGGAACACAAGTTTGAGGTGTTGACTTGGCCCCAAATTCTCTAGAGCGAAATCCAATCAAGCATCTGTGGAATGTGCTGGAAAAACAAGTCCAATCCATAGAGACCCTACCTTGCAAATTACAAGACTTAAAGGATCTGCTACTGACGGCTTGCTGCCAGATACCACAGCATACCTTCAGAGGTCTAGTGGAAGCCATGCATCAACGGGTTATAGTGGGTGGTCATAAAGTTATGTATGATCAGTGTAAAGTGTATTGACACTAAACAATATCTTTATTCTACAAAAAAATAATTCATACACATCCACTACCTAATGGCCATGTAATCTATTTTTCATGAAATTGTTTCTTACTGCGTTTTTTTGCCCCCTTGGAACATCCTGTTTCTGAACCTTTTCTTTTCTGCCTCACTTCCATTTGTTTGGAATGAGCAGTAAATGGTAACTGCAGTCGTGTACACTGCTCTATGCACACTACAAATCTCATAATCCACAGTCTCTAGAGTCCAACTCATGCATGAGCAAGAGAGGATAGCTATGTTCCTATACTGGGACCACAGAGAACAAATTTAGCCACCCTCTAAAAGGAAGTCAGATCACATCAGCAAAAAAAATGGAATTTTGGGATTTGGAGGATGCAAAGAGCCTAATTGTTTTAGTTAAAGTGATTGTAAAGGGAAAAATATATATAAAGTAAAAATATATTTTTTACAATAATAAACATTATATATTTTCTTCCTCCTCTTCTTAGGTCACCGCTGGCAGTCCTGGCTAACCCTCATCCCCTGCTGAGTGGGAACATAGCAAGCAGCTTCCTATGGGTGCACTCATAACACAAACAGTGTGGCTCGGCCCCACCCCCTTTTTACTGGCTGTGATTGACAGCAGCAGGAACCAATGGCTCCCGCTGCTGCCTCTGAGCCAGTAATGAGAGAGAGAGTAGCAATTCTGATCTCAGGCACAGTGCTGGATGGACACTGGGCTCAGGTAAGTATAAGGGGGGCTGGGGGAGAGGGAGCAGAACACAAAATGTTTTTTACGTTAATGCAGAGAATGCATTAAGGTAAAAAACTTTCTGCCTTTAGAACCACTTTAAGAATACATACTTGACTAGATTTTTTTAAACCAGTCCAGTGTCACCTAAAGCTATGCTAACTTTGAACACCTAATCATATGCAAGGGAAAATAAAAAACAGGACTTTAGCTTGCACATGATTTGATTAGTGAAATAAACACAGCTTCACCTTACTTACTAAAGTATATGAATTTTTACAGTGCCTAGGGAACAATCTATATTCCTAAGGCCCCTTTCACACATACGGTCCGTTTGTATATTTTTCATCCATCCGTTGACAGATGAAAAACGGATGAAAAAACGGATGAAAAACTGATCCATTTTGACGCGACTGAACTGATGAAATGAATGGACCGTATGTGTGAAAGAGGCCTAAGTAAATCAACCACAATGTGTTTATCATAAAATAATTGTCTACATTGACTGCTCACGGCTGGATAGTCCCTGCTGTATTTCAACTATTTCATTTCAATAGCAAGACTTTGGTTTCCCAGGCACTGAAAACAAAGGTGTAAAATTAGAAAGTTATGTAAATATGATTTTAGAACTCTAGTGCCCAACCTGCAGCCCTTTGGGCCACATGCAGCCGTTTTGCACTTTTTGTGTGGCCCTCTGGCCCTGGCATACACTAATCTGTGTTTCCATATTGCCCTGTGTGTAGTAGAGATTTCTAGCAGCCTCATGTAATATGTCTCTAATCTATGACTGTCTCCTGAAGCATGTCTCCAGTCTCCAGCAACTCCTAGAGCAGGGGTGTCAAACTCAATTTCACTGTGGGCCGCATCAACATTATGGTTGCCCTCAAAGGATCGGTTGTATCTGTAACATTATATAAAAGTATCCAGGGCTTTTTTCTTCTCCGAGAGTAGGTGCAGGAACTCAATCACCCCCCACCCTACTTCCCTGCTGAACCAAATTGAACAGTGGGTGTAGGCTCTGGTACCTTCAGGCAGTGTAGGCGGCTCCGCCTCTCTCAATTGCAAGGAGATCATTGGTCATCTGTGTACACAGGCACCGATTGGGGTATTCAGTGCAGCTTACCACATAATGCCCCATCCCACAATGCACCTGCTTCTCTCTTGTCCCAGCCGTGAGTGCAGGGCAGGCTGGGATCTGTGAGAGCCGCCCAGAGGAAAGCTGTTCCTGTAAACACAGAAGACTTCTGTGTTTACAAGTGACAGTGGTGAGTCGGTTCTGCCACGTTCCAGGTGAAAAAAGCCCTGGGTGCAAGGGCCACGTGAAATGGCCTGGCAGGCCAAATTTGATACATCTCTTGTATTATTGTCCAAATTCTCCTACAAAGTCTTGTAATATGTCCACAATCTCTGACCATCTCTAGTATCATGTTAACAGTCTTTGACCATCTTTTGTAACATTTGTAACATGTACGCAATCTCTGATTATCTCATGTATTATGTCCACAGTCTCGGACAATCTCTTGTATCATGGCCACAGTCTTGGGTCACATCCTGTTTTGTCTCTGACAATGAAAATTCACTGAATTGTATGTGCAGCCCCTTGGTGATGTTGAAGGGCTGCACTTGAGGCCTCCCGTAGCAAGAAAGTTGACCACCACTGATTTAGAGTGTATCTAATTCATAACTGGGTAGCATTTCTTTTTCCAAAGTACTGTGTAACAATTATTATGGCTCTTTTTCCATTAAAAAAGGTCCTGAATTAAAACCAATAGAAAGAGGCACTTAAAAAGAATGCATGAAACAAACAAATACTGGCGGGTGCTTTTTTTTGTTTGTTTAGTAATTTTCTAAAGACATTTGATTTTTCTAACCATAATGCTATTCCTAAGGTAGATTTCCTGGAAGTTTGAAAACACATTTTTATTATACCCCTCTATAAAGTAAAACGAAGGGACTTCTTTTAGCGGCTCCTATGTTTTCTTGGGACATAGAGCTGCGCCATGTTGCATATGACACCTGCTGGTAAAATTTGGTATTGTAGTGCAAACAGAAAAAGGTCATCTATGTTTGCCCATTGTATTTTGCCATGTACTGTAATCAATGGGTTGAGAGTTTTAGCTGTAGCATTTAGGGATCCCCCGTGTTATTACATGTAGGTGTTTAAATCAAATGGGATTTCCCCTCTTTGAACAGATATTGCACTATTTTTCTGCTTCTTAGATTATTTTCTTTTGTACACTGTCAACAGAGGTAGTAGATTCCACTGACCAAAAGCATGTATTGTATTTAGCAATTTGTCTCAATGTTCAGGTTATTATTTATGCAATTGCATGTTTATTGAATTATGAAACCGTATAAATGACAAGCAACAAATATACAATCATACAAAATAGATCACACTTCATTGCTCCCTGTTCCCAAAATTTGGAAAACATAGGTCTAAAACCAGGAACACATCATGATAAAAGGTGAACTTTCTCATGTACATTGAAAATAATTCCTTGTGACTGATGCAATCATTTTATCTAAGGCTAGTCCTAGTCTAGATATAACAATTCACTAAGACAAAAAAGTTATTATACCTTGACAAGGATTATGATAGTCGACTAACAAAACTTTCTGAAAGGAAATCCCTGAGATTCCCACATTGACTAAATACATTCGAGCTGTCATGTTCTACTGCAGGTCTAAAATGGAACTACAATTCTGACTGCTTGCAATGGTCAGCATAGGCACTTTTATGCAGTAGAGGGTTTGTTTCTCAATTGTACAAGTCTTACAAACTGTTTTTTTTTTTTTTTTTTAATGAGTAAATGTCTTTCGAAACCCAGAAAATGCCTAAAAACAACCCCCTCTTTATTATCATAAGAATGCAGCCCAATTTCATGGTCACATAAGATATCTAAAATGTCAACAAGGCCATTGGGCAATCCCGCCTTGTGCTTGTTGAGTAAAGACTGGGGAGATAATGTTCCCTCCAGCACTCATGAAATGACAGGCTTATGTAGTAAGACAGGCACTCCTGCCTAGAAACAAGCATAATACTATCTACTGCATCGAGATAACCTATATACATCTTTAAGCTGTGGTCAATATCCCCTAAGAAACATAGTTCCACCCCCCAAATATCATAACATTCTTATGACTGAATCCATGGTTTTATGAGTCAAGGAAATATGATCTTGGGGTGCAACAGTTGGACAGTACACATAGTTGACAAGGTTGGTTCCAACGCTTTTTGCAAACAGAAAAGTGCACACACAACGCGGCTAACATATGACAAAGCTCATGCAGGAAAAAAAAACAAACATGCAGATCCCGTGTTCCCTCCCCGGGGTAGAATGACGATGCAACAAGTCTCTCACCGCCAGAAGTCGGGGTACAAACAAGCGATGCCCCATTCCCAGCAGCTCCAGGACGCGACAGGCGTACTCATTGACAAAGTTGCTCTTCTCATCCTGAATTTCCTGTGACTTTTTCACAGGAGGGGGAAGCTGGGGGGCTGGTGGGGTAAAAGGTATCCTCTCCTCCATGGAGGTTTTCCGGAACACCCTCTCCTATACTTATTTAGCCCGGGAAGGAATGCTAGCAAGTGAGTTGGTGTGGTGGTGCATAGAGTCAATGCTGGGCATGTAGGCAATGCCAGTCTGCCTCACTGCACATGGAAATCATCTTAGGAGGAACACAACCAGACATCCATTAAGAAGCACAGCACAGGTGCGTACTGACGCATCTACACCCAACATAAAGGCACGCTTAATTTAGAAGTCATCATAGCAGAATCAGAATGGAGGGAGCCTGATGGAAAGGACCCAGCAGAGAATGCAGGGGAGAAAGTCAGGCCCAGCTGCTGGATGTGTGTGCTTGGTTGGGGCTGCAGGAACAAGCGATGAGATCACTGCATCCACCAGAGCTGCTGCTGCTACAGCCTCTCATCATGAATCAGTAATGAAGGAGGGAGAAGGGAGGTGAATGAGCAAGGATGGAGGGAGGATGCTTGCTAAAGGATGCTGTAATCACAAACCAATAGAAAAGCTCCTGACGCACATCATCCACACCCTGCTTTTCACAGCTACCCTGTTTCCTCAAATAATCCCAGCCCTCCTTTTTTTTTTTTTTTAAACACCTGTCCTTATTTTTATCCCCCCCCCCCCCTTTATTAAATTGAAAACAGAAGGAGGTGCAATGAAATGATCATTTATGTTAGTGTGCAAAATACAGCTCCTGCTATACCTTTCTGCCTGCAATAATTTTACATAGAAGATGAAAGGGCAATGCCATGCTAACCACCAGCATTTGTAGACAGATTGCTCCTGGTCAGACGGGTGGTAAAGAGAACCTTGCTTATGTTTACAATACTGGGAATGACATTTCTTTAGAAGATTTCAGGATGAGGTGGAAAGTGCTAGGCATGTTCCGAAGAAGCAGGTGGTGGGGCTGAAATTAAGCGATAGCGTCCTCTAGTGTGAGACACCCGATTTGCCATGTAAGGAAATGATTATCTTCCGTCTTGTGAGCACATCTGCTATTCTACAGACTCCTGCCAACCTGACAGATATAACAGGCTGCTTGGCAATATAAACTGATTTTCTGAAATCTATTTGTAAATGGTGTCCATGCAAACTGCAATATCATCATTTAATATATATTTACCATTTTAATCAGATCTTAAACAATTGAAGTGTATAGAATTATTTCTGAACCCTTCAATTTTATTTTTTATATGAAAATAGTTAGAAGGAATTGGGTGTGTCAGGAAATTTACAAAAGATTTCTGCATGCTATGAAAGATAACTTTTACATTTCGACTCTATATGTCTATATCTGCCCTCATTTTTTTAATATATTCTCAAATCTGAGCTCCAGGCAAACAACTATATACTGTAGATGGAATACATAATACACATAAAAGGAGCAGTTTTAGCTGCCAAAATGTTTGCATTTCTGTCCATCTAGTCCTGAGATTTACACAGCTCTGCCACACAGCACAAGCCTGTCTGTCTGGGCAGGAGACCCGTTTGTCTGTTGTTGCAATGAAACACTTAACAGACCTTGTCCCTCACCAGCCTATGATTGGGCAATGAAAGAAGATGTAGATTTCTCCTTGTCACTGTTCTAATGAGTTTTTGCCTTTTAAGCACATGAACACACAGCACAGATGACTGACTCCTTGTGCTTATTTTACCTTTTTCAGTCGGAGCTTAGCTGCACAGTTGATTGCAATGGGTGGATAATAAACCAAATTCAGGAACTTACAAAAATTATATATATATATATATATATATATATATATATATATATATATATATATATATATATATATATATATATATATATATATATATATATATATATATATTAGGGATTATAGACCGATATGGTTTTTTCAGGGCCGATACCGATATTTTGACCATTGCATATGGGTATCGGGCGATATGGGTTGATATTTTGTACATTTAAAGTTTTGAAAAATAGAGACAATTTTTGACACAAATCTGGTACTGAACATGTTAATTTTTGTTTAATGCTTAATGGCTGGCTTGCTGACACCCTGTGGTTGGTGGCTGGCTGGCTGGCACCCTGTGGTGGGTGGCTGGCTTGCTGGCACCCTGTGGTGGATGGCTGGCTGGAACCCTGTGGTAGGTGGGTGGCTGGTACAGGGCCTGTAGGCGGCTGGCTGGTATAGTGCCTGTGTCTTGCTGATACAGGGCCTGTGGGTGGCTGGCTCTCTTGCACCCTGTGGTGGGTGGCTGGCTGTCTGGCACCCTGTGGTGGATGGTTGGCTGGCTTGCACCCTGTGGTGGATGGTTGGCTGGCTGGCACCCTGTGGTGGGTGGGTGGGTGTGTGGGTGGCTGGCTGGTACAGGGTCTGTGGCTGGCTGGCATGGTGCCTGTGGCTGGCTGGTACAGAGCCCGTGGATGTGGGTGGCTGGCTGGCACCCGGATGCTGTGGGTGGGTGTATGGCCGTGATACACTCCCGCGAGACTAGTCCTGACTCCAGATGAGGCTGTCCAAGGTGAGGGAGGCGGCCTAAGAAGGCAGAATGATGTCACAAAAATATCGGCAATATCGGCCAGTTCCAGGGCTGATACCGATATATCAGGGAAAGTGCATATCGGCCTTGCCAATAATCGGTCTATCCCTAATATATATATATATACACACATATACATACACATATATACATACAGTGCATCCGGAAAGTATTCACATTGCTTAACTTTTTCCACATTTTGTTATGTTACAGCCTTATTCCAAAATGAATTAAAATCAATATTTTCCTCAAAATTCTACAAACAATACCCTATAATGACAATGAGAAAGAAGTTTGTTTGAAATCTTTGCAAATGTATTACAAATAAAAAACAAAAATTCACATGTATTTAAGTATTCACAGCCTTTGCCATGACACTCAAAATTGAGCTCAGGTGCATCCTGTTTCCACTGATTATCCTAGAGTTGTTTCTACAACTTGATTGAAGTTCACCTGTGGTAAATTCAGTTTATTAGACACACCCCTGTCTATACAAGGTCCCACATTTAACAGTGCAACAGAGCACAAACCAAGCCATGAAGTCTAAGGAATTGTTTGTAGACCTCCGAGACAGGATTGTATAGTGGCACAGATCTGGGGAAGGGTACAGAAACATTTCTGCAGTACTGAAGGTCACTATGAGCACAGTGCCCTTAATCATCCGTAAATGGAAGAGGTTTGGACCACCAAGATTCTTCCTAGAGCGGCCCAAACTGAGTGACTGGAGAAGGGCCTTACACAGGGAGGTGACCAAGAACCCAATGGTCACTCTGACAGAGCTCCAACGTTTCTCTGTGGCGAGAGGAGAAACTTCTAGAAGAACAACCATCTCTGCAGCACTCTACCAATCAGGCCTATATGGTAGAGTGGCCAGATGGAAGCCACTCCTCCATAAAAGGGACATGACAGCCTGCCTGGAGTTTGCCAAAAGGCACCTGAAGGACTCTCAGACCATGAGAAACAAAATTCTCTGGTCTGTTGAAACCAAGATTGAACTCTTTGGCCTAAAAGGCAAATGTCATGTCTGTAGGAAACCAGGCACAGCTCATCACCTTGCCAATACCATCCCTACAGTGAAGCATGGTGGTGGCAGCATCATGCTGTGGGGATGTTGTTCAGTGGCAGAAACTGGGAGACTAGTCAGGATTGAGGGAGAGATGAATGCAGCAATGTACAGAGACATCTTTGATAAAAACCTGCTCCAGAGCGCTCAGACTGGGGCGAAGGTTCACCTTCCAAAAGGACAAATACCCTAAGCACGCAGCCAAGATAACAAAAAAGTGGCTATGGGAAAAATCTGTGAATGCCCTTGAGTGGCCCAGCCAGAGCCCAGACTTGAACCCAATTGAACATCTCTGGACAGCCCAGAAAAAGACTGTGCACCGACGCCTTCCATCCTGATGGAGCTTGCGAGGTCCTGCAAAGAAGAATGGGAGAAACTGCCCAAAAATATGTGGGCCATGCTTGTAGCATTATACTCAAAAAGACTTGAGGCTGTAATTGGTGCAAAAGGTGCTTCAAAACATATAGCAAAGACTGTGAATACTTATGTACATGAGAAGGAGAATGCCAGCTGATGGGGAAGTGGAGAATTGGGTAAGCAAACCTGCTTTTTATGGCCCCCTAGACCTAAATGAGCATTTAACCATAGCAGTGCAGGGGCACCCCAACTGCAACAGAGAGTTTTTCCTTTCTCCAGAGATAGGCTTAAATTATTTAATAATGAATATAGGCCCTGATGAAGAGGGGATGGCCCCAGGAGTATGTTAGCCTTTAACTTGAGCATACAACGCTGACTGCTGCCAGTGTTTATTGACCCACTAGTGCAGAGGTGTTTTTAGCAGTTGGATGTAATAGGTCTGGAGTGGTCCAGTCATGCATTCAATGAGCATTTTATTTACTGGATTTTGTGAGTACCTTTTTATTACGATTTCTGCTAATACTTCACAAGGATGAGGCGCTTTGTTCCTTCTTTGTATTTATATGAGATGTAACGGTGTACAGACCTCTGGGTGAAACAACTAAAGAAATATGCCTCAACAGAATATTAACCAGTCAAACAAAAGGATCTAGAGCAGCCTTTGTCAACTATGGTTCCTGCAGACGTGGCTAAAGGTCACTTGAGCAATATCTAACTTTCAGATAAGTAACCAAATCGACAGCATTGATCTTTTTAGCTATTTGCAAGGGTGGTGGGGGTTCTTCCCAATGACCACCAATGCAAGGAGCATTATTTCCAGTGACTCCTAATGTGAGGAGCATTTCTTCTTCCCAATGGCCACTAATGTAATAAGTATTCTTCCCAATGACCACCGATGCAAGGAACATTTTTTCCCACTGACCACCAGTGCAAGGACCATTATTTCTAGTAACCACTTAAGGAGCATTCTTTCTTCCCAATGACTACCAATACAAGGAGAATTCTTCCCAGTGACCACCAATGCAAGGAGCATTATTTCTAGTAACCACTAAAGTAAGGTGCATTCTTTCTTCCCAATGACCACCAATGCAAAGAGCATGCTTCCCACTGACCATCACAATAATGTACCATGAGCTGTAGATAGAGTAATTATTAGCAGGGGTTCCCTGAGACAAGAAATGTATTTCAGGGGTTCAGCCAATGTTAAAAATTTTGGGAAAGGCTGGTCCAAAGGCCTGCAGTATACACCATATTTAAAATGAAACTAAAGCGGGACATTTAATATAAAATCCTTGTGATCACAACCCTAGAGTAATGTGTGTTATTACAGCGCCACTCTGCACCCCTCATTTACCTTAAACACATTTTCCTGTGTCTTCTTCCTCCCAGGGAAGTATTATTGGACAGTCAGCAACAAGGTGATTTATCAGCACTGTTCAGCTCATTACTCTCACACAACCTAGTTTTTAGCCATACTGGGAGATGAGTGCCTTTCTTGACAGTCATATCTGTGCCCTTGAGCTGTTCTAATGAAATCATGGTACTGGGAGAAGAGAGACATGAAAAGCATATCATGCAGGATTGCTCCTAATAGCAGAGAAATTGGCTTAGCCTACATGGCAGCAGAAATGAAGATTGGCTCAATGGGATGAAATGATTGTGCTATAGCTCTCTGAAGGCATACGTGTCTATAGTCCTTTCACTGGCTCCACACTGAACTCACTGAGAGTTAAATAAGAATCTGCAGTGGTAGCGCCATCCGTTATGAACACAAGATAAAGCAGGAAACTCCTTCTACTACAAAGCCATATGATCAGACAGGAGCGTGCATGTATTTTCTCAGCCGAGGTAAAATCAGGTCATTGTGCAGGCAGGCTGGATTATATACAAAATGGCTTCACTGGGCTACACTACACTGAAGAATACACAGAGGGAAATAGTAACTGCAACAGCTATGAAAGGTTCACAGATTCCCATTAAACCTTATAAAATGCAATCAAATGTGTTCCTATTCACTGAACCATGGAAATATGGAATGGAGAGGTAAATATTTTTAAATGCTGTGTCATTTCTAAAGGCAATCATAATTCAAAAGAGTGTGAAGTGGGATATGGCAGTCAGTGAAGGAAATGAGAATGCTGGAACTTGTAGCTCTACAGGAGATGTGCTACTGGGAAGCATGCTGCAGCTTGTACAGTATGTCTAGATCAGTGATGGCGAACCTTGGCACCCCAGATGTTTTGGGACTACATCTCCCATGATGCTCAAGCACTCTGCAGTGTAGTTGAGCACCATGGAAAATGTAGTTCCAAAACATCTGGGGTGCCAAGGTTCGCCATCACTGGTCTAGATGAACAGTAATGTTACCATTGTGCCATTGTGTGTACCTGCTTGTAATTCTACAGACAGGAGAGACCGCACTGAGATATATGAGAGGTGCTGGGGGAAATCATGAACGAACTGTAACTGTTGCCAGGCTATGCAGATAATCAAACATCCACATATTATTATTAAGAAGTAAATGATCTTTAAAACAAGCCCTCGGTAGCTGTGTAGAAATTCATCCTCAAAGTTCAGAGCAAATGCACTGAAGTTACTGTTTCTATCTGCTTCCCCCTCTCAGTAGTGACTCAGCAGCCTTCCAGTCTCTAATTTAAAAGTTAAATATTGGAATAAAAAAAAAAAAATAACCAAACATTCACACTCACCTAAAATGCTGCAGCTGTCCCCCACTGGCTCTACACTGAAAACTGAGCGATCAAAGACTGCTGATCGCTCAGTTCTCAGTCTTCAGTGAGCAGAGAGCCAGTGACTGTCAGTCACCTGCTCTGCCCCTCCTGTCCTCATTGGAGTGCCGGACTGTGGAGGGGGCGGGAACGTGTGTCTCAAGCTCTCAGAGGCATGCTGAGAAATTGAGCCAACTGCTGGTTAGGCATCTGGGCAGATTCCGATATTATTGTCAGGATCCCTGCAGACCCTGGACTGGCTCAGTGACGTTCAGCTGACAATGGGCTTTAACCTGCTGTCAGCTGAATATGTTCACAGGAGAGCTGAACTAAGTGCACAAGTAATGGTAAAAGAGCTTTGGCCATACTTCTCCTTTAAATAATTCCAGGTATGGTTATTTTTATATCCTTATATGTATATACATACCTCTGGGATCCCCGTGGAAGCTGAAAATCACTACAATAGACTATTACAGTGATCGCCACTAGCTTCCGGGTCCCATGCTAAGAAGCTGTCCTGCTGTATTCTGAACACAGAAGGTCAAATGCTCAGCATGGCCACCATTCAGAGATCGCTTTGCATCTTCTCAATGAATGCAAAGTGTTCACTGATTGCACAGGGTTAAGAGGCAGGGAGGTGGTGTCACACTCTCCACCTCATCTAATCAAGGAATCGCTTTGCATCTCCTCAATGCATGCAAAACATTCTCTGATTGGACAAGGTGAAGAGGCAGGGCAGTGATGTTACATTCTAATCCTCATCCATTTAGGTATTTACTTTGCATCTCCTCAATGAATGCAAATCAATATCCGACTGGACAAGGTGATGAGGCAGAGCAGTGGTGTCATATTCTCTACCTCATCCAGTAAGGGATTCCCTTTCCATCTCCTTGATGAATGCAAAGCGTTTTCTGATTGGACAAGGTGGAGGCACAGCGGTGATGTCACACTTTCCGCCTCATCTAATCAGAGTGTGCTTTGCATTCATTGGGAAAATGCAAAGAATTCTCTGAAGGCGCTCGTACCCAGCATCCAAACTCCTGTGTTCACAATGTAACCACTTAAAATGGATCCTAAATGCTAGAGGAGAACACTGTAGAAGGGTTGTTTGCTACAGTGATTTCCAGCTTCTAGGGCAGCGTTTCTCAACCAGGATTCCTCCAGACATTGCTAGGGTTTCCTTGAGCAATTTATGTCTCTCAGATGTGAAATCGCTAACTGCAATGATCTTTTTAGCTATCTGTAAGAGGGGATTCTTCAAATTCTATTTCCAATAATCACAAGTGTAAAGAGTATACCTCCCAGTGACATTACATTAATTTACAGTGAGCTGTATACACATCAATTGTTAGCAGGGGTTCCTTGTGACCAGAAAGTTATTTTAAAGGTTACTCCAAAAAAGTTGGAAAAGGCTGTTCTAGAGGGATCCCACAGGTATGGTATATGCATAGTTACATTGGTCCAAGCAAATATCCATACGTTGAATATTCATACGTGGAATTCTTCTTAAAACACAGAGCAGATACTCTCGGAGAAGGGTGAGATAAGCAGTTAACTTGAAGAACTTCACTGCATCTGCTGTTAACTTTGAGGATGAATTTCTCCACAGTACCTGCAGCTACAGAGGTCAGTAATGGCTTGTTTTAAAGCTAATTTATTATGTGAACCCCCCCCCCCCTCCCTGTCCTTAAAGAGAGCTTGATATAAAGAAAGGATGAGACAATTTGAGGACAGAAAAAACACATAGGCAGAACATAAACAGCATGTAGTACAGAGGAATACATAGATGAACTCAAACATTCAACATGTTTCCTTAACTGTACTACACATCCACGAAATTCACATTAAGTCCTCGTTCACACAGAGCGCACCACTGTTTACCTGCTGATTCATGCTGAATAATCCTTCTCCTGGGGACAAGTGTTAAGACCACTGTGGATATTCTAAAGTTTCTTAACAGGCGTTATTTGACCTATTCATAGGTGTCTCCTAAAGCGGAGCGTGCATGCTGGCTGGTTGTGGATTATTATCACATTTCTCAGATTTGAAGAGTCATGGGTGCCAATTTTTCAAGAAGTTTCACGTCTATTAGAGACTAATGAAATTATATTGTACTTTTAATCTAGTTTGTGCACTTTAGATTTGTTTCTACTAATTGTATTGTCACATTAAGAGGATCTATTGACTTTGTATTGCTTATTTATTACTGTCACTTTGTGTTTTTTCTTGCATTATATAAATATATAATTATTTTATATATTTATTTGAATAGGAGATTGGTTAGATTATATCACTAGGTGTTTTTACTGCTTGCAGGTTTTTACACTTTTTTTTCTCATCTATGAATTATTATTTATTATATAGTGCTTTGGTCATTTTTTTCTTGCCTTTTTGGGTTTATTCCTTTTATAGAGCCTTATGTATATATATATATTTTTTTTAATTTTTCCATCACATTTCCATATTGCATTTGGTTACATGAGGAGTGATTTATTACTGTTTTTACATTTTTTGTTTTTTATTACCATTGTGTGCTAGCACCTCTGGTGGTTACTGATTGCAGCAGCGCAGCATCATTCTTTGCTAACTTTTGTGTGAATATTTATTTTCAGTCTTGGGACGAGGTCCTCTGGCACCCAAGGTGAGGATTCTAAAGTCTCTCCCTCCTCCTTCCCAGGTTCTTACATCAGAACTGCACAAACTGACACATTTTAAAACATTTTATACACAACTGGTAAAAAAAAAATTAAGAGAAAATAAAGAAGTTAATAAAAATAAGACCACACAAAGCTCCTGATAAAGATCATTTGGCTAATACACTGATCAAAAGGGGAAAACCACAGCCTCCCAGCGCTGGGTGTCAAAGGCAGGTGCCTCTTGTGCCTTGGCTTGGCTCTGGTCACTTCAATTATCCAACCATGTAAACCATTTGTGTTTCATAAAAATTAAGCATGTCTGTGTTTTTTACATAGCACAACACACAAAAACACGTGTCAATGAAACACAGTATTGAAGTGAATAAAGTGCAATTTTGTAACATTAAAAAAAAGGTAAAAAATAAACACTGCAATATGTTAAGAATGCATCTTACTGCTCCCACACAATGCACACCAGTGTGCTATCCATCCATTGGTCCATGGAGCAGCCCTGTCTGCCCTTTCTTTAATTATAAAAAAAATATCGAAAGGCGCTAGGTAAAAAATTGCTGGCCAAACAGCGCTTTTTTTTTTTTTGAGGGTGCATGTGATCAGCCTAGGGCCAATTAGCACTGTCCAGACAGAGGGTCAGGGGTCATGCAGCCTCACAGGACAGTTATAGGGGAATAAAAGCTTCTCTTAACAAGCTTTAACCAGACACTGATAAAAGTCACACGACTCCTATATTCGGTTGTTGAAAAAAGGTATTTAGCAGTTTATATTTACTAAAATAATTGCATTTCAATGTTCTGTGTACTGTGGGAGACCAGATATAGTGAATGCAGGCTCCTAGGTTTAGTAACACTTTAACATTTATCTCAGGCTCATTGCCTGATTATAAGTATTCTGGGATTGGCATTTGCATCCTTTACCGATTAGATAATCGTATGAAAAAAATTGCACGATAATCTGATCATTCGAACACAGCTTTCGACAACCGATAATGATATTTCGTCCAACAAAAGGGACAAACACGGAAACTTTTGTCATACGATAGCCTAGCGAACAACAATCGTTTAATCAGTACAGTATGCGTTCGCTAAAAATCCATAGACAAAGACCACGCATGATCAGAAGCACTAAATAACCCTGAAAAAGCCTGGCTGTCATTGTTTTTGTTTTGCACTATCTGATATGTAGCTTTGCAACCAGGAAGCTTTTCCAGAATCGTACGAAAAAAATCATACGTTTAGTACACATTGTTGAATTCGATACTAGTATCATGCAACAAAATGCAAACGATAAGTCGTCCGATTATCTGATTGTGTGTACGAGACATTGGATTGTCTTTGGATTTGCTTCTCTGACCCCACATCCTGCCTTCTAATTCTAATACCATTGCTCTGGAAGACAACTTATCCTACATCCCTGAACCCATTTACTACTGTTGCCTCTCTGGACTTTTGGCAAACTTCTAGCAGCTCTGCGCTTTCTCCAGTCTGGCCTGTATCAACAGTCACTAGCAGAACCTCTACCTAGGCATTACCTTGGCATCATCCAGCAGGGCTGTGACCCTGCATCTCCAGGTAAACTGAACATCTCTCCCTGGTGGCACAGAGGATTCACTTACTCATTAAAAAACTCATCAATGAATATGACTCTTTGCCACTCCTTGTCTGTCAAATTCGCACATGGTCTCTACTAGGTCCTCATTCCTCTGCAGTGGTCCAGTATTATAGGTTAAACTTGGACTGGGACATACTATCAAAGTTCTGCTTGATGTAAACATCTGTTTATTGATTTCCAATTGACTGGATGAGTAAACTGGGCTGGGGTCATCCTAATTTATTATGTAAATCTATCATTTAAATGTTCACATTGTTTATCCTTCTAGACCAGGGGTAGGGAACCTATGGCTCGCGAGCCAGACGTGGCTCTTTTGATGGCTGCATCTGTTTTACAGACAAATCCTTAATAAAAGGGGGGCGTGTCCGGACGTGAGCCGCGCTGGACGTGTAGTCCCAAAGCTCCGCCGTGTCTACTATTCAATACAGTGCCATCTGCGAAAGCTGTGCCCGGTGCCAAGGAGATTTCTGCACCCTTCGACGGTACACTTTGTGGGCTACCCATCGCTACCCTCAGTTCGTCTCTGGGTGACCGGATTGCCGTGATACGGACCCCGCGGCCTACTCGCGGTACCGCCGCCGGCTCGTGTGCTGTGCATCTGAGGGCCTTGGCAATCACCGCCCGGTAAGGAGACCTGCCATCCGGTCCCTGTGCCCCGACAGACACAATCTCCTTCCCCTCTGACACCCAGGGACTCACGGAAGCTGCCTCTCACATCCATTTCTGAGGCCTTCAGCGGCCGGCCACCATTTTCTCAGGGCCTATACTCACCTCCATCACTTGCAGAACTGCAGGTGCTTCACCACTCCGGCCTCATTGCATATCTGCCTGCTCTCTTCCCGACCGGACTCCAGGCATTTCACACGGCTCCATCTACTCACTGTATAGCTGCGGCCCATGAATATGAATATTAAATAAAGATTCCCGACCCCTGAAAAATAGTGTATGGCTCTCACGGAATTACATTTGAAAATATGTGGTGTTCATGGCTCTCTCAGCCAAAAAGGTTCCCGACCCCTGTTCTAGACAGACTTTTGTCAAGTCTTCTAGATTAGATTTCAACATTAGACCTGTGGTTGACTATCTGATCAATAGAGGATACAATTATTTCAGTTCTTTATTTTATGGATGATGCGTCCACCTCAAACATGTCAATGTGACCTTTTAAACTCAAACTGTCCATAAGGTGAGTTCTTGTTTTTTGCTAGCAATATAACAGCTTTCGAAAACCTTAGTTACTTACCGGTGACGGTATTTCTAAGAGCCTTTCAGGACAGCACCTGGAGAGAGCGCAGCTCCACCCAATCCACAGGAAACACTGTAAATAAAAACTCCTCCTCTTCCACCATGCCTCAGTCATAGAGTAGCCTCCGACATGCTGGAAAACATAAACTACCACAGGTTAAACATTTACAAATTATATTATAAACAAAACCAAGGGGGGTAGCTGCTGCTGTCCTGAAAGGCTCTTAGAAATACCGTCACCGGTAAGTAACTAAGGTTTTCTCAGATCGCCTTTCAGGACAGCACCTGGAGAGGATAAGCGAGTAACTTACACTTAGGGTGGGACCACTGCCTGCAGAACTTTTCTGCCGAAGGCTTGATCCTGAGCTGACAACAAGTCCAACCTGTAATGTCTAATAAAGGTTGAATAGCTGGACCAGGTAGCTGCCTTGCAGATTTGATCAGGCGAAGCACCAGCCCTTTCAGCCCATGAGGTTGCCACAGACCTTGTAGAATGCGCCAAGATGCCTTCTGGAGGTTCTTCTCCTTGAGCTACATAAGCCTGTTCAATTGCCCATCTGAGCCATTTGCCTAAAGTGCTCTTTGATGCTTTTTCTCCTATACGGGACCCTGAGAAGATGACAAATAATGCATTTGTCTTTCTAAATTCCTTAGTTACCAGGAGGAACTGAAGTAAGCATCTCCTCACATCCAAGGTATGAAAGGATTCTTCCCGAGTATTACTAGGAGTTGAGGAGAAAGTTGGTAAGACAATTTCTTGTGATCTATGAAAAGATGAAGCAATCTTTGGAAGAAAGGCTGGGTCCGTTCTTAGGAATACTCGATCTGCAAAAATTGTCAAAAAAGGGTCTGAAACTGAGAGGGCCTGGATCTCACTGATCCTCCTGGCCGAGGTTATTGCTATCAAAAAGATAGTCTTCAAAACTAAATTCTTCAGGGAAGCCTTTTAAAGGTTCAAAAGGAAACTTAGTCAGACCTTGTAACACAATGGTCAAATCCCATTTGGGAAATACTTTAAGGGCTATTGGCCTATTGCGGGCTAATGCCTTGAAAAAACGAATGATTAGAGTCTCTTGGGACAAAGTCTTTTCGAAAAAAACTGAAAGTGCCGCTACTTGCGTCTTTAAAGTACTTGCTGCTAGTCCTTTCTCCATTCCCTCATGGAGGAACTCAAGCACTGAAATTAAATTTTTTAATTCAAAATTTTTGCTGGAACACCAAAAGTTGTATTTTCTCCAGACTTTCAAGTAAATATCCCTAGTCACCTTCTTCCTGCTGGAGAGAAGGGTGGAGATAACTTTTTCTGACAGGCCTCTGGCTCTCAAGATGTCTTCTTCAGTAACCACGCTGTCAGTTGTAAGCGGTCCAGTTCTGGGTACACTAGGTTCCCCTGTGTCAAAAGATCTCTCCTGTACGGAAGTTTCCAGGGAGGTTCTGAGGCAAGATTCAGCAGGAGGGCGAACCAAGGTCTCTTTGGCCAGTAAGGTGTAATCAGAATCAAGTTGGTCTTTTCTTCCCTGAACTTTTTGAGAACCAACGGAATCAGTTGGAATGGAGGGAACGCGTAAGACAAACGGAAGTCCCATGGATTGGCTAGAGCATCCAAGCCCCAGTCCTGATCCTCCCTGTGTAGGGAAAAGAATCTTTGGACTTTGGTGTTCTGTTGACAAGCGAACAAATCTATTTGGGGAAGACCCCAGACTTCCACGATCTGCATGAATACTTCTTGATTCAGACTCCATTCTGATTCCAACACCTTTTTCCTACTCAGCAGATCTGCTAGAAGGTTTTGTGACCCCTTCAGATGCACCGCTGTCAGAGAGGCTAGATTTTTCTCCGCCCAGGAGAGTAGCTGTATTGCCAGATCTGATAGCGGTCTGCTTCTTGTGCCTCCTTGCTTTGACATGTAGGCCACTGCTGTCATGTTGTCCGACAGAACTTGCACATGATGGCCCCTGACTGTCTGTTGAAAGGACCAAAGACCCAAAAGGATGGCTTTCAACTCCCGCCAGTTGGATGATTTCCTGGACTCTGCTTTGGACCATGTCCCTTGCATCGTCCGGCCTTCCAGGTGGGCTCCCCAACCCCACGAACTGGCATCCGTCGTCAGACGTTTGTTCGTCTGGAAAGTCCATTGCAGACCTTCTTCCAGATTTCTGGAATTCCTCCACCACCACAGAGATCTCTTTGCTTTCGTGGAGATTCTGATGGATTTCTCCAGATGTTCCGGGTATGACCAACTCTGCAGAATGTCTCTCTGGAGAAGACGGGAATGCAGTCTTGCCCACTGTACTGCAGGGATAGCGGCTGTGAGCAAGCCCAAAGCTGCCATGGCCGACCTGACAGTAACCTGATGATTGGTTTGTAATCGAGCAACTGCGTTCTGAGTCTTCTCGATCTTTACTTGAGGTAGAAACACCTTCTGGAGGACCGAATCTATTCTGTATCCCAGAAATTTTATCTGCTGAGATGGAATCAAGCTGGATTTCTCCAAATTCATGAGCCACCCCAGACTCTCTAGGTGGTCCTGAGTCTCCTGAAGGTGTACCAACGCCTGGCTCTTGGACTCTGCAAAAATTAGCAGATCGTCCAGGTAAGGGACAATTGAAATACCCCTCAGCCTTAATGGCTCTAGGGCATCCGCCATTACCTTGGTAAACACCCTTGGAGAAGATGAGAGGCCAAAGGGGAGGGCCCTGAACTGCAGATGCCAGACCGATTCCCCGAGATTGACCGCCAGCCTTAGGAATTTCTGGCACTCCTGATTTATTGGGATGTGCAGGTAAGCGTCCCTCAGATCCAAGGATGCCATGAAACAGTTTGGGGACAACAGTTTGGTCACTGAATAAATGGTGTCCATCCTGAAGTGCTTGTACCGAATTGATCTGTTTAGGATTTTCAAATTTAGGATCATTCGGTACTTGCCTGAGGGTTTTTTCACTAGAAAGATCTGAGAATAAAACCCACGGCCTTGTTGCCCCTCGGGGACTTGGATAATCACTTCCTGTTGAATCAGCTCTTGTAAAAGAGACATCATTGAGGAAGCCTCTTCCGGATCCCTTGGAAGGGGAGTAACATGGAATCTGCTTGGAGGTGTCTCCGAAAACTCCAGTTTGTATCCTTGAGCCACTATATTCTTTACAAAGGGGCTTGCGGATACCTCTTCCCAACGTGAGAGGAACCATAACAGCCTTCCTCCCACTGGAAGACTGTTGTCACTTGCTTTTATTGGCCTGGTCAGGTGGTCTAAAGAGGACTCCACCTTTCCCTTTGCCTTTATGGGAGGTCCATCTTGATCTCTGATCTTGTTCACGACCTCTGTTGGTTTGTTGAACAGAACGAAATCTCTTCTTAGGAGGCGATTTCTTTTTTGACGGAAAGGCCTTCTTCTTATCCGCCGTTCTGTCAAGAATTGCTTCCAATTCAGGCCCGAAAAGCAAGTCACCGGCAAAAGGTAAACCACAGAGTTTCACCTTAGAAGCTGAATCACCTGTCCAGGTTTTCAATCAGACCGCCCTCCTGGCAGAGTTGACGAGGGCTGCTGACCTGGCAGACATTTTGATAGACTCAGCAGAAGCATCGGCCATATATTTTACTGCCTTTAGGAGCAGCGGAAATGAATCCAGGAGATCTTTCCTTGCTGTTCCAGCCTCCACATGCCCTTTAAGTTGTTCGAGCCAGCACTCAAGATTTCTGGCTACCACCGTGGAGGCCATGGCCGGCTTAAGGCTGGACGTAGGAGTCCCAAGCCTTTTTAAGGAGAGAATCTGCCCTTTTATCCATGGCGTCTTTCAGAACACCCATGTCTTCGAACGCCAAATCCGTGCGGCGAGACACCTGAGAAAAAGCAGCATCCACTTTGGGCTTCTTGTTCCATAGGTGCGCCGTATCCTCTTCAAACGGAAATCTCCTTCTTAGGGATTTAGAGAAAAAAGGGGCCCTCTCTGGGTCCTTCCACTCTTTTTCAATAGATTCCGTAAGGACTTTATGAACAGGAAAAACCCTGCGCTTTGTCTGTTCAAGGCCCTGGTACATTCTGTCATGAAGTGAAACTTGCACCTTTTCTTCTGCGATTTCCAACGTGGTGTAAATCGCTTTCAGCAACTCATCAACCTCTTCCAAGGATAATTTGTATCTGGAAGAACTAGCCACCTCTTCCTTCTCTTCCTCCTCTGAATCCCTGATGGAACAGAGAGCACTCTCCCCCTCATCTTCTGAATCGCTTGACACTGCAGACTTAGAAGTAGACGGCTGGGAAGATGTACCACCCGTTTGTTGGGAATCTGATAGAACTTGTGGCGTCCTGGATAACAGGGAACGAACTGAGGACAGGGTGTCTGTGAGTTCTTTAAATGAAGATATGAATTCATTATTCTGCTGACTAGACTCTTCCTTCACAAGGTCAGCAATACATGCTTTACAAAGTGGCTTCACCCAGGAATCTCTGAGTGGATTCTTGCATGAAGGGCATTTCCTTGATGCTGGGGCTCTTGTCTTCACTGTGGCTTTAACCTAGTAAAGAAAAAGCCACCATGAAAGCCCAATAACCACTAATAAAAGAAAACCACCACCTAGTGATTTCTTGCAAGGGAGAAATCGTGACCCACACCAAAAAGGATCAGAAGAAAGAGACTCCCTTATGCATATGCATCCTGTTAGACTGGGAACAGTTACTCAGTCTACAGGGCAGGCTCCAAAGGAGGAAGGAAGAAACCCCACAATAAAAGCTCACACAGTAAAAAAAAAAGAGGCACCGCTGCACCTCTCCTACCTGAAGCTTGGCCGGCGCTGGCGGTGCCTGCTTCCACCGTCGCTGCAGACTTTTCCTCCATGTTGTTGAAAAGCGCAGCTTGCTGGCAGATCTCTCCATTTAAATACCGCTTCCCGCGTCCTCCTCTGTGGACCGGAAGCGGAAGCGCCGACCTCGTGACCTGCCTCTGACCCCTGCGTGTATTGCGGTTGGAGCAAACGCCGCCATGCCCCCACCGGAAGTCCCGTCCACCGGAAGTGACGCCGCGCGTCCCCGGGATCAGAGTCCGAAAGTGCGGGAGATTCGAATGCCAAAAGCGGCTCCCCGCCCGCCGACCGGCCGAAGCGCGGACCTCTGACGCCCGGACCGGATCCTCCGATGGGTTTCAGCTCCCCTGAGCGAACGAGGTGAGAGGCTCCGGAGCATACCCCCTTTGACACTCCAGGGAGGGGAGCTGGGATGGTCTCCATGCTGAAACAGCAAACAAAAAACTGGGCAACAAATCCTTCTCTCCCCCTGGAGAGAGTGCAGCCCTTCCACATAGCTCCTGCAATGCTTCCACCATGGCGGAGGAAACACAAATGACTGAGGCATGGTGGAAGAGGAGGAGTTTTTATTTTCAGTGTTTCCTGTGGATTGGGTGGAGCTGCGCTCTCTCCAGGTGCTGTCCTGAAAGGCGATCTGAGAAAACATCCATTCTCGGAATTACATTTTTTAAAATTGAAAATGCATTACGCATTATTTTCAAAATTCAATCAAATGAAAAGGATTGTGATAGTAGGTCAAACAGATATTCAAAGTTATTAGTAACATTTCTGCTAAGTCTTTTTTTTTGTAATTTCGAATTATATTATCATTTACATTGGGCTCCAGCATTTGATCTGCAACATTTAGCCTGCGTTTTCACTAGATGTGGTGTGATGTAGTGTGATTTTCATGCGGTCTGGAGTGCAAACTTGTGGTGCAATTTGTGCTTTACAGCTGCCATTGTAATGCAATATTAAAAGTCTATGCAGCTTAAAATTGCACCGCACTAAACATGCACAGGACCCATCAGAATTGCACCGCATAGATGTGAATGGCCTTAATAGAAAACAATGTTATTTGACTTGACATGCAAATCTTTGCGATCTGAACCACATCAGGTTCACATCAGTGTGAAATAGGGCTAAAAATTAGGACTCTTTGCAGCTTTGCGAGCTAGAGATAAAGATTTAAATTAAAAGAAACAAAATAGCTGACTAATTAGAATCAGAAGTATGCATTTTAAAGGTTGTTTTTTCTGCACTTCAAAGCACTTTACAACCCTTGGTGCATCTTTTTGCTTCTGACCACTACGAAACTATGGAAATATAATTTTCGATATCAATACTCTTCAGGGATTATTACTTTTTTAACTAACCCATTGATAAATGTATAAACATGGTGCAGTTCACCCAATTTTCACTTATTACAAGACTAGGACTACATAGAGTACCTAACTTGAAATGAGTGGAAAATGGGCACAGATCACAAATGATTACAATCCACCACTGTATGGGACAGTGGAAGGTATAAGAGATGGTGTGTAATAAACCAGCAAAATTGGAAAGGTTTTATAAATCTCCATGATGGTAGTTACTCATTACTGGGTGCACACAAACAGAATTTCTTTGCAGGAAAAACTTAAAGTACAAGACTCCTGTATGGCTGTCTAGATTTCCAGATCCCACTGTTTCATTAGTCTTGGTGATACATTTTAATGTTACATCATGTATTTCTATTACTAATTTTTCACTCAGAGCATCAGTAGGTATGTTGAGGTAGCCTCTCACGCCGTTTTTGTCACCAGATCCAGTTCATACTGTATTTTCCAATATCTATGTATATGGATTTTTTTATACATCTCCTGATATACACTGCTAAAAACAATTAAAGAACACTTTGAAAACACATCAGATCTCAATGGGTAAAAATATCATGCTGGATATCTTTACTGATATGGACTGGGTAATGTGTTAGATCGGAAAGGATGCCACATCGTTTGATTTTTGTGGCGTCTTTGAATTCAGCTCCATCAAAGTGAAAAAATGATGCAGCAGGCTAGTCCATTTTGCGGAAACTTCATTGCAGCAACTAAAAATGGTACCTAGCAGTTTGTATGGTCCCAACGTCGGGCATGCTCCTAATGAGACGACGGATGGTGTCCTGGGGTATTTCCTCCCAGATCTAGACCAGGGCATCACTGAGCTCCTGAACAGACTGAGGTGCAACCTGGCGGCCTAGGATAGACCGAAACATAATGTCCTAGAGGTGTTCTATTGGATTCAGGTCAGGCGAGCGTGGGGGCCATGCAATGGTATGAATTCCTTCATCCTTCAGGAAGTGGCTGCATACTTTCACCACATGAGGCTGGGCATTGTCGTGCACCAGTAGAAACCCAGGACCCACTGCAACAGCGTAGGGTCTGACAATGGGTCCAAGGATTTCATCCCGATACCTAATGGCAGTCAGAGTGCCATTGTCTAACCTGTAGAGGTTTGTGCTTCTCTCCATGGATCACTAACCCACCACTAAACTGGTCATGCTGAACAATGTTACAGGCAGCGTAATGTTCTCCACAGCTTCTCCCGACCCTTTTACGTTTGTCCCATGTGTTCAGGGTGAACCTGCTCTCATCTGTGAAAAGCACAGGGCACCAGTGGTGGACCTGCCAATTCTGGTGTTCAATGGCATTTGCCAATCAAGCTCCTTCTACAGCTTCTATGGCCCTGTCCTGCTCTTCTAGAGTAACTGTCTGTCCCCTGGAATCTCCTTCATACTCTCGAGACTGTGGTGGGAGACACAGCAAACCTTCTGGCAATGGCACGTATTGATGTGCCATCCTGGAGTAGTTGGACTGCCTGTGCAACCTCTATAGGGTCCAGGTATCGCCTCATGCTACCAGTAGTGACACTGACCCTAGCCAAATGCAGAACCAGTGATAAACTGTCAGAAAAAATGCATAAGAAAAAAAAGAACAGTGGCCTCCACCTGTAAAACCATTTTTATCTTTCAGGTCATCTCATTGTTGCCCATCTAGTGCACCTGTTGGTAATTTCATTAACAACAAGCAGCTGAAACTGATTAACAACCCCCTCTGCTACTTACCTGACCAGATCAATATCCCAGGAGTTTAACTTGATGCTATACTCTGATTAAAAAGTGTTCCTTTAATTTTTTTTGAGCAGTGTATATATCTATTTATTTATGTGTGTTCATCTCAAACATATTCCTTTTCTTGTGTGACACCAATCCCTCTTATTCATACTTTAAATGAGGTTGGCAATTTGAAAGAGCTCTCCTCTTTCCCCTCTATTTGCCAAGGGTCGAAGCTTAGTTTTACATTTTGTTTTTAATTTCCTCTACTTTTTTTTTTTACATGTATTTTTTTTTTTTTATTCATTAATTATTTACCACCTATTATTGATGAATTTCACTGTTTCTTTACTATCTTTTGATAAACATATTTTGATAAAAAAAAATCATATCCAATTAATTTGATATATTTATTGCCAACTGATTTTACTAATGTTTGGTTTAAAGCCACTGCACGCTGCATTTAACATACAGTGTACAGAGGTACTAGCCTAGTCAATTAGTGGTTAACACCAGTAGTGTGCAATCAGTATATATATATATATATTCATCCAGGAGGGTTCTCTGCTAGCTACGATTTACTGTTTTTAACTGCTTCATCGAATAAAGCCATTCTACACACAAGAGGCTGTTTGGCACTCCTCTTGCCTCTCCTGGTTTCCTGAGCCTAGTGTGGGGAGGCAGCCCAGCAATTAGTTAGCAGTAGTGTTCAGTGTCTGGCACCAGCTACACCTCTGGGATTTGATAGTTTGAAACATTTTTATGGATTTTATACTGTGACTTTTTTACTGTTATTTGTTATTATTCTCAACATGCTAGAATTCAACTTTTAATAATCTACCATTGGGTTTAAGGAGCAATCTGCATTCCATCAGCCTCATTGGAGGACAGCTGAAACATCAGGGGTCTTTTAGACCCCTGTTGTCTCATTAAAGAGATCCTGTCAAAAAAACAACCAAAAAATCATCACATGCAGACTTTTTGTCTGCTATGCGATGAACAAAAAAAAAAAAAAAATTAAAAAAGTAAAAAAAATTGTAAAAGAAAATTAAATTACACCCAAGCACTTAAAATTTCCCCCAAAAGTTTTCGAGAGCCACCCCAGCCCCACCTATGCACAAAAAACGTTGATTGCCCTACATGTTACAAATCTCCATGCAAGCCAGCGTAATAATTCTAGCACCACAGTTTTTGAGTAACTGAAAACTGATAACCTGTACAGACTTTTTCAAGTTCAAGGGTTTTATTTGGTTTTACAAATGCCATCTTGTACATATAAAGAAAAAGCATCAGAGCTCTCCACGCAGGAAGGAGAAAAAAAAATTGGCAAATGATGGTACAGGTTTAAATGTTTAACCTTCTGGATGGTATAGTACATGTAATTGCATTAGAGGTCGGCGAAGTGATGACAACAGCAAACAGTAGGATTCAATATTATAGAAAAAGAGGAGATCAGCAGCATCTGTCTGGTTCACCCCACTCAAAGCTCGGGGACTAGCATGGAGACAGCCAGTGCTGTAAAAACATTCAGCGTGTAAAGAGGCAGAGAAGGAGAAAAAGGGGAGCGGGGAAATGAGGAGGAAAAAAGGAGAGGAGTGGTTCCGGGAATTTTTTTCCAGCGGGCGCTAATAAGAGACAAAGGAAGGTCCAGGGTCATGGTTCTAGTAAAGAGTCATCAAACTCAGGGAGTAAATATTTATCAATCAAGGACTGAGAAAGTTTGGTGTACCGGTCTCACCATGACCTGTAAGGTTGCCTCTATCTTGGCATGGATCATCGCCTTGTGACTCTATGTTTAGTGGAGGTTATGCTTAGTGACAACGTCCTCCAGGACCGGACGATAGTCTTTTTAAAACAGTTGTGACATAAAAGAGGAGGCGAGACTACCTAGAAGGTTTTCACTCGGGGCCAAGTCCACCAAGTATAGAGGTATGTGCTGGGCTCTCCGCAACCCTGAAAGCAGGCTGGCGGGTAGCTCGGGACATATTTTGCTGTCCTATGTGGTACTAGGTACCTTCTCGACACTGTATAGGAGGTTTCCAGGGCCAAAGTATTTTGAGATACCTTTTTGGGTGCCTGCAAAATGTCTTAATCAGATGTCTTTAAAATATGCACTTCCAGTTGTTAAGGAACTACAATTCCATTCATGCCTAGTCATGTCTGCCTCATGGGACGTGTAGTTCCGCAACAGCTGGAGGGCCATAGTTTGGAGATCCCTGGTCTTACTAGTCCTCGGGCATAGGTTCCAAGGCTAACTAGGGACTTTTAAAGTGTTGCCAATGGAAAATATAGGGTACTGAAGTATGTCACCATTTCACAGGCGCACACACAATTTTAAGGTTTGATATACTGAGTATCTATCTACTCGGCGCAAACCTCAAACTTTTATATTTTACAAAAAATTGGGTAATTTATTGCATTTGTTTACCCTGAAATTAACTTCAGTGCATTTTTTACTAAAATGTTGCGTTTCCTAAACCACTGCGCTAATATTGTGTAACATAAAAAATTGGAACTACCAACATTTTATTCTCTATGGTGTCTGCTTCAGAACATATATAATGTTTGGGGGTTATATTCAGTTTTCAGAGCTAAAATAATTTTTTAAAAACGTGCGAAAAAAATGCAAAAATGGCTTTTGCAGTGAAAAGGTTAAATGTAAGTGTCGTTTTTGTATTTCTTTAATATAGACAGAAGTTCCTAAAGAACACCGTAAGCAGATAAAATAGGTTCAGTTTTGTTTTGAGCTCCATGAAAACGTGCCCCCTTGGCAAAGGGCACTCCCCTCTGCTCCATCTACTCTAGCAGTGGCTCAGCTTCCTCATGTTCAAAGCAGGGCTATAGTCCTTTCATTCTGAGAAGAAAATGAGAGGCACCTTTAAGTGTAGAAATATGTTTACATTTAATGAAGGTACAACATTTAGCAACTCATATGGTTGATGATTAAAACAGGCACACCTAAGTATGCAGGCATCAGGGGCAAAGCTGTCTACATAGAACGTCCTCCGCACCACCATCAATGTCATCCCTTCCACACTGCGCTCCATGAGGGCTTCAACCCTCGCTTTCAGATAGCTCTACTCTACTGGAAGGTAGTCTTCCCGGTCATGACTGCAGACCAGCTTTACCCTGGATGCCTGCATTCTTAGATGTGCCTCTTTTAATTATTAACCATGTGAGTTGCTGAATGTTGAACCTTCATTAAATGTAACCATATTGCTACAATTAACGGCACCTCTCTTCTCTTTTATACACTGTAGCCCCTGCTGGATTTTGCTTCTAATCACCTTGTGGAGGCAGCCATTTGTGGATTGACATTTTATGGTTAAACAAACTATTACAATGCTATATTCTTTTTAAATGGACTATAAACTGAAGGATTTATGAATAAATGGTCGTGGAACGAATCATCTGAGTTTCCATTATTTCTTTTGGGGGAATTTGCTTTGATATAAGAGTGCTTTGGATTACAAGCATGTTTCTAGAACGAATTATGCTCGAAATACAAGGTTTTACTGTGTGTGTGTATATATATATATATATATATATATATATATACACACTGTATATATATATTTTTTTTAATACTGCTATATGACCTGTATGGTGACTATGGCACGTGTATTACTTAATTGTTGGCAGTTTCAACCTATAACAGCTTCTTGCACCATTATAATGGCCCAGGAAGCTTAGTTTATTTCCTGAAATATGTCAAAAAATTATACATAAATAATGATATATGTTGAAACTATTTCAGTGCAAAAATCTATAAAATGTAATCAATCCATTGCATAGTAGCTTTAAAATATCCAACCCCATGCAAGTAGACAGGGGTCAAGCAATGGCACAAGTACACCAGGGACCACCAATGTTTGTTGCAGTATGCCTGAATAGCAGATGACACAGACAGACATCAAACTCATTTGGATTGTTTGCAACAAAGCAAGTTTATTCTATTAAAATATACCGAAAACACTTAGCAACAAGTTTACCATACCTTTAAGAGAGCCAGTGCCACCTGGAAGATGATCGTCAGTCCCTGAGAAGATAAAAGAGAAATTATCTCAGTCACATGTACATATTCTACAGTGCCTTTCATTGCTTTTAATGACAGTTACATCCTTTTGAGTTAAGTATTTACTAGTGTTGTACACAAAGTTGCTGTTGTGATGTGCGATTTATATTATTTTAATAAGGGATTTAATAATGCTTCAAGGGATGTCCAAAGTCTGAGATTTTTACAAAACTAACCAACACTTGAGCTTCTTGAAAACTTTAGTCTCAACTTGCTTTCATATGCTTTATGATGTTGCCTAGATACGTTCTTTATTAAAATGGAGCCTTCAAAAATAGGATTATATAAAGAACTTCGGTAGTATCTGAAAAAAATTACAAGCCAGCAGCTACAAATACAGTAGCTGCTGACTTTCAATAAACAGACACTTACCAGTCCATCTCTGTCCTTACCCAAGCTCATTCTTCTATTTGGGTCCCAAGTGCCATCATTCTGGATGTGGGAAGCTGGCTGTGACTTCCTGAAGTTTCACACCCAGCTCCCTATTGTGCATCCATGAGATGCAGTGCGCCTTTAGGATGGTCCTGCAGTCTTCTGGGATGTGGGACGTGTGACCTGTTCCAGAAGGTTGTGGGTGGGGGGCCAAACTTCTGATCTGCTTACGTAGGCGAGCAGACTGGGAGCAGGCACCTGCCAAGAATAATTAATGGCTCAGAGAAAGAAAAACTTAACCATAATTAGGGAGAAAGAGGATGAGCGGAACTTCACATTTCAGGTGAAGTTCTGCTTTAGGATCATGTGACAATATTATCACACGACTGGGATCCTCTCAAATAATTATGTGACTTCCGCAGAAAATACTAGTATGAAAAAGGAAATGGGCCTAACAAATCTACAGCTATTATACATAAAATGTGGCGCTAATCTTAAAACGGTTTGCACAGAATGTCCATAAAAATCCAGGAGGAAAACAACAATTTCTAGGATGATCAATACAGATGTATACAAAGATCCTTATGCAGAAAGAAGTGAAGATCCTTAATGGAAAAGAGCCACCACCAAACACCCGTACACACTGACTCTTACCGGAATTATATGACCCTCAAAACTAGGGATGTAACGATATCGAAGATATCGCGATATCGTATCGTCGTGGTCGTCTCGATATCGTCGTGGTTGGGTTACTATATTATAGACCAGAGTTTAAGGATTTTTTTTACCGTTTTTTTTTTTTTTTCTTGCAATGTAGATATTTTGATCTTTCTGATGAAAAACGTGAACATAAGCTAAATGATAGGTCAGTGTTTTTTTTAAAGGCTTTTTGACTGACTATTTTATTTAAGTTTAAGTTATGTTCCTAAATACCAGTTTTAAAAGGCTGCCTTTATTTGCCTTGCACATTTAAACCTGACTTAACTTGATCTTTGTTTGCACTTAAAGGGAATTGCCTATTGTTTGTTTACAATTGTTCTAGCTGCTTCTTAACTTGAACATTGCACAGAAGAATCAGTTATGCAACCAAATATTACTATACAGAATATTGATGTTCCTGACCACAACTTGCACTTTAAAAGCACTATGTGATCAGTGTTTTATGTTGTTATGGATCCATAAATACAACAATAAATTGCCTGTTGACTGTCAAAAGCAGAATAAAGGTCGGTATTTTTTCGCTATTATCATCACAAACACTATCGTGAGCTATTTAACAATACCATGTGCTTTTCCACAATATCGCAATAAATATCGTACCGTGAGGTCCATATTGAAATTGTATCGTAGCGTGAGATTTTGATATCGTTACATCCCTACTCATAACAAAGGTCATATACAGCATGTAGCATAGGCAGATAAGGTCTTCCCCTCCTGTCTCCTGCATTAGCAGCCGATCATCACTTCATCACCATAGGGCCGTACTCTCTGGAAGTTTTATGTATACTATTTTTGATCTGTCATTTCAAGATTTGTGTTGGCTGCTTTTCGCCTTTTTGATATTTTACTATTTTACTTGACAAAATTTATTATAGCGCAGCAATATTGTGATATAAATCTACAGCTATTGCCTAAAGATTTGAGAATGACCCAAATATTAATTTTCTTGATATTAAAAGTCTGCTGTTTCAGTGTTTTTAGATCTTTTTGTCAGATGTTACTAGGGTATACTGAAGTATAATTACAAGCATTTCATAAGTGTCAGAGGCTTTTATTGACAATTTCATTCGCCCTGGCATGCTGTCAATCAACTTCTGAGCCACATCCTGACTGATGGCAGGCCATTCTTGCATAATCAATGCTTGGAGTTTGTGACAATTTGTGTGTTTTTTGTGTTTTGTTCACCCAACTCTTGAGGATTGACCACAAGTTCTCAATGGGATTAAGGTCTGGCCATGGACCCAAAATTTCAATGTTTTCTTTCCCAAGCCACTTAAGTCATCTCTTTTGCCTTATGGCCCCATCATGCTGCAAAAGGCAGTGTTCGTCACCAAACTGTTCTTGGACTGCTAGGAGAAGTTGCTCTTGGAGGAAGTTTTAGTATTATTCTTTATTCATGGCTGTGTTCTTAGGCAAAACTGTAAGGATTCCTTACTGTTGGCATGACACAGGTCTGATGGTAGCACTCACCTTTTCTTCTCCGGACAAGGTTTTTTTTGCGGATGCCCCAAACAATCAGAAAGGGGATTCATAAGAGAAAATTGCTTTACCCCAGTTCTCAGCAGTATAATCCCTATACCTTTTGCAGAATATCCGTCTGTCCCTGATGTTTTTCCTGGAGAAAAAGTGGCTTCTTTGCTGCCTTTCTTTACACCAGGCCATCCTCCAAAAGTCTTCGCCTCACTATGCATGCAGATGCACTTACACCTGCCTGCTACCATTCCTGAGCAAGCTCTGCACTGGTGGTGCTCTAATCCCACAGCTAAATCAACTGTAGGAGAGGGTTCTGACACTTCTTGACTTTCTGGGGCACCCTGAAGCCTTCTTCACAAATGCAGTGGAAATATTTTTTATGAGATTAAAACGCTAGTAAATCCAGCTTGGCCGTTTTAACCTACAGGTAAGTCTATAAAAAGGCTTACAAGTACGTAAAATGAATATCTCATAAACGTGCAACGTGTAGGAGATATGCATCCTGAAAGCAGCCAGTTGCGTGAAAGTGATGTCATCGTAGCTCCACCCTATCACATGGCCGGAGCACACAAATCCGGAAGAAAGACCGGGAGAAGATGTCAGCCTTCTCAGCGGTGACAGCACAGCGCTGGAGGGCTTTGTTCCAAGGTGAGTATTTCATAATGTGCTAGTATGCGATGCACACTAGCACATTATGCAATTGCCTTGCAGGTGTTCTTTTACAACAGCCGCGGTTTACTACCACTTTACGTACATTTTTTTGGCAAAGAGGGACTTTGCAATTAATTGCAATTCATCCAATCACTCTTCATAACATTCTGAAGAATATGCAAATTGCCATCATAATAACCGAGGCAGCAGACTTTGTGAAAATTAATATTTGTCTCATTCTCAAAACTTTTGGTCACAACTGTACACAGCAATATATGAATAATTAAAATATCTATAGCTACTTAAATCAGCCATGTCCAACCTGCGGCCCAGAACCTCAGGCAATGCGGCCCACTGCCCCCTGACAATTTTTTTTTTTGCAGGGGAGGAAGGAAGTCGAGTCGGGGACATGGCCACAGCGGTTTCCAACTAACTGTAGACAGAGGCCGCCTTGGAGGAGAGAGGAGGGGGACGATCTCCTGCTTACCCGGCGGCTGCTGTCATATTAAGCCCCGCCTCCTTGACTGGCTCCTGTGATAGACAGCAAATTGGTGACGTCTATCATAGGAGCCGGTCCAGGAGGCAGGACTTCGTATGACAGCGGTTGCCGGGTAAGCGGGAGTTTCCCGCTCTGTGTAATCCAGCGGCTCTCCTTTATCTTCATTGCAGACTGCATTGGATGGGCTTGCACTGGTGAGGCTACATTGGATGGGCACAGGTGAGGCTGCATTGGATGGGTATGCACTGGTGAGGCTGCATTGGATGGGCACGCACCGGTGAAGCTGCATTGGATAGGCACTGTTTAGGCTGCATTGGATGGGCTGCAAGTGCCATGTGATCTCCCGGCTGCTGCGGGAGACTTAGGATGTCTGCAGTCAGTGACAGAACCGCTGCTTCCTGTATAGTTCTGGATCTGTCACAGGCTGAGTGATATAAAATGCACTCCACCTGTGACAGGAGCCATACAGGAAGCAGCGGCTCTGCTCTCTACTGCAGCCGCTGCTTCCTCCAGCAGTACCCGCATGACCAGTAGTACCCACCAGCAGTCTACAAAATAAGTAGAAAAGGTATGTGCATTAGCGTGTGTAATTTGTTGCAATATGTTTTTTAATAACTAGTTGTGTTTTGTCATAATATGTCATGACCTTGTTCATACATTTATAAATAAGGACATGACATTTTCTGGCTGTCTAAGTCATATGTGCTAGGAGTGCAACTATCCCCCAGCACATGACTGTAAATATCCCAGCATGTGCAGTGTTTCTGACTCCTACCACCATGACCACTTCAAATCACTGAAGTGGTCATGGTGGTTAGAGTGTTCCTTTAATATCCCTCAGAAGAAGTAAACCCCTGTATACTGATTCCATTTCATTTAATCATCCTCTAGTTGTGTTAAATTAGTGCTGGGGTGGGGGGACGGGGGGCGCGGCGGTGCGAGAAGGGCACGGCGACATTTTATTGCTTATCTACCTTAACTATAGTATATATTTTAAATGCGGCCTGAGAAAATTTTTCTACACTCAATGTGGCCCAGAGAAGCCAAAAGGTTGGACACCCATGACTTAAATGATGGTTGTATCAGAACTCATTTATGAGTTTGAAAGCAATGATACACAATTAAGTTTTTTTTTGTAAATTATTTAAAAAAAACAATGAACACATCCGTTTCGGCTTCGACATTAAGACTTAGTGTCAACAAATTGTAAATAAATCCATTTAAACTTGAGGTTTTAACACTAAAAAAATGCCTAAAATTTTCAGAGGGTTGACAATACTTATGGAACACACTGCATACTAGACTATGGGATCACTAAACTGTAATACAAATACCCTTACAGAAATAACATTTTACAAAAATGTTGTAATTCCATATTTAAAAGCCATAAGACTCTGTTTGTTCATTTTCTGTGTAACTTGCTATACTTTTTGATTTGTATAAATAATTTCTGGATGAAAAGCAGCTAACTTCTGTTTAATTAAGGCCCAGATCACATATATGCGAATTGGATGCGTTTTCAAACGCATCCGATTCGCATGACATGTGAAATAACATTGGTTTCCATTAAAGCTGTTCACATACAGTGCCTTGAAAAAGTATTCATTGTATTCATAACCCTTTTTCACATTTTGTCATGTTACAACCAAAAACGTAAATGTATTGTATGTATTGAAATTATAGGTGATAGACCAACATAAAGTGGCGCATAATTGTGAAGTGGACGGAAAATAATAAATGGTTTTCAAAATGTTTCACAAAGAAATATCTGAAAGTGTGGCATGCATTTGTATTCAGCCCCCCTGAGTCTATACTTTGTAGAACCAACTTTCGCTGAAATTTCAGCTGCAAGTCGTTTTGGGGATATCCCTACCAGCTTTGCACATCTAGAGAGTGACATTTTCGCCCATTCTCCTTTGAAAAATAGCTCACGCTCTGTCAGATTGGATGTAGAGCATCTGCAGGTTTTCTTCTATGATTGCCCTGTATTTGGTTCCATCTATCAACTCTGACCAGCTTCCCTGTCCCTGCTAAAGTAAAGCATATATGATGCTGCCACTACCATGTTTCACAGTGGGCATGGTGTGTTCAGGTTGATGTGCAGTTAGTTTTCTGCCACACATAGATTTTTGCTTTTAGGCCAAAAAGTTCAATTTAACCAGAGCAACTTCTTCCACATGTTTGCTGTATCCCCCACATGGCTTCTCGCAAACTGCAAATGGGACTTATGGCTTTCTTTTAACAATGGCTTTCTTCTTGTCACTCCTCCATAAAGGCCAATTTGTGGAGTGCATGACTAATAGTTGTCCTGTGGACAGATTCTCCCACCAGAGCTGTGGATCTCTGCAACTACTCCAGAGTTATCATGGGCCTCTTGGCTACCTCTCTGATTAATTCTCTCCTTGCCCGGACTGTCCGTTTAGGTGGACGGCCATGTCTTGGTAGGTTTGCAGTTGTGCCATACGCTGTCCATTTTCGGATATGCTCTGTGAGATGTTTTCTAACCTAATTCTGCTATAAACTTCTTCTCAACCTTATTCCTGACCTGTCTGGTGTGTTCATTGGCCTTCATGATGCTGTTTGTTCACCAAGGTTAACCTCTGAGGGCTTCAAAGAACAGCTGTATTCATACTGAGATTTAATTACACACAGGTGGACTATTTACTAATTAGGTGACTTCTGAAGACAATTGGTTCCACTAGATTTTAGTTAGGGTATCAGAGTAAAGGGGCTGAATACAAATGCACCAGCAGGATCACATGAGCTCTGTGATCATCGCAGGGAGAAGGACGGTCGGCTGTGTTTACAACATCCGACCGTCCTTCTCTCTCAGCGGGGAACGATTGCGAGTGTCAGGCGGCAATCGGAGCCGCTTAACACAGGCATCGGCTTCCTCGTTGACGAGCGGGGGTGGGAGAGCGTCGCGCACTCGCCCCCTAGACTCCCAAGAGCGAGCGCTGTACATGTACGGCGATTTGCCTGGGAGCGGCTGCCTGCCGCAGTACATCTGCGGCGGGTGGTCGGAAAGGAGTTAAGATAAAAATTCCTCTGCCTTTAGAACAACTTTAAGGTAAAAAAAATCTTCAGTATGCAGCTCCCCTCAGACCCCCTTATACTTACCTGAGCCCAAAATCAATAAAAATATGTGCACGAGAGCAGCAGCTCTGTTGGCTTTCTCTCTCCTCATTGGAAAAGACACAGCCACAGGATCCATTGGCTCCCGGTGCTGTAATCAAGAAAGAGCGGGGGGCAGGGGCTGAGCCGCTCTGATCTCTATGGACACACAGAATGGGGCTTGAAAGTGAGCATGCACAAGTGCCCAAAGAGCAAGTAGCTTGCTAAGGGGTCACTCAACGGGGGAGGAGCGTCGCAGGGGACCTGAAAGGAGGTGGATCAGGGCTTCTCTGTGCAAAATCATTGAACAGAGCAGGTAATCATGACATTTGTTATTTAAAAAAAAATATGAACGTTTACAATCACTTTAACTTATGCATTGCATTATGGAAAAATGCAAGTATTCCATTTCCTTAACTTCCCCATACTAAAAATAATGTCTGTTCCCATCTTAGCACTGCAGTGAGTTTTTAAAAAAAATAAGACATTTCCTTTTTTCCTGCATTTTAGTGTGTTGGGAAACCCATCAAGGCCAATGGCAAGGCATTATAACCCATGTAACGTGTTTTGATGTTAAGGAAGTGGTAGAAACAAGTCTCTGATAATATCTGTTCACTCTATCCACTCTTTTCTAAAGTGAAAAACGGATTGAAAACACGGGTCAACACATGTTGATAATGCATATCAACACACAAAGGAAATTAGCTCTGACACAAAGACTCCATTAACAATACAAAAAATACACCTCTACACACATGCCTAGATCTAAATGGGCTCTTACATTCATTTCTATAAATGTAATTCACTTTATATGCCAGACTGTCTATTATGATTTCTAGTCCTCTGAAAGGAACAGAGGCAATTATCCAGTAGGAGGCACTATTGTCAAAAAAATGTTCACCGTGGGTTGATAAGAAGTTGCCTGCTTTTGGAATCAAGAAAAAACAAGGCGTCTATAATATAAAAAGTACAGTAGAACTCAAAATTGAAGATCTAGTATTGGGAAGCACACAAGGTTAAAAAGCACGCCTGCTGTACCTTTCATTTCCAAAGCTCCGCTGTACAATACACAACTAAAAAGACCTCACTTTGCTACAATGGCTTACAGCTCTGATTGTGAAGATGGAATGCCAGAGGAACATTTCACTGAAATAAATGAGGTCTGTCTCTGACAGCTGCAGAACACATTGCTAGACCTCTATCTGCTATGTCACCCTTCCTGCCAGGGATGTCATGCTTGCTAACCTGTCAAGTATCTTTTGGCAGATGCTGCCGCATGAGTGACAGGATCAGAGCGCTCCACACAAACAATGTAGCATCCCCAGCTCAGCATGGAATTTTTACAAGATTTAAAATTTAAAAGAATAGGTCTTGTATTGCACTGCTCCAGAGACAGCAGCAAAGAACCTTTCCAGAAAGGTAGCAGAATATGACACCTACAAAGTAACTGTTGCTCTATAATCTGACAATCTGTTGAAAGCCAACAGTTGTTATATAGAGTCTGACAATCCTCTGGCAGCACGCTTCACTGATCGATTTAGAGAATACTAAAACTGCTTGAAAATATGAGTGTCTATCCCATTTAAGAGTGCGAGAAATAAAATGAATCGTAAAAACAACTCACAGATACCTGTCAAGTACTTTTGTCAAACATGAATGTTTTACTCCATTGTGGGTGGTTTTACTCTCTATGTAAAATAAAATATTTGCTGTCAGTTTAACCACTTGCCGACTGCCGCCCGACTATATATGGCGGCGGTCAGCCCCTCCCAGGCAATGTGACGTACCGGTACGTCACTAGCCTGGGAGGGAATAGGGGGCGAGCGTGCGCCGCCGGAGGCGCGCCCCCGCTCGTACCCGACGAAGCCGGCGCGTGTGTCTACCCGACTCTCTACCTGACTCGCGATTGTCGGGTAGAGAGGGAGAAAGGCAGGCGGCTAATGTAAACAAAGCCGCCTGTCAGTCTCCCCTGTGTAAAAGCACTGATCACTCGGTCCTGCTATGTAGGACCGTTGATCTGTGCTGTTACACACACAGCAGCATCCAATGACAGTTAGAAACACGCCCCCTAGGGACACACTTAACCCCTCCCTCTCCAATAAAGTTAACCCCTTCCCTCCCAGTGTCATTTTTACAGTAACAGTGCATATGTATAGCACTGATTACTGTAGTAATGTCACTGGTACCCCCAAAAGTGTCAAAAATGTCAGTCAAGGGTCCGATCTGTCCACCGCAATGTCGCAGTACCGCAGAAAAAAAATCGCAGATCGCCGCCATTACGCGTTAAAAAAAAAACCAACAAAAATCTTTCCCTTAGATGGTAAACGCGATAACTTTTGCGCAAACCAATCAAAATACGCTTATTGTGATTTTTTTTTACCAAACATAGGTAGCAGAAAACAAATTGGCCAAAAATTAAAAAAAAAATTTGATTTTTAAATTTTTTGGGGGGGAATTTCATATAAAAAAATTTGAAAAATATTGTTATTTTTGCAAAATTGTCGCTCTTTTTTTGTTTATAGCGCATGATCAAAAAATCGCACAGGTGATCAAATACCACCAAAAGAAAGCTCTGTTTGTGGGAAAAAAAAGGACGTCAAATTCATTTGGGTACAGCGTCGCACGACGGCGCAATTGTCTGTTAAAATCACACAGTGCCGAATCGCAAAATACCCCCTGGTCAGGAAGGGGGTAAAATCTTCCGGGGCTTAAATGGTTAAAATAGGTGCCATACAAGAGTCTTATTGCAATATGCCTATTTAAAGTAGAACTATCTTTTTAAAGTAAAACTGCACTGCATCTGAGCACCACAAAACAAATATACTGTATAATTCATTTTTATTATTTTAAGCTAATGCCTCCATCTATCCATGTCTCCTTGCTTTATTTTGCTGAAAATCACTTTGAAAAATACCTCCCTGGTATTTTTTAGCAGCAGGCATCTTGAGTAAGGGCAGAGGATTCATGTAGAATTTACTTCCTGCAATCCATCTGCCCTTAGCTCAGGCATGGGCAGAGCTGAGAACCCTTCCTGCCCCTCCTGTAGACTCCTGGGATGTATGATATAATTTGTCTGGGAATGGAAAGCAGGAAGTAACTGAAGAAATGCAAAGAAAAAAGTTAAAACAAGTCAATATGATATACTTTATCTATTTACTAATGCTACCACTTTAAGGATTAGAAATATTAGAACGTTTATTAAGAGAGTGAAGTTCCACTTTAAGTCCTCAAACACAAAGCCCCATACCATAAGGGTGTGCTACAGCAGTAAATTAGAAATGTGCACCTGTGCATGCCCCTAGTTCCTGACCCTGTTTTAAAGCTGACATATTAGTGACATTAGTGAATTCTAATCAATTGAAAGTGGAACTACAAGAAAATTTTTTTTTTTTTCAAAACGGCACAATTGCAAAAATCTACTTCTAATGATTAGTATCCTACGTCTGCAATGCTGATTTGTACAATACAGGAAAAAGCTCGACTATGCCTATGGGCAGTCCCAGGGGGTATACACCCACTCTCAGCTATAGGCACTCAGTTTTGTTACAAGCAGTGTCAGAAGAACCATTGGGACGTCCCAAAGCAGTGTCAAATATGAGGGGTGGGAAACCGCACAAATAAATTCCCAAGGCTAACCATAGCCAACCAGGTAACCTGGAGCTCAACCAAAAAAAACTGGAGCTTACCTGAAAAAACACAATACACCCTTAAAGAGGACCAGGTCCTCTAAACAGCAGCCAGCAAAACCTTGCGGCCAAAAGAAGCATCCGCAGATGCCAACACATCCACTTTATAAAACTTTGTAAAAGTGTGCACCGGCGACCAGGTGGCCGCCTTCCAAACCTGCGTCACTAATGCTGGATGACGGAAAGCCCGGGAGACACTAAGCGCCCAAGTAGAGTGCACCTTGACAGGGAAAGGAGGAACCTGACTCTTGATGCAATAGGCTGGAACCACTGTCTGATCAATCTGGAAATGGTCGCAAAAGAAGCGGACAACCCTTTGTAAGGTCCGTCCATGAGCATAAATAAAGACTCTGACTTTCTAAAAGACTCCGTAGCTGTCAGGTACACCCTAATTGCCCAAGCCACATCCAAGGCATGCAAGGCAATTTCCTTTGGATGCTTAGGCTTGGGACACCGGGGAAACTACACAATGTCTTAATTCAAATGACAGTCAGAGACCACCTCAGGAAGGAATGATGGACAGAGGCAAAGCACCACCTAATTATTGGGAATCACCATAAGGTGAACAACAGGATAACGACACCAGTTCCGACACCCTGTGGGCAGAGGTGATTGCCACCAAAGAAGGGCACCTTCTGGGGCAGGGAAGCAGGGAAACCTCCCAAAAAGTTTCAAAGAGAGACTTCTGTAGACCTGAAAGCACCACATTAAGATTCCAGGGTGGCAACGGAGACCGCACTGAAGGAACCAAATGTCAGACTTACTGAAGAAAAGGTACGCACCAGGGAGTGTGTGGCCAAAGGTCGTTGGAAAAAGAAGGCCAAAAACCTACATCTGGCCCTTGATGGTACTCAAGGCCAATTACTATTCAACACCCTGTGAAAGGAAGGTTAAGATTCAATCCATCAACAAGGAGCGAGGATGGACCCCGAGAGACTCACACCACGCAATGTACATCTTCCACGTAGATGGTAGCTCTTCCTAGTAGTAGATTTCCTAGCATTTAACAGCGTAGGAATCACCGACTCAGACAAACCTCCATCCTTCAGCACCTGGCGTTCAACAGCCAAGCCGTCAAAGCCAGAGACGGTAAAGCAGGTTGGAAGATTGGTCCTTGGGACAGCAGATTCTCCCTGAGAGGAAGCCCCCGAGGAGCATCGGCGACCAGCGTATCAGATCGGCGAACCTAGACCTGTGAGGCCAGTCTGGAGTCACTAGAATGACCGGAATACCTTCTGCCTGGATCCTGCACAGGAGTCATGGCAGAAGTTTGAGAGGCTGGAACGAATTGGTCAGTCCACCTTAGAATGCCGGATACTTACCAAGCCACAAAGAAACTTCTTGTGCCTCCTTGGTGATTGATATAGACCACAGCCGTGGCACTGTCTGAATTAATTCCTGCCGTACACCCCTGAAGATGAATGAGCCAAAGTCTGATCGCTCGGAGTTCCAGTAATTATTCGGCAGTCTGGACTTTGCCAGAAACGAGACCCCCCTGAGCACGTCTATGCTAAGGATGTCTTCCCACCCGGACAGGCTGGCATCCGTGGTGACAACCGTCTAGTACAGGAGGAGAAAGGATTTTCCCTGTTGAAGTTCCGGAGAACAAGGCCACCTTTAGAGACCGTGGATCCTGTCCCATTTTAACTGAATTTTTTTTAGCAGAGATCTTGTATGGAACTGTGTAAACAGACCGCCTCGAGGGTGGACAACATCAGGCCCAGCACCCGCATGCAAGCCCAGGGGGGTGATTGTCTGCTGAACAACAGAAGCTGACTTGCCTCCTGCAAAGTCTGAAGTTTTTCCAGAGGAAGAAACACTCCGTCTGAGGCTGAGTCCCGAGTCAGACCCAGATAGTCCAGTTTTTGAAGACCGAGCCAAAGCAGACTCCTGAAGGTTCAGAATCCAACCAAACTCCCTCAGAGTTCGCAGAGCAATCTCCAGTTGGCCTTTAGAGCAGTCGGAGACTCCGCTCGCAGAAGAAGATCGTCCAGGTACCCGAGTACCGCGATCCCCCACTGACTCAAACAATACCAGCATCGGAGCTAACAATCTTATGAAGACCCGAGGAACGAAGGCGAGACCAAGGACAATGGCAGAAACTCATAATACTACCCGCCCATGGCAAAACAGAGGAAGCGCTGGTGACCAGCAAATATTAGAAGGTGCAGGTAGCTGTCCTTCATATTGATAGAAGTGAGAAGAAATCCCCCTGAGGTAGGAACCCCACTACCATGTGAATAGACTCCATGCGGAACACCACAAGCAAGGAACCACTGCGTTTTGGACAACCCCACTGTTTTGTGGCAATGTTGTTGGAAGGCCTGTGGGTGCCAAAAAGTGATTGGCGCCTCTGATGCTGCATCAGTCGCAACCTCCAATTTCAAAGTGTCATGCACTGACACAAACAGCGCATTCACCTGTGCCTTTTCATGCGCGGCTAGGGGAGCAGAGGAATCATCCTCGCTATCTGAGCACTCAGGGTGCATGGACGCAGACCAAGTAGGGTCGCTATATACCAAACATAATCAGGGGAGGCCACCACTGCGATCCCGCAAAGGGGATGCCGACCAAGGGCCCACGAAGGGACCATCTACTGGACCGCAAAAAAAACAAGGGGTCGCCCTCCGAGCCCTCCATAGAGGGCATACTAGGAAATAGCCCCCATGAAAACGGATGAGCAGGCCGGGTACCCTGATGTTCCAGCAGCGCTAAAAGAGGCATGTGCCCCACACAATAATGGCAGCAAGGCTGTCATTCACATATGAAACGCCCCCACAGCGCCACCCCCCTCAAAGGGAGGCGACAAGCTGACCAAATGGCCTAGCAGGCCGCAAACTACATTTTTGTGGAGGCCCAGCCGCAAGTGCACAGATCCTCAGCCGGGCAGATGCCCAAAGAAAGAGTGGGTGCTTCAGCTAAATGCACTGGGGCTGCCCCCCAAAACCTTCCAGGGGTAGAGGGGGGACAGCTACTTACCACACCAGGAAAAGGTTGGGCACCGCTCCGGATAGGACACCGCTCCATCGTAGGTGCTGTCAGCCAGGAGGAAATGCTGCAACTCAGGCCAAAGCCAGTTCATATGCCCTCGCGAGACGTTTAACTCATAGGCCAGCCTCCGTCCAGTGGGGCTATGTTGCGGCCGACCTAGCGCAGAGCTGCGGTCTGGTCCATGACAGAAAGGCCTTATGGAGAGTGATAAAAACAGTGCAAAAGTTTATTAATGGGCCGTGTTTTGAAGAACTAGGGGAGAGGAGGTGCTTTCAAAGAGCTATTAATATCCTGAAGAATAACACCCATGCCTTGTTTACAGTGTTGCCTTTTGACAGACAATTTAGGATTATTTCCTCTCATACCAACAATACTTCTTCTCTATAGGTTTTTTGAATGCTAGAGGCTTTTTAGGGTTAAATTAAATATGCTGTACCAGTAGATCTCAAAGACAATTTTGAGTTCAACTTTCCTCCTCTCCTTCACAGGACCCGTCAGCTCCTTCTAAAATGAAACACTGGATTCCTTTTCCTGGTTTGGCTGCTGCAACATTCTTAAAATGATAATCCTCCCGAAATTCCTCTACTTACTCATAACCCTCCCAATCCACATCCCTCCTTGCTTAAATCAGTGAAATCCCCTTTCTCTAAATTCATATGGGCTCATAAACATCCCACACTTAAATCAAGTATGTTGGCCCTCCCCAAAAGGTGCGAAGGTACAGTGAACTGCCATTCCCTGACATCTCCATGTATCAAGCCGTAGCACACCTCACATGACTAGTGAACTGGCAGAAACATGGAGAACTGAAAGAAAGAGTATTTCTGGAACGATCCACAACTAGCTTCCTTTTCAGCTGCCTACCTTGGTGCTTTCCCTCACATTCCAGCATCCTTGAAAGCCCATATTCTTATCAGCTCCACGATCTCTTGTTCTGCCAGGGCACTTTAGAAATACAAACTCTCCCTGGCCCCATCCTCTCTGTACCCGATTTTAGGTAACCCGTTGTTTTCCCGAGGTACAGAAATTTTTTCAGTCCTTCCACTTTCTGTCCAACAACAGATGGCCTTCCTTAGAAGCCCTTTCTGATAGACTTGGCCCTGTCCAATTAGACTTTTGGAGTGTCTCACAAATCCACCATTTTCTCTTTACACTTCCTGCCCCATTTGCCTTTCGGAGACCTCTCACCCAATTCAAATCACTCTGTGACCCACAAGAACTGTTTTGACACTCCTTGTCTATTATATACTGCCTTCTCTCTTAACCTGGAGAGGACTACTGCCCTTAGTTCTTAAAAAAGCGGAAGGCAGAGCTCCATTTTATTCTCTCCCAACAACAAAGGGAACGGATTCTACTTCTTCACAAATCCTCCATTTGTACACAAACCCAAGAAACCAACTTTAAGATTCTCACAAGGTAGTACAAAAACCCTACAAAATTACACAAACAATTCCCCGGAGTTATGCTGGAGTTGTAAAAAAGCAGCGGGTACGACTTTGCTAATTTTTCGGTCTTGCCCATTATTACAGCCATTTTGGAAGGAGGTCAGACTGATCACTCAGAAATTTACAGACTTCAGTGTTCTGTGCTCTGCATTCTTCCTCTTGCACCACCCATCGATACCTCTGAAGACATAAGAAATCTGTACTCTGCCACCTCTTAAATGCACCAAAAGCCTGCATTTCCATTCAATGGGAGGATCCTGACCCTCCCCCCCCCCCCATTCCATAGCCCTCTGGCTTCGCAAAATAGAGGATATAAACCACATGGAGGGCTTGGTCCTCTTGACCAAAAATAAACATGAGACCTACAAAAACACCTGGTTTTACCTGAATTTACTATATCTTCTGACAAAGGGAAGACCTAGCTAGCTGGGGACTTCCTTACCCCGGTTGGGGACTCCAAACCCAACCAAGCTGATGCCCCCGAGGGTGAGGTGCTTCTTTACTGTACCATTTCCTTCCCCTGCTCCTGCCCCAGGGGCCTCATGTTCATAATAATTAGAAACACTCAGGGCTTGTACAGTGTCGGTTCTGTTATGGATCTTGGTTATGGACTGATGAATAAGGGGGTTTCCCCTCTCACCTACAGCGTGTTGTGACCCTTACGTCTCTTGTGAAATTGAGTTTTTTGTTTTTTTCAAATCCTATACTGTGCCTTATCTTTGTAGCTGTTACCTCCTCTACTTGTATGTACATGCTCTTGTGCAATTATAGAGAATTAATAAAAAATAAATAGATAGATGTAGTTAATTATGCAATGTATGTGTTGTTTTAATGAATATATTGTCCAAATGAGGTGTGTAATGTCTTATGTGGGGAGGCTGCATCATTTTATGATTTTTATTGTAAAATGATAATAAATTATAATTTAATAATTATCCGCTTGGCCTGTTGACTTTGGAAACCACTAATAACTCCCAAATTGAGAATTTTTGAGCATTTTTTCAGCTTTATTTTGGACATTTTTGACCCTGTGAGAACTGGTCTCTTACACCTAGTATTTTCCATTGGCCATAAACAACAAAAATGCCTGAAGCTTAAATACACAGGTAAAACACTTCTAAAACGCTCATATAAAACACACAAAATTCTTAAAATGCTCAAATAAAAATGCCTAAAAATCAGGTGTGAATGCAGCCTAAGCTGCTTTGGGACTTCGGAATGCTGGCCAATCACACATCTGATGCTGCTCATAAAACAAACACAAGAGGGCAGCAACGCAGCACTTCCAACATCAGTTCAATCACGGTCTTCTCGAAAGCTGAATAATGCACAGCAATGATTGCTTAAGTTTCTTGACAACTACTTTGCCTAGCAGAGAAAATCTTTAACGTTCAGTCTAATGGCATTGATAGTGTAACAGGAACCGCTCCTACACCAAACTTTTCAAATGTTAACTTTATGCTACCTTAACATCATGCTGAGTTGAATGGAGACAAACTTGCTGAAATACTTACCTTTTCTGGAGGAAACAAAGGTACTTCCAGAGCTGGGTAACTGATCTCTGCGGATGAGGATCAGACAAACTGAATTCTAGTCTTTCCCTTCAAGTGAATTTAAAGTCAAAAGGTTTTTATTTTAATGTATTACCTGCATTAAGGTAATAAACCTTTCACTAGCTGTTTATTTCATCCACACATTGATCCAGCACTGTGCGTGTCTGCAGCAGCGTTGGTCTCTCTCCCTGCTCACACAGGACATACTGATAGCAGTGGGAGCCATAGGCTCCTGTGGCTGCCAAACAAATCATGTGAGGAGGGATCAGGAGCTGGGGCGAGCCGAGCTGTCTGTGTCTTTGGACGCACATAGACCGGCGGCTCAGGAGTGCGGGCATAAATTCCTCCTCCAAATTCCCCCTTGTTTTTTTTTTGCTGCTGTAATAAGACTTCCTGTTAGAGGGTTGCTATGTTTCTCTGAAATAAATTAAAACTGGCAAAAGTTATTGCCATTCAGTCAGCGTTTATTCCATATTTAATAAAATTAGACTCGGTTTTTATTTAAAAAAAATATTATTATATTTCCATATTTATATTGAAAAAGTTTAGACTGTAACAAACGTATCATTTATCAATATAGCAAAGGCATGAGGCCATACAGCTAAAGTTAAAATCAAAATAATATAAACCATTGTCAGAAAAACAGACATATGCAATAGGACGTTCTCAGGTAAACATATTGGTATGAAACAAAGGTAATGATCATCAGTAGCAAATAGAAAACAGGAACCTGAGCCACAAGAAACCATGAGTAAAGTATTTCTAATCAATAACTCAAATCTCAGCCAGGTATGGAAAAAGTGTGGGAATAACTGTACCATACAAGGGGATAGGGAGGGGAGGGTAAAAGGCCATGGTGGGAAAGGAATAACAGAAAAATCTCTCTCTCTCTCTATATATATATATGAGAATATTTGCCTAAACAAAACCATGTAAGACCCTAAAGACAACTTGACACAAACAAGATAAAGCAACAGGAAAAAAAGGGAAATGGAAAATCAGAATGGAACTGAAATCCCATATTTTATCAAACTTCTTGATGGTATTATGAAGTGTATAGGTGAGTTTATCATTGATCATAGTCCAATTAAACTTGCTCTTTACATAGTCGAGCGGAATTGCTGCTAACAATAAATACATGTTCAATTTCACTGACTTCCTGGGAACCTCATCAGGTAACTTTTTAAAGAGGGCTGCCACTGGGGATTTACAGATATTTACCCCCGTCACTGAATTTATCAAATTAAATATGCAAATTCAAAATCTAGTCACAAGGGGACATTGCCACCAATCATCATCCCCAACTGACCACGTCAAAAACAAATAGATGGCGTGGACAGATGCATTTTGACAACCCGGGTAGAAGGCAAATACCAAGACAAGAGTGTTTTATAATTCGAATTATGTTAATGAAAACTTTAGATGAAGCATAGGCCATATCTTGCTATTCAGACAAGTCAAGGGTAAGATTCAGATCCCTTTCCCATTGGGTCTTATAAGGGAGCTTTGAATGCGGATCAGTGAGGGAGGCAAAAACCGCAGATACTCGTTCTTTGCTCACTGTCCTCAATGCTCAGTGTGGTGCATACAATGATTCAAAACAGCAGCAGAGTGACTATTTTTTTAATTCAAATAGGCTGACTGATTGTAGGATTGAAGACATGTATGATACTATTTATGGAAGTCAGCAAACAAAACAAAAGGCAATAACTGTGGGGGAAGAGCTGATGGAGAAAATGGAAGTACAGTTGTTAGGTGTGGGTAGGATAGGCTTCTCTGAAGAGGAGGGTTTTCAGGGATCGTCTGGAAGTGAATAAAGTAGGAGATATTCGGACGGATTGGGGTAAGGAGTTCCCTAGGATTGGAGAGGCTCTGGAAAAGTCCTGGAGGCGATAATGGGAGGAGGTGAGAAGGGAGCTAGAGCGCAGGAGGTTTTGAGGGAAACAAAGAGTGATTAGGTTGGTATTTTGAGATTAGGCTAGTGATGTAGCTAGGGGCTAAACTGTGGATGGCTTTGTAAGAGGTTATTAGTATTTTGAATTTAATTTGTTGGGTGAGCGGAAGCCAGTGGAGGGATTGACGGAGTAGCGGACACTGAGCGATTGGTAAGGTGGATGAGTCTGGCAGCAGCATTCATGATGGATTGAAGGGGGAATAGCCTATGTAGAGGTAAGCCAATGAGAAGGGAATTGCAGTAGTTGAGGCACGAGATGACCAGGGAGTGAACTAGGAGCTTTGTTGTGTCATTAATTAGAAAGGAGCGTATTTTGAAGATGTTGCGGAGGTTGAGGTGGCAAGATTTGGACAGTGATTGGATGTGGGGCTTGAAGAAGAGTTCAGAGTCCAGAACTGCACCTAGGACCTTGGCATTTGGAAATGGGCTAATTGGTGTGCCATCAATTTTGACAGAGAGATCAGGGGTTGGGGCACGTGGTGGAGGAAAAATGATAAGTTCAGTTTTGGATAGATTGAGTTTAAGGGAGTGGTGTGACATCCAGACTGATATATCTGCTAGTAAATTAGTGATACTTGAGGAGACCAAGGAAGTAAGCTGAGGGGTGGATACAGTCAGGTCCATAAATATTGGGTCATCGGCACAATTCTAATCTTTTTGGCTCTATACACCACCACGCTGGATTTGAAATGAAACAAATGTGCTTTAACTGCATACTTTCAGCTTTAATTTGAGGGTATTTACATCCAAATCAGGTGAAAGGTGTAGGAATTACAAGTTTGTATATGTGCCTTCCACTTTTTAAGGGACCAAAAGTAATGGGACGATTGGCTGCTCAGTTGTTTCATGGCCAGGTGTTTGTTATTCCCTCATTATTACATTTACAAGGAGCAGATAAAAGATCCAGAGTTCATTTCAAGTGTGCTATTTGTATTTGGAATCTGTTGCTGTCAACTCTCAATATGAGATCCAAAGAGCTGTCACTATCAGTGAAGCAAGCCATAATTATTATTAAAACACAAAACAAACCCATCAGAGAGATAGCAAAAACATTAGGTGTTGCCAAATCAACTGTTTGGAACATCCTTAAAAAGAAAGAACGCACCGGTGAGCTCAGCAACACCAAAAGACTCGGAAGACCACGAAAAACAACTGTGGTGGATGAACGAAGAATTCTTTCCCTGGTGAAGAAAACACCCTTCACAACAGTTGGCCAGATCAAGAACACTCTCCAGGAGGTAGGTGTATGTGTGTCAAAGTCAACAATCAAGAGAAGATGTCACCAGAGTGAATACAGAGGGTTCACCACAAGGTGTAAACCATTGGTGAGCCTCAAAAACAGGAAGGCGTGATTAGAGTTTCCAAACAACATCTAAAAAAGCCTTCACAGTTCTGGAACAACATCCTATGGACAGATGAGACCAAGATCAACTTGTACCAGAGTGATGGGAAGAGAAGAGTATGGAGAAGGAAAGGAACTGCTCATGATCCAAAGCATACCCCCTCATCAGTGAAGCATGGTGCGGGTAGTGTCATGGCGTGGGCATGTATGGCTGCCAATGGAACTGGTTCTTTTGTATTTATTGATGATGTGACTGCTGACAAAAGCAGCAGGATGAATTCTGAAGTGTTTCGGGCAATATTATCTGCTCATATACAGCCAAATGCTTCAGAACTCATTGGACGGCGCTTCACAGTGCAGATGGACAATGACCCGAAGCATAATGCAAAAGCAACCAAAGAGTTTTTTAAGGAAAAGAAGTGGAATGTTATGCAATGGCTAAGTCAATCACCTGATCTGAATCTGAATGAGCAGGCATTTCACTTGCTGAAGACAAAACTGAAGGGAAAATGGCCCAAGAACAAGCAGGAACTAAAGACAGTTGCAGTAGAGGCCTGGCAGAGCATCACCAGGGATGAAACCCAGCATCTGGTGATGTCTATTCATTCCAGACTTCAGGCTGGAATGGACTGCAAAGGATATACAACCAAGTACAGTAATACCTTGGTTTGTGAGTAACTTTGTTTACGAGCATTTTGAAAGACGAGCAACATTTAAAAAAAAAATCTGTCATGATATGTGAGCACCGTCTTGATATACGAGCAGTTTAGTACAGTATAAGCATGCCATCCCCTCTGTTAATGTCCTCTGTTACATACCATTATGTGTCCCTGTGCCTGTACTGTATATAAAGATGCTGATTTCTACTGTTTCAGAGAGTCTCCCGGCGCTTTTGTGACTCCTCGTCTCTCTGCTCTCACCGGCGGGCGGGGTCGATCACTCCCACTGACGTCATCTGAGGAGGAGGGGAGGAGAGAAGCAGAGAGCTGAGGAGTCACACGAGCGCCGGAGACGCTCTAATACAGTATAAATCGGCATCTTTATATACAGTATAGACAGAGGGACACCTAATGTTATTTAACAGAGGAGATGGCATGCTTATACTGTACAGTAATGAACTTTATATATGATAGTAGCATATCTTTATTTATACCATTAAATGGTTGTGGAACGATTCATCCGAGTTTCCATGATTTCTTATGGGAAAATTTGCTTTGATATACGAGTGTTTTGGATAACAAGCATGCTGCTGGAACAAATTATACTCGCAAACCAAGGTATTACTGTATTAAAAAGTGAAAGTTTGATTTACGATTGTTAATCTGTCCCATTACTTTTGGTCCCTTAAAACGTAGGAGGCACATATACAAACTGTTGTAATTCCTACAACGTTAACCTGATTTGGATGTAAATACCCTCAACTTAAAGCTGAAAGCCTGCAGTTAAAGCACATTTTGTTTATTTCAAATCTATTGTGGTGGTGTATAGAGCCAAAAAGATTAGAATTGTGTAGATGTCCCAATATTTATGGACCTGACTGTAAATAGATTTGTATCATCAGCGTAGAGATGCTATTGGAAGCAATGGGAGGCTGACCCAGAGAGGAGGTGTAGATAAGGTACCACTCTGTATCTGCTTTTTTGGTATAATTTCTGTAAAAGTACTCCCCGACTTTTCTAAAAAAATCCAACTTTTGGGTTATTGAGAAAGCAGCAACATCTTCTCTAATACCCATCAACCCCATATAAGAACTCTCTGTTCTGGAGCTCCCAATTACCATGCCCAAAAATTCTCACATTGCAGAAATTGGTTTTTGACTATTATCTTCCAAACCATATAGCTAAACATGGCTGGTACAAACGTCCACCTTATGGTACTGTTATACAGCTTTTACAATAGTGCTTGTATACGTATTGTATTTTCAATGAAGGAATGTTATTATCTTTTTTTTCCTACTCATGAAAAGGATATAAAAAGTGCACTTTAATTGTCTAGGTAACAGTAATTGCATATGGAAAATGTGGATGCCTGTGACAAATACAATTTTACATATTTAATGCTACACATATTGCAGGTAAACATATCTGCTTCTTGTGTTACACTTTATAGAAAAGCATTAGTGTTCCAGGATCTGCGGCAGATAAGCATAATTCGAGGAAAGAAGCAATGGGGATGATTTCTTTGAAAATTCTTCGCTTAACAGTCAGCTGAAATTCATGTTGCAGAAGGAAGGCATTTGGAAATAATTCATGGATTCTGCAATTCACCACAAGGGAACTAAATTTATGAACCGTATAATTTATAACTAGTTAATGTCAAAAGGAAGCTTCAGATTAAACCAAAGCTTTAAGACAGCAAAATTGATGTTTCCACCAACCCCTCACTGCTGGCTGAGGCCACAATATCCAACCCTACCTGCAGCAACTCTACAAGCAAATACGGCTATGAAGATTTGTCTATAGCTCTACATTTTACATTTTAAAGAGACCCTCCAGACCATTAATTTCAACAAAGCTGATCATAGGATTATATTTACATGTAAAAGCTTTGTGTAGATATCCAAAAGCCTTGATACTGCTGCTGGGTGCTGCCATTTTGGATGTGATTTCAGCAGCTCCAGCAGACTCAGAGCTGTCACTTAAGTGACATACAGAGTTTTCCTTCTCTCCTACCTCTGCAGCTATATAAAAAGGTTATGGAGGGAGCTGAAGGGAGAAGCGGATGAGCTAGTCCAGCACAGACAGTAATTACATTGCCTTGAAAAACTATTCATACCCCTTGAAATTGTCCAAATTGTGTCAAGTTACAACCAAAAACATAAATGTACTGTACTGGGATTTTATGTGATAGACCAACACAAAGTGGCACATAATTGTGAAGTGGAAGGAGAATGATAAATGGTTTTCAACATTTTTTTACAAATAAATATCTGAAAAGTGTGGTGTGCATTTTTTATTCAACCCCCCCAATACTGAGTCTGGACTTTGATTTAGCCAACCCCCCTCCCTTCCTAACGCACATTCAAGGTAATAGTTCTGCATTTAAATTGACTTGCCTTTAACGTTTTTACCTAAGAGGCAGTATATAATATGTGACTACAAGGACACTTAGCTCCCGTTCACATTGGAGAGACTTGTCATGCGATTTGACAGGTCAACTTATCATGCTATTTGACAGGTCAAATCGCATGATAAGTTGCATCCTATTGCCAGCAATCGCACTGTTCACATCAGGGCGACGTCGACTTTGCGGTGCCACATCGATTTGAAAAAGTAGTACATGCACTACTTTTGGTGATTTAAGGTGTGACTTGAATACACATCTGTGCATGAAGCCACACAGATGTCTTCAAAGTCGCATTGATATGCACAATTTAAAAGCTACAATCAATGTGATTGGGGGCTTAGTGAGTGTTAACCACATAACCTCAGGAAGATTTACCCCCTTTTATGACCAGGCCATTTTTTGCGATATTGTACTGCTTTACCACAACTGACAATTGTGTGCGACACTAAAATATGCGCGGTCACTGTACTGACACTGGTTGGGAAGGGGTTAACATCAGGGGCGATCAAAGGGTTAACTGTGTGCCTAGCCGGTAATTTACTATACTTTGAGAGGTGCTTTTACTTGGGGAAGAGATAGAATTTATTTCCTGCTTTGCAGGGACACAAACTCTTTCTCCCCTGTCAGAATTGCAATATGCCTTTTTTACAAAGGCAGATCACAGTTCTGTCTCGCGAGTACCTGGCACCCGCCGATGGGCTTCCGCTTTGTGTAATGACGGTGGAAGTGATACGACAGCGGAAGTGATCCAGCACACAGCTGCGAACCTTTTGCGATAAAACTGCTATAGGGTGGAAAGGAAGTTGTTAGTATTAATAGATCCATCAGTCATCACATGCACCACTATCATGTCTTAAAGTATTATCTAAAGCCACTTTTTTTCTCCATTTTGTATAGAGTAGTTAATGCTTACAAAAAAGGTCAAAATCAAATTCTCTGAGGTGCAGATCGTTTTGGCAAATGGATATTGGCCCCCATGAATGATGAGGAGTGGTCTGACATTCTTTATAATGTAGAACAGGTATCCTTTTCTGCATCTCAGAGACTTGCATACTATACACCCCAGAAACTTTTTTAAGTGGCACAAGAGGGAAACACCTCTATGTCCACGATGTGAAAGGAATGGTGGGATGCCGTTGCATATGATGTGGAGATGTCCTAAGTTGGTAAGATGCTGGACATGTATATTGGACACTATTAACATTGTGTTTAGAGTTAATATTCCTGTGAAACCCAAGATATGTTTATTGGGGTGGCTGGATAGAGAATTATATACTCAGATTTGCATGGCGATCCTTGGACTGCTTTTTATAGTAAGGAAATTCATAGTGCAGAAATGGACCTCCACGGCTCCCCCAACACACTCTCTATGGGTAAAAACTGTAAATGAAGTCTTGCAAAGAGAACATATGGTTTATCAACATAGGGGGTGTCTCGATCAATTTAGAAAATTGTGGTGCAATTGTTTGAACACATCAGGATTATTTTCAGTAAAATTAGTTAGGGACAGGTTGCGAGGACAGAGCACATAAAGGGTTTTTTTTTATGGTAGACAATATTGTAGGTAGTACAATAGTAGTTGAGGAACTAAAGATAATGGGAATTAATGGAGAGGGTTGTCACAAATATAAATAGGGCAAAAGGACATATTGCACTGGGAAAGTTGAATAATCCTTCAATAACTAAATGGAATGTTGGGAAAAATGTGGAGAATTTCTCAGATATTTGGAGAGTCTTAAATAAATTGGGTATTTAGATAATGGGAGAAACACTTTATAATTGTTTGTTGTATATAATATAATTTAAGAAGTTTGAAAGGATTGGGTCTCAAGAGGGTCAATTGAACCCATGTTTATTGATAAAGATATATGTATATATTGTTGGCTATGAAATATTTTAAAACTAAGAGAACATGAGCAAAAAGTTTGGTGAATATGAATTATGTATTTTGTAAAAATAGAACGGGAAAAAAAAAAGTTTATTAAAAGATAATTAAAAAAAAAAAAAGTATTATCTTAAGCAATTTTTTTCTCCATTTTGTAAGGTAGATAATGCTTAAAACTGCTTAATTGTTTTTGAAATCCTAGTCTCCCTCACTTCCTGATCTGTCGACACAAAAGGAAGTTTAAAAAAAATCTTTCCAAAGTGAGTAAATACCCGTTTAAAACAATGGAAAAATAGCTTTATTGGACAATTTCCCCCCATACCTGTTCTGGTGATAACTGTAATATTACATTCCCATTGACAATGATTTACTGAACAAACAGAGAGAGTGATTTTCCCAATATAGACAACAATAAAAAACCTGACAGGGATTCTAACCCTTTCCTATTCTATTTGGAAAACAATATATAAGGTTTGGCTTTAAAGAGGAAGTAAACCCACATACAAAAAATGAGAAAAAATAAAACCTGTAAAGACAAAGGCATAATGAGCTAGTATGCATCACATACTAGCTCATTATGAAATACTTACCTTAAAATGAAGCCCCCGCAGTGCCGCCCGTTCAGTGACAGGGTGGCCGACATGTCCAGCCGGCCTGCTTCCTTGTTCTCGTCCTCCGGCCATCTGAATGGCCGGGGGCACGATTACATCACTCCTGTGCATGCGCGCGGGAGCTGCCATTCACGGCATAGGGCACTGAAGGAACAGCACGGGTGGCCGTTCCTTCAGAGCGCATGCGCCAATGACGTCATCGGCTGCAAGCACTGTAAATATCTCCTAAACTGTGCATGTTTAGGAGATATTAATAGCACGTATAGATAAGCCTTAATATAGGCTTACCTATAGGCAAAAGCATTTAAAGTGGGTTTACAACCTCTTTAAATGCACTCTAATGGCCTCATTTATGAAAGTATGTGTCAAGAAATGGTTGATTTACATATAGCATATATTAAAGAGGTTGTAAACACCAAAAAGTTTTTTTTTTCTTTTTGCAACCTGCAAGAGAAACACATAATGAGCTAGTGTGCATCGCATACTAGCTCATTATAAAATACTTACCTTAGAACGAGCCCCCGCCGTGCCGTCCGCTTACCTGTATGACGGGCGAAATGTACAATCGCCCGTCTTCCGGGATCACGGCATCCGACCATCTGATTGGCCGGAACCGCGGTGACGTCACTCCCGCGCAGGCGCGCGGGAGCCGACGGTCACGGCACGGAGCTCTGAAGGAACGGCACGAGCGGCCGTTCCTTCAGAGCGCATGCGCCAGTGACGTCACTGGCTGCATGTAAGGTAAATATCTCCTAAACGGTACATCTTTAGGAGATATTTACAGTACCTATAGGTAAGCCTCATCATAGGCTTACCTATAGGTACAAGTTACAGAGGAGGGTTTACTTCCTCTTTAAGGAGGGACAGAAAGCAGCACCTTGCCTGCTACAAGCAACTTTTCCTTCGGACACATTGATAAACTGTGGCGATTGTCATAGGATTCTTACCTAGATTCTTACTGGTATAAGTGTGCTGGTCCTTACCTCACAGAGCAGAAGATCCATGATGTGGAAGACCATACAGAGAGGAAATTTGGCTGTAAAAAGGCTCAAGAACCACTGCGAGGCGTACATGTGTGCTTCCAGGTTCAGTGACATGAAATGGGAGTAAAGATCTGGTAGCTGATCCTGTCAATGAGAACACATCATATTATGAAACACATCGTTTATTGGCCTTCAAAAAAATGACTTTTCTTTTCCTCAGTCTAGTGAATAGTTATCAGGGCTACAAATAAGGTTATGCAAAAACTGTTTAAAGTGCATTCTACAAATGCTATACGGCCAAACGTTTGTAGGCACCTGACCATCCCACCTAAATAAGCTTGTTGGCCATTCAATTCCAACAATAAATAAGCTTTATTTAACCACTTCAATAAACGGCACTTTAACCCACTTCCTGCCCAGGCTGATTTCCATCCCCAAGCGTTGCGACGCAGGGCGGGTGGAACCGGCGGCAAATTCAAAAATGTAAATACACTAAATTACATCATACAAAGCTGTTATCCTAACGGATTACACTGTATCATGCCATTTCACCACAGGATTTCATCGGGTGACTTTCCAGTGCTCTGCCTGTGCTTTTCCAGTGGTATACCTTATGTATGTGTGCACAACAGGGTGTTCCACCCTCAATGCAGTAGAACACAACCTCTGACCCACATAAATGACAGGTGCCCTTTATAATTGGCAAACCTTTGGATTTTCCGATTCGCTGATGAATGACTATAATCAGCGCTGTGAAATTGTGAATGACAATTGTGCGGTCATGAAACGCTGTACCCATAAGAATTTCTTATTGTTTTTTTCACACAATAGGAGTTTCTCTTTCTGGTATTTATTCGCTGCTGGGTTTTTCATTTTTTGATAAATGAAAAACAGACCAAACAAAGAAAGATGTGTTTTTTTTTTATATTTTCTTTTATTTTCTTTCTTTTTTTGTAAATAAATTTAGGTCAAATGTATTCTGCTATGTTTCTCTGGTGAAAATAACCCAAATCAGTGTTTATTATTTAGTCTGTAGGAAAGTTAGAGAGTCCACAAACTATGGTATATACAGTGCCTTGCAAAAGTATTCAGCCCCCTTGAACTTTTCAACCTTTTGCCACATTTCAGGCTTCAAACATAAAGATATAAAACTGTAATTTTTTGTGAAGAATCAACAACAAGTGGGACAAAATCATGAAGTGGAACAAAATTTATTGGATATTTCAAACTTTTTTAACAAATAAAAAACTGAAAAATTGGGCGTGCAAAATTATTCAGCCCCCTTAAGTTAATACTTTGTAGCGCCACCTTTTGCTGCGAATACAGCTGTAAGTCGCTTGGGGTATGTCTCTATCAGTTTTGCCCATCGAGAGACTGAAATTTTTGCCCATTCCTCCTTGCAAAACAGCTCAAGCTCAGTGAGGTTGGATGGAGAGCGTTTGTGAACAGCAGTTTTAAGTTCTTTCCACAGATTTTCGATTGGATTCAGGTCTGGACTTTGACTTTGCCATTCTAACACCTGGATATGTTTATTTGTGAACCATTTCATTGTAGATTTTGCTTTATGTTTTGGATCATTGTCTTGTTTGAAGACAAATCTCCGTCCCAGTCTCAGGTCTTTTGCAGACTCCATCAGGTTTTCTTCCAGAATGGTCCTGTATTTGGCTCCATCCATCTTCCTACCAATTTTAACCATCTTCCCTGTCCCTGCTGAAGAAAAGCAGGTCCAAACCATGATGCTGCCACCACCATGTTTGACAGTGGGGATGGTGTGTTACGCCAAAACATAACGTTTTGCATTGTTGTCGATTTTGGTTTCATCTAACCAGAGCACCTTCCTCCGCATGTTTGGTGTGTCTCCCAGGTGGCTTGTGGCAAACTTTAAACGACACTTTTTATGGATATCTTTAAGAAATGGCTTTCTTCTTGCCACTCTTCCATAAAGGCCAGATTTGTGCAGTATAGGACTGATTGTTGTCCTATGGACAGAGTCTCCCACCTCAGCTGTAGATCTCTGCAGTTCATCCAGAGTGATCACGGGCCTCTTGGCTGCATCTCTGATCAGTCTTCTCCTTGTATGAGCTGAAAGTTTAGAGGGACGGCCAGGTCTTCGTAGATTTGCAGTGGTCTGATACTCCTTCCATTTCAATACTATCACTTGCACAGTGCTCCTTGGGATGTTTAAAGCTTGGGAAATCTTTTTGTATCCAAATCAGGCTTTAAACTTCTCCACAACAGTATCTCGGACCTGCCTGGTGTGTTCCTTGTTTTTCATGATGCTCTCTGCACTTTAAACAGACATCTGAGACTATCACAGTGCAGGTGCATTTATACGGAGACTTCATTACACACAGGTGGATTCTATTTATCATCATTAGTCATTTAGGTCAACATTGGATCATTCAGAGATCCTCACTGAACTTCTGGAGAGAGTTTGCTGCACTGAAAGTGAAGGGGCTGAATAATTTTGCACGCCCAATTTTTCAGTTTTTTATTTGTTAACAAAGTTTGAAATATCCAATAAATTTCGTTCCACTTCATGATTGTGTCCTACTTGTTGTTGATAGGGATGATCGAACGGTTCGGATCGACCATCGGTTCGGCCCGAACATTGGGTGTTCGAGGTTCGGCCGAATTTAGAACTTTTTGCCCAAAAAGTTCGGAATTCAGCAACCAGAACCGCCAAAAATGCAATGCTTCAGGAAATGGGCTTTAAAAGCCCGTGATTGGACCAGAACCATTAGCAAAAGCCAATTGAGGGGGCAGGAGAATGCTAGGAATTTGATTGGAGTGACTAGGGGGTCCCTAGACCAATCATTAGTGAATACGCCCCCCAGTATATAAGATCGCCCCCGCCATATTCCTAGCATTGTTATACTGGACATGGAAGAGAGTGGAAGCAGTTCTGTTAATTTTACTTTAAAAGTGTAATTTAGCCATTTTTAGTGTGAGGAAAGAGATATCTAGTGTAGTTAGAGTGCTCCTTTACACTTAAGTTAGCTTCAAAAATGTAGTTTCTGTAGGGAAAGTGTTAAGTGTAAGGGGACCGTAGTGTAGTGTAGGGTTAACTGGCAGTGACTGCTATGGCAGGGTGACAAAACCCTTCCATAGCAGGGTGACCGCTATAGAGAAATTATCATTTCTCTGAATTGCTTCGGCACACCCATATGGCTTCTCACCAGCCAAGCATTTTTTATGCTGCAGGGGCTGCCACTGCCAGTGCTTTTTTGAGGACATGTTTGATGTCAGACATGACATCTGAACATGTGTATGGGGGTATATATACACATATATGTCTGAATATATACCCCTAGACATATATAGGTGTGATAGTAGCAGAAATAAATGCTTGCGCTAATGAAATCATTTACAGTAATATATTTCTGCTACTATCACACCTATATATGTCTAGGGGTATATATTCAGACATATATGTGTATATATACCCCCTATACACATGTTCAGATGTTTTGCCTGCCTCAAAAGAACCAAAAAAAATGCCAAAAAAACGCTAGCGTCAAAAAAAAAATGCCCAGGTGTGTTTTTGCTGGCATTTTTTGGGGGGTTTTGGAGGCAGGCAAAACATCTGAACTTGTGTATAGTGGTGTATATACACACATCCATATATTTATATACACACCTAGACATATATAGGTGTGATAGTAGCAGAAATATATGCTTGCGCTAATGAAATCATTTACAGTAATATATTTCTGCTACTATCACACCTATATATGTCTAGGTGTGTATATAAATATATGGATGTGTGTATATATACCACTATACACAAGTTCAGATGTTTTGCCTGCCTCAAAAGAACCCAAAAAAAATGCCAAAAAAACGCTAGCGTCCAAAAAAAAATGCCCAGGTGTGTTTTTGCTGGCATTTTTTGGGGGGTTTTGGAGGCAGGCAAAACATCTGAACTTGTGCACAGTACCACTATACACAAGTTCAGATGTTTTTCCTGACTGCAAAGAACCCAAAAAAATGCCTGCTTTGAAACCGGCAAGGTGTGAAAACCGAGGAGAGAAGCTAACCCCCTGAGCTGAAAGTTTTCTAATACATACAATCCTTTTTTTTCTGGTTCTGGACATGCTACAGAGCTGAAACTTCACAGGTACACCTTTTAGACCCCCCCCAGACACAAAATCACACAAAAAAAAGTTCTTAAAAATTGTCATTTTTGATAAAAAAGCCAATTATTGAAAAAATTAAAAAAAAAAAAGAGAGATTTTTTGATTTTTAGATTTTCAGATCTTTGGATTTCAGATCTGGGGGGTCTAAAAAGTGTACATGTGAAGTTTCAGCTCTGTAGCATGTCCAGAACCATAAAAAAAAAAGATCGTTTGTATTAGAAAACTTTCAGATCTTCACCAATATGGCTTCTCGGTTTTCACACCTTGCCGGTTTAATAGAAGGCATTTTTTTGGGTTCTTTGCAGTCAGGAAAAACATCTGAACTTGTGTATAGTGGTACTGTGCACAAGTTCTGATGTTTTGCCTGCCTCCAAAAACCCCCAAAAAATGCCAGCAAAAACACACCTGGGCATTTTTTTTTTTTGACGCTAGCGTTTTTTTGGGCATTTTTTGGGGTTCTTTTGAGGCAGGCAAAACATCTGATCTTGTGTATAGTGGTATATACACACACATAATTATATGTATATAGACACCTAGCCATATATAGGTGTGATAGTAGCAGAAATATATTACTGTAAATGATTTCATTAGCGCTAGCATATATTTCTGCTACTATCACACCTATATATGTCTAGGTGTGTATATAAATATATGGATGTGTGTATATACACCCCCAGATACTAAATCCAAAGTCAAAATAAAAAAATCTCTTTTTTTTTAATTTTTTCAATAATTGGCTTTTTTATCAAAAATGACAATTTTTAAGAACTTTTTTTGTGTGATTAATAGTTAATGGGGCATGACCCAGAACCCTAGGCACTTTTTAGGGGCATTTATTGGGTTTTAGGGCTTAAAAATTGTGTTTTTTGATTACAGAAGTTCGGGTCCCATTGATTTCAATGGGGTTCTGAAATCCGGGCCAAACTTTCGGGAAGTTCGGATGTTCTGGTCGAACCGAACTTTTCAAAAGTTCGATCATCCTTAGTTGTTGATTCTTCACAAAAAATTACAGTTTTATATCTTTATGTTTGAAGCCTGAAATGTGGCAAAAGGTCGCAAAGTTCAAGGGGACCGAATACTTTCGCAAGGCACTGTATCTGAAAATTGATCAATCCTGACACCCTATCATTTCTTGGGGCCCAAACATATAAGGACAGCACAAATACCCACAAATGACCTCTTTTTGGAAAGTAGAGAGTCCAAGGTATTTAGCAAGAGGCATTGAAAGTTTTTTGAAGTTGTAATTTTGTGTTTTTTGAAGTTGTAAAAGATAAAAAAAAAATATAAAAAGTCACAATTTTTTTTAACATACTGACACAAGTGTGGTACAGCATTATCATATAACTGGTGTGCTGGTGATCAGAGACATTGACGTTCAGAAGATTTCACCTCACTTTCTATCCCTATGAAAACTGGATTTTGAAAATTTTGGGTTGTTGTAGAAACAAGGATTAGTGATAAAGCTTCAGTGGAGACACCTTTTTCCCATGAGAACTCTTCCAGGAGTGAATTTCCCTTCCTAGGGGAAGATTTCTCCTCACTTCCTGTTATCTCTCTCCGTTTGTATGTAGGAGTCGTTTAGAAGTTGGATGTTTGTAACCCGGGGACCGCCTGTAGTGTATCAATATATTTAATAAGGTAAAATGAACAATTTAATGGCATTCTTTTAGGCACTGAAAGTCACAGAAAAGAATAAGACAGGACATTCCCTAGTCTGCAGCCTTGTATAAAAACCTCTGCTCATCTCACAATAGCACAATGCCAGATTAAGGAATCCAAGCCCTGCTGCTTTCTATCTGGCTTGTGCAACTTAAAGAAATCCAGGAGTAAACATTGGCAGCACAGAAGAGAAATCCATGCTGGAAAATATCAACAGTGACATCCAGGCTGTTTATTATGCAGAATGAGAGCGAAGGGAAACAGATGGCCATTCCTTTAAGGAAAGGTTTAGAGTAATATTGACAGCAGCATTAGTGGGGCCGTGTGTCTGCATACGGATACACAAATATTTAGTATACAAACCCAATAGGGAAAAAAGTAAACACTCCTGTAAATAGGTAATATCACCTTTTGTGTAAATTTGGCACAGTTCTCCCCTCTAGGTACATTACCTACAATAGAACGCTTTGTGACTGCTACATTGAATAGAAATGTTATTTTAAATATCAATGTGAAAAACATATATTAGTATATAATAGGTAATCTACTTCTAGAAAAGTGCAGCTACATAAAAGGTTATGCAGAGAGGTGCTGGTAAGGGCAGAGGAGCTGCGCCAGCACGGACAATAATTTCATACTTCCAGAAGAGAAGAGGGCTAGAACATGCAAAGTAATGGAAAAGTCACATTTTCTAGCAAGTTTAGCCACTTGTGGCCCTCCCAATGAACATATATGGCGACAAGGTGGGCGCTCCGGGTAGGGGGCACGCGTGCCCCATCTGCTCTGTGATTCAGTACAGCACAAGTCGGGTCAGCAGGTCCCAGCCAAAAAATTAATCGTCGGGACCTGCTGATCGGCTTAGCGCAATACAGTACAGAGCCCTGTAGTTACTAATGACACAGGGCTCTGTACATGGAGAAGGGATGTGGCTGTTTTTTTCCCCCTGCAAAGCATGGAGAAAAATCAGACGCATTGATCAGTAAAAGCAGCATTAGTAAAAGCAGCATTGATTACACATTTTAAACCCCTTGATTACCCTAGATGTTAACCCCTTCCCAGCCAGTGTCATTAGTACAGTGAAAGTGTAAAGTATTGGCACTGATCGCTGTATTAGTGTCACTTGTGATGTCAGTTAGTTCCCATCCTGTGTCAGATTGCCCCCTGCACTATCACAGTGCCATTTTATGTCGCTGATTACCGCCATTACTAGTATAAAAATTTTTTTTAAAAAAAAGCATATATACCATTGTAGACGCTTTAACTTTTGCACAAACCAATCAATATACACTTATTGGGATTTTACCAAAGACATGTAGCAAAATACATATTTATTTTTTATGAAGTTTATGAAGAACTTCAAATTTATTTTTATGTTTTATAGCAGAAATAAAAACTTTTTTTTTTTTTAATGTTTAGTCTTTTTTTTTATATACAATAAAAAATAAAAAACCCAATGGTGATCAGATACCACCAAAAGAAAGCTCTATTTGTGTGAAGAAAATGTCAAATTTAATTTGGGTACAACGTTGCATGACCACGCAATTACCAGTTAAAGTATCCCAATGCTGAATAGCAAAAAAAATGGCCTGGTCATAAAGGTGGTAAAACCTCATGGAGGTCAAGCAGTTAAAGGCACATTGCAAACCAATAAAAAAAATATTAAAAAAAAAGGAAAAACACAGCAAGTAAGCATTGAACATGCTTGCAGCTTCTGTTATTTTATCTGAAATGTTTAAGTTTGTGATAGGGTCTCTTTAAGTAAGATAGTAGTTCTAATCATAGCTGGACTTGTAATGTTGGATAAGATCATTTCTCATCCATCTGGTTTCCTCAGTTTTAATGGGATCATACCCCAGCATTTATAGGCACATTGGGAACTCAGTCACCTTAATCCAATAACTATTTTGTGATGAAATGTTTCAAGTCCAAAGTGGACTGTCAAAAATAGCAACATTTTGACCTTACAATCAGGGCACTGTAAGTAAAACAATTTAGGCCTTTGGGACTGCCAATGTAGCTGTAATTTGCTATTTGGAAATGAACCTCTTATGTTTTTGGCAGTCAATGTATGGACACATTCTTTTCCTTCATATTTTGGACTTAGCAGCCAAGCAAGGCTTAGGTGTTGGCAGCATTCCATAGATGGATGTAGGCTGTGTCCCCAAGTAGCAGCAACTACTTTGTTGCTAAATGACACCAGGTGTCAATCAACCCCGACAACTGAGGACATCTAGTGGAGAAAACTATTAACTGGAGGAGATAACGAGTAAGGAAAAAAAAAAAAGAGCCCGGAGTTGGATTTTAATACAAAAAACTCACTTGCAGGAGATGTTCAAGCTGGTAAAACTTGCAATGAAGATCTTCAAAGTTATTCTTGTAAAGGTTTCTAAACTGGTAGTCATACATAATCCGGACCAGCACACAGAATGCCTGCTCTTCTGGCATCTGCACAGGAACAATAAAAATAACAAAAGTGAATGGTCATTCATTATTGATAGCAGTTAATTATCTCTGTTGCACTAAGGTTGTCATAAACATTATAATCTCTATGTACAATCCAGTTTCTTGTGCCTTGATTGTACAACTGATTAAAAATGTACAGTCCAGAATCAAAAGCACTGGAAAAGGACATTTGTACCTTTGGTATGACTGCAGCCTTCCTGGTCTGATACCCATATCCTTGAACCAATAGTATGGCCATATTCATTAAAAAAAAAAGACTTGTTCCAACTTTTACCCCTCCTTACACACAAGGACTATAATTGTACAATCCTGAGAAAATCCAAATTGAACATACTTCAATTACACTATATCTAATGTACTCAGCAGCTTTGTTTTACAGCCCAGTGTGATATTAACAATTCTACTGTATCATGTCTGTCCCAAAACACACCGGCCCTTACACCATGTTCAGTTTAGCTTTTGATTTATTCAAGTGTGACAAATAAGATGTTTCTGTGTTGCTCTGCAGAAACCAATCAGACTTCATTTTAACTGCAGGTTGAATTCTGATTGGCTGATACCAGACAACAAAAACATTTATTTTAACCACTCATACAGTTGTAAAATAATGTGTGTGAAAAAATTGTGGGAATTGACTATTTCTGATAAAGTAACTTCTAAAATATGATCTGGTCTACACCAATCTTTTGACTGGGCCATACTGCACTTCAACAAAATAAAAGTGTGAAAAAATGTAAGCGATCATTTTGTAATACATCCAAAATCATATAGGTAACATAAAATTGTCCAATAAAGGTATCCCAGATATCAGCCCTTTGTATGGAGAGATCTGTGTATTGAAAATGACTTAAGTGTGTAGGGCACAACAATCATCTCCAAGCACTGAGGGTATATTCTCACCAGACAGTAGGCCCTCACAAGCGCAGCTTCAATCAGTGTTAATTTTTACATCAAATTTCCATTTAGTTTTAGTCATAGTCTTTTGACCAAAATGCCATATTAGTTTTAGATGCTTTTTAGTCATCTGCAATTGTTATAGTTTTAATCATATTTAGTCGACTAAAATCTGCAGGTACATTGCTTTTTTTTTTTTTAGAGAAGTGTAACTTTAAAATAAAAAAATTAACTCTTTGCCTGTGATGCCACCTTCACATTTACGTGAATTTTAACAGTTCAAAAAACTGCACACAACACAACATTTCAGAAACTAGCCTACATGCACAGGCACAGCCAAAATGCTGCACAGTTCTCCAGATGGTCATCTGTCTGAGGAGGCCTGTAATGAACAGTGCTCTGGATAGTCTGAGGAGGCCTGTAATGAAAAGTGCTCTGGATAGTCTGAGGAGGCCTGTAATGCTACACAGTGCTCTGGGCGGTCTGAGGAGGCCTGTTATTCTGCACAGTGCTCTGGACAGTGGTCTGAGGAGGACTGTAATGCACACAGTGCTCTGGTCAGTGGTCTGTGGAGGCCTGTAATGCACACAGTGCTCTGATCAGTTGTTGTCTGAGGAGGCTTGTAATGCACACAGTGCTCTGGATGGTCTAAAGAGGAGGCCTGTAATGCACACAGTGGTCTGCACGGTCTGAAGAGGAGGCCTGTAATGCACACAGTGGTATGGATGGTCTGAGGAGGCGAACTGTAATGCACATAGTGGTCTGGATGGTCTGAGGAGGCCCGTAATTCACACAGTGCTCTGGACGGTCTGAGGAGGCCTGTAAAGCACAGTGTGCTCTGGATGGTCTGAGGAGGCCTTTAATGTACACAGTGCTCTGGATGGTCTGAGGAGGCCTGTAATGCACACATTGGTCTGGACAATCTAAGGAGGCTTGTAATGCACACAGTGCTCTGGACGGTCATTTCAGGCTGCCTGTTTTGCTGCACAGTGCTAAGCATGTCATATCACTAAGCACACTATGGTTGCTACCATACTTGCTGGGAGGGGAAGCATTCAAGGGATTTACAGGCAGAGCCCTGATGAAATCGTAGGTTTATGTGGGTAAATGTCTCTCCCTCACAATTTCGTTCCATTTTCGTTCGTTCAATTTATGAAAATATGGGGTGACTTTCGTTTGGAAAATTATGACAAAACCAATTTGGTCGGCGAAACTAACACTGATGTCAATACTTGTTTGTTTCCACTAAGGGAAAATGTATCTTCACTCAAGCGTTACACCGTTTCCAATTTCTAAGGATGGTAGCTGTTCACTTTCCCACTCCACAGGAAAAAAAAAAACAGCTCCAAATAGTGTAATATTTATAAAACTATATAACGGACACTGCATGCACCGTGAGTCCACTAGCTCCACCCAATGTGTTTTGTCTTATGGGATGTCATCAGGGGCTCATGATCGATTGTAAGTTAGAGCTGACTTAATTTATTTTGTTTGTACTTGATTTTAATAAATACAGCTACGGTATTACACTACTCTGAGATATTTTTCAGTTTTTTCCTGCGGTGTGGAAGTGTACTGCTACCATCCTTAGGGATTGGGGACGGTGTAAAGCTTCAGTGAAGAGGAGTTTTTTTACCTCTGTGCATGTGAGGTCTTACTGTCTGGTGAGTGTGTCCCCCGAGTGCTTGGTGGTGACTGGTGTGCAGTTTTCTGTACAGATTTCACTGCACAGATCTCTCCATATAAAGGACTAATTTATGACATACTTATATTGGACAAATTGATGACGCCCAGATGATTTTAGTTGCATGCTATTCCAGCTCAGAGACTATTAGGTTATCAAGCCAGGGTAGAAATGGAAGCCCTAGGGTCTGCTCCATCAAAAGTCAAAGGTCAGCAGCGGCAGCTGGCATATTTGTGTACTTACAGAATCGCTTTAAAGAAACAAGTTCAATTTAATTCTCCCTTCCCTATAGCAAGTATTGCCCATTCCTTCACTCCCCTGCCACTCCATTCAGCAGCAAGAAGCAGGAAAAGCCACCCTGTGGAAACAAACTCAATGTTGTAGCTTACATGACTATGAATTCTCCCCATGTGACAGCACTGGTACTTAGTGATTGGCCCAGCTCAGTCACATGGAAGGAGTCCATATTCAGAAGTAACCGGTATTTTATTTGCTTCCAGCCCTAAGGGAAAAAGTTGAATATGTGCTGCTGGGGAGAAGGGATTAAAGCAAAGCTCAGGTTTGCTTTGGATGATCATATTCTGCAATCCACCCTAACAAAAGCTAGAGAAGCTAAACTAACAACACTGTAATTTGCTTTGTACTCCAAGAAAGTCTGTTGCTGCTGCTTTCTTTTCCATGCTATTTTTAGATCTGATCATCTCTTTAGATAAAAGTACAGACAAGAAAAATAATATGAGAGGGCAGCCCAGACAACAAGATGTCTCTGCCTGAGCGTTCATTGTATCCTCTGCTGATTGTGTTCAGTAAAAGCTAGTTGAATCTCTTAAAAACCTTAATACAAAGAAAGAAACATTTATAGTGTGGCAAGCACAAGGGTAGCCAGGGGTTGCTCCTTGCCTCTATCATCATACACACATCGTGACAACAATTTCAGAGAGGAAAAAAGTATTTAACAGGTGTCACCCCAGGTGGCCTGATCAAAAAAGTATTTGAAAAACACAATCAAAGCAATAGCTTTCCAGGAAGTAGCTGTGAATAAGGCCAATCTGCTTTCTAGAAGTCTTAGAAAGTTTTTTTCAGTGCTGCAAACTGCTGATTAATGGGGGTACAGAGCAGGGTGACCCCCCCCCCCCCACTGGTACACAAATCTGGGCAACTGCAATCTTTTTCTCTTCTGAGTTGAATAGAAAAGGTCCTTTAACAGTACTCAAAGTTTGCAGTTAGATATTTACAAAAGAAAGACAAAAATGTGGAAACCACACAGTGGGAAAAATAAATCTGTGCAAGAGTCTCTGACCACTTAGCAAAATAAAGAAAATATGAAAATATGAATACAACCAGACTCACACTTTCCTTTTTTAAATGACAATGTATTTATCGGCGTATAACACGCACCTTAATTTTAAGAGGTAAGTTTCAGGAAAAAAACTTACATTTTAAATTAAGAACTTTGAAGCAAGATAATAGTCAGTGCCCATCAATGCAGTCTCAGCAGTGCCCATCAAAGAAGCCTGATCAGTGCCCATCTGCAGCCTCACCATTGCCCATCAATGCAGCCTGATCAGTGCCCATCTGCCGCCTTACCATTGCCCATCAATGAAGCCTGATCAGTGCCCATCTGCAGCCTCACCATTGCCCATCAATGCAGCCTGATCAGTCCCCATCTGCAGCCTCACCATTGCCCATCAATGCAGCCTGATTAGTGTCCATCTGCAGCCTCACCAGTGCCCATCATTGCAGCCTGATCAGTGTCCATCTGCAGCCTCACTATTGTATTGAGATTAAAGCCGCCGGATTACACAGAGCGGGGATCTCCCGCTTACTCGGTGGCCACTGTTATATGAAGTCCTGCCTCCTGGACCAGCTCTTATGATAGATGTCACATGACCCGGCATTGGACCAGTGCTCTGTCAGTCAGAGGAGCCAGTCCAGGAGGCGGGACTTCGTATTGACCCCCTGAGATTCCTGCTCTATATCCCCCCCCCCTTACTCTCCAAGGCAGTCCAATGGAAAATATTGGCGTATAACACGCACACATTATTTGCACTCTGTTTTCAAGGGGGAAAAAGTGCGTGTTATACGCTGATAAATACGGTAAAGTGGTTATAAACCTTAAAAAAAAGAAAAAGAGCTCCTGTTACCTTATAGCAGATTAAACAGCACACTGCTTGTGCTGTCTAATCTGCCTCTTTCTAAGCTGTAAAAAACCTGGCTGATCCTGCCAGTTCCTGTGTCCCCCTCTGTGTGCTGATCACGATAATCAGGGCTACTGAGCTCTGATTACCGTGGTCAGTTTAGGTGCTTCCATCATCTGCAGCTCCTCTCTCTCCCGCTCCCTGCCTGTCAGCTCCTGTGCGTCTCTCCCCCTATCAGTCCCCCTCCGGCCGCTATCAGTATGTGCAGTAAAAGTTAAGGACAATTACAGCCAGCTCCTCTGTCATACCAATCTCTCCTATACTGTGTAAATATGACCCTCCTGGCTGACATCGGAGTGGAAACTCAGCCTCTCCCTCTGCAGCCTGTATATCGGAGGAATAGAAGAGCCAGCGCTCACGTGACAGGCCATAAAAGAGTATTGATTCCTTTTATTGGATGTATTTATTAACCACTTGCCGACCGCCCACTGCATATACTGTATACTGTGGCAGGCTGGCTCGGCTGCACGAATCGCCGCACCTGTACAGCGGTTCCTGGGAGCTAGCGCCTGCCCCCAAGGCAGCGGGGATGCCGATCCACGGGGCCGGAGCCCGTGATTGCCACTGGGCACCCGCGATCGCTCCCCGCTGTGAGAGGACAATCAGCCGTTGTAAACACAGCAGACTGTTGTTTTCTCTGAAATGACCACAGGGCGCCTGTGATCCTCCTATATAGGATCACAGGGCTCTGTGTTCATTTCACAAGTCCCTCCCCCATACAGTTAGAAAACGCTCCTCTAGGCTCACACTTAACCCTTTGATCACCTCTGGGTTAACCCCCTTCCCTGCCAGTGTCATTATTACAGTAACAGTGCATATTTTTAGCACTGATTACTTTAGTAATATCACTGGTCCCCCCAAAAGTGTCAAAAATGGCAGTTAGGTTTCCGATCTGTCCGCCGTAATGTCGCAGTCCCGCTAAAAATCGTAAAACTAGTAAAAAAATAAAAATAAAACAAAAAAATGACATAAATCTTTCCCCTAGTTTGTAGACGCAATAATTTTTGCGCAAACCAATCAAAATATGCTTATTGGGATATTTTTTTTTTTTACCAAAAATATGTAGCAAAATACAAATTGGCCTAAAATTATGAAAAAAATAGATTTTTTAATTTTTTTTTGTAAATGGTATGTAGCAGAAAGTGAAAAATATTTTTTTTTTTCAGAATTGTCGCTCTTTTTTTATTTATAGCACAAAAAACACAAATGGCACAGGTGACCAAATACCACCAAAAGAAAGCTCTATTTGTGGGGGAAAAAGGACATCAATTTTATTCAGGTACAGCGTCGCACGACCGTGCAATTGTCAGTTAAATTGCGAATTGCAAAAATGGCCTGGTCATTAAGGGGGCGAATCCTTCCAGTTCAGAAGTGGTTAAAATCGTATAGGTTTTATTTTTGAGACATCGTGGTGCTGGATATTTTTCTCTTTGATTGGACATTTTGATGGGGAAATACGAGCACATGAGTCTCATTCTCATCCTGTTTATCATTAAGGGATATTTTGGGATAGCAGCACGATTGCAATAGATGAGTGACCACACGAGGATCAAAATTCTTCCCTGCCGAAACAGCCGAATTTTGATTCATCAGCACTGGGGTCGGCTGATTCCAATCCCAACCACGACGCTGCCTTCCTGGAGTGTGTATAACCTCCCTGTGTCTGCATGGGTTTCCTCCGGGTAATTCAATTTCCTCCCACACTCCAAAGACATGCTAGTAGATTAATTGATTCCTGTCCAAATTGGCCCTAGTATGTGCATGTATAAATATTAGGGACCTCTGATTGCAAGTTCCATGAGGGCAGGGACTGATGTAAAAGTATAATATAATATGTGAAGCGCTGCGTAAATTGACAGTGCTATATAAGTACCTGTAATAAATAAATAAATGTATGGGCAGATTTAAACTAAAAGAACGCTATCGTTTTAGATATACTTTAATGGGGTTTTCTCATCAAGAAACAAACTTATCAGATTTGCATAGCTGCTGTGAAGCTGAATGTCTTTACCCAATGGCAAGATATCAACTCCATGATTCCTAGCTCTACCCAACCATTATAATAATTAGAGAGCAAAATCATGGTGTTATGCTCCCCCATTAGTGGGCAATAAATAACTGGCAGATTCAGCTGGAAGAGATGGACACACAGTGGCATGGATATACATTAATACCATGTTTCTCGGAAAATAAGACCTGCCTTGAAAATAAGACGTATCTCCGTTTTCTTGGATGGCTGCAATGTAAGCCCTACCCCAAAAAAAAAGCCCTACTCCGAAAATAAGCCCTAGTTAGTTAAGTAAGTTAAGTTAGTTAGTAAGTCCTTGTGAAATCATGTAATCCACGCTGTAAAAGGATTATATAATGTCCAGTGTGTGTCTTTATCTAACATGCTTGTAGAAAATACCTTATTTACAGTGCTGGGCACTCATGAGACCCTCTGGAGCTCTCCTCCTCTTCTCCTGGCTGACATTAGAGGTTCCTCTCTCTGCAGTGCTCAGAGCAAGGCTGACATCAGCGGGAATCTCGGGATCTTCCTCTGCAGTGCTCAGAGCAGGGCTGATGTCAGCAGGGATATCGGGATCTTCCTCTGCAGTGCTCAGAGCAGGGCTGATGTCAGCAGGGATCTCAGCATCTCCCTCTGCAGTGATCGGAGCAGGGCTGGCGTCAGCGGGGATTTCAAGATCTCCCTCTGCAGTGCTCAGAGCAGGGCTGACATCAGCGGGGATCTCAGGATCTTCCTCTGCAGTGCTCAGAGCAGGGCTGATGTCAGCAGGGATCTCCCTCCACAGTGCTCGGAGTGGGAAAGAAGAGCTCTTGCGGGTCATGTGAGCTCCGAGCGACACTGTAATTAAGGTATTTTCTACATGGTTACATAAAGACACACCAGACATTATATATTCCGTTTACAGAGCAAATTAAATGATTTTACAAGGACTTTAACTAGAGTTTATTTTGGGGATTACAGAGATGCTGATCTCTGAGCTGAAAGGGAGGGAGAGAAGACGGGGGACAAATAAGACATCCCCCAAAAATAAGCCCTAATGCATTTATTTGATGCCAAAATTAATATAAGACCCACTCCTATTTTCGGGGAAACACAGTAGTTGAAACCCTGCTAACTCAAGGAGGTGCTCGCACAGGATCCCCCACAATGGAGCTGCACAGGACAATCTGATATGTCCCCTGTGCTTGGTCATGTGACATATGATCACATGAGCAGGCAATGTCTGGTGAAGTATCAGTGCACTCTACACTTAGGTGAAGACAATTAATCCAGTTCTACAAAGAATTAATCCAGTTCTAAAACAGTTACATTGAAGGCATGCTGTGAATGATAACCGTCGCAATTGCTTCTGCTCTCAACCGAGCTGTCAAGCCATCAAATGGCTGGTGTAATAACTGATCACATGTACAGCACAATGGCAACTGCAGATCAAACAGAGGTTAGAAGCTTTATGGGCTATATAGGATAGAAGGGTTTAGTTCTGCTTTAGGTCCCTATAACCGTGTCACTACTTTACTCCAGAAGATTGTTTAAGGGAATAGCAGGAACTAGCCTGGGGCTCCCTCGGGCAAGGGCCCAGTAAGCTGTAATTGCTGAAACTATGTTTCTGGTGAAAATGGGGGGTGTAGAACCAGCGCTATGAATAAGAACAGCCAGGCGGTGAAAATATAAAAGGTTGCAGCCACCAACCGACCTCTAAGAAGCTTAGGGGCAGGAATGTAATGTGGGGGTGAAGGGTTGGAAATCGGCGCTACCTACCACATGTGCAACGATGTGAGTAAAAGAGGAAAAAGTGCTTAGTGCATACAAAATAGTGCAAAATGTGACAATTATAATTAATCTTGTAAATGAGTAGATAATAAATCCAATAAATAAATAAATAAAAAATAGTTATTAAATATATGGTGTTTGAAGTGAAAAAACTGGGTATGTATACAAAGTTAGTGGTTACAATTGCCACTATAAAATGCTAAATGAGGTAGTTGTGAATTAGTCATAAATACTATAAAAATGCCAATTGTATATCCTTTTGTTAAATGCTCATGTAATGTGTCGGTCTGGACACTGGGGGTCACACTTACCCTGGGACACACAGAAGTGTATAAGCCAGATAACAGGAACTAAGTAATTCTCAAACCTGCCTGTTGGTGGTCCCACAGGACCAGAAAGATCCCATCTGGGTGTAAAGGGGAAAAATAAAAGATCCTTAGTGTGACAAGTAGAGAGCAAGTATACAAGGCAATAGTATCGACTCACGCTTGAAATTGATGCAGCAGATCTTCTCAGATACTGGCAGTCTGCGCCGGGGAAAAACTACAGCGTTCCAAGCATCGGCGAGCTGCGGACCGGAAGTGACGTGGGTTTCCGCCCGACGTACGTTTCGTCATAGGACGTCTACGGGGAGCGGTGCCCGTCAGTCGACCTCACTGTCCTAATATAGCCATAGTCATCCCAACGGCCTATAGGTTGCCTCAATGCACATCTGCCAATAGTTGCTCAGTATTGGAAACAGATGGGACGTGCAGGCTTATTATGGGATGCATATTAAAGGCTATTGTTATCATCATGTTAGATCGTGCTGCCATCTGGTGGATCCAATTTATATTACAAGGATATTTAAAATTAACTTTATTAAGAACAAATATGTGTAATAAAATGTGTATATAGAATTAATAAAAAGACAAAGATATAATTAAAAAAGGCGATAAACGTATTTTGTAAGGTGCTTTAATAGTGAATCAGTGTATATTAGTGAAAAAAAGAGGAGAGACGAGTCCAAAGGAGAGGACTGTGGTGAGTGGTTAAAATATAATATATAAGCCAAGGGCACATATATAAAAGTGCTGACGTTGAAGTAAAGAAATTGACGTTGAAGTAAAAGAATAAATAAGCAAATCTTTAGTGTCCGAGATATAAATTATTTGGTATATGTACTTATAGTGGATAATGAAAGTGATGTGAAGATAGATAAAGAACACCCGTGAGAACTTGAAAATTATACATTGAAGCGAGTGTGGGAAGGGATATTCAAAAAATTTCATATAAAAGATGTTTAAATAGAAAACAGGCTTATTCCTTGAAATGGTCTGTCCATTTTTTCTAAAAGGACAAAAAGTAAAGGGTTCCACATAGAGGGGAGAAAGTTCAAAAAATCAAAGAATTAAAAAATTTAAAAAATTTAAAAAAAATTTAAAGTGATGCTGGATGAGAAGGTTGAGAACAACCAAGGGAAAAAACAGACAAATGGAGGAAAAAATTATATCCATGTATGCTGGATGAGAAGGTTGAAGTGATGCTGGATGAAAAGGTTACAAACAACCAAAAAGAAGAACAGACAGATGGAGGAAAAAATTATATCGATGTAGTAGTCAATTGCTTAATGAATTGAAATCTATATTTTCTCATAAAGGGTAATATAATCCAGATACTTGTGTGAAGAGGGTATATTTATGTAAAAACATATAGAAAATTGGAACTCTAAAAAAAGAAACTCTAAAAAGTACCCATAGGGGAATAACAGTCATTAAACCGTTTAAGGAGATCCCAATCATCGAAAATGGTATAAACCGGATAATTGTAGTAACGTGATGTTGGATGAGAAGGTTAACAGAGTCTGCTTGGGTGAAGAAGGCGCAACATCCCAAGAGCTGAATGAAGGGAAGAAAGCATATCAGAAAAAACACACATATCAGATGAAAAAAAAAGGGGGGGTGGATTGCCACGATGCAATATGCATCCCCGTAAAAACATATGTATTGTAAACATGTATAAAAATGTTCATAAAAATATTATATGTAAAAGGGAAAAAACATATGTAAAAGAAGATAAAATCAGAGGTTGTTTCGTAGTAGAAAAATAAAAACCAACAGGATAAAAAATGGAATTATGTGTCTGTGATAAAACAATTTAAATCGATGTCAGCATTTAACCCTTCGGGTCGAAGAGAGCGCATTAAGAAAATCCATTTTGTTTCATTCTTTGATACCATTCTTCTTTTATTGCTACCTCTCCAATCATTTTTTATTTTATCAATTCCATAAAAAGTCATTCCTGCTGGGTTCTGTGCATGGGCCTCTTTAAAATGTCTTGATAAAGTGTGTTTTTCGAATCCTTTTTTAATATTCTTTATGTGCTCTCTAATTCTTACGAAGAGGGGTCTTGTAGTTCTTCCGATATACTGCAAATTGCAGGGGCACTCCACCACATATGTGACATGTGTGCTCGTACATGTGATGGTATCTTTGATTTTATATTCTGTGCCTGTGACATTGGATTTGAAACTTTTTATTTTTCTCTGTTGTTTCCTATTGTTTTTACAAGGAAGACATTTTTGACATCGGAAGAAACCGTTAATTGCTGTGGGTAGTAGGATCTTTTTAGGTGGATTAATTACATTGTGTACAATTTTGTCTCTTAAAGTGGGGGCTCGACGGTAAATAAATGATGGTTTAATGGGCAAGATTTGTTTCAGAGTTTTATCTGCTCTGAGAATTGGCCAGTGTTTTTTGATAATCTTTTCTAAATCTTTATGTTGTTTGTTGAAACCTGTGATGAAGGCATGTTCAAACCTATCACTGTTATTTTTCTTTTTATTGATATTTTCTTTAATGAGATCTTCTCTTTTCATTTTACTCACCATCTGTTTTATGTGTTCCAGTTCCTTCTTCCTGTAGCCCTTTTCTAGGAATCTGGTAATCAAAATGTCTGCTTGAATGTCGAAGTCTTGTAAGTCGCTACAATTCCTCCGAATTCGCAGTAATTGACCTTTGGGTATATTACCCAGCCACCGTTGGTGGTGGCAACTGCGTGTATATACCCATTTTTATCAGTTTTCTTGAAGAAGGTTTTACTTTTTAATTTGCCATTGTTTTTACAGAGCTCCAGATCTAAATATGAAATTTTATTCAAGTCCCAGTTACCCGTGAACGTGATTCCATATCCATTATTGCTAATCTCGTCAAAGAAAAGTTGCAATGATTCTGGGGTGCCCCGCCATATTAAAATAATATCGTCAATATATCTTCGATAAAATTTTAAAAAAGGTCTGTCCACACTAAAAACCTGCTCCTCCTCCCACTTTTACATAAAAATGTTGGCCACACTGGGGGCATATCTAGCCCCCATGGCTACCCCCTTTGTTTGTACAAAATATTGTCCCTTGTACCAAAAATAATTAGAGTTCATAGCCATTTCTAGTCCCTCAAGAATAAAGTGCAGTTGTGCTTGTTTAAAATCAGTAAAATTACTCAATGCCCACTCCACGGCATCTAGGCCATCCTTTTGTATTATGTTGGTGTACAAAGAATTAACATCTATTGTAACCAGGATGTCATTATCTGATACCTCTAGATTTTCTAGTTCATGTAACAACTGTTTACTGTCTCTGAGGTATGATTTACCTTGGGGTACTAGCGGTTGTATGAACTTGTCCAGGTATTCCCCCAATCTGGAGTGTACAGAGTTTATTGCAACATTTTTATGCAAAAGTGGGAGGAGGAGCAGGTTTTTAGTGTGGACAGACCTTTTTTAAAATTTTATCGAAGATATATTGACGATATTATTTTAATATGGCGGGGCACCCCAGAATCATTGCAACTTTTCTTTGACGAGATTAGCAATAATGGATATGGAATCACGTTCACGGGTAACTGGGACTTGAATAAAATTTCATATTTAGATCTGGAGCTCTGTAAAAACAATGGCAAATTAAAAAGTAAAACCTTCTTCAAGAAAACTGATAAAAATGGGTATATACCTACACGCAGTTGCCACCACCAACGGTGGCTGGGTAATATACCCAAAGGTCAATTACTGCGAATTCGGAGGAATTGTAGCGACTTACAAGACTTCGACATTCAAGCAGACATTTTGATTACCAGATTCCTAGAAAAGGGCTACAGGAAGAAGGAACTGGAACACATAAAACAGATGGTGAGTAAAATGAAAAGAGAAGATCTCATTAAAGAAAATATCAATAAAAAGAAAAATAACAGTGATAGGTTTGAACATGCCTTCATCACAGGTTTCAACAAACAACATAAAGATTTAGAAAAGATTATCAAAAAACACTGGCCAATTCTCAGAGCAGATAAAACTCTGAAACAAATCTTGCCCATTAAACCATCATTTATTTACCGTCGAGCCCCCACTTTAAGAGACAAAATTGTACACAATGTAATTAATCCACCTAAAAAGATCCTACTACCCACAGCAATTAACGGTTTCTTCCGATGTCAAAAATGTCTTCCTTGTAAAAACAATAGGAAACAACAGAGAAAAATAAAAAGTTTCAAATCCAATGTCACAGGCACAGAATATAAAATCAAAGATACCATCACATGTACGAGCACACATGTCACATATGTGGTGGAGTGCCCCTGCAATTTGCAGTATATCGGAAGAACTACAAGACCCCTCTTCGTAAGAATTAGAGAGCACATAAAGAATATTAAAAAAGGATTCGAAAAACACACTTTATCAAGACATTTTAAAGAGGCCCATGCACAGAACCCAGCAGGAATGACTTTTTATGGAATTGATAAAATAAAAAATGATTGGAGAGGTAGCAATAAAAGAAGAATGGTATCAAAGAATGAAACAAAATGGATTTTCTTAATGCGCTCTCTTCGACCCGAAGGGTTAAATGCTGACATCGATTTAAATTGTTTTATCACAGACACATAATTCCATTTTTTATCCTGTTGGTTTTTATTTTTCTACTACGAAACAACCTCTGATTTTATCTTCTTTTACATATGTTTTTTCCCTTTTACATATAATATTTTTATGAACATTTTTATACATGTTTACAATACATATGTTTTTACGGGGATGCATATTGCATCGTGGCAATCCACCCCCCCTTTTTTTTTCATCTGATATGTGTGTTTTTTCTGATATGCTTTCTTCCCTTCATTCAGCTCTTGGGATGTTGCGCCTTCTTCACCCAAGCAGACTCTGTTAACCTTCTCATCCAACATCACGTTACTACAATTATCCGGTTTATACCATTTTCGATGATTGGGATCTCCTTAAACGGTTTAATGACTGTTATTCCCCTATGGGTACTTTTTAGAGTTTCTTTTTTTAGAGTTCCAATTTTCTATATGTTTTTACATAAATATACCCTCTTCACACAAGTATCTGGATTATATTACCCTTTATGAGAAAATATAGATTTCAATTCATTAAGCAATTGACTACTACATCGATATAATTTTTTCCTCCATCTGTCTGTTCTTCTTTTTGGTTGTTTGTAACCTTTTCATCCAGCATCACTTCAACCTTCTCATCCAGCATACATGGATATAATTTTTTCCTCCATTTTTTTCCTCCATTTGTCTGTTTTTTCCCTTGGTTGTTCTCAACCTTCTCATCCAGCATCACTTTAAATTTTTTTTAAATTTTTTTAATTTTTTAATTCTTTGATTTTTTGAACTTTCTCCCCTCTATGTGGAACCCTTTACTTTTTGTCCTTTTAGAAAAAATGGACAGACCATTTCAAGGAATAAGCCTGTTTTCTATTTAAACATCTTTTATATGAAATTTTTTGAATATCCCTTCCCACACTCGCTTCAATGTATAATTTTCAAGTTCTCACGGGTGTTCTTTATCTATCTTCACATCACTTTCATTATCCACTATAAGTACATATACCAAATAATTTATATCTCGGACACTAAAGATTTGCTTATTTATTCTTTTACTTCAACGTCAATTTCTTTACTTCAACGTCAGCACTTTTATATATGTGCCCTTGGCTTATATATTATATTTTAACCACTCACCACAGTCCTCTCCTTTGGACTCGTCTCTCCTCTTTTTTTCACTAATATACACTGATTCACTATTAAAGCACCTTACAAAATACGTTTATCGCCTTTTTTAATTATATCTTTGTCTTTTTATTAATTCTATATACACATTTTATTACACATATTTGTTCTTAATAAAGTTAATTTTAAATATCCTTGTAATATAAATTGGATCCACCAGATGGCAGCACGATCTAACATGATGATAACAATAGCCTTTAATATGCATCCCATAATAAGCCTGCACGTCCCATCTGTTTCCAATACTGAGCAACTATTGGCAGATTGAGGCAACCTATAGGCCGTTGGGATGACTATGGCTATATTAGGACAGTGAGGTCGACTGACGGGCACCGCTCCCCGTAGACGTCCTATGACGAAACGTACGTCGGGCGGAAACCCACGTCACTTCCGGTCCGCAGCTCGCCGATGCTTGGAACGCTGTAGTTTTTCCCCGGCGCAGACTGCCAGTATCTGAGAAGATCTGCTGCATCAATTTCAAGCGTGAGTCGATACTATTGCCTTGTATACTTGCTCTCTACTTGTCACACTAAGGATCTTTTATTTTTCCCCTTTACACCCAGATGGGATCTTTCTGGTCCTGTGGGACCACCAACAGGCAGGTTTGAGAATTACTTAGTTCCTGTTATCTGGCTTATACACTTCTGTGTGTCCCAGGGTAAGTGTGACCCCCAGTGTCCAGACCGACACATTACATGAGCATTTAACAAAAGGATATACAATTGGCATTTTTATAGTATTTATGACTAATTCACAACTACCTCATTTAGCATTTTATAGTGGCAATTGTAACCACTAACTTTGTATACATACCCAGTTTTTTCACTTCAAACACCATATATTTAATAACTATTTTTTATTTTTTATTTATTTATTTATTGGATTTATTATCTACTCATTTACAAGATTAATTATAATTGTCACATTTTGCACTATTTTGTATGCACTAAGCACTTTTTCCTCTTTTACTCACATCGTTGCACATGTGGTAGGTAGCGCCGATTTCCAACCCTTCACCCCCACATTATGTTTCTGGTGACACTTTGTGTGAATAGAGATCTAAATTGCTAGAGGGAAATGTTGTCACTAGAATCCTGTATAACAAGCTAGAAGGTGAACTTCACAAAGACATAAAACAGATATTCCAGCTTTATAGACCTTTACATCAATGATGATTTAAAGAACCAAAGTGGTAGCAAGGTCTATGGGGGAAGTGAACGAAGGAATAGTTAAATTCTCAGCAATGTCTCAGCATTTCCAACCTTCCATCATTTGCTGGAGAGCCTCCCCCGCTGCATGAATCACATTGCCTGTTACTCACATGAAGCAGAAGCACTGCAGCAAGGAAGCTCTGGCCCTGGCAGTAGCCAATATCCTCGTCATACAAAGAATAGGCCTGAAAAAGAAACAACAGATCAGAATAGCCATGCAGAAATGATAAAAAGCCACATCTGACTAATCAGAGATCACATATTATAGGTTTTAAAAAGGTCTTATTTCCTATTGAATTTGGATCAGCGGATTTCAACCAATGGCACCCTCTAATGCCAGACACAAAGCTATCTATTATGTTGCCCCCGACAACCTTTTCTGCAAAAGCTCAGTGTCTGAGTGAACAACTGCTGCATTATATCCATTGCATTAGTGAAAGGTGCTACAGTCAGTTAGTAAGAAAAAGAACAATACCAATGGCAATTCAATAAAAACATATCAGTTCTTGCAACTTCTTATTGAATAAGCTAGTTTGTAAGGCTCAGAAACACAAATTAATTTTGGTTACTTATTTGGCATGAAAATTTACAATACTTTGCTTTAACTGATCCTGGATTTTGTTATTTGTGTATATATATATATATATATATATATATATATATATATATATATATATATATACACATACACACACACACACACATAATCATAATCTGGGGTTGCTGCAAAAATGTGTTGAAAAATTTATTTTCAATACATTTTTGGAGAACAGAAACTCAAAATTTTCATTGTTGTATGTATGGCCCCTTAAGAGGACTGATTGCGTTGCATCTGCAATTATATGAAGTGCTATTCACCTTGCTTATATTTATTTATATATATATATATATATACATACACACACACACACACACACACACACACACAGTATCTCACAAAAGTGAGTACACCCCTCACATTTTTATAAATATATTATATCTTTTCATGTGACAACACTGAAGAAATTACACTTTGCTACAATGTAAAATAGTAAGTATACAGATTGTATAACAGCGTAAATTTGCTGTCCCCTCAAAATAACTCAACACACAGCCATTAATGTCTAAACCGCTGGCAAAAAAAGTGAGTACACCGTAAGTGAAAATGTCCAAATTGGGCCAAAGTGTCAATATTTTGTGTGGCCACCATTATTTTCCAGCACTGTCTTAATCCTCTTGGGCATGGAGTTCACCAGAGCTTCGCAGGTTGCCACTGGATTCCTCTTCCACTCCTCCATGATGACATCATGGAGTTGGTGGATGTTAGAGACCTTTGGCTCCTCCACCTTTTGTTTGAGGATGCCCCACAGATGCTCAATAGGTTTTAGGTCGGGAGACATGCTTGGCCAGTTCATCACCTTTACCCTCAGCTTCTTTAGCAAGGCAGTTGTTGTCTTGGAGGTGTGTTTAGGGTTGTTATGTTGGAATACTGCCCTGCAGCCCAGTCTCAGAAGAAAGGGGATCATGCTCTGCTTCAGTATGTCACAGTACATGTTGGCATTCATGGTTCCCTCAATAAACTGTAGCTCACCAGTGCCGGTAGCACTCTTGCAGTCCCAGACCATGACACTCCCACCACCATGCTTGACTGTAGGCAAGACGCACTTGTCTTTGTACTCCTCACCTGGTTGCCACCACACACGCTTGACACCATCTGAACCAAATAAGTTTATCTTGGTCTCACCAGACCATGGGCCATGCTTCCAGTAATCCATGTCCTTAGTCTGCTTGTCTTCAGCAAACTGTTTGCAGGCTTTCTTGTGCATGAGCTTTAAAAGAGGCTTCCTTCTGGGACGACAGCCATGCAGACCAATTTGATGCAGTGTGCGGCGTATGGTTTTAACACTTATAGGCTGCCCCCCCCCCCCACCCCTTCAACCTCTGCAGCAATGCTGGCAGCACTCATAAGTCTATTCCCCAAAGACAAGCTCTGGATATGACGCTGAGCACATGCACTCAACTGCTTTGGTCGACTATGGCGAGGCCTATTCTGAATGGAACCTGTCCTGTTAAACCGCTGTATGGTCTTGGTCACTGTGCTGCAGCTTAATTTTAGGGTATTGGCAATCTTCTTATAGTCTAGCCATCTTTATGTAGAGCAACAATTCTTTTTTTCAGATCCTCAGAGAGTTCTTTGCCATGAGGTGCCATGTTGAACTTCCAGTGACCAGTATGAGAAAAGTGAGAGCGATAACACCAAATTTAACACACCTGCTCCCCATTCACACCTGAGACCTTGTAACACTAATGAGTCACATGACACCTAATTGGGCCCAATTTGGACAATTTCACTTACACTTTCACATTTCTTCAGTGTTGTCACATGAAAAGATATAATAAAATAGTTATAAAAATGTGAGGGGTGTACTCACTTTTGTGAGATACTGTTTATATATATTTATTAATGTCAGGCCAGATATTGTACCATTCCAGCAGAGGGTATATGCATTTTTCATAGGGTATTAACCCCTGGACATATGTTGTTCCTTTTTTATATGATGTTATATTTTAACAAGGCTGTAATAAATTGATTGAATTTCATTTATTGTTGTCTCGTGGTGTGTCAATAAAATCTGTCTTTATAGGAGGCCGGTGGGGAGCTATTCCCTTGTGCAGACTCTACTTCCCCCAACCTTTTTTTTTATATATTTTTGAATGTGGCACTTAGAAAGACTTTAATATTTGATTTTTTTAAAAGGCAATTTTCTTGGATTTTAAGCCCAAAATTGGTATTACTTTTTGAATTACCCAACTGAGGCAAGTGCAGACTAAAAAAATGAAAACAGCCAGCCTAACCTAGCATATGCAACTTTGAGGTGTGCAGTTAATAAGTACTGAAGCCATAGACAGCCAAAAGCTCCAATTTTCAGAAGGCCAATGGTAGCTCCCATATTGTTTTCTTAACAGATGTATTGTCAAGTAAGCCATGCCAGCTATAACATTTAACAGTACAAGTACACAGAAGCTGTTGTAAGATCTTTTATGTCACAGCACTCTTAAAATCCCTAGTCTTTTTCCTTTTGATGTTGCACAGGACTTTGGTATTGTTTTCCATTGTTGTTACTGAACAATAGACAGTCTGTGTATTAGGATGTCTTTTACTTTTTTTAAAAAAAATACTTGATTTAAAAAAAAAAATCATAAAAATCATTAGTTGGCAAAAGGGGGAAAGAAATGTGGGACTTTAAATGAGTACAGCTAGACAAAGGGGCTATCACTGTATAAATAGTTTGTACTTTATGGTATTGTAAATCATAAATAATCCATATATTACATATACTGTACATACAATAATGAAAACTTTTCAAAATCATTAATATTAAATAACAGATTTATTGTGACAGCAAATTCTTTATAGGTACACAAATTTAAAAAACTATATTTAACCCAGATCATGGGGACCTATAGAGAGCTGGCACATAATCAAATAACTGATTTGTCATTAATAATGTATAACACAGTATGTCTGGATAATATTGAAAGATGATAATACATGGTACATACACAAATCATATAGATGAGAATAAATACATAGATAGCATATCAAAATCATACATTGATAAAAACAGATTTAATATGAGGCTGTATTAGCTAAGAATACATAATCTTATAAAATAGAAAGATCGGATGGGATTATCTGAGTAATTGTCGGTTCATTAAAGGAAGCCTTGGGTAGGGTCATCTGAGTAATTGTCGCCTCGACGCGTTTCGTGGACCTCCGTCCATTCATCAGGAGCATTATAATATGTGTCCAAGAATGAGAGTATGGGTTAAATGATTATAATTGTATGAACTATAATGGAAAATAGAATGGAATAGACACTAACTTAGGCGGTGTCATGAATCCAAGGGCAATCCAGGCTGATGTAAAAAGACCCAAGCTGATCCAGGGGACACCTGACCCGGGGCTGAGGCATGGTTCACCACCAGTACACAAGAGCAATGGGGAGGAAGGGACCAGAGACGGAATAGTCATAAATAAACTAATTTAGAGTGCTTCATAAATATCGCTCAAAGAAAGATGTCAAAATGCACATTGGGAACCAACGCAATCTGAAAATATATATATAAATTAAATAAATATCTGTTTTTATCAATGTATGATTTTGATATGCTATCTATGTATTTATTCTCATCTATATGATTTGTGTATGTACCATGTATTATCATCTTTCAATATTATCCAGACATACTGTGTTATACATTATTAATGACAAATCAGTTATTCGATTATGTGCCAGCTCTCTATAGGTCCCCATGATCTGGGTTAAATATAGTTTTTTAAATTTGTGTACCTATAAAGAATTTGCGGTCACAATAAATCTGTTATTTAATATTAATGATTTTGAAAAGTTTTCATTATTGTATTGTGAGGGGATTAGCTCGGTGGCGGGTGTGGATGACCCCTTGGGGGGTTCGTTACACAGGGAGATAGCCGAGAAGTGGTTGCAAACAACAGTGTAAGGTTTTATTCTTGCAATTTTCTTCACACAAGTGCAAGCCTCAAAAACATCCAAAATAAAATAAAACACAAAATAAATTCTTGCCACTGTGGGCGGCTACCTTCTCACACACAGGAACCTACCTAAGGAAGTCTGTCCCCAACCTACTGTTGGGCAGACATGGCTGATCATACAGCAGACTATCAATAGTCCATTTATTATCTCTTCACATAGAGAATGTCCCTTTTCTCTTCACACAGCACATGTTCATTGGACTTTCCTTTCACATAGAAAACATCCATTGGTTTTTCTCTTCACACTCTTCACATAGAAATAGTTAATTTTCTCACCTTGAGAAGTCTTCACACTTTTTATCCTCCTCAGCGCACATCGCTCCAGGTCTTCCCCTCCCATGCTCACACAGCTTCAGGGGCACCCATCTGACTGTCCTCCTCTACCCACACGGCGTCAGGAGGCAGCAATCCTTCTCCCATGCTCACACAGCGTCAGGAGGCAGCAATCAATAGGACTTCCTCTGGACAAATTATAGAGGCCTTAATTTCCTCATTCTGAATAGCTGAATGGTTTTCAACTTCTTTACACCTTCCTGCTGCCTTTGCAGCCGACACCCTATAGTAATTGGTGAATTGTCTAAACCAAGCAGAAGTGTATCTCCTGTCTGTGACAACATCCACAGATTTACCTGACTTCTTGTCACAGTATGTATATGTAATATATGGATTATTTATCATTTACAATACCATAAAGTACAAACTATTTATACAGTGATAGCCCTTTTGTCTAGCTGTACTCATTTAAAGTCCCACATTTCTTTCCCCCTTTTGCTACATAAAATTAGGGATGGAGATAGCTAGACATTTTATCCAGTACAATATGTGGCAGATCCACTCCCTTCGTTTGTTCTAAAAATCATTAGTTAGCAGCTGTAAAAACCCAATGTAAAAATCAATTTTGCCTACTTTTACTTTAGCTTTCCTCATCCCTCTTTTACCCATTGGAATTGTTTATATGTTCTGTTAGTTGATCTCATCCAATGAAAACAGAAATAATGGGTCTCACCAATTAAGAAAGGATGAATGATGTAAATGTATCCCAAAAAACAGTGTAGCTTTAAAAGTTAAATTTCCAGTCTGAGTTTTCACAGCTGTTAGCTATGGATTGCTAGAGAATTGTGATATGTGAGATGAAAAACAAAAAGCATACACCAGCCTCTATGTACTGTACAGGTACTGTTAGATGGAATAGAAAGATGAACGGCAGGCATGGTTTTGTTAAGATCACTGGTAGTTAGGGGGAGCCCCCCACCCCACCTGACCACTTACACTTACCTTCCCTGTACTCCCTCACCATTACCAGGAAATACCTAATGATTCTGGAAACATGTTCTTTTTTAATGATTCAGTGCTTGGGCCTAGAAGCTGTCAAATGATGGATGGGGTGACAGTGCAGTGAAGTGGAGTGGAGTAGAAATGGCTTGGGGGACTTTAAAGATACCCTGTCATGTTTTCCCTGAATAGGCAAAGTGACATAGCCAGGAATATACTGAAGAAGACAGATCTAAACTTTTTAAAAACATTTTACACATAAGCTATGACTGTTAGTGGCATACTTTTTTTCATTTACACATAAAGGGTGTGGTTTTTTTTTATCTTTTGCATAACAGACATTGTCTGTAAAATAAATGGAAGCAAACAACTTCTGCAGAGTAAACACTTTCATAGCTATAGCAAAGGCCCAGAATATTTAGGAATTCTACCCGTAAAGCCCACTGTCCTTTATGTCCTACCGTCCAAGCTTTGTGTTCATATTGTAGACTCATGCGCATCTGTTATTTGTCATGATCACAGTAGGAGCTTTCCAGCTCTGATCTGAAGAGCACCGTCTCAGCAGAGAGCCTATTGAGTTCTGTATATAAATACTTTAGGGTTGACAAAGTCACTTAAAGATAAACAATTAATACTGAATTTTAATACACACCTGGTATTCCGTAATGAACACAAAGCTGTAAAAGGAGGGGGGTAAAGAAGGACATATATTGACAAATTCACTGACATAAAGAGACTCTGAAACAATTTTTAAATATCAAACCAAAATCATGCCAGTAAAGAAAATGGTTATTAATATGGTTGCACCAATACCGTTTTAATTTTTTTTATCAGCGAGTACGGATACTTTTGGTAAAGAACTCGCCAATACCGAGTACCGATACGTTGCGGTGCGATTTGCATTTTTTTTAAAAATGGCGCAAATCACAGTGAAAAGAATCAAATGCGATATGAACAGTAACGTGGTGCGATTCCAGTCCAATATCGCATGCGATCCCCCCCCCCCCCCCCTGCTCATGTGTGTGTAGAAAGGGAAAAGCACCATCTAGAGAGCAGTTTATTAAAAATGTTAATACATATCTGGTCAAATGCAAAATCTTCATCGTTGTCCCGGACCGGTCGATACTAGCAAATCATGGCTGCAGGAGGTGCTCCCAGGACTGGAGAAGTTCCGGGACCCCGTGGGTATAGGGTGGAAGTGATGTCAGCTTGGGGGTGGACCGCCTCTACATTTCCTCCAGCGGCCGTGATTCGCTATCATTGGGACCAGGACACCTATGAAGATTTTGCATTTGGCCAGATATACAGTATACTGTGAGTTCTAATATTTTAAATAAACTGCCCACTAGATGGCGCTTTTCCCTTTCTTTTTATATATATATATATACATATACACACACACACACACACACACACGAGCAGTGGGGGGAGGGAATCGCACCCTATTTCTGTTCAAATGGCATGTAATTCTTTGCAGTCGATTTGCGCCCATTTATTTTGTATTAACGCAAATTGCCCTGTAAAGTATCGGTTTCGGTATCCGAAGCATTTTCACGAGTACCGATACTCGCACAAAAGCTTGGTTTTGGCACCAATACCGTTATCAGTGCATCCCTAGTTATTATCCTTTCCTCCAATATCCTTTGTCTTCAGGGGCTTCACTGGCAGGAAAATCAGCATCTGGCACACTTCCTGATGTGTCAAATGCCCTGTCCCCTACTGCACTCTGTGGTTTCTTCCTCTAGCATCTACATCACTACTGTGTCCTAGAGCGACCTCTTAGGGGCCAGAAGAAGAAACCAAATAGCATAGAGGTGGACAAGCTATGTCACACACAGGAAGATTCAGATGCATAAGATTTTTCAGACAGCTTAGCTCCTGATAACAGCAAGTATCGTCAGAGCAGACAGCAGCAAGGGTACACATTTACTTCTTTTCTTTACAGAAATGCCATTGATTTTAGATATAAAAAAATGACAGGGTCTCTTCAAGTTCGAACATGTTACAAAGTTTAAAGTGTATTTCTAATTTCAAATGGGCGAAACCTCCATTGAATGTTTGTGTGTTCTCATTCGCATCGCATACCTGAATTATTAAAAATATATACAGTATCTCACAAAAGTGAATACACCCCTCACATTTTTGTAAATATTTTGTATCTTTTCAAATGACACACTGCTACAATATAAAGTAGTGAGTGTACAGCTTGTATAACAGTGTAACTTTGCTGTCCCCTGGAAATAACTCAACACACAGCTATTAATGTCTAAACTGCTGGCAACAAAAGTGAGTACACCCCTAAGTGAAAATGTCCAAATTCGGCTAAATTAGCCATTTTCTCTCCCTGTTGTCATTTGACTCGTTAGTGTTACAAGGTCACAGGTGTAAATGGGGTGCAGGTGTGTTAAATTTGGTGTTATCGCTCTCACTCTCTCACTCTCTCATACTGAACACTGGCAGTTCAACATGGCACCTCATGGCAAAGAACTCTCTGAGGATCCTGAAAAAAAGAATTGTTGCTCTACATAATGATGGCTAGGCTATAAGAAGATTGGCAAGACCCTGAAACTGAGCTGTAGCACGGTGGCCAAGACCATACAGCAGTTTAATAGGACAGGTTCCACTCAGAACAGGCCTCGCCATGGTCATCCTCAGACCATACACCGCACACTGCATCAAATTGGTCTACATGGATGTCGTAGAAGGATCCTCTTCTAAAGATGGTGCACAAGAAAGCCCACAAACAGTTTGCTGAAGACAGACAGACTAAGGACATGGATTACTGGAACCATGTCCTGTGGTCTGATGAGACCAAGATAAACTTATTTGGTTCAGATGGTGTCAAGCGTGTGTGGCGGCAACCAGGTGAGGAGTACAAAGACAAGTGTATCTTTCCTACAGTCAAGTATTGTGGTGGGAGTGTCGTGGTCTGGGGCTGCATGAGTGCTGCCAGCACTGGGGGGCTACAGTTCATTGAGGGAATCATGAATGCCAACATGTACTGTGACATTTTGAAGCAGAGCATGATCCCCTCCCTTCGGAGACTGGGCAACAGGACAGCATTCCAACATGATAACGACCCCAAACACACCTCCAAGACAACCACTGCCTTGCTAAAGAAGGGTAAAGGTGATGGACTGGCCAAGCATTTCTCCAGACCCTATTGAGGATCTTTGCATTCCCAAACAGGAGGAGCATTCCCAAACAGAAGGTGGAGGAGGCCAAGGTCTCGAACATCCACCAGTTCCATGATGTCATCATGGAGGAGTGGAAGAGGACTCCAGTGGCAACCTGCAAAGCTCTGGTGAACTACATGCCCAAGAGGGTTAAGGCAGTGCTGGAAAATAATGGTGGCCATACAAAAAATTGACACCTTGTGCCCAATTTGGACATTGTCACCTAGGGGTGTACTCACTTTTGTTGCCAGCAGTTAAGACATTAATGGCTGTGTGTTGAGTTATTTTGAGAGGACAGCAAATTTACACTGTTATACAAGCTGTCATTTCTTCAATGTTGTCACATGAAAAGGTATAATAAAATATTTACAAAAATGTGAGAGGTGTACTCACATTTGTGAGATACTGTATATATTTTTTATTTTACCTTTCTTGTTGTTTCTTTGGAGCAGGGTTATGCTGTATATAGAACGATATAGGCAGCTTAAAAGCTATTCTGAACAAATTCAAACCGATGAGATGAGCCAGCACAGTAAAGACAAAGTTAAAGTTTTACTAAACCCACAACAGTAAAATCAGTGTGTATATGCAGTAAAGCATGCTGGTTATACTCACTGTGAAACCTAATGGGATAATCCCCTGCATTGTGTAAAAAGGCTGTTTGATCCTGTCTTCTCCTTCCACAGTCCCCCCTCCTTCCACAGTCCCCTAATAATTTCCTGATATTACAGTCTATGGAGTCAGGCTGCACATACTAAGTTTAGTGTGTATTCCTAGAGAGGTTTTTTTTTTTTCCTGGGAAAGTGCATGTGATCAGTACCGGGCCAATCAGCACTGTCCAGACAGAGGGTCAGGGGTCTTGCAGCCTAATAGGTCAGTCAGGAAACTCCTCTTACAAGCTTTAACCAGTGCTTGGCTGGACACTGATAGAGATCACAAGACTGTTCTAACTGCTGATGATAAAAGGTATTTAGCAGTTTATATTTACTGTACTAAAATAATTGCATTTCCATGTTCTGTGTACTGTCGGAGACCAGATATAGTGAATGCAGGCTCCTGGGTTTATTAAGACTATTTATGGTAAACAGAATTCTCTGCCGCCCCTACCTAACAACATTACATGGCTGCTTGATCCTTTATACAGGGCGCGGAAGGGGGCCCCCCTCCCACCACCTTTACGGGGCTCTGCAGTGCCATCGAAGTGCGCGGTACTGCCACTGCTTGGCATGTTTTTGCTCTGCGAGGAGAGGAAGGTACAGCCACACCCATCTCTGCTCTGTGATGTAAGAAAGGATTTAGTCACTTCTGGTTTTGGTTTGATGCAGTTACCAGCTTGTAAAGCATCTGATCAAATCAATCTCAGTTTGATCACATATATTAAGGGTAGAGGAGAGATCTGGGGCCTATTTGACCATAAAGAGGACCTGTCATGCTGATTGCTATCACAGAGGATGTTGTTCATTCCTAGATTGTAAGCTATTCATCCTGTATTGAACTGTATTGTAACTGTACTGTCTGCCCTCATGTTGTAAAGCACTGCGCAAACTGTTGGCGCTATATAAATCCTGTATAATAATAATATGATAAAAATAAATAAAATTAAAGGAAAATGTAAAAAAAAATTGCTGAAATAAAATATAGAATACATTTTTTTTTCTTTTTTCTTTTTTTAAAGCGCCCTTGTCAAAATGCGAACACTTAATTAAGTTTAGCACGCATAAGTAAACAATGATCCTACCACATGTGAGGTATCACCATGAAAGTCAGAGTGAGAGCAATAGTTCTAGCACCGGACCTGTGTAACTCAAAACTGATAACCTGTAAAGGCATTTAAAGTGTTGCCTATGAAGATTTTTAGGTACCGTAGTTTGTTGCCATTCTATGGGCATAGGGAATTTTAAAGTGTGATATGTAAGGTACATAGCATAAGATCATCTTTTATATTTTACCAAACAATTGGGTATTATATTGTGTTTGCCTTTTTAAAATGGCTACACAATTATCATGCAACATAAAAAAAATTGCAACAACAACCATTTTTTTGTCTCCAGGGTCTCTGCTTTTAAAAATATATAATGTTTGTGTGTTTTAAGTAATTTTCTATTTAAAAAAGCTGATTTTTTTCATGTAAGTGTCAGACTTGTCCTGGGGTCAAGTGGTTAAATAAAATACTTTCATTTTTTTTCCCATCCAAGTGCTGCTTATCTGCAGCCTCCTTGCAGCCACTTCCAGTCTATATGAAATACTGAAAATGCAAATAGGATGGCTTCATTAATTCAACTACAAGGAATTGAATAGTTGAGAAAATGTATTTTTTCTTGACAAGAATGTCTAACATGTAATTTTTAGTATTTTTAAATCTGCAGGGGTTTTTAAAAAGTAACACCTGGTGATCCTGCCAGAAAGGACCCTTGTGCATGCACTTTCTTTTTGTTACAAGGTGACAACTCTCTGTCCCTGTCTTCCAACTGTTCTCCTCTGTTGTCACCCTATCACATACTCTCCAAGTGGAGAGGATAAGTGGATGCAGATTGTACATTTATGTTTCTCTGTTGTTACTAATTAGAAACCCACCCTGAGAAATACAAAGCACCCATTGCTAAATTGTATGCATGTTGACATAAAAAGGCTGCAGGAGATCAGTAGAACTAAGATGTAACAATGGATGAAAAAAAAACAAGTTAAAACAGTATTTTATTCCAAAAAAAATAATGTTGCAATTGTTTATAATATACAATATAATTCATAAGAGTTCATGTGTACATTTCCTCTAATATCCTGATATATCTATGGGACAGGAAGCCAAGGGAAATCTCCCCAATAGGACACAGATAAAAAAAATGGCAGGGGTTTAACCTTTCTCTATCCAAAACAAAAAAGTGTCGGCTTTACATACACTTTAAAAGGCGACAAAGCACAAAAAAAACCTGGAGAAGTGGAACTACACTAATCTTGACATTTTTATTTTGATAGTACTGACAAATTCTAAAGCAATACATGCATAACATTTTTATTAGCTGGTTTATTTTCTATTTTCTTTATATACTGTAGGTATAGGTTCCCTAAGGGAAGACCCACAAGATAGGAGGAGAGGTAATGGCAGGTATGGCAATTCTTTTTTTGCCAATTTTCCATATAGATATACTTTTTAACATTTACATTCGCACCAGGCTCTGAAAGAGATAATGGACAATACCATTACCTGCAGAGCAGACACCTGCTTTTGATTATAATTAGGCTTTATACAGGGCAGCAGCTTGGTTTCCCATATCCCTTTAATTGACATAGGTAAGGATTGCAATAGGCAAAATGAAGCCACCCCTTTTGCATGGTCTGTACTGGCATTGCCTGCTCCATCAGACACCAACTGCCTATCAGTGCATCTCCTCTTGAGAAGTGCCAGGCAGGTACAGGTATTTGAGAAGTTAAAGCCCCTAGTTTACCGAAGGGACATGAAGGTTGTGGCTTGGTCCGCTGGACATCCGCCACCACATAAGGCTCCTTCTGTTTTTGTCAAAAAGTGCAGCACAACAATTAAATAGGAATGCAATCACATAAATATAATTTTTTCTGTGCATGAATAATAAAACACTATAAGTCCCGGTTCACACTAGGGCGACCTGTGAGGCGACCTGGTCGCCTCACAGATCGCCGTAGGTCGCCTCCCATTGGGAAGCTGCGGACCCATTCTAATAGGAGCGACACAAGTCGCTCCGACTTAGAAAAAGGGTCCGGAGCTTCTTTGGGGCGACCAGGAGGCGACCGCCATAGACTTCAATGTTATGAAGTCCGTGGCGGCCGCCCCGAGGTCGCGGCGCTCTGCTCGCACCGCGACCTCGGAGGTCGCGGTGCGAAGTAGCGTCGCTCCGATGTGAACGGGGCCTTAAACGAACAATAGGTGTCCGTGATGTTTTTTAAGATACAGTACGTGCATTATTTGTAATACCAAAACATAAATAGTACATAAATAAATGATTGTGTGAATCCTTGTTTCTTCCCAAAGACGGTACAGTATTTTCTTAATAAAAAGTACAATCCTGCAGTGCATACTTCACCAAAGTAAACCACTACCTTTAGTCCAAACCGCTTACCTCAATATCTGACCTACATTAAGGTCAAATAGAAGTTATTGATCGTGTGACGAAACGTGTCAGAGACGGGGCCACACGACGTCGTCATGCCCGAAACTAGAAGTAAACCATCTTTGTACATATCTGAAGAGCCGATGCTGATACTTAAGGAAGCAATGCATTATTAAAGGAAGCAATATAACTTTGTGCACAGGTTTTAAGTGCATTTCCCTTGTGAGTGTTTTTCATTTTAGCTTAATTAAAAGTGTTGTTTGTTGGAAATACTGCACTATGAGAGGCGTTTTTATTCTTTAGAGGTGGATGGGGTTGGAGTGCAGTTAAAGGAAGATTGCAGACTGGTTGTTTGTTGTAAATCTGGTGGATTCCAGGAATGTATATCTACCCGGGTCAAAGGGTAAAGTGAGTAATAAACTTACCATAGGTAGGTCAATTATTGAGGTAAGTGGTTTGGACTAAATGTGGTGGTGCACTTTGGTGAAGTACACATGGCATTTTGGTAAATTACGCATGGCAGGATTGCAGTTCCTATTTAGAAGAAATAACATATTTGGGAAGAAACAAGGACTTACATAATTATTTGCACTTTACTTCTTTTTTGTAAGATTTCTTTAAATGTTTTGGCATTGCAAATTATGCACCTATCTTGAAGAACAACACAGGCACTTGTTGGTTTTATACGTTTTTATTATTCATGCACTAGAAAGATTATATTTTTTTGATTGTTTTCCTATTTAATTGTTGTGCTGCACAAACCCTCATTAAAAAAAAAAAAAAAAATATTACTGGTACCAGTTTTGTTAACCGACCTGCATGTCGTTGGATTAGGAGAGGAACCCACACAAATACAAGACAGCAAAAAACTCAATTTTATTTACATTCCAGTAAGAAACTGAGCCTATGATCACAGAGCTACAAGCAGAAAACTGCCCTAACAGAAAAATCATCCAGACTTTAAATGTTTTTTTTTTTTTTGGTTGCAAAATGACTTGTACTTTCTTACCTTACAAATTTTGTAAAGAGAGTCTTGTCCCTCGCCCTCCGAGTCCTTGAAGTAATCGTGTGCAGGAAACGTTCGGTGGACATCTCTTTTGATAACGCTCTCTTGAGCTGAATCCTAGTAAAAGAAAACAAGTCACAGCTATTAGCTTATAAAGGTCAAAGGCTGACGGTATGATAAATCCCACAATACCCAATGGCCCTGGGTGAATTATCTCACTTACTAAAGTAAGAACAAGGAAAAGGAATTGACCGATACACTGACTTCATTAAACAGTGTCAGTTCCTTGCTACTTTCTGCTATTGTCCTGCAAAATCCCAATCAGAGGGAATTTTTCTGGTTTTGTTACTTGCGACAGAAACATCTCATATCAACCTAGGTAAAGAAGTGCCTGTGTATACACCACTCATAATAGAATCGCTAGGTATGATTAAATGAAAGCAGGATATATATATATATATATATATATATATAAACAAAAACAGAAAAAGCAGAAAAAGATTAACGGGGAAGTCTAGTTTTCAGGTGCGGGTCACTGAGACAGGACGGCAGAGAAAGCAATAAATAGTTCACAGTGTTTCAAAGGGTAGAGGGGAAATCGATGTCCGTTAGCTGATCTCTCCTACCTAATAAGAACCTAGAAGCAGCCACTGGATCACCCTTAAAATTTTTTATGACTATTAAAAAAAACCTTTATGGCCTTGGAAAACCTTATCTGGCTTTCCCAACCCACAACTCACTGAAGTAAAAAATAGCATGAGTATGGAGTTTGGCTAGAGAAGAGTTTGTAGGACATCTAAACTCTTCTCTAATCGGGGCAGTAAATCTCTCTAAGGCCCCTTTCACACATGCGGTTTAGATCCGCCTGTCAGTTTTTCAGGTGGATCTGAACAGATGCCCCATGCATCTCTATGGGCAGCGGATGTCAGCGGAGGCATGTCCACTGACATCCGATCCGATCCTGTCCGTCAAATCCAGACGGATGGAAACCCTATTTTCCATCCGTCTGGCGGATCTGATGAGATGAGAACGGACAGGCGGTCCGTTCTCATCCGATTCCCCCATAGAGGATAGTGGGGATCGGACACCTCCGTCTCTGCACACAGAGAGGAGACAGAGCTGTCACCCGTCTGGTCAGCAGGGGATTAGCGGATCGATCCCCGCTGAGCATAAAACGGAACGGACAGGATCGGACATGTATGAAAGGGGCCTTAGGCTCGGTTCACACATGCATTTTTCGGTGAATTGCACTAGTCCATTTACATGCTTTCCTATGGGACACGTTCACAGCTATGCTTTTTTCAGCCGCTGTATTTTTGGAAAGGGCCAGTGATTTTTTTAAAATGCAAAACAGTGCTTTGTTTGCTTTTTTGGTTCCATAGACTTTAATAGAGAAACTGCAGAAAAGCATGTAGTGCGTTTTTGCCATGATTTGCGACTTGTAATCTGCCCAACAAATTGGCCAAAATAAAAGCATTAAAAAAAAACACAAATCACGGCTAAATAGTGTGAGCAAAAATGCAAAATGCACTGTAGAACTAACCAATCACAAACTGAATAGAGCCTGACGGAGCACCAGATAGCAGTAAGTACCTAACATGGGTTTTAATCCTCTCCCACCATTTCCAAAACTAAAATAAAGAAATCTTGATTTGGCGTACACTTAAAACGTGTCAGTCAACCTGCAGTATGTCCTGTTTATAACTGTATTATAAACAAAAAACAATAGAGAAATGGTAAACATTTCCAAAACCTGTTTATTGTACAGCCGATACTGCAGCACCTGACCTTTTTTGATATGGGGATGTTCTGTTAAATAAACACCACAAGGCCCCATTGGGGTCCTCAGATTCCTGCATTGTAGGATCCTTCACAGGGTTGGGTATGCCTGGAACTGTGGGGGGTAGGGTCAGTGTGAATCTATTTTTTACTGTTGTGTTTTGTTTGGGGATTGGTTCCCTAGAGGCTCTTCCTGCTCTGTTGTGCCTATAGGACTTTCAGTGGCCTACTATGGCTGTTCTACTGTAAAATTCAATTTTTTTTTTTGCCGTAATTGTACATAGTGGTCCTGCGAGACCACTTCAATCATGTACTGGCAATTGTTTTTTGTTTTGTACATTGTATTGTATATATTTTCTACTATTATTAAAAAACAAAAAAAGAATTTCCAAAACCCAATTTTTTTAAACTGTATTAGGCCTCTTTCTCATGGGAGGATCCACTCAGCGGTCTCCACTAGCTCAGCTGAGATCGCTCTCTTGATCCCCGCTGAGCAAGCGGATGACAGGTCCGTCTCTGCTCACTGTGCAGAGACGGACCTGTCAGAGTCCCGCTCCCCTTTATGGGGAGATCAGATGAAAAAGGACAGCGTCCCCTTTTTCATTCGATCCGACCCGCTTGACGGATGGCGAACGCATCGTCATCTGTCTGTTTTCAGTGGTTCTTGTTGGATCAGATGCCAGAAGGGTGGCCACTGACATCCACCTCCCCATAGAGGAGAATGGGTGGCTAGATCAGGTCCACCTGAAAAATAGACAGGCGGACCTGAGCAGTCCAATCGTGTGAAAGGGGCCTTAAGGTTAAAGCATACGGCACAAATTATGGCTGATACAGGCTGATTCCGCAGAAATTCGAGCAGTAGGTGCCCCTGCCAAAATCACCTGGCTCAAAAAAGCCAATTGAACAATCAACTTTTGTTGGGGAAGCCTGGTGGAAAATGTTAAGCCTAAAGTGGGGTACAAATAGGGTGAAAAGTGTGGGGTGGGGGGTGGCAGGGGGTGCAAGAGGATTTTAAAAGTACCGGGTAGATGGGAATGCACTATTCCATTAATGTGTCACAACATAGTACAAAGTTAAAAGCAATGTATATGGATTATAATGACAGCTACATGATACACGAAAAATCATTTCACATAAGACAAAAAGCAGATAACCGCAACATGGTCCAGCCCAGCATGTTTCGTGGTCATATACCGCTTCTTCAGGAGAACAGATCTTGAAAAGGACCAAATCATCCAAAAATTATAAATGGAAGCGGAATATTCTATGAAATCACCAGCCACTAAAGAAGATTATTACTAACAAGTCTATAGGGCACAATACTGTAGTATAGTCAGGGAATATAGGGCTCAGATGTAGGGGCACAATTGCTTTCCTAAGTTATAACCTCAGTACTAGTGTTTATCTGATGTCTTCCCACCATAAAAATCCCCTTGCGCCCCCCCCCCTTTTTTTCCCCTATTTGTCCCTGCCTGTTGGCTTCCATCTCTCCAGGCTTCGGCAAATGTTGTTTCTATTTTATCAATCTATTTGGGATGAGGGTAACCATTAATTATATTTAATATGAAGAAAAACACAATCGTCTTCTCTAAAGTGGGGTACAAAGTAAAACTAAGAAAATCGGACGAATGATTGTCCGATTTTCCTCGTTTCTCAGCAATTCGGAATCGATGAAAAAAAATTTGTATGAAAATTCTCTTACAACTGTTTTTTTTGTTGTTTATTGTTTCCGATCATGCACAGTCTTCCATTTCTGATTTTTCTCACATGAAAACAGTACACATTAGGCGAAAACCGTTTATTCTGTTCTCGTACAAGAAACATTTAGGAGCTTGTCCCTTCGGAAATTTTCATTCAGAAGGTCGGAATTGACTGTAGAAAGTTGTGTACACACTAAAAAAAATCATATGAAAGTTCTTCGGACAAATATTCTCGCCCAATTTTCTTTTAGTGTGTGCGAGCCTTAAAGCTGGATACACATTATACAATTTTTGTTTTTCAGTTTCCTTTTGATTTACCTTCAACTATGTAGTGCAAGGGCCTGCCTGATTGCATACAATATTAAAGTGTTTAGGTTTGACCTTATAATATATGGTTTTGGTAAATCTAAAGGAAAGTTGTACAAGCAAATCGTATAAAACTGTAAAGTGTGTAGCCAGCTTTACAGCAGGCAATGTTCACATATTCTGACAGCTGCTGGAGCGGACTGTCAGAATATTATAACCGTCAGGTGAGATTAGTCCATCCACGCTATTTACCATGGATGCAGGAATTTGGCATCTGTTTAGTTCAGCCTACACAAATCTATAAGAGAAGGCTAGATTTTAGGTTTGTATGTTAGGATCTCACACATATAGTTTCCCTGAAACCACATGTGTCACCTTTCACCCAGTACAGGAGCCTTTGCAGTTAACAAATACTGCAGTGGTGCATTAGCCTTGCGAAGTGGGACAAATTAATGGCAGAGTAGGCTCAGGGCAGATATATTCAACAGATTTACCACCTCTGGATCACCCATAATGTATTAATGACTTTTAAAAATGCCTTGATGGCCTTGTAAAAACCGTACCCGCCGTTCCCATACCTGTACATTCATTGTAAAATGTTGCAGAGAGCAGTCATTTGGAAATCATGCATTGGAATTTTAGAGTCTGGAATTACTATCAGTTTAAGGCTCAGAATGCTTCACCTTGATCCGCTGAGATCGTTTCCTCTTAACGGTTTCAGCTGCTGGTTTGAAGCACAGTTCCCTGTGGAAAGTGTCAATTACTTGTTCTAAGCGTCAAAGCTTGCTCTTGAGAGTGTGTTGTACAATGGTGGTTGTCTGCGTCGGCGCTCTTTAGACCAAACAGAAAAATCAATGGGTCAGGTATTAATAGCAACTGCACTAGCTGTTGCAACCAATCAGATTCATCCTTTCGTTTTTGATTATTGAAGCCTATTGGATGCCAAAGCAAAACAGCACCTTTTTCTTCTAAGGCCCAAAATCCATAAACTAGTAATTTCCAAAATGAGCTGCATTCATTCAACTGCATGCACAATGGAGCTGGCAAGTTTAAACTGAAAGATCAGCCAACAATTATTTCTAATTTTAGATTGAGTAGAGAAACGGTTTCTACTATTGAGTCTCTGTTGGCAATTTTAACTCTCATTTTCTATACAGGGAAAGAAAATGAGGAAAAGCCTAAAATTTTAGGGCCCCTTCAGAACTTTGTGTTCCTTGTGGTGACCATCTTTGATTAAAGGGTTTAGTTCACCTTTAACAAAAATAAAGTGTCTATGAAGGTAAGGGGTGCCTGTAGATTAAAGCAAACTGTGCAGCTTTGACTAAAGTTCAATAATGCCCTTGCTATAGCTGAAAAACTCCCAGAGAGGATCATCCCATCCTGCCATGTTGCTAGGACATTGCTAAAAAAAAGACTCCCAGCTGTTCCCCATCATCATAGGAGAGAGATCTCAGACCCCTGCATGTGTGGCTCACTATCCCCTCCATCGCAGCATCACTGAGCTCAGCGGAGAGAGTGCATGTGAGGGGGTTTAAATCAGCTTAGAGTGTTTCAGCAATGTCCTAGCAGAAGGCAGGACAGGATTATGCCACCTCTGGGAGTTTTTCAGACACGCTTCAGGAGGTATGTAGATGCCTACACCTGTTGCAAGGGCATTCTTTAACTTTGAGTAAAGCTGCCCAATTTGTTTTAATCTAGGGGCACCTCTTAACTGCATAGGCAGTGTTTTGATAAAGGTAAACTAACCATCTAACCCTTTCGCTGCCAGGACTGTATGTCGTACGGACCTGACAGCAGGGGGTTCCAAACACAATCCAGTGGCTGCAGCTACCATGATTGCACGTAAAACTGACAGGCAGATTCCTGCCCGTCAGGTGAAAGCATTCGGGTGGCTGTCAGGTCACACACACAACCCCAGTAACAACTCCCTCCCCCCCCCCCATGTTTTCCAGGCTTTGCTTGCCCATCTGCGGGCCTGGGACCGACATGGTGGGTGCCAGCGGCTGGAAAGAAAGGAGAAGAGCGGGCACACGTCCAGTCTCCTCCCCTATTTGCTGTGACCCGGAAAGCGACGTGTATGATGTTAATTCTGAGTCAGCCTCTCGGTGAACCCGGCTAGCATAGCCAGGAAGGAAAGTTTTGCAATGCCAACTGAATTGCAAAACATTCAGTGGAGCCCAGGGGAGACATGCAGGGACTTTTACACCCTGGATGTCTCATTAAAGCGGAGTTCCACCCTGGTAATACTTTTTTTTAATAAAAATACCCCCGGGACAGTCAGGGCTAGTACATTCCACAATGGCTAGCCTCTGATCTGTCCCGGGTTGCACTTACCTTTTAGGACAAATACTTACCTAGAAAAAGTATTGTCCAGCGCTGCAATCTCAGGTGTGGGTAGCTTGAAGCCAGCACGATCCTCTTCTGCGTCCTCTTTCGTCTTCTTCAGTCCCACGATGCACTGCACCGGCCCCGCCGTCACTTCCGGTGCGCGCGCGTCATCCCTCCACATGGCATGCCCAGAAGCTGTTTAGAAGGGAATGACGCGAGCGCCCCGGAACTATCTTACTAGGGATGGAGACGCTTGCTTTACAGGCGGGTGTCTCACTCAAAGTCCCTATTTGCCTATAACATCTTTACTAAAGGGATGGGGGTGTGTGTCTCCCAGCTGATCACATTTAGTTTGCACCCCATGGTTTTTTTATACAGCCATGCGTTTTTCATTGCCAGTCATGGATTGGAGCAGGTGGGAGAGGATTGGGCGGTCTCCAATCCCATCTGTTTCCCATCCATCTATTAGCAAGCATGTACTTCCCTTTGTGAAGACACTTAGACACTCAGGTTGAGTAGTGTTATTTAGTGTTAGGTTCTGCAAGTAACGCAGGATGCCTTGTTGTGGGCCTTGCAGCTTCCGCATGCATTTGCAAATATGTGTTAACTAAACTCCTGCTTTTAACTTTTATTGTTAGACAGGTTTATTTTGGTTTGTTAGCAGACTGGTGGGTAAGTATTTCAAACTAGGGACCGGCTGTTTTTCACACATCTTCATTTATCCCATCTTGCTTTTCAATTGACCTTTTAGGACAAATACTTACCTAGAAAAAGTATTGTCCAGCGCTGCCATCTCAGGTGTGGGCAGCTTGAAGCCAGCGCGATCCTCTTCTGCGTCCTCTTCCGTCTTCTTCGGTCCCACGATGCACTGTACCGGCCCCGCCGTCACTTCCGGTGCGCGCGCGTCATCCCTCCACAGCTTCTGGGCATGCCCAGAAGCTGTTTAGAAGGGAATGATGCGCGTGCCCCGGAACTGACGTCGGGGCCGGTGCAGGTGCAATGATTCCTGGGAGCGATGACGTTCAGCTCCCAGGAATCATTGCAAAGCCAGGAAGTGACGACGGGCCGTGGCCGCCGAGGGGAGGAAGAAGGAAGTAAGGTAAGTATATTTCCTTTTCTACGAGGTAAGTAAAAAAAAAAAAAAAAAATGCGATTATCCATTTGTTTTTCAGGTGACCCGGAGCTAGAAGATGGAGGTAAGTATCATTTTAGGGTGGAACTCCACTTTAAAGAAAACCGGTCACCTAAAAAACGTCACATAGGGGAATTTTGGTCCCTATGTGATGAAAAAAAATGTAAGTTACACCACCCAAGCACGTAAACCCCCCCCCCCCAAAAAAAAAAATGTTTGAGGCCCCCCCCCCCCACCTCCACATATACGCACATACAAACGTAAATGCATGTGCTGGGGCACCTACGCGTGAAAAAGTTGATTGTGATACACATTTTAATACGCACCCAGAAGTGAAAGCAATAATTCTAGCTCCGGAGTTCCTTTGTAAAACTAATTGGATTTTTATAGGGGCTTTTAAAGCGTCGCTTATGGAAAATATAGGGTACTGAAGTTTGTCTACATTTCACAGGCGCACGCAAATTTTAAGGTTTGACATGTATCTGTTTACTCGGTGCAACCTCGTCTTTTATATTTTACCAAAAAATGTGGGTAATTTAATACATTTGTTTGCCCTAAAATTCAGTTTAGGCTGATTTTGCACTTATGCGAATTGGATGCGGGTTTCCCCCGCATGTGTTACTGTTAGCTGCTTTTTCTAAGCAAAAACCCAGCACATTGCTGCTGCCAGAAGAGAGCCCTGTTATTGTTTACCTACACAGGGCTCTCTTTGGTAATGGCGGGTGCCGGCGGCGCAGAGCAACCGCCCTGCCGCAGTATATCTACAGTGAGTGGTCCGCGAGTGTTTAAGAAACCACTCCCATTAGATTCACTTTCCACATGGACAGAGAATAAAACAGGGATTACTTCAGAATACCAAAAGGTAGGACTCTGCAACACAGTAATGTACACAGATCACCCAGAGGGGAATGTTTTTTTCCTCAATAAAAGTGGAGTTACTCTTTAAAGTGACCATGTCAGGTTCTAACACAAAGGCAGCCAAAAGGTCCCATGAAGACAATATACTCACCCTCCTAGCAGCCTGTGTTCTCCATCTCACCTTTTCTCCAGGCTACAGCCTCTAGTTCCAGGAGTATTGGATACCTGTGTACTACTCCATGTGCTCTGGTTTCATCTGCTGAACCCTACAGGGATGTAGATGTCAAAGAATGGAGCAGCAGTAAATGACACTCCAGGAAGTGTCAAATGCTAAAGAGACTATTGGAGGCTTTTAACGCTGGAGTGGAGGAGATAGGAGACATGGAGAGTATACTACCTACTCTATTGCAGAGACCTTTAGGCTACCTTTTTGTTAGAATTTCTTTAAAGTGAAAGTATACAGTATATCTGATGATAGGTCTTCTTTAATTGAAGTCTTTCCTCTACAAATGCCAAGACCTGGGAATGATCAGGTAGGTTAAATTTTACATGACTGAATGAGGTTACTAGTCCTCATTTAAACAACAAGAGAATAGTGACACAAGACCAAACAGGTTTCTCTATCATGCCTACATACAGCATGGGCAAGGCAAACAGTTGCCAGCAGTAAGTAGCATCAAATTATTTTCTTGTTAAGATACCCTCTAAATACAGGGGTCTCAAAACTGTGGCCTGAGGGCTGGATGCAGCCCTTTACTTGTCTTTATGCGGCCCATGGGGAATTATTTTCTTTCACTGATTTAAGGCATTATTTCCTCCTACTGACACCAAGGACGAATCACCATTCTTTTCACCGACACCAACAGTGGGGCATAATTGCTCTCATTGATGACAACAGAGAGGCCCTATTACTTCTACTGATATAAATGTTTGGGCACTATCCCTCCCAATAGTACCAATGATGGGGCACTATTGCTTACACTGATACCAACGATGGGGCACTATTGCTTACACTGATACCAACGATGGGGCACTATTGCTTACACTGATACCAACGATGGGGCACTATTCCTTACACTAATACCAATGATGGGGCACTATTCCTTACACTAAAACAAATGATGGGGTACCATTCCTTACAATAGTACCGATGATGGGGCACTATTCCTTACACTGATACCAATCATGGGGCACCATTCCTTAAATAATACCAATGATGGGGCACTATTCCTTACACTGATACCAACCATTCCTCCTCCTACCGGCCACAGGTGCAATGTCATTTTTTTAATCCCACTGACCACCAATCCGGAGGCATTTTCTGCTCCCATTGGTCCTCCTAAAGTCTAAAGGACAGTGAACTGTCCCTTTGTTTAACCAGTTGCCGACCAGCCACCGTAGTTTAACTGCGGCAGGTTTGCTCTATTACACAAAATTATGTACCTGTGCGTCACTTTGTGTGAAAGACAGTGGGGGCGCACGTGTGCCACTGGAGGTGCACACACGTGTCGACTGGCAAGCCAATCAGCGGGTCCGGCGGACATCGAGTCCGCCGGCTATCTGTGAACACTCCCCATAGAGACAGAACAGCGGTCTGCCTATGTAAACAAGGCAGACCGCCGTTCTGTCACAGATGAACACAGGGGTCCTGTGTTCCTACTATATAGGAAGACTGTTAGAAAGCACTCCCTAGGAGCACACTTAACCCTTTGATTGCCCCTGGTGTTACCCCTTCCCTGCCAGTGTCATTAGTACAGTAACAGTGCATATTTTTAGCACTGATTTCTGTAGTAATGTCACTGGTCCCCTCAAAAGTGTCACAGAGTCCGATCTGTCCGCCACCATGTCGCAGTCCCGCGACATGGCGCTGATCGCCGCCATTACTAATAAAAAAAATTAAATAAATAATTCAAAATGACAAATCTATTCTTTAGTTTGTAGACGCGATAACTTTTGCATTAAGCAATCAATATACACTTATTGAGATTTTTTTTTTTTTTACCAAAAATATGTGACAGAATACATATTGGCCTACATTGATGAAAAAAATAGATTTTTAATTTTTTTTTTTAATTGGATAGGTTTTATAGCAGAAAGTAAAAAAATTTTTTTCAGAATTGTAGCTCTTCTTTTGTTTATAGTGCAAAAAATAAAAAATCCAGAGGTGATCAAATACCACCAAAAGAAAGCTCCATTTGTGGGGGAAAAAAAGGACATCAATTCTATTTGGGTACAGTGTCGCACAACTGCGCAATTGTCAGTAAAAATAATGCAGTGCCGTATTACAAAAAATGGCCTGTCATTAAGGGGGTAAAACCTTCCGGTGCTTAAGTGTTTAAAAGGTTTGGAGACCCCTGCTCTAAATACAATATTCCAATAGTATTGTATGTGTATATCACACAAATCTACTGCATGAACAGAAAATCTGCGGTTCTCAAGTACATAAACTTGACTCCGATGTTTAAAAAAAGGAAGAATGAGTCATAAACCACTTCTTAATACATAACCAGAAAAGGCAGGCTACGTCCATAAAGACCTATTATTTTATACCATTAGTTTGAGTATAATAAGAAAAAAGGGCACCTAAGAAAAGAGCTCTTGGACACATGATTCATATATAGTTTGCTTTAAAGCGGAGTTCCGGGCACAGATGTAATTTTTTAATAATCATACCCCCGGGACAGTCAGGGCTAGCACATTCCACAATGGCTAGCCTCTGATCTGTCCCGGTTCGCACTTCCACAGCGTTTCCATCTCTCTTGTGGGCAGCTGAAGCCGGCGCGGTCCTCTTCTGTGTCTTCTTCCGCATCTTCTTGTCCCAGAATGCGCCGCACCGGCCCCTCTCGTCACTTCCGGCGCGGCGCCGCATTCCTCCACAGCTTCTGGGCATGCCCAGAAGCTGTTTAGCAGGGGAATGCGGCGTCGCCCGGAAATGACGAGCGGGGCCGGTGCCGTCGCATTGATTCTTAGGAGCTGTGACGTTCAGCTCCCAGGAATCATAGCGAGGCAGGAAGTGACGGGGTGAGCCGCGGCTCCGAGGGAGGAAGTACTCTGAGGTGAGTATCTTCGATCTTCAATTGCAAGGTAAGTAAACAAAAAAAAAAATAACTATCCAATTCCTTTTCAGGTGAGGCATACCTAGCAGAGGGGCACAAAAAAAATATATAGTTTTTGTGCCCGGAACTCCGCTTTAAGGAAAAAAAAGTCATGGACTGTTATCTGTGTTTTAAGACACCCACATACCCTACAGGGGTGACTAGAACCGGCCTCCATGTCTAAATTAGCGACATGGAACAATCCACAAATTTACAAGCTTGGAATTGCTGAGGTTCCAAATTTATTTCAATGGAGAGAGGAGGTGAAAGGAGCAGAGAGGGGAAGAAATGATTGGGAAGGAATTTTCTAACCTGTCTGATTGCTTTCTTTCCCACCAGTGGCTTGCCAGCAGCAACTCATGGCATGTGCAGACATAAGATTTTGTTCCAATCCAACTGGAAATCAGGTGCCTTAAAGCGGAGTTCCACCCAAAAAGTGGAACTTCCACTCTTTTGTTTCCTCCCCCCCTCCGGTGCCACATTTGGCACCTTTCAGGAAGGAGGGGGAATGGGTACCTGTTTTTGACAGGTACCATTCCCCACTTCTGGGATATGGCGCTGTCCCTCGGAAGTTCGGCCCCCTCCTCCCTCATCTGCCGCTGAGCCAATAGGAATGCGCATGCACAGTAGGGACCCGTCCATGAAGACGCAAGGCTTCAGTGTTGGGTTCCCTTACCGGCAATGGCGGCGGTAGCACCCGACAGCCGATGGAAACATCGGCTGCGGTGCCGACATCGCTGGACTCCAGGACAGGTAAATGTCCTAATATTAAAAGTCAGCAGCTACAGTATGTGTAGCTGCTGACTTAATTTTTGGAGGGGGTGGAGGGGGAGGCGGAAATCCGCTTTAAATATAACCTTTTCAAAGGAAGCCGATTTCTCATTCTACAAATGCTAGTTACCTGGTTGTCATTCTGACTCTCTTGTTTCGGCAGGGCTTTTTTCAGCTGGAACTTGGTGGAACTCAGTTCCACCATCTCAGGCCCTCTGCTCCCTGCTCACCACTATCACCTGTGAACACAGAAGTCCGGCTTCTGTGTTTGTCAGTGACAGTTTGTCTCCCAATGGTTCCCACAGATCTGATCTCCTGAGTGGCACCCACTCAGTGCATGATGGAGACAATGGAGATGCAGGTTCCCGGGATGCAGTGCAGATGCCGACACCCCCACTGGATGATCTCCCCACAAGTGAGAAAGGTGAAGCTAACTACAGTGTGCGGGGAGGTACTTGAGCCAACTGGGTGCTTCAGCTTAATACAGCAACACAAGTAAGACATGTGGAAGACAGTGGAGCTGTTAAGGAGGCGGGGATAAGATGGGGGCAGTGGAGGGAGGGGTTACATGTAGAGTGAGATGTGGATGGGGGATGTAGAGGTAAGCAGCTGTGGAAAAAGGCTGAACTCTGCACTCTGTGTGTAGCACACCCCTGAACTCTGCACTCTGTGTGTAGCACACCCCTGAACTCTGCAATGTGTGGGTAGAGCACCCCCGAATTCTGAATATATTTTTAAATAATTGAAAAAAAAAATTATTATTATTATAGTCCGTGCACTTGGGGAGGAGGTGGGGGGGGCGCAAAAGGGACAGGACACCTCCTGCAGGGCACCCCAGGCGCCAGGTCGCTAATTCTAGTCGCCAATGTGACCTGGCGCCCGGTGTTTGTCAAGCCCTGCTTTAAAATAATACATACTATATATTACCAATTCTCCAAGGGTACGCAAACTTTTAAACACAACTCTAACTTCTTGTTTAGCATTCTACATGACTTGCTTTCCAACTTATGCTAATCCTCCTTTCCGCCAAGATGGCTTATAATACAAAATTATTATTCTTTATTTTGCATCTATATTCAGTTGAAGTTTTGTTAACACTGCAATTTCAGAATTACGGATGCATCTTTGCATACGTGCTTACATGTATTTTTGTTGCATTTTCAATATGTTCCAGGGTATTTTCTTTATTCCGACACTTGAAAAATCTTTATTTTTATTCAGGACAATGTGCATTCCAGTGTTCTTACGTGTGTTTTGAAGCATTCTGGACAACATAAATGCAGTACTTTTGTTGAAAGCACTGGAACTGATCCTGCACTGGTGTGAATTAGGGCCTTTGGAATACATGGCAAACACCGTGCATGAATTCTGGATGCAGTCTAAAAATGCACTGGAAAGCATCTCGTGTGAAACAGCCCTTAATAAACAGTTTCAATTACGTTTAATAACAAATATAGGACCTGCTGTATGCAATATTTGCCAATGGTATTAGTAAAGGCAATGGGGGGGGATTTACTAAAACTGGTGCACACATAATCTGGTGCAGCTGTACACAGTAACCAGTCAGCTTCTAGGTTTTATCGTCAAAGCTTAACTGAATAAACAAAAGTTAAACACAAATACACGTTTTGCAGCAGCAGCCATCAATCATGTTACAGATAGGTACAGGGGTTAAAGTGGTATTACAGCTTTGTTAGGTTTTGCACAGAGCAGCTTCGATCCTCTTTTTTTTTTGGTTCCCAGCTGGCGCTCCTGGTTCCTCCCCCTTGAGCAGTGCCCCCAGAGAAAGCCGCTTGCCCTGGGGGATCCGCTGCATGCTCGCCCCCGAGCCGCTGCTCTATACGCACATAAGACACAAAGCTGCGACTTGCCCCCCCCCCCCCCCTTAACAACTCACTGGCTGTTATTGACTCAGCCAATAAAGGATAGCAGAGGATATTGTGAACATTGCTGGATTGAAGGAAGCTCAGGTAAGAACTAGGGGGGCGGGGGGCTTCCCACAGGTTTTTTCTACCCTCATGCATAGAATGCATGAAAGTAAAAAACCTTGAACCTTTAGAACCATTTTAAGCTCATCAGGATAAGGACATCACATTCATAAAATATAATCAAGCACTTCATTACTGTACCAGCTTCATCGCTTCTTTTTAATCCATCCTTCTCAGCTCAGGAAGCCCCCAATTCTCAAGAGAAGCTTTTCATGCTGCAATTTTAATTTTATTCAACATGAAAAAGATAAACATACTTCAGACAGGAAATTTTCATTTGTGAAAAGTAGTTTAAATACAGCACTGTTTAAAGTGGAAGTAAACCCTCCTATCGTTTTCAGCCAAGGAAGCTGCCATCTTGGACTCTGTTTAATCTTGAACTGCCATGATGTGGCACTTGTGATCAGTTCTGACATCGGCCATTGGATTGTTTGAAAGTTTGGTTGAGAGCACATCCAATGTGACAGTTACATTCCTGGCACATGCCGTAAAGTAATGTTTTTTTTAAACTGTTAAATCGATGGGTTTACTTTCACTTTTAGCCCCCCGTTCACATCAACGCGATTTGACAGGTCAAATCGCAGCCTATTGCCGTAAATGGCACTGCCCCAATCGGTGCCATGCCGACTTTTGCAGCACCGCATCGATTTCCAAAAGTAGATCCTGCACTACTTTTGACAACTTCAGGGGCAACTTCAATAGACATCTGTGCATGAACCCACACAGATATCTTCAAGTCGCCCCCCCAAGTCGGACTGAAATACGGTTTGGAAATCATGTGAGTTCAGATAAAATTGCGCAATTTCAAGGCCGCAGTTAGAGAAACCATTTGGTGATTTCTGAAGCTTAACTCCAGCCAAAGCTTAGGGGCCTTTAACTTTTATTTGATTGGTTTAAATAAAAAAGCCACAAACAGCTTTCCCAGACGAGCATAGGAAGGTGTCACAGGTTTATCTGAAACTCACTTTTTCTTGTTATTTTCATCCTAGGTTGCTTAAGTAATGGTTAACTTGACTCCCAGATAATATGTCAGTTAGGGTTTATGCACACTCCAGCTCAGGGAAAAAAAAGCTGCTTTTACAGGCATTTGAGCTTTTATTTCAGCTTGAAGAAGCTTGCACTTTTTTGGACTCTTTTGTACATTTTTATTGAGCTTTTTTGAGCATAAGTGTTTTTTTCACATACCCTCCCCTCAGCTCATTTTTCCTATATTTTTTTTTTGGGTGTTTTCAACCTTTTTCATGCTCTTTAAAGCTTTTTCGTACGTCTTTTCTGCTCCTCTCAAAAACACAAGTTTGGTGGGGGGTTTTTTATGCCTGTAAGAGCATATGCCTGAAAAAAACCTGAAAAAGCCATAGTGTGCGTGGAGACATTGGCCAACATTAATGGGAGTTTCCAGGAAGAAAGGATGAGAGTTAAAAAGCCCAAAAGCCTGTAGGAGAAGCTTATTTGAGCTGCAATGTGCATGAGCCCTTATAGGGAGGGTCTAGCTGAGTAACCTTCTTCTTTATTGGACCTACTGAGGACTTTAGAGAACATCTCCAAACAACAGTTTTCTACAGCCTGGAGTCTCATTCCTGCTACACTTTGGTGTTGATTTACAAAAACTGGAGAGTGCAAAATCTGGTGCAGCTTTGCATAGAAACCAATCAGCTTCCGGTTTTTGTTCTCAAAGCTTAAATGAACAAGCAGACGTTAGAAGCTTATTGGCTACCATTAACTGCTGCACCAGATTTTTCACTCTTCAGTTTTAGTAAATCAACCCCTTTGACAGTACTCCTTCACAGAATTCAACTGTGGAGCTCTGATCACTGATATCTTTGGGAGACATAAGAAACCATTTGGTGATTTCTGAAGCTTAACTCCAGCCAAAGCTAGAGGGAAGGGGTTTATAACCTCTGTAAAATTTTAAATGCTGTCTGTGTCTCCATGGAAGAGACTTCCCTGGCACATCTGACAGCTGTCACTTGGACCTCAGAAAAAGAACTCCCAATGGGGACACACAACAAAAAAGGGGTTTTAGTCACTTTATCCTAAAGATAAAAAATATAAAAAGATTTTAGATGAAGTTGGCATTCTCAGCATCTATTACAATGTAAAGTGTTGATTTGGGGTAGATGGACACATCAGAAGCAACTAAGTAAAGTGAAGAGTAGTGCTTTTTTGGCACGACCTGCCAATTTCTCCTCAACTCAGCCAGCAGTAAAATATGGCGGACAGTTTTTATTTTTGCCTGCTAAAGTCGGTCACATCTCTCACTAATACTTAGCAACCTATAAGCTTTCACAGTGGCAAAAAAATTACTAGAGCAGCTTCCATGTGCGTTGGAAATCCCATTTTATTCTATTTTTATTTTAGTATACATTGACTGGCGTTTTTGTGTGTGCTTATGTAATGTTTGAATGTGATTTGTGCTACTTTGATGAGTTCGGTCAGCAAAATGAAATATTACATAAAGTTGAGGTTGCCATGGGAGGGGCTAGTTATCATGCGCTGAAAATGCATCAAAATGCATGTTACAGGCATTTTCATGCACTGCCATTGCCATCAATAAGGTCTACAATGCATCTTAACACACTTAAAAAACAAAAAGCTGACCTACACTTTTTTGGCCAATGCATGTAAATGTGGGGAACAGATGTGAATTAGCACCATTAAACCTTAGACAAGCATAGGAAATACGAATTTTGACTTCTCTCTGCTGCATGCTTGTTCTGGATCTGTGCCGTAGACATAAGCTACAGTCAGGCAACGAGTAGAAAACCGACAAAAATATCAGCCCACATTCCTTCATTTAATCTGCACTTTAACCCCTTGCTGACCAACCGCTGTGTACTGTATATACTGCGGCAAAGTTGCACTATTGCGTGAAAACAACGTACCTGTACATAATTTTGTTCAATCGCCACTAGATGCCGCCATTGGCTAGCGAACCCCAGTCTGTCTTCTCCATCTGGAAATGGTCGCAGCAGAAACAGCCAGGCTTTGCAAGGTCCATCCGTGAGGACAAATAGTGAGTCTAACTTCCGAAAAGACTCCATAGTTGCCAGATACACCCTTAGTGCAAAGCAACTTCCTTAGGATGTCTTCATTCAGATGAAAATAGGAGACGACCTGTGGAAGGAACGATGGACATGGACGAAGAACCACCTTAACCCTGTGAACCACCAGGTAAAGTGGACAAGACAGCGCCGCCAGTTCAGTCACCCTGCACGCAGAATGAATGGCCACCAAAAAAGGCCACCTTCTAAGACAACGTAAGCTGGGGAATATACCTAATACTTCCAAAGGGAGGCTTCTGGAGAACTGACAACACCAAATTGAGGTCCCACGGCGGCAATGGAGACAGCACTGGTGGGAATCAAGCATCCCACGCCCTGTAGAAAGGTATGCACCAATGAGTGTGTGGCCAACGAAGGTTGAAAGAAAACCACCAAGGTCGAGACCTGGCGAATAGGATGACTGGAATTTGTACAGCAGAGAGGGCTGGAACAAATCGTTCTGCCCACCTTAAAATGTGGTCTACTTCCTGAGCCGCCAGGACACGTCTTGTGCCCCCTTGGTGATTGACCTAGGCCACAGCCATGGCATTGTCTGCTTGAATCCGTACAGGAAAAAACACTCTGGCTGAGGACAAATCCAGAGTCAGGCCCAGATAGTCCAGGTTTGTGGACGGAACCAGAACCGACTTCTGAAGATTCAGAATCCAACCGAACTCCCCCAGTGATTGCAGAGTAATTTCCAAGTTGTCCAACAAGGCAGGTAAAGATTGTCCAGGTATCCCAGTACCGCGATCCCCCGCTGATGCAATAATGCTAGAAAAGGGGCCAACACTTTCGTGAAGACCCGAGGAGCAGAGGTGAGACCAAAGGGTAACGCCACAAATTGCTCCTCGCCCACAGGAAAGTGAAGAAAGCACTCATGGGCGACACATATTGGCATGTGAAGGTAGGCAGTCACAATGTCAATGGAGGCGAGAAAATCCCCCTTATGTAAGGACGCCACCACCATGTGCATGGACTCCATTCGGAACTTCTGTACCCGCACAATGCCATTTAGCGCCGTGAGGTCCAGTATTGGACGCAGCATGCCCTCCTTCCTGGGGACTGTAAACAGGTTTGTGTAATAACCTTGAAATTGTTCCGAGTTTGCAACCGGAACAATCATCCCTTGAAGTAACAATTCTTGCACTGCACCATAGAGATCCTTTAAGTGATCCGGGACAGGCGCAGGTTGGGAGGGAAGAACCTTTCCGATCTTGTAGCTGGAGCAAATTACTTTGTGGACCCACTTGTTCTGGATCAGGGAGGTTCATGGATCCAGAAAGCAGCGAAGACGTCCCCCCTGCCCAGATACAGGTGAGGGCGCCCCTTCATGCAGAGGAATGATTGACTGCAGGACTGCGACAGGACTCCTTACCATTTGGAAGCCTGAGGAAGAAGAGTACTCTTTCACCCTGTGAGGCCTTTGATGATGTCATCCAAGGAAGCTCCAAACAGGCGATCCCCCCACGAATGGAAGATCGGACAAGACCTTTTTAGAAGCCTGGTCCGCAGACCAGAATTTCAGCCAGATAATGTGCCACAGGACCACTGTGGAGACAGACAGTCTAGAACTTAGGGGAGCAGCATTCAAAGAGGCATCACGGACAAACTGTAGCCCTCGGACCAACTAATCCACCAGCTTTACAACGGCAAGGGGGAGTTGTTTCTCCTCCAGGTCCGAAGTAGCATTTTAGCCCATTCAGTCATAGCTTGTGACACTAGCGCAATAGTAAATACCGGCCTAAGTGCCGACCCAGCCACAGTAAACATATGGCAGGTCAAGGCCTCCGAACGCCTATCAGCCTGGTCTGAGAAGTATGGAATTTTTTTTTTTTTTCTAATCCTGAACTTCTCTTTTAACAGTATAAAAATGATTGGCCACACAGAGTGCATTGTTTTCAGCGTGTAAACTGAATCATAGACTTGCATTGTGAAAGGAGCAGACAAACACAAACATCTGTAGCACTGCAAAGCTGGAAATACTGCTGGTTTGTGTACTGTGTTGTGCTGAATTACAACCTACATATAGAAACAAGCTTTTAAAAATATTAGTACCATTAAAAGGATAATTAACATCATGCTGATCACTTTTACTTGCACAAAACATCAAAAAAATAATTGTAAAGACTATACTTTCCTCTTATGACAGTAAATAGGAGATTTAAACTGCAAAAACACTGGCTATTATTGCTACTGTGATTATAATAGGAAACCACGTTACATGATAGAACACATGTTCAGTAAATACCACCAGGACCTAGTTTGTATTTTTTTTTGTCTTTTAGATGGCCTCATTAAGATCTGATCAATATTTCAGATACTTCAACCTCTAAATCCTCTTCCTATTATATATTTCTCCTTTTTTTTTAAACACGCATTCAAACATGCAAAGCGGCTTCAGAGCGCCTACCCCGGAAGCATCTCAGCTTCGTTTTTACCAGCTAATTTGCTAGTGTTCAGAGGACAAAGCAGCCTGGTAATTAGAAGGCCAGAGGGACAGTTCTCCTGGTGGGGGATCCTGCTGACTTCTCATTTATACGCTAAGCACCACACTGATTCTCTGGGACTTAGAAGTCTAATTCTTCCATCATAGAGCATTCATATTTCATAACTAGATTCCTCTGGTGGCAGCTTGCTCTCCACCAGAAATAATAGCACAATATTTAAAGGTGTATTTTAAGACATTGCTACTAACTGGCAGGACCACCAAGTATTTACTATTTACTGCAACATTTTAAAAAAAGAGAAGCCCACATAATCAGATAAACGCATTAGGGAGCCACGGATGTAAAACAAAATTTTGGGTTTATGACACGTTAAAATTATTACTTTTTTTGGTAACCCTAACATCTTTAATAACTTAAAGCGGAGTTCCGGCCTCAAAAACATTTTTTAGATAAAAATACCCCCGGGACAGTCAGGGCTAGTGCATTGCAGCAATGATAGCCTCTGAACTGTCCCCGGGTTCACTTACCTTTTAGAAATACTTACCTTGAAAATTTCTTGTCCAGCGCTGCCATCTCAGGTGTGGGCAGCTGAAGCCAGGGCGTCCTCTTCGGTCCCAGAATGCCCTGCACCGGCCTCGCTCGAAACTCCTGCACCGGAAGGGACGAGCGGGGCCGGTGCCGGTGCATTGACTCCTGGGAGCGATGACGTTCAGCTCTCAGGAGCCAATGCAAGCTGGAAGAGCCGGCGCGAGCCGCGGCCACAGAGGGAGGAAGTGGAAGGAAGGTAAGTATATTTTCTTCAAAAACAAGGTAAGTAAATGAAAAAAAAAAAATCGGGATTATCCAATTCTTTTTTAGGTGATTTTCCGCAAGCGGATGCGCCAAAGTTGTTTTTGAGGCCGGAAATCCGCTTTAAGCTAATCAATAAAATAGTATCACTAAGCTCCAAACTTCCTGCCATTTCCCAGAATTGCATTGTTGCAAGATACATTATGCATTAAGTGGGTCGCTGCGCAGGGGTGTTATTCATTTTAAATTGTAACCCAATACACTATTAAAAAAAAAAAAAAAAAAAAAAAAACCACCATTCCCTCTGCATCTTTTTAAAAAAGGATGGCATCCAATGCAAAATGTCTGGGCTGCCTTAAAGTGGGACTAACCCCTTTTTGGTTTTTTTTACTTGTACCTACAGGTAAGCCTTTCCTGTAGGTACATTGAGTATCTCCTAAACCAAAAGTTTTGAGCATGACGCAAATATTAATTTTCACAAAGTCTGCTGCCTTAGTGTTTTTAGATCTTTTTGTCAGATGTTTCTATGGTATACTGAAGTATAATTACAAGTATTTCATAAGTGTCAGAGGCTTTTACTGACAATTACATTTACAATTAAGTTTATGCAAAAGACAATATTTGCAGTGTTGACCCTTTTTTTTTTTTTAAGACCTTTGCAATTCGCCCTCGCATGCTGTCAACCAACTTCTAGGCCACATCCTGACTAATGGCAGCCCATTCTTGCATAGTGAATGCTTGGTGTTTGTCAGAATTTGTGGGGGGGGGGGGGGTTTCACCCACCTCTTGTGGATTGACACGTTTTCAACGAGATTAAGGTCTGGGGAGTTTCCTGGCCAAAGACCCAAAATGTCAATGTTTTATACCCCAAGAAACTTTATCACTTTTGCCTTATGGCAAGGTGCTACATCATGCTGGAAATGGCATTGTTCCTCACCAAACCTTTCTTGGATGGTTGGGAGAAGTTTCTCTCAAGGGTGTTTTTGTTCTATTCTTTATTAGAGGCTGTGTTCTTCGGCAAAACTTTGAGTAAGCCCTCTCCCTTGGCTGAGTAGCAACCCCACACATGAATGGCCTCAGGATGCTTTACTGTTGGCATGACACAGGACTGATGGTAGCTCTCATCTTTTCTTCTCCAGACAAGGGTTTTTCTGGATGCCCAAACAATCAGAAAGGGGATTCATCAGGGAAAATGACTTAACCCCAGTCCTCAGCAGAATATCAGACTAATGTTTTTCCTGGAGAGAAGTGGCTTCTTTGCTGCCCTTCCTGACACCAGGACATCTTCCAAAAGACTTAGCCTCACTGTGTGTGTGCAGATGCACTCACACCTCCCTGCTGCCATTCCCAAGCAAGCTCTGCACTGGTGGTGCCCCGATCCCGCAGCTGAATCAACTGTAGTAGATGGTCCTGGTGCTTGCTGGACTATCTTGGGCGCCCTGAAGCCGTCTTCACAAATGCAGTTGAAATTTTTTTTTATGGGATTAAGTTAATTTTTTATGGCAAAGAGAGACTTTGCAATTAATTGCAATTTATCTGATCACTCTTCATAACATTCTGGAGTATATGGAAATTGCCATCATAGAAACTGAGGCAGCAGACTTTGTGAAAATTAATATTTGTGTCATTCTCAAAACTTTTGGCCACGGCTGTACATACAGCCAGTTATGTCACCAGCGCATGCGCTCTGAAGGGACATCATACCCCTGTGCTCTGGGCCGCAGTCCGTAACTCCAGTACGCATGTGCGGGAATGACGTTATTGTGGCGTGGCCAATTAGATGGCCAGAGGGCACGAACCCAGAAGGAAGACTGGGTGAGGATGAAAGCCCTGTCAGCATCGACAGTGCACCGCTGGAAGGTAAGTATTTCATAATGTGCTAGCATGCAATGCAAAATAGAACATTATGCAATTGTCTTGCAAGGTTTAAAAAAAAAAAAAAGTGTGGTTTACTACCGCTTTAATGCAACCCACAATAATGCCCGACATAACATGTGTCAACATGTTTGTAAAGGAAAGCTGCGCTAAATCTGAGAATAAAATAATCTCACTGACAGAAGACAAATGAACATATAGTTAAAAATGTCCAAACATTTGACACAACATGTGCCTAAAGGTCCAAATAAAAAAAGTCCAAAACACAAAGGAGATCCAGTCTAGAGTGCAGTATAGAAGAAAATGAAGCCACCACCATAGATCACTCCTTCCGCCGCTAGTGTGGCATGCTGAAAATATGCTATGCGCATACCAGATTTGACAAAGATATCAGCATCGAACATAATACATGGACATCAATGGACAAAACCCAATGCGGTGTTCCTCTCCTGAATGGTCACTCAGTGGACAGAGACCCGCGGTGTCCAGCATACAGCACTAGTCGCCTCATCCAGATCACCAAGCAAACAAGGGATATGCAAGAGAAGGGCCACAATAGTGTAGAATGCAAATACAGTTTTATTGTAGAACAAGGTGATACACTCACATTTACGAAGAATCAAATAGCACTATCGGCAAACAATTCCATAAACCGCCACCGCCCAACTTCCGGGTACACCGTGGTGACGTCAGCACGCCTTCCCAACATGTGCACATCACTGCACAAATGTGAACCCAGCCTAGTGCCCCGTACACAAGAAAATCGGGCAAGCGTTTTCGTCCGAGGAATGATTTACGATTTTCTGATATTGTGTACACAACTTTTGACAATTGATTCTGACCTTCTGATCAAAAATTTTCGAAGGAACAAACTCCAAAACTTTTCCTGTACAGGAACAGAACGAACGATTTTATTTTAAGGTGTACTGTTTTCTTACGATTTTCGTACAAGGAATAGATGCGAAAGACTGCTCATGATCAAAAATAACAAAAAAAAAAAAAGCACTTTTCATACAAAGAGCCTTTATACACAACGCAAAGGATTAACCTTTTAGGTTCAACAGTGAGTATAACAAGCATGCTTTACTGCATATACAGACTGATTTTACTGTTGTGGGTTTAATAACACTTTAAAGTTAGTTAAAGTAAATCACAGCCAGGGATAGGAGAGAACAGGGGAGGGGGGGGGGGCGAGGCCAAGCCACGGCTCTATGTGTCTTATGGATGCATAGAGCAGGGCTCAGGAGGGAGCATGCACCAGTGCCCCCATAGCAAGTGGCTAGCTATTGGGGGCACTGGTCCAGGGAGAGGAACCAGGAGCGCCAGCGGGGGACCCGGGAAGCAGAGGATCCGGGCTTCTCTGTGCGAAACCATTGCACAGAGCAGGTAAGTATGACATTTTTTTTTTTTTAAAAGCCGAACCTTTAATACCACTTTAAGAATTCAGAGACTTCACTATTCTGCATTTGGCACAAACTGGTTTCTATTAATATAAATCTTAAGCTTTGTGAAGCATTGTGCAAGTGACCTCCCATCCACTGTGCTGTGACTTTCTAATCCTTCTACAACTACTGAGCAGGCCAAGTCTCTGCAGGTTCAGGCAAAAGGAAATAAATACACAGCATAAATCCACACAACTGTGCCCCTGGGAACCCTTGGCATGTTCGGTTCTGCCATACAACTGAGCCTAAAAATAAACAATGGCTTCAATATAGAGTTACAAACAACAAACACGAGGCATGTTGAGGGTAAACACTATGATGGTTGCTAAAAAGTTTCACACTACTAAAAGTCCTCTATTTATTGCACCCAGTGTATACTATATTGCTTAAGTGTTTTAGTATCGCAATATGTGTAAATGTGTGTCTACTTTCATTCCCAATACACCAGCAGAAAGTATCTTTAGGCTTACCATGGCTGCTTCAAGATGAGAGATGGTACACTATATGGCCAAAAGTGTTTGGGTAAAGTAAGGGTCAAAAGCCATGGTCAGTATATTTTGGGCAGGATTTTTTTTTAAGTCAGTTAGCGTCAGCATTTTTTAGGTAGGATAAAAAAAAAAAATGCAAAATGTGCACTATTGTTTTTGGGCTGTACTACAGCTACGTAAAACAACTAACATACACAGATGTGGTATCACTGCAATCGTCCAGGGCAGGAGAATCTATTTTGGGTGCTTCTTTGGTGAAAGTTATAGTAGTAACAAGAAATGTACAGCTAAGTTTAAAAAAATGTTTTTTTTTTACTTTTGTGGGCCAGATTTCCCCAAAATCAGGAGATATTTATTATCATTTACCACCGAATAAAAGCCCAATTTGTCCTGAAAAAAAAAAAAAAAAAAACAAGGCATAATCCACCTGGATGCACAAAGTACTTGTGATGATATGTACAGTTGTGCTTGGGAATTAACATATGTTTTCCCCCTTAGGCGTAATGGGGGTAATGTCCATCCTTAGACCCAGCACTGATACCTGGTTCTTAAACTATACTGACAAACTGTATGCTGTCAATGTTGTATTAATCTACTGGCCAAATGTTGTGTCTATTTTCATTGCAAACTGCATTCTTGCTTAAAAAAAAAAAAAAAAAAAAATAAGTTTTAGATGATTGTGGTTTTCCAAACCTTGTGGGAACCATGTGGGGAGGGCCATATAGGGCCATATTCTAGTCCATCTTGTCTGTGCCTCTATGAAGACAGCTCCAAAGACATTGGTTTAATGAGTTGAGTATGGAGGAACCCAAGTGGACTGAACAGAATCCTGGTCTCAATGACCTAACTGAACACCTCTGGGATGAATTGGAACACAGATTCTTCTCGTCCATCATTAGCAGCTGACTTCAGAAATGGTATTTTGCCTGAACGGGCAAAAATTCTTACACACACATTCCAAAATCGTATGCAAAGTCTTTTTAGTAAAATTTAGTATAGCTTCAAAGTGGGGGGCTAACTTCATTTGATCGGTTTTGAAATGGAATAGCCAGCACGCTTAAAGAAGTGTCCCACAAACCTTGTGCCCACAAATCTTTGGCCACATAGCCTTTGATAATTAAACTGTGGTACAGTAAGTACGGTAATTAAAAATCCCATTGTAAAAATCTTTTTCAGTAAAATGTAAAAAAAAGTACAAATGTCCATGACTAGTTGTTTCATATCCAATGGAATCTATCATCAAGTAAAGCAGCAGTTTCAGAAGGTTTTTGCATTAACGGACTTCGAAGCCTAGTTCAGGGGCAGTGAAAGTAACCCTATTTACCTTCACTATGGGTGAAGTCACTGCCCTGAAAAAAATGTACTTTTACAGAAAACTATTAAAGATGGACGATGCCTGAATAGAGATGGTGCCATTCCCTCTGAAGAGGAAAACTGATGATGGTATAGTCAGGGGAGTTCTGTGATCTGTGTAAGAGGCAATACAAACCAAATACTTAGCATGCATGCAATTTACGTGAAAAATATATCATATACTAGGGCCACTTTGATTGTTCCATTTTCCTGTTAGTCTAGCAAATACCTATACATTATCTGTTCAACCACTGATAAAAGAAAATTCAGTAAAAAAAAAAAAAAAGTACAACATGTAAATTATTTTCTATGTTGTAAAGTGCTGCACAAACTGTTGATGCTATATAAATCCTGAATAATGATAATAATAATGAAGACCTATTGTAAGGCTGAATGATATATAACCTATCAAACCAGGAATGGTAAAGTCATGGCACAGTCTGGAATATACTAGTGATCAATGTCTTGTGGCTGAACGCACTGCAAGACACAGAAATGATCATTTGGAAGCTCCCCTTCCGAGGCTCGGCTCAGCTCCCCACAATGCGCTAGAGGATTACAATGAGATGAGAAATAACAGGGATTTTCGAAGGAAGCCTTAGAAATTGATTGTATACACTGGGCTGCCTGGAAGTCCTTATACACACTGTGAGAAGGTGAAAGGCTTGCAGACAGCTGAGAGATAACATTGAGTTGTGGTGGCAGACCTCAGCGGACCACACTAATTAAAATTCAGTGTGCCCAAGTTGCTATGGTAGCAGCGCGACTCCGAACAATAGCTTGCTATCAGCAGAGGGAATGCACCCAGCTGATGTGTGTATTTCCACTACATTAAAACGAGAACATTTAACTCCATCTTCTTGGCCGGTTCCACAGTATACTTGAACGGCAGTTGATATTACTAAAGGAGAACTCGGGCTAATTAAATAGTTGAAAATTGTTTTGAAATGAACAGCTGGTAAAATTACTAAATATGATCAATTAACATGGAACTTCAGCCAAACAGCTAAACACACAATCAAAATACAAGTGTAAAATTTGTTACAAGCCAAAATGTTTGTAATTTTAGCATGTCACTGAACCAGCCAAGCACAGCGTTGGGCAGGGGGACTTACTGGCGCACCTAGTATTGGGAAGCCTTTACACGCACAAGAACTTTAATAGTCTTAGTCCGTAGGGTTCATTATTAAGTTGGTCCACCCTTTGCAGCTAGAACAGCTTCAACTCTTGTGGACAGCCTTCTCAGAAGGTTTAGGAGTGTGTCTATGGGAATGTTTGACCATTCTTCCAGAAGCACATTTGTATGGTCAGGCACTGATGTGGACAAAAAGGCCTGGCTCGCAGTCTTTGCTCTAATTCAGCCCAAAGGTGTTCTGTTGGGTTGAGGGCAGGACTCTGTGCAGGCCAGTCATGTTCCTCCACCCCAAACTCGATCATCCAGGTCTTGATGGACCTTGCTTTGTGCACTGGTGTGCAGTCATTTTGGAACAGAAAAGGGCTATCCCCAAATTGTTCCCACAAAGTTGGGAGCATTAAATTGTCCAAAATGTCTTGGTATGCTGACACCTTAAAAGTTCCCTTCATTGGAACTAAGGGGCAAGTACAACCCTTGAAATACAACCCCACACCATAATTCTCCATCCACTAAATGATTTGGACCAGTGCACAAAGCAAGGTGCTCCCTTTGCGGGGAGGGACGACAACTCTGCCTTAGATTTAGTATGGTTAAAGTGGCTGTGGTCCCATAATCATTTTTAGAACTTTTTTTCCTAGCCAAGGCTTACCTTTGAGAACACACCTCACACGTCTGATGAAGAGTCACTGCGTGGACCCAAAACATACGGGTCTATGCACTGTGAAACAAATTTGTTGGTGTGCATATCTTTTACATGGTATTTTTGTAATTAGTCAGTACTTGCAGCAGAACCCCCATTAACCACATTGTCTATTCCAGTGATGGCGAACCTTGGCACCCCAGATGTTTTGGAACTACATTTCCCATGATGCTCAAGCACTCTGCAGTGTAGTTGAGCATCATGGGAAATGTAGTTCCAAAACATCTGGGGTGCCAAGGTTCGCCATCACTGGTCTATTCCATTATGGCATGCAAAAATAATATATTCCTTTCTTGTGAACATACATGATATATCATGTTAACTGAAAACAATTTTGGAGACACAAGTATGAAAAAAAATTTCAGTGCATCATGGGATCTGATCCTGACTTTTTTGTAATTTTCAGCCCCTACTCAGCTATGACATGCTGAAGTGGAAAATGTGCCACACGCAAAAATACAAATTAATGTTAATGTGGCAGAAACATATAAGCACCGTGGAAAGCATTTTTTCTTCATGGAACTAAAGCAAAATTTCTTAAATTATAACAGCACCTCATATTCCATTGACATTTTAGATTTTAGTTTTTTTTTTTTATATAAAACTTAATGCAGAGCTTGGTTATCCTGAAAAAAAAATAAATTCCTGACCTAGTGAAGCTTAACATCTATTGTCCTCACCAGAGCCACTAAAAAGCCCACATCCGTCTGGGCAGAAGGCATTTAATCAGTAACAGCTTTTTTATAATATAGGAGGAAAACTGAACATCTGGGGAAGCCCATATGAACATAAAAATGCTAAGCAGACAACACTCTATTTGGCATGGAACTCACGTTCCCTCTAATGGGTCTTTAAAAAACAATACCTGTCCAAGGACATTATGTGGCCCTGTATTTAGTATATAAAAAATAAATCAGCAGCAGCCTATAGACTTCGCTAACCCACAGAAGACCGTATGTCAAATCTTTGCTCGTATCTGGCATTTACAGGTGTGTCGGAAGCCTATTCACCCCCTAGGTCAGTGAACCTTGGCACCCCAGATGTTTTGGAACTACATTTCCCATGATGCTCACCTACACTGCAGAGTGCATGAGCATCGTGGGAAATGGAGTTCCAAAACATCTGGGGTGCCAAGGTTCGCCATCACTGCCCTAGGTTCACTCTTTATACTCATTGTCTCTTTTCTTCCCATCACCACATTTGGCCAACAGAAAATTAAGGTTACTCTTGTCCAGCATGAACATTTTTAACTGCCACCAGGAGACTCAGCGTAGCGGTTAAAAAGCGCTAGTTTCCTTATATATATATATATATATATATATATATATATATATAAAAAAATTAAACATTTTAACTAAAAATGTAAAAAACTGAATTTTTGTAAAATCTTACCTGTAAAATTCCTTTCTCTGAGTCCTCCGACAGTCGCCGCCCCCGCCCCTCTTTTGGGGTTGTTGTCTTATTACCTACTGTTAGGCTACCAAACTGAGTTGGGAGTGGTCACTGCAGGGGGGTATTGACCAAGTGGGACAGCCCCCATGGGTGTGTATATGCAAATGCCTTTGTTCTTTTTTACTAAGTCTTATGCCTAGCTACTCCTGCTGAGCGCGGAAGTCAATACCCAATAGTGATGACAGAGAAGGCGGCGACTGTCGGAGGACGTAAGATATATATATATATATATATATATATATATATATATATATATATACATATACATACACATACATATATACACACATACACAGAATATATAATATAGTTTGGAGCCCTGTCCTTCTGGTATTCCTTGATACTGAAGCCTGCATAGAATCACGTGATGAGATACTGACCCGCTCACAAAAACAAGAGGAATCCACTCAAAATCCAGCTGCAGTACATCATAATAAACAGAGAAAACTCAAACTGATAGGACACTAGGACTTAAGATGAAATGTTTACTGGACAGCATTAAGACTAATATGACATGTTGCTTGAACTTATTGTTAACTTTCCTAATATTATATCCTTGCAGGATATAAAAAAAAAAAAATTATGGGGCAGCCTGACACACAAAGTTTTCCCCTCCTAGGCTTTCCCACAAATTAACATCTGCATAGGAACTAGTTACCAACAAGCCTCAAAAACATATCAGATGTTTGACATTAAGGAAAAATAAAGGTTAAAAAAAAAAATAAAAAAATTTGGTTACGATCAATGATTACCTAGCATTTGATGATGAATGATTTAGGTGCGATTTTTTCGTTTGTAAAGCTGGATTGCCAAAGGATCTGTCTTCTCTCTCGTGTTTATCACATCAGAAATGCTAACCAAACAATTGCCAGTCTGCTGAGTAAGCAGAGTCTGCAGCTGCCTGATGTTTTAGCTGGGGCAGCACTGGCAGTGGAACAGTTAATGGCAGCAGTCTCTTGATAAAGGAGCTGCCAAGCTTGGCGGCAGCTAAAAATAGGCACGAGTTTGCCATCTGCTTTTCTATTCCTGAGCTGGCAGCAGCTTCACGCTCCGCCGGTGCCAGCCCCCCTGTTGCTAGCTATCCGGCGGCAACAGCAAATAATAGAGTGAGCTGCGGATAATAAGGTGTTCGTCCGAGGTGCTGCAGATCCGATTAATCGACCTTTTAACTCCTGAGTTGCCACAGCTGGAAAAAGTTAAAGAATCTGATCTGAGAAGTGCTTTACAAAGACTAGTTCACAAGAAAGCTCTATATGTATATTTTAACCACTTCAGCTCTCATACCTGTATACCTTGCAAGTCACTACAATAATTTCTACATTTCCAGTATGGCCCTGTTTATTTAATAATGACTTTGTCAATACTTAATATAACATAGTAATACATATATTGTTTTCTTGGAAACAATTTAGGTTTTTTATAGGCAGTATTGTCATGCAAAAAATATTTTCTTTCAATGTAATCTATAAACAAAATATGTAACAAAATGAAAAAAAAATTTTCTTTTTTTTGGATTTTGATCAGTGTTTTTTTAAAAAAAAATAATTAAAAAGTATGATTTTTACTCATTTAACATTACATTTAAAAATATTTACAATGCAAAAGTATTTGCAAAGCTGTTTGGAAATTAAAAAATGATATTTGTTTTTATGCAACACTGAAAACGAATAAAAACAAAAAAAAAAATCAATATTACAAGTAAAAAAAAAATAGAAATAAAATTTATTTAAAAATAAAAAAGCTATAGGGAGACAGGGAGGTATAAGTTAAGTATGGGTTGAATAGAGTTAAGTAAAGGTTAGTTACGGATTAAATAAAAAGAAATTTTATTTGTTAAAAGAAGAAAAAAAAAAAAGATTTATTCAACAGTTGTCTTATGCGGATCACATCTTTAAATGAAATAGTAAATACGTTGTGCAATGAAACAATACATTGTTACATTGTATTTATTTAATGACACTTGCAGACTATCTGCAGGTGTAATTTTACACATAAGCAGCTGCATTTTGACAGCTGGTAATAGCAAACAATAGTGTTAGAGTAAGCAGGGCCAGGGGGGCAAGGAGCAGATCACTGAAGTTTTTTTATGATGTCTCTCTTACATTAAAAGTTATCAATTGGTTAACACAATAATTTAATACATTATCAAACTTGTAATATGATAAAAATGTTTACGTGATAAAATAATCACCTGGGTGCTCAACCTATGGCCCTCCAGCTGTTGCAGAACTACAAGTCCCATGAGGCACTGCAAGCCGCTGACAGTTACAAGCATGACTCCCAAAGGAAGAGGCATGATGAGAATTGTAGTTCTGCAACAGCTGGAGGGCCACAGGTCAAGCACCGATGGCCCAACATTTCTCCAGTGACACTGTATTAGCATTGTAAGGTAATCTCCCCAACCCTTCCCTTCTCTATACTAAAGATAACAAAAAAACTTTTGTTATCTTTAGTTGGAGTTGGGCTGTAAGTGGTCTAAGGCCCAGAATACACTATAAGAAAATCAGACGAATGATAGTCCGATTTTCCTCGATGTTTCACAGCAGTTCGAAACCGAGGATGGTACGAATTGTATGAAAATTCTCAAACGACAAAGGCTTTTTGTTGTTTATTGTTTCTGATCATGCGCAGTCTTTTCTAGTGTTTTTTCTCGTATAAAAACCGTAAGACCCGGTTCACACTACTGCGTGTGCCGGGTTCGCATGTCATGTCGGAGCGCACTGCTCCGACATGACATGCGATCAGCTGTGCGGTGCGAGTTTAGCCATACAGTTTGTATGGCTAAATTCGCACCGCACCCGCAGCAAAGACGCACAGGAGGCATTTTTGCTGCCGCATCAGGATCGGATCGCACAGCGGTTCACACTTGTGCGATCCGATCCTGTGCGAACTGCACGATCGCACTGCGATATGCGATCAAACTGGGGGTGTCGTTAAGATTACATTGACACCCCCAGCGGATCGCATATGGCAGTGTGAACTGCCGGGGGTGCGTGTGCGATGCGGGAACAGGCTGCGAATTCGCAGCCTTCCCGCATCGCAATAGTGTGAACCGAGCCTAAATGAAATGAAAATCATTAGTTCTGTTTACGCACGAGAACATTTTTGTAGATTGTCTCTTTGGAAATTTCCATTTGGAAAGTCTGATACGGATGTGAAAAATTGTGTAAACACTATACAAATATTGAATGATCGTGCCTCGTACAGAGTTTTTACTTTTAGTTATGACTCCCTAAAAAAAACTTGTATGCTCTAAAACCTGAATATATCTTTCACCATTGACTGTGCTTTTCCAGATGTTCAGGCTGGCCATTCCATATGTAGTAATGCACCCCCATACCATCAGAGATGCAGGCTTTTGAAGTGAGCTCTGGTAACAAGCCAGAAGGTTCCTCTCCTCTTTAGTCTGGAGGATGTGGTGCACATTGCTGCCAAAAATAATGTCAAATTTCAATTTACCTGGCATCAGAACAGTTTTCCACTATGCAACAGATCATTCTAAATGAGCTTTGGCCCAGAGAAGACAGCAACAGTTCTGGATCATGTTCAGATATGGCTTCTTCTTTGCATGATAGAGCTTCACCTTGCATTTTTTGGATGGCACTGCGAACAGTGTTCACAAATCATGATTTGTGGAAGTATTCCTGAGCCCATGCAATGATGTCCACCACAGGTTAATGCCTGTTTTTAATGAAGTGACCTATGAATGCCTGAAAACCAGGGACATCTAATATTTAAATTTGGCCTTGTTCCTTTTCCCCAGATTCTCTGAAAGCGGAGTTCCACTGGCTTTTGTGTTTATTAAAATTCACTAGCTACAAAAAGTGTAGCTGCTGACTTTTAACACACTCACCTGTCCCACAGTCCAGCGATGCAGGAAAGATTCTCGGTTCTCTTCTCCCCCTGGCGCCGGAATCTCTGGTGTGGGCACCTGGCTGTGACAGATTGCGGCTTCACAGCCGAGTGCGCACTGCGCATTCGCGAGGCGCGCTGCGCGTCCTGAATGGAAGTGCAATCTTCTGGGATCTGTGACATGTCCCAGAAGATTGCAGGGAGGGAAGGGGAGAGGAGAACTTCCGCCCGAGCGGAAGTGGGAGCGGGGACCTGTCAGAACTAGGTACCCTCCCCCCCCCAAAAAAAATGACATGCCAAATATGGCATGTCAGGGGGTCAGGACCACTTATAGTGGAAGTTCCACTTTTGAGTGGAACTCCGCTTTAAAGTCTTTACAATTTTAGGTTGAGGAACATTATTCTGAAATTGTTTGACATTTGTAGACGTTGCTTTTCACCGATTGGTGAACTTTTGCCTACTTTTATTTTTCTGTGATACTCTGAATCTCTAAGGTGTTATTTTTATAGCCAATCATGTTACTGACCTGTTGCCAATAACCCAGATTGGTTGCAAAATATTCTTGCAGCACTTCCTTGTCAGTGCCATTTACTTTGCAGGTAATTTGTTGCCCTGTCCCAGCTTTTTTGAGACGTGTTGCTTCCATCAATTTCAAAATTAGTGGATTTTTCCCCAAAATTGACACATTTTCAGTTTAAATATTTGATATTTTTTCCTATTTTCTATTGCTAACAAAATATGGGTTTATGAGATTTGCAAACTTTCCTATTAACTTTTTTGGGATTATATATTTTTACCCAAAAAATGGTTATTATATTGTGTTTGTTTTCACCAAATTTATTAGAGCATAATTTTTCAAGAAAATTTGCATTTGATAAACTGCTGCTCAAATGTTATGTGACAAAAAAAAATTACAATGCCCACTATTTTACTCTCCAGGGAATTTGCTTTCAAAAAATATATACATTTTGTATATATCGTAACTTTCTAGCAAAAAAAATGCAGATTTTTACAAAATTATGAGAAATGTCACAATTGGCCTGGTTTTGAAGTGGTTATACCTACCTCCCTCGCAAGGGGGATGTCCGTTCAGGTCTAGAGGACAAGAAAAGCAGATGGTGGACTCTCCTCCATGCTCTGGCAGTGGACAGTTCCCTTGAGGTCCTCTTATCCATTGCAGGGCTATAGGTCCCACCATCGGGGCATAGGGGAAAACATGCAGCAGAGACTGGTCTTGCATCACAGAACCTTTTGGGAAGGAGGATTAGGTAGGTAAAACTGCTTTTCCAGATCCCAGATATAAATGAGCAGTTTACCCTTGCAGTGTTGGGGCAGTCCCACTGCAAGAAAGGATTTTTACTTTCCTTAGAGTTCAGCTTTATTGTAACTGGGATTCAGTTATGACCTGGATGTATTCCCTAATGCCAATCCTAATGCCACTCCTAATGCCAATCCTTTCAAACCTGCCATCCAAATGATGTTTAAATTATACTGATCCCTACAAAGCAGCATCTGGTGTAGTTTTCCTATAGATAATTTAAATGGGGCTTTAGCAGTGGTTTCGCTCAACAAAAATATCTTAATTCTATTGGACAAGATACAACAAAGATCACCAAGGTCACTACTAGCTATAAATAAGAGAAAGTAATTAACCTAACACAGAAGTGACCGTTGGCTATGCTGGAGGCAAAAAAAAAAAAAACAACAACTTTTAAATATAGTAATAAAGACTACGATAGGCTTTTATTTTAACAAAGTATTTCTCCCACTCTTTAAAACAACCTCCACTCTGTGACTCAAATAATCATTAGTGATTGTCTGCAAAGTTGCGGTTAAAATATAACTTTATAGAGAATTATAGTACAGCTCTGGGGGTGGATAGTAATTGAAAACTCTACCACGCTGGTGTCTTAATTCCAGGAATACAACAGTCAAAACAATTTTGAAGGGTACCTCTCGCCCCCAGACAAGTCAACTCTTGATAAAATAATAGACTGCATCTGAGCAAATACTTTTCTGTATATTTTAGGGCAACCTTTCTCAACAAGAGTTCCATGAAACCCTAAGATTTTGGCAGAGTTAGCTTGGGGATTCATAAGCAGCGTCAAATTAGCCTCCTACTAACACCAAGCCAACCACCAAAGGTAGAAGCACAATTTTCCACTGTTGGCTGATGTCAAAGAGCTGATTCAGGCTCTGCAGGGATCATGACAATGTCAGGACCTGCTCAGATGCCTGACTGGCAGCTGGCTCACCCTCTCAGTGCACCTCAGAGTCTGAGCCAGCCGCTCCTGCCCCCAAATTTTTGCCTGAATTTGGACCTAAAACGGAACCAAAGACGCACAGGACCCTTGTGCAATGCACTCCGTGGCCGCCCCAGAGATGTGTGAACTGCCTTCATTGAGCCACTCACAGTCTCCTGTCATGCAAATTGGATGCGGGAAAACCAACTCGCATTAGTGTGAACCCAGTCTTTAACAGATGTCAATGTAACAGATGTCCCCATCTTCATCCCTGGTTGTTGACAACAAACATATTGGATTTCCCCTCCATTTTTCAATGATAATGTTCACCAGGAAAAACAGGGTCCATCTCCCCAGCTAGGACACGGAAAGAAAGACTACAAAAAAAAAAAAACCTGACAGAAGATCTAACCCTTTCCCACTTTTATCAAAAAAAGTCTTGCCTTTACATACACTTTATTGTTTGCTAGCAACAGAGATGTGTTGAGTATAGGACACCCAGAAAAGCTTGTTTGACAGTACAGGTGACATACGGTCGAATAAAGTAATGTTCTCATGAATCATTGTTGCTGAGTTTTTTTTTTTCTGGTTTAAAATATATATACACACACCTATAAACACGAGTTTTGTCTAAAAAGTTTGGCGAACGGTCCGATGTCTCAACGGCAACATGGGCCAGGTGCGCGCACATGCATATGGCTATCCAGAGACACATTGAGAAGTGCCACCTAGCGTGGAGTACACGTGACCTTCAGGATCAATCCGCTGTGGGCAGTCAAACATAGTCAATGTGAGAGGTAGGGCCACAGTGCAATAGAGCAACGAGTGAACATCAAGTTCTGCAAAAAATTGGGGAAAATGTTGCCGCATGAAATGTTGGTGCAAGTGTGCGGGACTGAAGCCGTGAGCAGAAAATGTGTTACGACTGGTTCAAAGTTTTATCAACAGGTAGGAAACGACTGAGGATAAGCCACACTCGGGTCGACGAGCATAACCCCAGACATGATCAAGCGAGTGCAACAAATGCTGACATGAGATTGGCGACTGACTCTACGATCAACGGCAGAGGAATTTGGCATTATTGCAAGGACATGGTGACAGCAGGTCTAGGATTGAGTCCTAAAAAGGTCTATGCTAAAGGGTATTTGTTTGTATCTTTTTTGTTTTCTGATACCATTCACCCAGCTTTTTAGACTCACCTCGTATATATTATATATATATATATATATATATATATATATATATATATATGGTCTTAAACTGGACATGGTGTCTTTAGATGCAGAGAGTATTGATATATGTGGGGAAATGCATCTGCCAGCCGGAATACTAGGTTAGCCATCCTCTGAGCCTGGAGGGGCCCTCTTGGCAGATGTATGATTATCACCTCCCCAGGAGTATGGACCCAGCTGTTGTGTGGCATCAAGATAGCCACTAAACTGCATTCTAATACTGATAGCAGAGACTCAAAATGCAGAAGAGGTGTAAGAAACGGTTTTCCCAAGCTAAAGACGATGTACCTGAAATTCCGAAATTTCAGACCTCCCTAACGCAATAGTTCAGTGCTAGGCTTTGTACTTTTTGCCAGTTTATCAAAACTGGAGTATAACCTGAGCTACTGTACCAAGCAGACAATCAGAAACCTTGTTGAGATAAAATATGCAACAATATTGATTACCAAGGAAAACAGCTGCACTTTGCTCCAATTTTCTTTATAGGTCACAAGTTTGACACCAAACAAATAGTTAACGTTTAAGTAACAATCAAAGGTTATTTTTCTTAGCATTTTTTTTTTTTTTTGGGGCTAATAGCTCATTATGGGACCTTATGCAGCCTTATTAAATAAAATATTTCAAAGCCATAAAAACTGTCCAGACTGGATAGTGTAGAAACCCACACTGAATTCAGCAGTTTGGTTGCTGGATTGCAAACAGCACAAGAAAAATTAAATCACTTAATTAAAAAGAATGTGCGCTTTTTTCCCTAATTATTTCAATTAACTTAAATGAAATGCATAGATCCCTCTAGTGGCTAATCTACAAACCTATATTTTTAGTACAATAAAAAACATATGGAGGAGCAAGCATTTAAAAAAAAAAAAAAAAAAACAGGAAATGTAAATAAAAACAGGATTTGTATACTCACTGTAAAATCCTTCTCTTGGATTCTCTTGAGTGATGTAGAAGTCCAAAGCTGGCCATACACCTATCAATTCCTCCATCCATACTATACAGCACTTACAGACCAATCTCCTGCTGCTGTCATTGTATTTTGACAGGCAGCCCCGCCATTTAATTGGATGCAGCCACTGTTCAGCTGATATTTTTCCACCCAGCTTCTTCAATTTTTCAATTAAGGGATGACGGGCCGGAGGCTACCAACAGATTTGAAATTCAGTGTATGGCCAGCTTTAACATTTGCATTATACTGCAGCCTACAGGAGGAAAGATCATAAAAGCGAAGAAAAAGGAGGCGCAAACACCTAGTGCAGTGATGGCGAACCTTGGCAACCCAGATGTTTTGGAACTACATTTCCCATGATGCTCGTGCACTCTGCAGTGTAGTTGAGCATCATGGTAAATGTAGTTCTCAAACATCTAGGGTGCCAAGGTTCGCCATCACTGACCTAGTGCATTACCCGTGGTCACCATATATAATTTAAAAAAAAAAAAAAAACAATTGCATACTCACAGACAAGAAGAGTGTTAAAATTGCATTACAAGCATCCGCCACACATGGAATGGAACATGTTCTTGTAGATCAGACCGCTAACGTGTTTCGGGAGTCAAGCTCCCTTCATCAGAGCTTTATGTACATTGTTGGAGTCCCCTGACTGAGGACAGCAGCACGCCAGTCTTCCCCTTCCGAGTGAGCGCTTGGCTGAATTGTTTGTTTGAATCAAGGAGGAATGATCAGCCTACCTCCGTTTTGTATTCAAGCTGTCCCAACAATCATAAACAAAGGGGTGAGACCTGAGTTCCTCAATGGACTCCAAGAAAATAATTTTACAGTGAGAAAAAAATTCTATTTCCCTTTTTTGTAAATTGAGGGACACAGGAAGCCTTTACATTTTGGGATGCTTAAAGCAGCAGATGTGGACAACACAACACCTAAAGGTCCAAGAAAACTCAAAAAGCCAGGTGGCCAGCGAGTCAACTATGAGGGGGGATCGGTTGGTGTGCAGCTTAACGGCAGCTGCACTCATATCTGGTGATCATATCCCCTTGATATGTTAGCTGACAGCTTCATTGAGGACATGCACTGCTAAGGAGGGGTTTCGAGCGAATGACATGCCTTTATCTACTCATGTTTGTAAGTGTATTGCTTTTCTTCCTTTATTTATTCAATAAAAAAAGGTTTTCTGCACCAGAGCTTGTGCGCGCTTTTCTCCACTTGTTTCTTCACCGTCTCCCGTGCCCGCTGATCAAGAGAGCTGCAAGGTGGTGCTAACCAAAGTATATTAACCCCTTCCAGATTGAAACAACTCTATGAACACTTCTGAATTTCAGTTTTTGGGTCATCCCGGGCATGAGTACTGTTTATTGTGCTTACACAATGCTGATGTGGCCTGAGATGAAATGGAGTTTAACACCCCTGTTTTAAAATAAATAACTTTTAGGAAGAAGTAAACCTTAAGTGAATTTTTTTCACATTTCCTATAGATTTCATTTTTTTTGAAAATAGAAGTATGGGTTTCTATTTTGTTTTCCAGTTATACTTACCTAGGTGGATGCTACACTGAGAACCGAGCGATCGAACACCGCCGATCACTCGGTTCTGACACCTCCCCGAGCAGAGAGCTGCTGCCTGTCAGTCAGCAGCTCTCCGCTCTACCCCTCCTCGCTCACTGGAGCGCTGGGCTGTGGAGGGGTGGGGATTGGCTGGCTTAGGCTCTCAGCGGTTTGCAGAGAGGCTGAGACTGTGTTGGTCATCTGTGATGTCAGCAGAGAGCCGACTTCAGCCTGCTCTCTGCGAAAAACGAGTCACAGGAGTGCAGAACGAACTGCACTCCTGTAATCCATAGGAGGTGTACAGCCAAACGAGCTTTGGCTGTACATCTCCTTTAATTTTCAATATTTTTTATTGAGTTTTCGTGAAAAAGACTAAAAGTCATAACAGTGCAAAATGCACCAACAAGGCTCAGCCATACAAATAAGTGGTACAGCATTTTCAGAACATGAAATATAAAAAAAAAAAAATTATATATATATATATATATATATATATATATATATATATATATATAAACAAAAAATACAGTGGAAACAGTAAGATATTGATGTACATCTCCTTTAACTTGTTTTCGCCCTTTATTTCCATCTTAGTTCTGCTGATCTCCTTCAGCCTCTTTGCAACCATTTCTTTTCTACAGGAACTCCAGTGTATATGCACTGTAGCTACTACAGTTTGTTTATTTTTAGGAGCAGTCGTTGAAGATTGTCATTGCATTAGCAAATGTTTTTTTGCATGGTATTCGTCTCACACCAATTTACCTAATTATAGCAAGTGTGATCACCAACCCTTTTAACCAAGCATCCTTGCCAATTTTGCAAGTGTTCAGGCAGTATTAACCATTGACTTGTACATCATCTAAAGTAAGCCCCAAAATAAACAAATTTGGCTTGCTAAAACATTGTCTATCAAACAATTGCTATATGTTTTTATTAATATATTTTTCACTTTTTTTAATTCTTTTTTGTATTTAAGTCCTACTGGTCAACTCAAGTCTCTTAGGATCTACTTCCTGTCTACATGCACTCCAGAGGTGGCTACATGGCATTTGGTGATGCTGACAACATTGAACCATGCCTGCATGTTGAAATGGCCACTTGCAGTCTCCATCAGAAGCACATGTAACAGGGTGACAATGCAAGAGCCCACCCAAAAGACAGGGGCAGGTTGGTGGTAACTACGGCGGCAACCCTAGGTTCATACAAAGTGCTCCAGGCACCCCCCTGTAGAGGCTTTAAAGAGGTTGTAAACTCGTATAAATTTTTTTTTTTTTTTTTTACACCCTGCAAAAGAAAGACAAAATGAGCTAGTATGCATCGCATATTAGCTCATTATGCAATACTTACCTCAGAACGAGCCCCCGCCGTGCCGCTCACTCACCTCTATGACGGGCGACATGTCTAGTCGCCCGTCTTCCGGGATCGTGGCATCCGGCCATCTGATTGGCCGGAGCCGCGGTGACGTCACTCCCGCGCACGCGCGCGGGAGCCGACAGTCACGGCACGGGGCTCTGAAGGAACGGCACGATCGGCCGTTCCTTCAGAGCGCATGCGCCAGTGACGTCACTGGCGACATGTAAGGTAAATATCTCCTAAACGGTACATGTTTAGGAGATATTTACAGTACCTATAGGTAAGCCTCATCATAGGCTTGCCTATAGGTACAAGTTGTAGAGGAGGGTTTACTTCCTCTTTAAGGCCCCCTTAGCCTCTTACTTGCACCATGAAATCCACTATAAGAGCATGGTCCAGACTTAAAGTAACAATAAAGCTTTGTTTTTTTTTAAAATTAAAATAACAAACATGATATACTTACCTGCTCTGTGCAATGGTTTTGCAGAGTAGCTCGATCTTCCTTTTCTGGGGTCCCCCGCCGGCACTCCAGGCCCCTCCTCTTCGCTCTCCGCTTTCCATGGGGGCACCCAAGCTGGCTCTCTCCTGAGCCACCCTGTCTGCGTCTATTGACACAGACAGGGTAAATTGGCCCTGCTCGCTCATCGCAGCATTTGATTGACAGCAAATAGAAAAAAAAAATCTATAAAATAGAATTTGTAAAAAAAAAAAAAAAAAGACAGGGACAGAGTGTTTTCACCCTATAATAGGTGACAACACTCAACACAACAAGGACCTACACAGCAGTATAACTGAATAATATTTTAAGTCGATTTAAAAAATCTAAAAAATAACCTTTTAAATTCAATTAGCATGGTATAGCTTATCAGAGATTTAAGTAAATTGGTTAACACGTACTTTAAGGTAATGCATTCCAACTGGAAATTGTACCTTTTTTAAATTGCAAGGTACATATCACTAATGATCGATAGCTAATGCTAATGTACAAAATGGCGCAAACTAGGAGGCAGTTCTTAGCCTGTGAGAAAATGCAGAGGATGCTAAGGGAGGAGATTCATCTCCTGTCATCTATCTAGGGATCATGCATGGCTTGTACCCATGTGGTTTATCTCACTGCATACAGTCAGCAACACGTTCATACATGCTGCTTGCTTAGTTTGCTAATTCAATTAACTCCTCCACTAGGGACATCACTGCAGCAAAAGCCAGGAGCGGCAACCATGACTAAGTGGCTTGCATTCGGCTTTGTTAGGAGAGAGAACAATCTGCTGGCGCTTCAATTAACTAGCCGCCTCATACTATTAAGAAGTGCTGAGCACAATAGTTAAATATTAATAGTACAAGGCATTATTAGGCTTTATTTATATTGTGTGAACCGATTACAGAGAGCTGTCCAGACAGAGAATGCTTGCTTAGGCAGATTTGCACTTGGAAACTTATTTCCCAGTGCATGTATGCAAAGACAACAGGGCCAATATCTACCTACAAAAATATTATCCACAAAAAACTGTGCAGGAGGGTGCAGGAGGGTGCAGGTCTGGTGTAGTAAAAATAGTTTTAAGTGACAAACAAACTCACCTACATCAACGTTAAAGAAGTTGTAAAGTCAAGAAGGATTTTTATCTTAATGCATTCTATGCATAAGGATAAAAAGCCTTCTGTGTGTAGCGGGTCCCGAGCACCCCTAATACTTACCTGTGCCCCCTCTCTGTCCAGCGATGTCCATGAGTCCCTCGGCCGTCCTGGGACTCTCTCCCCTGATTGGCTGAGATACAGCTGCGGCGCCATTGGCTCCCGTGGCTGTCAAAGCCAGTGAGCGCATCAGGAGAGAGAGGGGTGGGGCCGAGCAGAACCTCCATGTCTGATCGGACACACGGAGCTGCAGCTCCACTCAGGTGCCCCTATAGCAAGCTGCTTGCTGTAGGGACACACGATAGAAGGGAAGGGCCAGGAGCATGAACGAGAGACCTGAGAAGAGGAGGATCTGGGCTACTCTGTGCAAAACCAACTGCACAAAGGAGGTAAGCATAATCAGATTTTTGTAAGATCTTACCGTAAAATCCTTTTCTCTTAGCTCATTGACAGACGTAGTCTTCTTGATTCACAAGAACTGGGTTATGTTGTCTCAGCAGGAGTAGGACTAGGCAGAAAAGAAAAAACGTTCTGGCTCCACCCTAGGGGCAGTCCCAGAGGGTATATCCTCCCTCTCTCTGCTACAAGGCATCAGTTCTGTCACAAAGCAGCAACAGAGAATTTAACCCAACCCAACTCAATGATAGAGGGGCGGGTACTACGTCTGTCAATGAGCTAAGAGAAAAGGATTTTACGGTAAGATCTTACAAAAATCCGATTTTCTCTGTCGCTCATTGACAGACGTAGTCATCTTGATTCACAAGAACTGGGACATCCAGAAGCAGTGCCACAAATGAGGGGTGGGATTGACAGAAATCAAAATCCAATCTAGAAGGCCCAACCGGTGCCAAACTAGAAGTTTTAAAGGCTCATTATAAACAAAGAATGAGACTCAAATAAAAATTCCAACGGAAAAAAACCCTCGAGGTAGACCACTGGTCTCCTCAAATGGCGGCCTGCAAAACCTTGCGGCCAAACGAGGCATCAGACGATGCCATTACATCAACTTTATAATGTTTTGTAAAGGTATGCCCTGACGACCAGGTAGCCGCCTTGCACACCTGGACCACTGACGCCTGATGGCGAAAGGCCCATGACGCACTAAGTGACTAGACAGAAAAAAACTGATGCCTTGTAGCAGAGAGAGGGAGGATATACCCTCTGGGACTGCCCCTAGGGTGGAGCCAGAACGTTTTTTCTTTTCTGCCTAGTCCTACTCCTGCGGAGACAACATAACCCAGTTCTTGTGAATCAAGAAGACTACGTCTGTCAATGAGCGACAGAGAAAACATGTTTGTTATTTATTTTTTTTAAATTAGACTTTACGATTACTTTAATACTGGAGAACTTTACTGGAACGATCAGGATAGCTGCCAGTAGTGTAAAGATCAGCAGCAGCGGTGAACACAAGTGAAACAAGCAGGTAGCTGGAGCTGTATCCTCCTACCAGGACCACTTAAAGAAGAATGAAACTCTCTCAATCAACATTAACTATTTTAATCCTTATGCTGCTAGCCTTAGTAATTCGATAGGAAGGTATTATATTTACTTATTTTAAACATTTTTTTTTTTTTTAATTATTTGCTGCTTCCTGGTCCAGGCCAAAATGATGTCATACATCCCAGGAGTCTTCATTGCATATTATTTTTTTTCCTTACACCTGGATTAGGGGGAGGGACTTTTTAAGCTAAGCACGCCCTCCTGCCTTCATGCCCGAGGTAAGGGCATATGGATTCCAGGAAATAAATGCTACATGGATCACCTGCCCTTACTCAAGATGGCCGCCGCTAGAAATGTTATGGGGTTGTTTTTCAAAGTGATTTCTCAATAAAACAAAGCATGGAGACATGGATGGATGTGTGAGTTTGGTTAAAATAATAAAAATGAAATAAATAGCATTTTCAGTTTGTGGTGCTCAGATACGATTACAGTAGTTCTAAAGTCAAAAGGTTTTTACCCTAATGTATTACCTGCATTAAGATTTAAAAAAAAACTCAGACTAGTCGTTTGTTTTCTCCCACTCCCTAAATACTTTCCTGAGTCCTACACTGATCCAGTGCTGTGCTTGTCTACAGGATGACTGGTGTCTCCTCTTGCTCTCACAAGACAGATTTATAGCAGGGGGAGCCATTGGCTTCTAGTGTTGTTAATAAAATCCAGTGAGGGGTGTAGCCAAGGGGCAGTGTGTGTGTGTGTTGCTATATTGGCACACTCAGGAGAACAGAAGTGGACAGCACCAGCAGGGGACCCCAGAAGAGGAGAAAAGGGGCTAGTCTGTGCAATATCTTTGCACAGAGTGGTTAAAAGCCAATCCCCAGATTCCACAAAAAAGTAGGGCTTACTTGCAAAACTGTTGCTACACAGTGTCTCTCTTTTCTTTCTTTTTATTCAAAAGTATTTTTTTTTTTTTCTAGATGGGCATGAGGAAGCAGTTGCCTTCTCTATCAAGAACTTTCACAGCACGTCCATGAATATACATACACATATACTGTATATTGCTGGCTCGCTGTGTTCAGCGAAGCCATATTTTGGTTTGCTAGGTAAATTTAGCTTGTCTCACTTTAACAAGTGTGGCTGTAATTGTTGTGTTAGGTGTGTTTAGTTGTACTCACTGTAATCAGGGCAGCTGCATGTGAATAATTCAGTCTGTTCAGTATTTCAGCTGCTGCTATAATTTTGACTGTTTCCTCTGCTTGCCAGAGAACTGAAGAACTTTCTGGAGCATAGGTATGAAGCAATTCAAATAAAAGCATGACTATTTATGCAGCCCTGGCCAATCCCAGGGAGGATGGTCCTGAAGGCTGCTGGGAGTCTGTATAAATACTCGGAGACACCGAGCTTCTGGGTCTTTGCCTGCAGAGTGAAGTTCCAACCTGGAGGGCAGCAATGCTGCCATGTGCTGTTTGTGAGGCCGTAGGTAGGACTTGGCCACTGCGCTGCAGCTCAGTTAAAGGGTCTTGGCAATCTTCTTATAGCCTAAACCATATTTATGTAGAGCAACAATTTTTTTTCAGATCCTCAGGGAGTTCTTTGCCACGAGGTGCCATGTTGAACTTCCACTGAACAGTATGTGGGAGTGAGAGTGATAACACCAAATGTAACACACCTTTTCCCCATTCCCACCTGAGATCTTATAACACTAACGAGTCGCATGACACCAGGAAGGGATAATAGCTAATTGGGCCCAATTTAGACACGTTCACTTAGGGGTGTACTCACATTTGTTGCCAGAGGTTTAGACAATAATGGCTGTGTGTCGATTTATTTTGAGGGGACAGCAAATTTACACTGTTCTACAAGCTGTAGACTCACTACTTTACATTGTAGCAAAGTGTAATTTCTTCAGTGTTGTCACATGAAAAGATACAATAAGATATTTACAAAAATGTGAGGGGTGTACTCACTTTTGTGAGATACTGTAGCGATAGCTTTTCTTTCACAGGGTAGATAGAATGGTCTTAAAATGGGGGTGGGAGTAAGTTTAGCCTTAGTTAGAATTTGATTGGAATTACACTTTAACCATTATATCAGATTACACGTTGGCAGCATCGAAAAATTGATAGTGCTTGCAAAGAGACACCTTAATAACAAGGGTTTTTTAGAAGGCCAAGATCAAATGATAGTAACGAATGTGCAATCAGCTTGCATTGTTCTGAGCTTGGTAAACTGAACTGTGGGTGATGGTTGCAGGTTATCGATTTTGTTACATCATCATTGCTTTAATGCAGACGTCTTCATGGCTGGAGGCTTCTCAATATGGAAGCATCAGTTCCATATTTAACCAGCACTTCCTATACTGTGTTCAGTGTGCCACCAAGTTGGCTGCTTAATGTTAATACCACCTGGAGTAAAAGAAACAATTTAATTCCAATATCGTGGTTAAATTTGCAGCTATTTCCAGTTCAGACTTTTCATCAAATAAGGTCAGTGAAGACCACACTTCAGAATTTTAAAAAAAAGTGCCCTGTAGTGTTTTTCTCCGAATACTTGTTCTTTCCGAGAAATGCTTTGCCCACTTCAATGAGAACTAGTTTGTGGAAACCACTGATCACATCACTGTCCTGAACAATGACTTAATGACAAGATGGCGGCCTAAGCTGTCTGCAAATGACAGGTCCACTTTGAAAGGTGATACCTCAGCAGTGCAGATATTAAAATTAAAGCCATCTTCTGTGACTGGAAATTAAAAGCCCAATTTTGCTGTGTGGCAGTGAGTGGAATAAATGTGCACAGGGCCTCGTTACTTCTCTCTCACTGATTCAATTACCTGATTCCAGCTCTAGTCCTCTGGGTGATTTCTCTCCCACAGGCTTTGCTGCCAAGGCTTCCCACTCTCACTAGATCTGGCTCAGTACTCTGCATCCTTGTCCTTATCTCACAGTATCAGTGCATAAACTGCCGCCATCCTAAAGCCGAGATAGCAGATACTGATCAAGGGTTTATGTTGTGCCTGCTGCATGTCTTAACTCACATATTTAACCCGCTAACTGTTCTTTTGAACCCTCTAATGATTCATATACATTTGTATTGTTTTACATTAACTATTACAGGCAAAAAAAGAAAAAACTACTGCATGAACTATAGCACAACAGAGTAGTTGTGGCTATTTCATGTTGTACTACCCTCAAGTACACTGGGGGCAGATGGGATATACTGTATATGGTCTGTGACAATCAATCCGACTTTACTCAGAGAGTGGCAACTCTGAGACTCGGGTACCAGGAGCGCCAAGGGTAACCTGGAAACCTGCCTTCTCGAATTTAGAGTTATGGTGATACAGCAGTTTAAAATTAAAAAAAAAAAAAAAAAAAAAAAACATTTTCTAATAGAGAACATCTTTCAAGGCTTCTTTTTTGCCAAGGAAGATTTTCCCTCACTTCCTGTCCCATATATAGGGTGTTTTAAGGACAGGATGGGATATCCTTCCAATGTACAGAGACAGCTACATTTATCTGGTGTCAGGTTTTAACTGGTCTGTCTTCTTGTCCCAGTGTTACTCTCATTTCTTGTTCTAGTGTCACCAGGTCAATAAGAGGGTATCCCCAATCCCAATGCGAACCCATAATGAAATAAAAACTCGAAAGAATTGCTGATTACAACTGATCCAGAATTTCAGGGGATGTTAAACTTTGACTGAATTTGTTCAGATATTAATTTCAGTGCTTTTTGGTGGTTTGGATTCTCAAAAGACTAGAAGAAACAGACCAAAAGTGCTTCTGCTATTGCTTGAAAATCTTTAGCTTCATTGCCAGTGCCACCATTTGTCTGGTAGAGTTTTTCAAGTAAGTGTCTCTTGTTGTTTTTTAGTCCCATCATCCTCTCAGGCAGAACTGTCAGGGGCATCCAAAAGTATTCTACATACCTTTGCATATGCTAAACTGCAATAAACACTTTTTAGCCTTGTTTTGATTTCCACTTATTTCCAATAATGCAAATTCTGAATTTCAAAGTTCAGCCAAACTACAACTGATCAAACTTTTCAGAAGCTTGCTCATCTTTATTGCTGACCCTTCTCCACTCTATCACAAATTAAAAAACAAAAAAAAAACGTTTTGGCTGGAGTTAGGCATTAGGCTATATTAACCAGGGCTATTCCAGCTACCTCAATGATAGGTGTTGTTCCGACACGGTTGTACATAGAGAGATCGCACAAATACTTAGAGGTATTACATTTATTAAAAGTAATGACAGATACAGATAATAGAAAATATAACAATAAAACATAACAAATGATGCTGTTTTTCCACAGAGCACCCCACTGATGGTGTGGCCAGATAATCAGACAGACACATGCCGAATGGAAGCTCTGTTATGAGACTAAGACCTTGCCACTTTTCGCTACAAAACTTGAATGTAAGGAAATGACTAATCGTAGCTAAGAAAGTGGGCTAGGCCACATTCTGGGCCGTTAACAATAACATTTCTTTGGTGTGAGTCAACTAAGGTAAAACCATACTTATGTCATTATATGGTGTGCATGGCCCTTATCCAGAGCATGGAATGCATTATTTGGTTCTAAGACCACTAGACAACTTTAACTACTTGACCTCCGGATGATTTCCATAACCAGGCCATTTTTTGCGATACGGCACTGCATTACTTTAACTGCCAATTGCACGGTTGATCGACACTGTACCTAAATAAAATTTTTCTTTTTTCCCCCACAAATAGAGCTTTCTTTTAGTGGTATTTGATCACCACTACTGTTTTTATTTTTTGCACTATGAACAAAAAAGACTGACAATTTTGAAACAAGCAAAAAATATATATAAATAAAAATGTGACATGAACTGACACTTTTGACACTTTCCGTGAACTAGTGACACCAATACAGTACTAAAAATATGCACAGTCACTGTACTAATGACACTAGCTGGGAAGGGTTAAACATCTAGGGCGATCAAATGATTAACTGTGTGCCTAGCCAGTGTTTTGTGCACTGTATGTGCTTGCTTTTACTAGGGGAAGAGATGGATTCTAGTCCCTGATTTGCATGAACACAGAATCCATCCCTTCCCCCCTATCAGAATTGCAATCTGCCTTCTTTACATAGGCAGATCCCTGTTCTGTGTTGTTGAACGACATTTGGCGGGTGCCGGAGGACATAAGAGTATCTGGCACCTGCAGATCAGCTTCTGCTGTGAGGAATGACAGAAGAAGTGGACCACCAGCCGCACATGCATGCCCCCTGCAGGTGGAAGTGCAGAATCACTTACAGTATCTCACAAAAGTGAGTACACCCCTAACATTTTTGTAAATATTTTATTATATCTTTTCATGTGGCAACACTTGTTTTTGTACTCCTCACCTGGTTGCCGCCACACATGCTTGACACCAACGGAATCAAATAGGTTTATCTTGGTCTCATCATCTAATCCATGTCCTTAGTCTGCTTGTCTTCAGCAAACTGAGGGCTTACTTGTGCATCAGCTTTAGACAAGGCTTCCTTCTGGGTCGACAGCCATGCAGAGCAAGTTGATGCAGTGTGCAGCATATGGTCTGAGCACTGACAGGCTGACCCCCCCCCCCACCCCTTCAACCTCTGCAGCAATGCTGGCAGCACTCATATGTTTATTTCCCAATCCCAAAGACAACCTCTGGATATGAAGCTGAGCACGTGCACTTAACTTCTTTGGCCAAGCGTGGCGAGGCCTGTTTGGAGTGGAACCTGTCCTGGTAAACCAATGTATGGTCTTGGGCACCGTGCTGCAGCTCAGTGTCAGGGTCTTGGCAATCCTCTTATAGCCATCTTTATGTAGAGCAACAATGCTTTTTTCAGATCCTCAGAGAGTTTTTTGCCATGAGGTGCCATGTTGAACTTCCAGTGACCAGTATGAGAGAGTGAGAGCGATCACACCAAATTTAACACACCTGCTCCCCATTCACACCTGAGACATTGTAACACTGATGAGTCACATGAGACTGGGGAGGGTGGTTTAGACATTAATGGCTGTGTGTTGAGCTATTTTGAGGGGACAGCAAATTTACACTGTTATACAAGCTGTACACTCACTACTTTACATTGTAGCAAAGTGTCATTTCTTCAGTGTTGTCACATGAAAAGATATAATAAAATATTTACAAAAATGTGAGGGATGTACTCACTTTTGTGAGATACTGTATATATACTTGATCCTGCCCAGAGCTGCTGCCCTGTAGCAGTAAAACTGCTAAAGGGAAGTCAGCAAGTGGTTAACTAGGGAAATCTGTAATATAAAATGTCCCTATCAGGTGTGTGCCAAGCACTGTGGCTACTCAACCATACAATGAATCGACAGGCTGATGGTAGTTGCAGCAATGCAGCAATCTACGGCAATGCACATAGCCAGCGATTAATTGAAATTAGTGACAGATGATCCTGGCTGGACAAAGTCTGTCTGCATCCAGCTACTATCACCTAAGGAAATCAATGGTTGCACAAACAGTCACAGATAGCTAGTATTCCATTGTATGGGCTAAGCAGCTGCAGCCCTTCAATGCCTGTCATTCCAGCCATAAGAATCCACAGATACGTGTGGCTGTATTTTGCAGGGTGTTCTAATTGCCTGTGCAAACGTAGCCTTAACTACTTCAGCTCCGGAAGGTTTTACCCTCTTAATGACCAGGCCATTTTTTTCGAAACAGCACTGCGTTGCTTTAACTGACAAATGTGCGGTGGTGCGACACTGTACCTAAATAAAATAGAGTTTTCTTTTGGTGGTATTTGATCACCTCTGCGTATTTTAGTTTTTATGCTATAAACAAAAAAGTGCGACAATTTTGAAAAAATAAAAAATATTTTTCACTTTCTGCTATAAAACATTCCCAATAAAAAAAAAAAATCACATTTTTTTTTATCAGTTTAGGCCAATTTGTATACTGCTACATATTTTTGGTAACAAAAAAAATCCCAAAAAGCGTATAATAATTGGTTTGTCCAAAAGTTATAGTGTTTACAAACTATGGTATAGATTTTTGGACTTTTTATTTATTTATTTTTATTAGTAATGGCGGTGATCGGCAATTTTTATCAGGACTGCGACATTGCGGCGGACAAATCTGACACTAAGTGATACTTTTTGGGGACCAGTGACATTAATACAGTGATCAGTGCAAAATAATATGCACAGTTCCTGTATAACTGACACTGGCAGGGAAGGGGTTAACACTAGGGGTGATCAAGGGTTTAAATGTGTTCGCTATATGTGCTTTCTAACTGTGTGGGATGGATTGAATAGAGGCACAAAGAGATCGGCGATTCAGCTTAGCTGAATCACACCATCTTTTCCTGCCTCTCTGACAGGAGAGCTGTCTTGCATTGTTTACACTCCAGACAGCTCTTCTGTCAGTCTAGAAGAAAGATCGCAGGAGGTCAGCAGTGATCAGGCCCGCTCCTCCCGCGATCTGCCTCCCGCTGTGTCTAATCTACATGATTATGGTAATAGGAAAGATGAAGCCGCTCAGGTGTGTCAGTCCGACCTGGTGCTGGTAAGACCCGCCATCCGGATGAATGCAAAAAAAAGTGTTGGAACCGCACCCAGGTAGATGAAAACAATTGAAGTACTTTATTCTTTAAATCAAAATATGAACAGACAGTGCAGGGAACAGGTAATCCAGGTTAACGCGTTTCACGGCGCACACAGCCGCTTACTCATCTACATGATTATGCACAGCCTGTCTTAGGCGGTTGGCAAGTGGTTAAAGTGTCCCTAAACCCGCATCATAAAAAAAAAAAAAAAACAAACAATAAATGCTGCATTATCCACTGTCAAGCATTTGTAACCCTTAAAAAAAAAAACCCTGTGCTGGCACCAAGTTGCTGAAATATGATTTATCATGTCGTTATAAAATGTGTTTCTGCTGATATTCCATTGTACCTGATTGATCCTGCCTGTACTCCTAAGAGTAAAATGACCACACTTGCATGGCTGCCGATCCATGCTAGCATGGTCAGTTTACATCTTGTGTCTTCACGCTGCAAGAGCACAGTTCAACTGTATTTTTCATAGTCATTCACAGCGGCGCCCACCCCCCACCACTGCACTCTGCAAGGGAAAGGAGGAATTGACGCATGCCGCTGGACCGGATAGTGTTCCATTGCTATCGGAACCCCAATGCTCAGCGGCAACGTCGTTTCCTGTCATGACATGCCCACAGGCAGGTCCATGCATCGCTGTGGGAAACTACAGTAATCACGTGACCTGCAATACTGAAGCTGGAAATAGCTGTAAGGAATGTTTTTATTTAAAAACAATCACACAATTCATACAGGCATCCATTTCTGCGTATACAAATGATTTTGTCATGAGTTGAGTTAGAGTTACAGCCACTTTAATACTCACTCAGGCACTATGAGATTAGTTTTCTGTATTCTTAAAAAAAACCTGGTTGATCCTGCTGTTCTTTATCTCCCTCTTCTGGCCAAGTTCCCAATGCAGCTGGGGAATTTGCAGAGCAGTGTTGGCAGCTCTGCACATGCTCAGTTTTCATTTTCAGTGAGTTTCTATGCTGGCCATTTCCTCCTTATCCCATCTGAGCAGCCCATGTGAGTATAGAGTCACACATGTGGGCATATACACAGTGGTAAATGACAGCCCACTCCCTCCCTCCTCCTCTATGCCCACTTGCCAGCGAAACACAATGGGGGTGGCTTAATACATGTAGATTCATGGAGGCCTTACCTCCCTCTTATTCTAAGACACAGATTGGAGGGGCATGACATCCTGTGACTGGCAGAAATCTGCCCACACCATGTTATTGCCAAAAAAATAATAAATATTGGATTTCAAATATCTATTTGTATGACAATTTAAAACAGTTTATTGATATTTATTTTTACTCTGTATTGTATCCACATTGCTGTTGTTTTATTATTTTTGAACATGTGACCAGCAGCATTAGAAACTCCTTCTACTTAGGTTTCCCTGCAGAGGAACTGGGAAAGATCTTGGTCATGTGACAGCTGTAAATCAATTAGAAAAAAGGTAATTGGATGTTTTTTGTTTTTTTAAATAATTACAGTATAGTCATCCACATACAGAAATAGAAGGGACAATGTAAATTAAACAGTGTGTGTTTAGGCTCATTTTAAAGATCACCACACTTCTTAAAATTGTATTAATATGTTGTACAAGGGACTATCTCATTGGATACAGGTTGATTGGCTTGGTTTAAGCAGGTATGCATACAACCTAGTTTTGGTAAAATTAAAGTTGATTACATACAGATTGTACAGTGAGGCTGTAACATGTATGGTGACCTTTAGTGGTAACAATTTCTTGTTTTGATATACAAAAAAGGAAAATGCAGGTGTCAAGGGATAGTTAAATCAGGAAACTGCCAGTGGTCGAGCGGTGGCGGGAGACAATATAGTCAGATCCATTTAAATGCTTCAAAGAGACACGACTCTATTATAAATAAAATGAAAAGCCAATGATCAGACAGTGTTTGAGGTTTTCCAGCAGATGTGCCTAGAAGGGGGTGTGAGGAATTCTCATTGTATGCTGTTCCTCTAATGAACATCATAGATCTCTAGATATATTCAGAGCTCGGATACCAAGCAGCCGCTCTGACTCCTCCCTCCCTTGTGGCGAAGTCTGAAGGCACACAGAATAAGTGTTTTTATTTTCTCAGCGTACCAGTGTTATATAGATGCTCATCATTGCTTTTTATCTCTTAATTACGTTTCTACTGCACCATCTGAGACAGCCTATTTTTACCTGTAGCTTGTTTTCTGCAGCAAGACATCAATTACCGCAACCTGAAATAGACTCTCCGAACCCCTATTTATAAATGCCCTCTATCAGCTGAGCACAACCTTCTCGGTAAACCCTGACTGGCAAACGCAAAACCCTGGTGCACTTCACAGTAAATTATCTCTGATATTCAAACTCATTCTCTATTAAAAAAAGGGCTCCATGGGACTTCCCTTCAGTGACAAGAAGTTGGCTTATTTTAATAACAGTTTTGTGATGGACTATTTACCAAGAATCCTGATGATTACACAGAAAGAACTTTCTTGGCAACCATAAGCCAAAGTACACGTCACCAGCACACCAAGAATTACCTAAAGTCCAAGAGTTTACTGACCATGTCAATATTTCAAATAGTGCTGTGCAACATTCATAAACCATATACAGTATATATACAGTATTCGGCCCCCTTGAACTTTGCAACCTTTTGCCACACTTCAGGCTTCAAACATAAAGATATAAAACTGTAATTTTTTGTGAAGAATTAACAAGTGGGACACAATCATGAAGTGGAACGAAATTTATTGGATATTTCAAACTTTGCTAACAAATAAAAAACTGAAAAATTGGGCGTGCAAAATTATTCAGCCCCCTTAAGTTAATACTTTGTAGCGCCACCTTTTGCTGTGATTACAGCTGTAAGTCGCTTGGGGTATGTCTCTATCAGTTTTGCACATCCAGAGACTGACATTTTTGCCCATTCCTCCTTGCAAAACAGCTCGAGCTCAGTGAGGTTTGATGGAGAGCGTTTGTGAACAGCAGTTTTCAGTTCTTTCCACAGATTCTCGATTGGATTAAGGTCTGGACTTTGACTTGGCCATTCTAACACCTGGATATGTTTATTTGTGAACCATTCCATTGTAGATTTTGCTTTAGGTTTTGGATCATTGTCTTGTTGGAAGACAAATTTCCGTCTCAGTCTCAGAACTTTTGCAGACTCCATCAGGTTTTCTTCCAGAATGGTCCTGTATTTGGCTCAATCCATCTTCCCATCAATTTTAACCATCTTCCCTGTCCTTGCTGAAGAAAAGCAGGCCCAAACCATGATGCTGCCACCACCATGTTTGACAGTGGGGATGGTGTGTTTAGGGTGATGAGCTGTGTTGCTTTTACGCCAAACATAACGTTTTGCATTGTTGCCAAAAAGTTTGATTTTGGTTTCATCTGACCAGAGCACCTTCTTCCACATGTTTGGTGTGTCTCCCAGGTGGCTTGTGGCAAACGTTAAACGACACTTTTTATGGATATCTTTAAGAAATGGCTTTCTTCTTGCCACTCTTCCATAAAGGCCAGATTTGTGAAGTATACGACTGATTGTTGTCCTATGGACAGAGTCTCCCACCTCAGCTGTAGATCTCTGCAGTTCATCCAGAGTGATCATGGGCCTCTTGGCTGCATCTCTGATCAGTCTTCTCCTTGTATGAGCTTAAGGTTTAGAGGGATGGCCAGGTCTTCGTAGATTTGCAGTGGTCTGATACTCCTTCCATTTCAATATTATTGCTTTCACAGTGCTCCTTGGGATGTTTAAAGCTTGGGAAATCTTTTTGTATCCAAATCCGGCTTTAAACTTCTCCACTACAGTATCTCGGACCTGCCTGGTGTGTTCCTTGTTCTTCATGATGCTCTCTGCGCTTTAAACGGACCTCTGAGACTATCACAGTGCAGGTGCATTTATACTTCTTGCCACTCTTCCATAAAGGCCAGATTTGTGCAGTACACGACTGATTGTTGTCCTATGGACAGAGTCTCCCACCTCAGCTGTAGATCTCTGCAGTTCATCCAGAGTGATCATGGGCCTCTTGGCTGCATCTCTGATCAGTCTTCTCCTTGTATGAGCTGAAAGTTTAGAGGGACGGCCAGGTCTTCGTAGATTTGCAGTGGTCTGATACTCCTTCCATTTCAATATTATCACTTTCACAGTGCTCCTTGGGAAGTTTAAAGCTTGGGAAATCTTTTTGTATCCAAATCTGGCTTTAAACTTCTCCACAACAGTATCTCGGACCTGCCTGGTGTGTTCCTTGTTCTTCATGATGCTCTCTGCGCTTTAAACGGACCTCTGAGACTATCACAGTGCAGGTGCATTTATACGGAGACTTGATTACACACAGGTGGATTCTATTTTTCACCATTAGTCATTTAGGTCAACATTGGATCATTCAGAGATCCTCACTGAACTTCTGGAGAGAGTTTGCTGCACTGAAAGTAAAGGGGCGGAGTAATTTTGCACGCCCAATTTTTCAGTTTTTTATTTGTTAACAAAGTTTGAAATATCCAATAAATTTCGTTCCACTTCATGATTGTGTCCCACTTGTTGGTTCTTCACAAAAAAATACAGTTTTATATCTTTATGTTTGAAGCCTGAAATGTGGCAAAAGGTCGCAAAGTTCAAGGGGGCCGAATACTTTCGCAAGGCACTGTATATACACACACACCCAAACACATACAAACACACTAAAAAATTGGTGAATGGTGTCAGAAAAATAAATTGGCATCCTTCACAACACACTTTTGGCAATGTCCATAAAGCTTCTGGAAACTGTCAGCAAAGGCTTCTTTAGGAATTGATCCACATTCTTGGACTGCCACAACGTCCATAAAACGTGACGCTCTTGAGGCGGGGAAACAGAAATTAGTCCGCAGGCGCCAGATCAGGGGAGTATGGTGAATAAACGAGAACAGGTATCCTTAGCGGGCGCCATTTTGCTGGTTACTGTAATATGATCAGATAGACTAATGGGTGTCATTTTGTTGGTTACTATAATCACAATAAAATTTTCAGTGACCATATCTCAGTGTTAGGTGCAAAATTTCAGGGCCACAGAGAACCCCTTCATCAGGCATTTGATGTGTATCACAAACTGACGAAGAGGTCCTATGTGGCCTTAAAACGTTGCACTAACAATGGAATGTGGTTACCGAATAAGAGCTTGGACTTTATTTCAAGGATCTCTGGTGTCCTGGTGACATATACTTTTGATTATTGTTCCAGTCATCGGCTTACAGTTGCTTCAGTGCTTACTTCTTGCCTTTTCCAGGAACCTGTGCGAAAAGAATATTATACATGGTTCCTTGGCAACCAGTCTGTCACAAAATTGGAAAGAGGTGTTTGAATCCAATGATTTTACAGTAAACTAGCAATGGGTATTTATGGGAATTTAACATGTTTACTTTCTTGTTGTTCTATACTTTCACAAGGGTATTTCTTAAAGCAGAATTCCAGGTTACCTATTGCTGCTTCTGCTGCAATAATCACCTTCAATGTGACACTGATATCCATAGAAAGGCCACATATCTACTAGATTGAGCTCCTCTTCCTAGTTGAATGGCATTAAGTGGCATTTATTCCACTGCATATGAGCTATCATGGACACAACCCTCTGGGGGCGTGTCATCTTGCTGGGACGGGGTAAAAGTTTAGCAGAACAGACCAAAAAAAAAGAAAAAAAGGACTCATGATGTCACCAGATCAGCTGACATTTTGGGGGTAGGGCATACGAGGTAAATGATGTACATTCTTTTGTGACTAATTTTGTCAGGCAAGTGGAACCAAGTATGAAGTACTTCATTAGCTACACTTCCTATTAACACAAATAGTAACTATAAATTATCAGTAGTTAAAGCGGTTGTAAAAGGAAAATAGGGAAAAAAAAAAATTGAAAAAATTCTACATATAGATGTAAGACTACCTCAAATCCATGTTGTTGTTTTTTTTTATTTTTAACTAAAGCCAGCCATAGACTGTTCGAATTGGCCTGCTGAACCGGCTGAGATTCGAACCATGTATGGGCCGGCTGAATGTACCCAAGCTGATTGATCAATTAACTTGGGTACAACCAGTCTGCCGGATGGGAACAGCTCCCCCAACAGGAGAACACAATAGCTCCAGAGGAGGGATTCCCCTATCAACACCATCTGTGTTGATGGGGGAATCAAGCAAATGTCTTTCCAGCAATCCGTGCTTGCATGAAAGAAATTCGGTCCGCCTGTGGCCAGTCTAACTTGCCAGTTTTAAACTTCCCACTTCTAAAGTGCAGGTCACGTGTTCGCTATAGCTTCCCTGCAATTCACAAACCAGCTAGCAGACGTGTCAGAGTGGGGGAACTACATCATTATTGGAAATGTTGGAATGACTGGAGGCAGGACAGATGGGTGGGGAGGAACGGCTGGCAGCAAGAAGGATGGGCAAGTGGGAGCGGCTGGAGGTAGGACAGATGGACAGGGAAGACCTGGCTAGAGGCAGGATGGGCAGGGGGGCGCAGCTTTCCACAGACCACAAAACTTACAGACGCAGCGCTCTTGCACAGCGTGCCTGTACAGTCATCGGCATGACAACCGACGTAAACTGACCACACTGTCATGGATCGGCATCCATCATTAGTGTGGTCAGTTTACTTTTAGGAAGAGAGGCACAGGCAGAAACAACAGAGTATTATTAAACACAGGAAGGAGTAAGCATTGCATTAGTACAGATCATATTATCTTCCTTTAAAGAGACAGTAGCATAACTTTTTTTTTAGGTTTATAAGCACTTTAAAGCTGAATTCTGGATTAAGCAAATATTGTCTAAATGGAAGAGGCATGGGTTTTCTTACTTATATCTTGCTGTTCACTTGCTTATAACTGCAGATACTCATCTCTCAAAATTTCCTGATCACGTTGGCATGACATTTTTGAGAACAGCTTAAGATCCAGAAACCTTTTCAGCCTATGCTTTTATAATAGCTGTTATAGCAAATACAGTATTATACTAATGATGCACTATTATAATAACCTGTGTATAATCCTGCATTAGATATAAATATACAAACATATTCACCTGCATACACTCTGTAAACATAACTGCATAATAGCTTCACATGTAACTTGCACTCATTTCTGTGTGCACACATACATACATGGTGACATATATTAGGGCGAGAGAGTAAAGGATCCCAGCGGTGGGATTATTATTTTTAGCCTGCCTGAGATGACACCTTCCTCTCCTTCTAGTACGATGCTCCAGCAGCTGTCTCCATCCAGCCATTATGTATTTAGGTAGCTTGATGGCTCGGTGAGCCTTTTCACTGGCACTGGCCTTGCAATAAGCACTGCATTATCATGCAGATGTGAGCCTGTGATTGCTGCACTCACAGGAGCCCTGCCGAGGCTCACATTGGATCAGTGCTATTTTAAGACTTCCCTTTAGTGTCTGCAGGCTCTGAGCAATTCTGAAATCCAACTAACATGCTATACAAATGTTTGGTGGCACAAAAGGAACGGGAGTTGCGGGGGAAGGCGGTGTAGAGAAAAGACTCAGCTATGTGTCCAACTCTCTTCTCAGCTGATTCTGTAATGAACATAGTAGTAATTCAGCCACTAGGAAAAAAAAAACAAGTTTAAAAAGGCAACTAAGCAGCAAATTGTATAGGAAATGCCTGTGTTCCCTGTGTGAAGCTACATATAAACAGCAGTAACGCCTATGATCCTGTCAGAGAACATAATAGACATTTTATTTTGATCAACCCAAAGGGGTTGCATACATCCATTTTGTTAATGGTTGTCTTTTCCGTTCAAATACAGGCATTCCAATACAAAACACAACACTATCAAATGCCATCTCAAAAGGACCAGCTGTGTCAAAAGACCGCAGCGCAAAGGAGGTGAAACTCAGAATCAGAAATGTCATCCACACTACACTAGTGAAGTAAATGAGATTCTGCTGACCTGCATTTATACTGTATATACACACAAACACACATACACACTGGTCCAAACCACTTGGTGGAGGGGGGATTATGGTGTGGGCTTGTTTTTCAGGGGTTGGGCTTGGCCCCTTAGTTCCAGTGAAGGGAACTCTTAAGGCGTCAGCATACCAAGACATTTTGGACAATTTCATGCTCCCATCCTTGTGGGAACAATTTGGGGTTGGCCCTTCCAGTTCCAACATGACTGCGCACCAGTGCACAAAGCAAGGTCCATAAAGACATGGATGAGCGAGTTTGGGGTGGAGGAACTTGACTGGCCTGAACAGAGCCCTGACCTCAACTCTATAGAACACCTTTGGGAATTAATTAGAGCGGAGACTGCAAGCCAGGCCTTCTCGTCCAATATCAGTGCCTGACCTCACAAATGCACTTCTGAAAGAATGGTCAAACATTCCCATAGACACACTCCTAAACCTTGTGGACAGCCTTCCCAGAAGACTTAAAACTGTTATAGCTGCAAAGGGTGGGCCAACCCAATATTGAACTCTAATGGCATCCCAGTCTTAGTCCATAGAGTTCATGTGCGTGTAAACGCAGACGGGTCAATACTTTTGACAATATAGTGTGTGTGTGATCATTATCACCCACATGTGATGAAATCAACAAGTGCAAAGTTCCAGCTAAAACCGATCATGGGAAAATGTTAAGATTTGGAAGAACAAAAACAACAAACGTACCTGCAAAACAGACATTAAAAAAAAGAACAAAACTCAAGACAAAAAAAGACAAAACTGCATGACATAATATATTATTTATGGCCGTCCATGTTGGGGCAGAGCTTGATTGTAGGAGCAGGGTGAACATGTAATGTGTATGGGAAAAATACAAGGGGGCGCTGCAGAGCAGCCTGCACCACCAGGAATGTAGATTAAGGCCTCATGTACACTGCTGCTGATAAACGGATGTTTAGGAGCAGTTGGGCGTTTTTTTCAGCAGCCCCTGAACTCTCTTTTATGTTATCTTATCTGTCACATGTACACGGGGTCATTTAGAGGCAGCAGAGTTTGGTGGCATTTTTTTTTTTTTTTACCACTTGCCGACCAGTCACGTTGACTGTACTGCGGCAAAGTGGCTCGTTCCCGTCCAGCGACGTAGACCTACGTCGCTGGACTCCTCCCCTTGTGGGTGGTGCGCCCGCGCTGCCGGAGGCTCGATCCCGCTGTTTTCAGTCACAGCGGGAGTTGGGCCAGGGGAGGAGCGGCACCTCCAGTGCGATCTGCAAGATCGCACAGAATCGGATCGCACAAGTGTGAACCACTGTGCGATCCGATTCTGATGCGGCTCAAAAAATAGCCTCATGTGCGAGTTTGCTGCGGATGCGCTGCGAATTCAGCCATACAAAGTGTATGGCTGAACTCGCATCCGCACATGAGATCACATGTAATGAAGGAGCAGTGCGCTCCGAATTATATGCGATCTCGTAAACCGCACAAGTGTGAACCGGCACTAAAGGTTGCATTCTTTGTAATTGCAATGTAATGAGCATTTTACTTACGGACCCATAATAAATTGGTTTTAGAAGGGGTTTCATGAGACTTTAGGGGTTCCACTGGGGTGAAAAGGTTGAGAAAGCCGCTTCCCACACATACACACACATATATAAAGGGACCCATAATTTAGGCTGTGGTTTGCCTACTATAAGCCCCGGTTCACACTAGGGCGACCTGTGAGGCGACCTGGTCGCCTCACAGGTCGCCTCCCATAGGAAAGCTGCGGACCCGTTCTAATAGGAGCGACACAAGTCGCTCCGACCTAGAAAAAGGGTCCGGAGCTTCTTTGGGGCGACCAGGAGGCGACCGCCATAGACTTCAATGTTATGAAGTCCGTGGCGGCCGCTCCGAGGTCGTGGCGCGCTGCTCGCACCGCGACCTCGGAGGTCGCCCCTGAAAGTAGCGTCGCTCCTATGTGAACCGGCGCTTATTGGGTGTAAATTAATTGACCACAAACAGCCAATTTGTTTTTTGTTTTTTTGACCTCCCCAACATTTAGGATTGTAAGAATCATGGGCACCCCACGAAGTGGGATTCACAGAAGAGGTCTACAGAATAATAAAATGCTTGATTTTGTGTTTCAAATCTTTGCTGTGGTTATTACACCATTATGGAAATTGTTGGCACGCCAGACAACACAAGGAGCCGTGAATACAAGAGAAGACAAACTGAATTTGCAAGTAATCAGTGTCAGTGATGATAATGACATAACATAGATCTCCCTGACATTAATCGAGGTGAACATTCTGCAAACTAAGTGTCTGTCGGCCCCTAGCTATTTGCAATAAAATAAAAGAAGAACAGAGCTGTAGGGAAGACTGTTTGGAACATCAACTCGGGTGGAGGAAGCAAAAGGGCAAAAAATGCTCAATGTGAAGGCTGCTCCTTTCAAAGCTGGAAAAGGTCAACAAATACGAGAATTTAATGGGGAATTCAAGGCCATACTATGATGTTATCAAGCAGAACAAATATGCCAAAATCACCAAAATACATTCTATAAAATATTGAATAAAGCAAGATCTATAACTGCAGTTTTGGAACTACACCGGGTCATCTTACTCAGTGTCATCTCCTGATTACATTCTGGCAGAATACAATGGCCTTGGCGGTGTGTCAAACCTGGAAATAGTTACATAGTTGGTAGGGTTGAATAAAGACACTGGTCCATCCAGTTCAACGCGTGGGTGGGTGTGTGTGTGTCTACGGTTTTCCACCACATCAAAGTTTTTTGAATGTATGTACACTCTTCACTGACACCTCCAACTGCAAAAGGAAGTTCAGCATCCTTACTGCCCTAACAGTAAATACCTATAAACATTTTAAGACTGAGCTGCCTCTCCTCCAACTTTTTTGAATCTATGGTTTGATTATAGTCATTACAATTAATGTGGGTAATATAGACACAGTTGATTATTTATACACATATTTTATAAATATTGTAACATAAGCACAGGGCAATTTATTCATTTATTTATGGTCTCTTTGAAGTGTTTATTACTTTAGTGCTTGCAGTTGCAAGTTAGTCAGACTGGTGCGCAATAATGGGATTTTTGTCTTACCCTAAAATCCATTTTTCTGATGTTCATAGTACTACGCCGCTGGCCTGTGAGGGTCTAGGGAGCGAGCCCGCGCCCCCGGAGGCGCGGTCACGGACCCCCCCGCACGTGTGACCGGCAGACCCGCGGTCAGTCGCCGATCGTCGGTGCAGAGGGAGAAAGGCAGGCGGCTGAAGTAAACAAGCCGCCTGTCATTCTCCCCTGTGTAGAAACAGTGATCATACGGTTCTACTATGTAGGACTGTTGATCATTGTTCTTACACATCAAGCCACAGCCAATCACAGTTAGAATCACGCCCCTAGGGACACACATCACCCCTCCCTCTCAATATTGAAAAATATTGTTATTTTTGCAAAATTGACACTTTTTTTGTCTATAGCGCATGATCAAAAAATCCCACAGGTGATCTAATACCACCAAAATAAAGCTCTGTTTGTGGGAAAAAAAGGAAGTCAAATTCATTTAGGTACAGCGTCGCACGACCGCGCAATTGTCCGTTAAAGTCACGCAGTGCCGAATCGCAAAATAGGCCCTGGACAGGAAGGGGGTAAAATCTTCCGGGGCTTAAGTGGTTAAACGTGCCTATGGGGGTATACTCCCAATTCCTGCTATAGGTATTTAGTTTTGTAGCAAGCAGTGTCAGAAAAAAAAAACAAACTCCATAGAGGGGCAGGTGCTGTGTCTATCAACGAACATCAGAAAAAAGGATTTTACGGTGGGACAAAAATCCCATTTTCTCTTTCGTTCATTGACAGACACATCTCTTCATCTTCTTGACCGTAGGGACATCCCAAACCAGTGTCAAACATGAGGGGTGGGAACAGCAGAAAAACAAACTTCTCCAAGGCTAAACATAGCCAACCAGGTAACTTGGAGCTCAACTGTCAACAACTGGAGCTCATCTGAAAAAAAAACACCCTCAAAGAGGACAAGTCCACTAAACAGGAGCCTGACATTATTGACACCTTTGGGGGTACCAGTGACATTACTACAGTAATCAGCGCTATAAATATGCACTGTTACTGTAAAAATGACACTGGCAGAGAAGGGGTTAACTTTACTGGTGATCAAAGGGTTAAGTGTGTCCCTAGGGGCGTGATTCAGTCAGGGGGCGTGGCATGTGAAGTAATCACAGAGACATGCAATCCTATACAGCAGGATCACATAGCCTCTAACATTACTTTAGTGAGAATGACAGATGGCTCTGTTTACATCAGCCGTCTGTCCTTCTCTCACTTCTGCGGGAGATAGCGAGTGGCCGGCAGCCACTGGAGCCGCCAGTCACAGGCGCTGGCTCCCCAGCTGATAAGCGGGGGCGGGAGCGCGCCTCCGGCGGCGCGCGATCGCCCCCTAGCTCCTCCCAGGCGAGAGCCGTACATGTACGACGCTTTGCCTGGCAAGCAGTTAAGATCATTCAATTGAAGTGGTTGTTACCACACACATGTAAATCACTGCCAGCCCCGCTACTATTTGTAGTCATAACACACAGGGTTAGTGTTTTATTAAAACAAAGCTTGTAAATACCTTTTAGAGCAATCTTCAGGCACGTGATTTCTGGCCCATCTCCTACTCCGAACCCGGGGTTAGAGTATGAGACTGGTCGGGAGTCATGTGACCGGCCTGAAGATAGCTCTAAAAAGGTATTTAGAAACTTTGTTTTAATAAAACACTAACCCTATGTGTTATGACTACATATAATAGAAGGTCTGGCAGTGACAATTTCTAATATTTTATTTCTACTAATAGCGGCAGGAGGGGGGGGGGGCGGAGACGGAGGTAGAGACACAGACACAGGAGCTGACAGGCAGGGAGGGACGTAAACTGACCATGGTGATCAGGGCTCAGCAGCCATGATTATCATGGTCAGTACAGAGAGGAGGACGCAGGAAGTGGCAAGATCAGCCAGTTTTTTTTTTTTTTTTTACAGTTTAGAAAGGGGCAGATTAAACAGCACAAGCACTGTGCTGTTTAATCTGCTATAAGGCAACATGATCTCTCTTTTTTTTTTAAGGGTTACGAACACTTTAAGCTTCGACAAAAAATCTGGAAGCAGATTGGTTTCCATGCAAGGCTGCACCAGATTTTGCACTCTCCAGTTTTAGTATATCAATCCCATAGAGACATTTAGCAGTCAGCAAAAGTGTTATGTTAAGATTATGGAATGCCTGCAAATTTGGAAAGTATAGCTCAAAGATATACAGACTGATGAGTTGTTGCTTTGAACAGTAAAAAAAATAGCTGTACTGATTGAGACACCGAGATGGACCTGAGAAATATTGCTAAAACTTGGGTGAGACATGGCTACAAACTACAGAGGCTCGCTGAAAGCTGGACAGAAAATAGTGCAGAACCATATTCCTGTAAATAATCATTTGCAACTAAGATAATTATTGCATGTGAATGGGTTATTATTTACTAACACTATATCAGGCTTAAAGTAGGCCTTCCCCCTCACCACCCACTTTCTTTCATGCTCATCATACACTCTTCCTTGCATGTTAAATGGTATTTTAATTAAAACCTTTCTAAGGGAACACATCCATCTACTAGGCAAAAATGATGTACTTGTTGCCTAAAGCCTCCTGTGATATCCATATCACGCATCTCAGAAGGCCGTAGGGTGCTCTATTGCACAGTGTCATTGCTGTCCCTTTCTGGTTTCTGCAGCTGCTCCCCTGATGACATGCCACATGCATGCGGGTGATCACAGGGCTAGCTGTGGACAGACGACCCCTCATAACGTTAGAAGATGCCGGTGCTGACCTGGGTGTGTAGTAGCACATCTTTAACATTAATCTATGTAGGGTGTTTGTTAGAGGCATAGCCAGGCTAATATATCCCCATTACATTACATAGACATGTAGATGTATTTATGAAACTTACTAAGACCAGCTCAGTTAGAACACAGTGGACTATGTGTAAGGATAGTTGCTGTTTTAATGTCACAATGCAAATATAATAACAAACACTGTATGAAATGTAATAGAAAATACTGCAGATATTAGAATGAATGGCTTAGTATTAAACTCAAAGAAGATAAGATATCAATGTGAAGGTTTTAGACTTGACGACAAACGACTAATTCACTGCTGATCACCTGGCACCAGTGATTTGCTGGATCTGAGATTTCCCGGTCTTCTGTCACATAAATTAGTATGTTACGTTCAAAGAAAAGAGATTCTCCCCAGGTGTTAAGGAACATGCTGTACAGGATAATGATAGTAGATGATGATGATAATCACCACACACAGCTTCTTCTATTCCACAGACAAGTTTAAACTTTTCATATTCCACTTAAAGCCTTCATGCATCTGAGAGACATGTTAAACTCAGAGAAGGTTCAACCTTACAATACTTTCTGCTTAGCAAACTCGGGGTGCATTATTTCTTTTTTTTTATGTAAAAAGAGTCTGGGGGAGAGGATGTGGCACATCTATGATACAATGAGTTGTAAGGCCTCATTATAGCTTGACCTATTGAGCTCTGTAAACAGACTTTTTCAACAGCTAAGAACAAATAAGACAAACATAGAAGCCTACAACTCTAATTGATGGCTGGTTACCATATACTGCATCATACATAACATTTACACAGCTAAAAATTAAAAAAAAAAAAAAAAAACTGCAGTGTTCATTTTCAGCCCTGAGCAAAAGAGCATACAGTATATACCAAAATTCTATATATTTAAGAAGCAGTCATGCATTTTACAAGATGAGCTTTAACAGACCTTTTGCTAACTGTCCCTGAATTGTATTATTTTGAAGCTGTGCCTCTGGAAATAATGGTCTTTAGCATTATCCATGATTTAAATGTGTCAGGGCCCTTGAGCATTTATTAATTTTTTTTTTTTTTTTTTAACCAGATAATTAAATTGTTCTGGCCATTGAAATGAATGAAGGCCCAAGCTCTAGTGTTTAAGCGCGTCAGCCAATTTTTTTGCCAAAATGCTGTTGGTCCTTAATGTGCTGGCAGTGAGTTTTATTTTTCTGCCACTAAACACCCCTGCCTCTAAATGGCTATGTGTGAATGGACACATAGGCTAACATTAAGGGGCGTCTAGAGGTAGGGGGAAAAAAAAAAAAAAAAAGAGGCCTCTAGAAGCAGCGTTGAAAACTCCCAGTGTGCATGAGGCCTAAAGCTTAACGCCAAGAAAAAAAAAAACGATATACTCAACTGAAATACATACCTGCATGCTGCAAACCCAAGGAGTTATGTACCTATTCTCCGCTCCAGGTCAGGATCTGCAGAAATGCCCATTGTACCGATCTCAGGTCTCTCCTTCCAGTCACTGTCTTTTGAGAAGGCATTTGACAGGCAGTGAGGAGGCGTTATATCACCTCCACACCACCTGATTATCCCTATAATGCTGCCCTACCACGCTGTTACCTAGTCTGACGGGTTCGCTATTCTGATAGAACACGAGCTTTGCTAACGTACCAACAGTTACCAACAGAAAGGATGGAAGTTACTTGGACTCTAAATGCAATAGACAACAGAAAATATGGCGCCGGCTTCGGGCAGGAAGCGTGCAAAACAAAATATGCAGCTAAAAAGTAAGAAAAAACAGATGGGGGATAACTAATAGGGCGGAAAGATTTTAAAAGCTTCGGTGTACTGGCTATATTGATTTAAGGGATTTGGTTGGCTAACTTTACTACTGCTTTAACAGACCAAGCTGTCCAGAAAAAGTGACAGATTGTTGGGACAAATGTAACACTAATGGGGGGTTGCTTAAAATGGTCAGCTTTTATTTAGTTAAAAGTATTTATCCTAAAAGAAAAAAAAACTTCTGTTGTAACCTCTTAAAAAGTGTTAGCTGGAGGTCCCCTTGAGCCTATTAGTTCCATAACTGAAGACCATCTAAATCTATAAGCCTAACATCTCCCTTCCAACAGGTCAATGATGCTGCAGTCTGAAGCACTTCACACACAAGCCAAATGGCAGGCGACATAAGCTGGTTCAATAAAAAAATCGGCCGACATTCAGCTTGTATGTATGGCAGCCAGTCTGACAGAAGCTGACAATTTGGCTGGCTTCTGTCGGAAATGCATGCTAGAAAACCAGCAGTCTCCCGATCAGTGGGGGCGTCCCCCGTTCAGAACACAACAGCTCAGTGAGGGAGATCGACGTGCTAACTACAAATGTACAGCAGCTCTGATTGGAGCGGACAGTTTTTTTTCGTTAAACCCGCTGTGTGCCAGGTTTAAAGGTGGATATGCTGCTCCTCCACAGATACAGTGAAAGAGTGAGCATAGTGGCCCAGATACCAGAAGTGTGGCCCAATCACTAGGTGATAATAAAAGCTAAAAAACAAAACTACTGCAGCCAACACACCTAAGGACAGTGAATATGCAATATATGAACATTTTGTTCTTTGGCCTAAACAAACTTTAATGCTGCCTACAGTGGTGGTGGCAGAGATGGGAAATTCAGCAGTGGGCTGCTTCTTGGCCCCTGGGCCATGGGATGGACAGCTGTGATCTAGAGATAAACAGGGCCAACCTGGCAGGAGTTTCAGGTCTGCTGGAGAAGCCCTGCATGTAGCACAGCCATAGGAAGTGTACATCTCTGTCCATGGTGCTGAAAGTATTACGGCAGTCTAGTGGAAAGGACAACAGGCACTCGCTATTTTATCTGACAGCTCACAGAGGAATAACAGAATTGACTGCCTGTCAGAGGTTGCATTCCACAAGGAAAATGGTTACATCCTCAGCTAAGAAAGATCCCCGGTACAAGTCAGCAGGTCAAACAGCCCCATCTGTAACAATTCCTAACTAGCATCGTTAAACACTCGCCAGGCAGATGGGCTGCGAGGCTTTGCCTGCTCTACCAGTACAGCAACAGAAATGTTACATGTCGTAATCCTTTTTTTTACATTTTTTGTTTCCCTATAAATGTCTAAACATGGCTATTTGCAAACTAACCATACAAGTGCAAAACCAATTTGAAAGCCACACGTCTAAATAAAGCCAGCATGTTATTTACTTATTCACGCATGGCTAGACACAGACTGATTGTCTTTCTGCTTTCAACTACTGTCATCATTTGCAATGTCCCACAATGGAAAATAGAGAAGGAAGATGAAGAAGAGCTCACACACAGAGCAGGTGAATTCTTTATACATTCACAAACACCGCATAATCAACTGCTCATTCATCTGCCGCAGCAGTTTGGTTAAAGCGGAGTTCCGGGCACAAAATCGATCTTTTTTTTTTTGTGCCCGTCCGCTTGTTCACCTTTACCTGAAACAGAATTGGATAGTTAGGTTTTTTTTTTTTGTACTCACCTTGTAATTGTAGATCGAATATATTCACCTATTCTTCACTTCCTCCCTCTGTGCCGCGGCTCTGCCGTCACTTCCGGGCTTGCAATGATTCCTGGGAGCTGAACGTCATCGCTCCCAGGAATCAATGCGACGGCACCGGCCCCGCTCGTCACTTCCGGGGCAACGCCGCATTCCCTGCTAAACAGCTTCTGGGCATGCCCAGAAGCTGTGGAGGAATGCGGCGCCGCACCGGAAGTGACGAGAGGGGCCGGTGCAGGCGCATTCTGGGAGAAGAGGACGCAGAAGAAGACGCAGAAGAGGATCGCGCCGGCTTCAGCTGCCCACAAGAGAGATGGCAACGATGTGGAAGAAATTTTATAAGTATTTCTTCTTGCATGTAAGTGCGAACCGGGACAGATCAGAGGCTAGCCATTGTGGAATGTGCTAGCCCTGACTGTCCCGGGGGTATGTTTATTGAAAAATGGTTTCTGTGCCCGGAACTCCGCTTTAAGCTGTGGCCAACTCTAATATAGTGCTGGAGAGTCTGATAGTGTGTTGGTGGTCAACCAATAAATCAATACAGTTTTGCATGGCCTTGGATGATTACTATGTCATATTCGGCTGTCATATATCAGTGTACTTAGATGATCACTAAACTTCAGGAATTGTGAGCAATAAATGATATGGCCCTCTGCAACAAAAGTAAAAGGCACCAAGGCGACGTAATGTCTAATTACAGTGATGACATTTTTAATTAGCTGGGGAACTTTTCAACTTAATTAAGACAAGGCCTTCTTCTGACACTTTTTGTTTACAAGTTAAAATCAGTATTTTTTGCTCGAAAATTACTTAGAACCCCCAATATAGATATTTTTTTTCTTCTTTTCTTTTTTTTCTTTTAACCAGAGATCTTAGAGAACAAAATGTTAGCCGTTGCAATTTTTATGCCACACGGTAATTATGCAGTGGTTTTTAAAACGCAATCTTTTTGGAAAATAAAATGTAATTATTATACAGGATTTATATAGCGCCAACAGTTTGCGCAGCGCTTTACAATATGAGGGAAGACAATACAGTTACGATACTATTCAATACAGGAGGAATTAGAGTGCCCTGCTCGTTAGAGCTTACAATCTAGAAGGGAGGGTCAAGTGAAACAAAAGGGAATAACCGTGGGGGATGAGCTGATGGAGAAAATGGAGGTATAGTTGTTAGGTGTGGGTAGGATAGGCTTCTCTGAAGAGGAGGGTTTTCAGAGATCGCCTAAAAACTCATAGAGTAGGAGATAAATCGGACAGATAAGGGTAAGGAGTTCCATAGGATTGGAGAGGCTCTGGTAAAGTCCTGGAGGCGAGCATGGGAGGAGGTGACGAGGGAGCTAGAGAGCAGGAGGTTTTGAGAGGAATGAAGAGAGCGATTAGGTTGGTATTTCGAGACTAGGCTAGTGATGTAGCTGGGGGCTAAGCTGTGGATTGCTTTGTAAGATTTTGTTAGTATTTTGAAGTTAATTCGTTGGGAGAGCGGAAGCCAGTGGAGGGCTTGACAGAGAGGAACAGCGGACACTGAGCGATTGGTAAGGTGGATGAGTCTGGCGGCGGCATTCATAATGGATTGAAGGGGGGATAGCCTGTGTAGAGGTAAATACATTTTAATTTTTAAAGAGTAACTAAATTTTTGTTGAGGAAAAAACATTCCCTTTTGGGTGTTCAATATACATTGCAAGGATTTTAACAAACGTAGAATCCTACCTTTTGTTATTCTGAAAAAATCCCTCTTTGTCTGTGTCCATGTGGTAAGTGTATCTAATGGGAGTGGTTTCATAATTATCAATCAGCTGCTGCACCTGCAGGGCTCTAATGAGGAAAACTGCAGGGTCTGCATCCCTTTAGACGTGATTTCCTACTGGGAGTATCCCACCAAAAATACATTTTTGCTGCAGGGAATGCCTGAAATCTGACTTGTATCTTGGTGTAATCTTCTGAGAAAATCAGTAAGCCAATCACACAAGCTGGAAACGCTGTTTCTGGGGGGCTTTCTGTACACATTTTGTATACAGAACACCTCCAGGTAGCCACATTGCATTTACAGAAAATTACAAGGCTGCAGATTGAAAAGGAAAGGTCATTTTTAATAACATTCAATTACAATATGACTTGTGTCTCAATAGTATATGCTATATTAATATTTTGTTATCTGCTATTTTTTTCCCCACAAAAGTGAAGTTACACTTTAATGTGAAAAACACAAAATATAACCCAATTTTTTGGGTTAAATTTAAAAGATGATGTTACGCCAAGTAAATAGATACCCAACATGTCACGCTCTAAAATTGCGCACTCTGTTAACCACTTAAGCCCCGGAAGATTTTACCCCCTTCCTGACCAGGGCCTATTTTGCGATTCGGCACTGCGTGACTTTAACGGACAATTGCGCGGCCGTGCAACGCTGTACCTAAACGAATTTGACATCCTTTTTTTCCCACAAATAGAGCTTTCTTTTGGTGGTATTTGATCACCTGTGCAATTTTTTGATCATGCGCTATAAACAAAAAAAGAGCGCCAATTTTGCAAAAATAACAATATTTTTCACATTTTTTTATATGAAATTCCCCAAAAAATGTAAAAATCAAAATTCTTTAACATTTTAGGCCAATTTGTTTTATGCTACCTATGTTTGGTAAAAAAAAAAAAAAATTGCAAAAAGTGTATTTTGATTGGTTTGCGCAAAGGTTATTGCGTTTACTAACTAAGGGAAAGATTTTTTTTTTTTTTTTTTTTTTTAATGAGTAATGGCGGCGATCTGCGATTTTTTTTTGCTGGACTGTGACATTGCGGCGGACAGATCGGACCCTTGACTGACATTTTTGACACTTATGGGGTTACCAGTGACATTACTGCAGTAATCAGTGCTATACATATGCACTGTTACTGTAAAAATTACACTGGCAGTGAAGGAGTTAACTTTATTGGAGAGGGAGGGGTTAAGTGTGTCCCTAGGGGCATGTTTCTAACTGTGATTGGCTGTGGCTACTAGTGTAAGAACAGAGATCAACGGTCCTACATAGTAGAACCGTGTGATCTCCATTCTTACACAAGGAAGAATGACAGGCGGCTATGTTTACATTAGCCGCCTGCCTTTCTTTCAGTGTAACGGACGATCGCCGGGCACACACGCGAGGGGGTCCGTGACCGCACGGGAGCGCGCCTCCGGCGGCGCTCGCTCGCTCCCTAGAGCCTCACAGGCTAGCGACGTAGCCCTACATAGCTTTGCCTGTGAGGGGCTGACTGCTGACGTAAATAGTCGTGCGGAAGTCGGCAAGCGGTTAATCTACTATACTTAAAAATCTCCATAGACGACGCTTTAAACCTTTTTACATGTTACCAGTTTCGAGTTAGATGGGAGGTCTAGTGTTAGAGTTATTGCTGTTTGTAGAACACTCACGGCAATATCTCACGTGTGGTACTAACACCGCTTACATATGCTTGCGTGACCTATGTATGCGTTCGCTTCTGTGTACGGCATGGATGCGCTTTTGATTTTTTGGGTATATTTTCTTTTTTTCCATGGTACCTTTTTTTGCTCACTTTTAATTTCTGTCACAAGAAATGTAAACATCCCTTGTCCCCATATCTCTCCTCTACCCTTAAAAGCATCAAAACAAAAAAAAAACATTGATGCTTCCAAAAAAAAAATTTTTACATCCCCCCTAGATCGGAAGTGATGCCATAACGTTGCTCCAGTTCTCCTAGACCAGTGATGGCGAACCTTGGCACGCCAGATGTTTTGGAACTACATTCCCATGAAGCTCATGCATTCTGCAGTGTAGATGAGCATCATGGGAAATGTAGTTCCCAAACATCTGGGGTGCCAAGGTTCGCCATCACTGTCCTTGACCATAAAGGTGGGGAGAGACAATCGGCTCAACTGTGTCCAGCTGTGCAAACCGCCAAGTAAGCGGTGGGGGGGTTAAGACCCGTGCCGCTGCTTCTAAAAGTGATCCAGCGGCTAATCAGACAATCAGATTGCTTTTATTTGAAAGAGAATCGCTGAAAAAAAAAAAAAAAAACGCCAAGCTCGTGGTTATCTAGCTCAAGTGTACAGGTAGCTCTTGCCAGCAAGTACAGTCCAAGCCAGATATGATCATAAGGGTTTCCCTCACAGAGGGTTTCATCATTCAACATTAACACAAAATTATATATCCAGCATCTTGGGTCCTTTTAGGAAAGAAAGATATTCAGCTTCCCACCTGGATCTCTAAGAATTCTCCGGGCTCCAGGTCCCAAAAAGGATTTTACTAAACATGAGGAAACTGAAAAGCCAGTTTCCTCTGAATTAGGCAAACCCCCTGCAGCGCCTCAACGTGCCTGCTTGAAAATTCTAGGTTAACATCACTCTGGCGGAGCATTGCACTGCCACAATATATAAGTAGATAAAGGGAGAGGGAGAGAGAGATTGATTGAGATTTAGCTCCAAATAGAGAGCTTTCCAAGAACTCATTCCTACAGCAATCCTTCTTTTGGGGAGGAAGCACTAATCTCTGCAATATAGGTATGTGCTCATACAGAAAACAGATGGGTAAAGGGTAAGGGGATTGAAGGAAAAACAAAATTGGTAATGTAGCCAAAATGTACATTAAAGATGAACTCCAGGGATTATATATATTGCATAATGCATTGTCCAGCTAAGCACAGTATGTATCTATATGTCATACCTGGTGGGCCACTGAAAGCCAATGATGCTACCGGTCTTCCAGGCTCTGCCCAGGTTCTGTACAAGCATATTTTCCTCTGCACACTGACCACAGAGGGTCGCTCGTTCCAAGACCATTGCCAAAAGGAAATTGTGACGTTGCCACTCCGCTTCTTCACCCTGTCCAATCACAGAGCGCCTGGCATTTATTGAAAAAAATGGCTGTCAATGGCAGTAGTGACAAGCAAGCGGTCACCGATGGTCAGTGTGCAGGGGAATCCACTTGCACAGAACCCCATGAAGGTCCTGGTGCTACTACAGCGCTAGCTGAGATCTTCCAACTGCTTCAGGGATTTTCAGCTTCACCTGGAGCCCATCAAGTATGATATATGCATACTTACATTGTGCCGAGCTGAAGTTCAGCTTTAAAAGCATTGATAGCATCTGACAAGGATGGTAAATTTGATTTCAAGAATGTCTTGCCTAGGAATTTCAGGAATTAGAACACACACAAATAGCTTTTATCCTCTGTTTTACCATAACAGAACAAAAAAGTATTAATCACACTCAGAATATTTAACCACATCTGCAAAAGGAACAGTCAGTTACTGACCTTAAACTAAACCTGTATTGGGAGAAAAAAACTATTGAAAATGAACAAGGAGCCGGTTTAGAGGCACTTTAAGGTACATAGAAGTACCTTTTTTTTTTTTTAATCCCCTGACCCGTGAGTTGGAGCCTCTGCAACCACACAAACCGGTCCCACTCTCATTCAACACAGCACTCAGTTCTTGGGCCCAGCATTGGGCCAACCATCTACCATCAGGAGGGTGGTGGGGGTTGCGCCTAAGTATACGAAAATTCTGACTTTTACTGTAAAAACTGCAGGAGAAAATCTTGAGCATCAAGTGATATAGGCCTGGGCATTTATTTTTAAAAAAAAGTAGCACAATCTGAAACCATAACGTGGCCATTTTATTTGCTCATGTAGAAAAAAACTGTAATTGTCTCTTAAGAACATATTCACATATGTGTGGGCGTGGGATATTGTCTGGTGTCCAGCGCGTGTCTGTTCACCAGTTCAGGTGCGATTCAGGTCCAAATTTTTGCCTGAATTCGCACCTGAACCGGATCCAAACAAGCACTGGACCCTTTTGCAATCCGCTCTGCAGCTACCCCAGACCTATGTGAACCAGTTGCATTGAGAGCCGGTCACGCTCACATGTCAAGCAAATCCAATTCGCACATATATGAACCCAACCTAATAAACCCAACCTAATAAAGAAGTATAGCAAAAGACTTTATCAGCTGACGAGGCAGAGCCATGTTAGGCTTGAGAAGGATACTGACAATATTGTCGGAATCCACCCCGCTACCTGATTGGCAGGTGGCTCTGTCTTTTATCTTGTGGCTGAGAGATGGAGCCAGCAGTGTCCAGCCACTAATTACTGCTCCCCACTCAGAGGACACTGAGAACAGAACGTCATGAGATTGCTCAGTTTTCAGTCTTATAGCCTACGTGGGACAGATGCTGCAGCATGGAGGCGAGTGTGTATTTTTGTGTTTTTTTTTTTAAAGCCCATATTCTCTTTTAACTCACCTCCCCAAGCAGTATGTACATGTTCTATCCAGACTGGGGAAAAAAGAAGGCACTGGGTGAAATCCAACCAACCTTTCAGAGTTGACAAAGGGTTATGCACTCCACCCCTGGCCCCATGTGACAGTGCTAGGCAAATTATAGGGCGACTAGTGTGTCACCATGGGAGATGGGAGTGAGTCACAAGCTCACCCAAACCCGGAAGTGCTGGGTATTTCAATCCACTCCTTGTGGCTGAACAGAGCAGTGCAAGAGTACATGAGTCTATGGAGGGGGAAGGAAGTCATGTGATCTTATTTTTAGATGGGTTTAAATAACTACTGTAAATGAAGAATTCCAGGTATGGATATTTTTACATTGTTATACTGGTCCAGCTTGGACCATTGTAACTATGCATATAGCATACCCAGTGGATGCCTCTGGATGCTGGAAATCACTGTAGTAGGCACATTACTACTTTAAAGTTTTTGTGCTTCAATACAAACTATAAACTATCAACACGGAAAAGATAGTAACAAAATCAGATCATCTGACATGTAGGCTTACCAAAAAATATATATATCTGTAATAAAGACCACCAATACCTTACCGTTACAGAATAGGTAATGGTTCTTTAGACAAACTGAAGGTATATCATCTTGCTAGAACAACATTTGCCAAAAAAATTATTTTCTCGCAGTGTTTTTTTTTTTTTACTGCTCATTACAAAATAAATAAAACATTTTTGACACACTGTACTGCAACAAAAGCTTATAAAAGTTCTCCAGCAATGTTCTGCATTCAGTAAAGGTGGCTGAATAAATAATACTAAGCACAAGTTAAACAAGCTCTTCATACAACAGTTTTATTTGGTCAGCATTTCCTTGGATGTGGCCCAAGAATAGCAATAATATTAGTTTTATTTCCTCTGTGCGGCTTCCCAGCTGCCTGTAGCAATCCTCCATTTATTGTGAATGTGGCTGTTTAAAGGCAGTCAGGCTTATTTGCTGCCAAACAATCAGCATCAATCCACAGGTAGACACTAAGCCTTCTAATGACATTATAAGAGGCAGACAAAGCAAGTTAAAGTGATAGTAAGCCTCTTTCACACTGGAGGAGTCCGCCAGCGAATTCACCTGCTCAGCAGTGGAATACGTCCTCTGAATCCCGCTGAGCAGGTGGATGACAGGCCTGTGTCCGCTTCACTGATGTAGAGCTGACACAGCCCCCTGTTCTCTATGCGGCTGTCCGATGGGAACAGACCATTTTCCATTTCCATTCCATTCCCATCCGACTGTCATCTGATCCAATTCACCAGTCGTCTGTTTTTAGTGGACAGGATTGGATGTCGGCGGTTGTCAACAGACACATCAGTTGACATTCCCTGCTCCTGAGAGAGCAATGGATGGTCCGATCGGGTCAGCCTGAAAAAGTCTGTCAGTGTAAAAGGGGTCTAAACCTTTTAAATAATAAACATGTCATACTTAACTGTCCTGTGCAACGGTTTTGCACAGAGCAGCCCCGATCCTCCTCTTCTGGGGTTCCCCACCAGCGCTCCTGGCTCCAACACTTCGGTGAGTGTCCCCATAGGAAGCAGCTTTCTATGGGGGCATGCGTGAGACCTCAATCCTGAGCTGCGCTGCCTGTGTCTATAGACACAGACGGTGTGGCTCGGCCTTGCCATCCACTCTGTCCTCACAGAATTTGATTGCTCTCAGCACAGTCCTAGATCAAGATTGGGCTCAGGTATGTATAAGGGGGGAGCTGCTTGCAGAAGGTTTTTACCTTAATGCAGAAAATGCATAAAGATATAAAAAATCCTTCAGCCTTTAGAACCATTTTAAGGGTTTTCTTTTTTTTTTAACCTTAATGCATTGTCTGCATTAAGGTAAAAACCTTCTGCAAGCAGCTCCCCCTATCAAGTCTTTGCTTTTTTCTTTTTTTTTTTTTTACATTTTTGTCTATAGATAGCTTTTTCCTTATCCTAAACACATTTCGATTAATTTACTGTTTGCTACCTCTGCTGAAAAGTCTAGCTCAAGCACCCGCCATTCTTTTGGAGGTGCCTGAAATCTTTTCACAAAACAAAAAGCAAACTGGTCCTGCTCCATTTCACAATAGGCTACTGGTAAGAAAACAACTTGCGTTACTTTGAAATTAACCGGTCCCAAACATGGGCAACAAAACCTGAACAAAGAAGGAATGGAAATATCAAACTGTCCTGTAAAAGTCAAGCTTGCACACCTCTTCCCTCCTCCTAGCCCTCCCTAATGCTCCTTTAAATTATGAGCAGTTTCACAGACCAAAAGGAGGGGTTGGGACACAAGAAGGGGTATGGCCGCGTTGGAAAAGCAGAGATTCTCAAGTGTATTCAGCTTCTCGTATCTCAGAAACTACTAATTGTTTTTGGTGTGCAGTTTTTTTGTAAAAGTACTCTTATTAAGCATTTTTCTTCAGTTTCTTTGTTGACTTGATTAGACTTACGTAAGTTTTTACCTTAATATGCATCTGTCCCCAAATACATTGGCATAAATCATATTAAGGTGCATGTGGAGAACCTCTTTAATGATGCTGTGCCTCACAAGCATATTGTACTGTAAATAGGTCAATTGAGCAGTATTATCAACTGTAGCATTAAGTGGGTTAATGTAGCAATATCGTGCAGGTTGCCAAGAGAATCCTGGGAGATTAAGGTTTAACAGCTGATCTCTTTAGAGTGCTTATCTTAGATCCTCTGGATATCATCTTGCCTATTTTATGTTGATATTTTATCACTTCATAGGCTTGTCTGGAGAACTTTCCTGTACTGTATGCTCATATGCGAAGCTGTAAAATACAGAATCCCACAGTAATTAATATGAGAGCCAGATCAGCAAAACACTCCGCGCTTACCCAGGATGGTGTTGAGTTGCACCGCATCTCATTGTGCATTTAGGATGACTCACTGCAAATAATATGAGGGGTCAGTGACCTCTACAAATCTGCACGGGGTCTGTTAATAAGACAGTAGAGTAGGTTTTTTTTTTTAACAGCTGGAATTGGCCAGGATTGCTGCCAAATCCTTTGTACCTCCACATCGCCACCATTACCATTGGTTATGATTGCAATACCAAGCTGCACAGTTGTTCATGAGCAGTCACAGGTGACTGTGGCAACAAGTGATCACATAACAAATATTTGAGGAACTGGTAGGAGCCCCTGACTGTGGAAGCAGTAGTGCTTGGATAAACGCAGGTTATTTTTCAGACGTGTGTAAGGGCCATGGCATATGGGCGATTGGTAGCTGGGTATGCGGGATGTCGCTTCCTTATAACCCTCCAACTGTGAGAGAGATTTGCCAGCATTTGTTCCAGCAAGGTGAAAAACACCTAAGCATCTCTGTGGTTTCAACTTACCCACTTCAATACAGGGCACTTTCACGCCCTTCCTGCCCAGGCCAATTTCCAGCTTTCAGCACTGTCGCGTTTTGAATAACAATTGCATGGTCCTGCAATGCTGTACCCAAACAAAATGTTATCATTTTCTTTGAGACAGATAGAGCTTTCTTTTTTTTGCTAAAAAAAAATCAAAAAATTAAAAAAAAAAAAAAAAGTTTTTTTTTTAAAGTCATTTTTCTCTTTTACTGATGTGTGCTGATGAGGCTGCACAGACAGGCAGTGATATGCTGCAGTGATGGGGTGGCACTGATGGGTACTGAGGCGGTGGCACTAATATGCAGCACTGATAGGTGCCAGTGATGGGCACTGAACGGCGCCACTGATGAGAAGGCACTAATACGTACAGGCATCACTAATGGGCACTTAAAGGCAGCACTGATGGGACTGTACTGATAATCAGGGCACTGATTATCAGTGCAGATGTCCCCACTGAGGAATGCCACTTATTTGCTCTCTTCTCTTCACATGCTTTCAGCGTGAGGAGAGGAATGCCGATAACCGCCATTTCCTATTTTTTTCTTTCTTCATCTCAAACTTACTTGACATTATTTTTACATTTTTATAGACACCTTGTTGCATCAAACTCCTGATGAGTGGACCTTACTATGCGTAGTGCTCCAGAGATCCCAAGACCAGTTCATTCAGGCCAACTGTATTTTACTACGGAATGTAATACCCCATGTTCATTTTTACTGTGTATGGTTGGATCATCAATGCAAATCATTCTAATGCATAATTATTATGGAATTTTTATTAAATAATTATTTGTACTTAAGCTGCATCCATTTAGTGACCTACCTCATTTAAAGTCCCATGACCATTGACTTGTTTTTGGATGTATATAGGAATGGAGGTAGATCACTGTCTATGCCTCAGATTATTCACTTTTGTCAACCCCAATAGGCTCACACCACGCGATGTACGTCTTCCAAGTCCGATGGTAAAACTTCCTAGGAGGTAGATTTTCTAGCCTTTAACAGCATAGGAATCACTGATTAAGGCAAACCTCTATTCTTCAGCACCAGGCTTTAAACAGCAAAGCCAATAAAGCCAGCGGCCATAAAGCAGGATGGATGAATAACCAGAATCCCTTCTGCCTTGTTCCTGCGCAGGAGTCTTGTTTGAAGTTTGAGAGGGGGGGGGGGGAGGCGTGAATCAGAGGATACTGGCTCCAAGGAGCCACTAAGGCGTCTGTGGCGTCTGCTAGAGGATTCCGAGACCATGCCACAAACCTCTGTACCTTCCTGTTAAGACGAGACGAGAGTACCCTACCAGAGACACAACTGATGAAGCAACCATTCCCCCTGGTCCAACGCCTGTCAACTGAAATAATCCGCATGCCAATTTTCCATCTCTGGAATGTGTATGGCGGAGAGGGCTCGAACAAATTTGTACCAGACACCCCTTTAGGACGAACTGTCCAATGATTCAGACAAAGTCTGATCGCTCAGAATTCCAGTACAATGATCGGCAGTCTGGATTCTGGAAGAGTAAAGACCCCTTGTGCACAATCTGTGCTGAGGACCCCTCCCCACCCGGACAAGCTGGCATCTGTAGTGACAGGCCTCCAGTACAAGGGGAGAAAGGATTTGCCCTGTCAAAGTGCTGGAGAATGAAGCCACCAGATCAGGGACCCTCTCGCACCCGGCTCCACAGGATCAGATTGTCTAGAGCAGGGGTCTTCAAACTATGGCCCTCCAGTTGTTCAGGAACTACAATTCCCATCATGCCTAGTCATGTCTGTAAATGTCAGAGTTTTACAATGCCTCATGGGATATGTAGTTCTGCAACAGCTGGAGGGCTGTAGTTCGAGGATCCCTGGTCTAGAGACTGAGGAGTCCTGTCCCATTTTGCCAGGATCTCGCTTTGCAGAGATCTCGTGTGGAACTGTGCAAACTGAAATGCTTTGAAGGTAGTCACCATCAGGCCCAGCACCTTCATGCAAGCCGAAGGGAAGACCGTCTGATGGACAACAGAAGCTAGATTTCCTCCTGCAATTGCTAGAGTTTTTCCAGAGGAAGTAACACTCTGGCTGAGGCCGAGTTCAGAGTCAAACCCAGATAGTCCAGTCTCGTGAACGGAACCAGAGCAGACTTCTGAAGGTACAGAATTCAACCAAACTTCTTTAGAGTTCACAAAGTAATCTCCAAGTTGTCCATCAGAGCAGTCGGAGGCTCCGCATGCAGAAGAAGATTGTCCAAGAACCCCAGTATCGTGATCACCCACTGACAATGCTCGTACTGGGGCCAAAACCTTTGTGAAGACCCAAGGAGCGGAGGCAAGACCAAAGGGTAACGCCGCTAACTGATAATGCTCCTCATCCATGGCAAAGTAGAGGAAGCAATGGTGACCGGCACATATTAGAATGTGAAGGTAAGCGTCCTTGATGTCGATAGAAGCAAGAAAATCCCCCTGATGTAGGGACACCACTACCGTGCGAATGGACTCCATTTGCAACTTCTGTACCCGCACAAAGCAGTTCAGCGCCTTGAGGTCCAGAATTGGACGTACCTTGCCTTACTTTCTGGGAACTGTGAACAGGTTTGCATAAAACCCCTAAAAACGTTCCAAAGTCAGAACCAGGACAATCACCCCTTGTAGTAACAATTCTTGCACCGCCCCCCAAGAGACCCCGTAAGCGATCTGGGGACAAGTCAGGTTGGAAAGGAAGATCTTGTAGCCAGCCCGAATGACTTAGTGGACCCACTTGTCTTACCAGGGAGATCCATGGATCCAGAAACCAGCGAAGACATCCCCCCACCCCAGATACTGGTGAGGGTGCCCCTTCATGCAGAGGAAGCCTTTTCCGCAGATCTGGAAGAGCCCGCTCGTGACTTGTCAGACCAGGTCCTCTTGGAACCTCCGGTGGAGGCTCTGAAGGGCTTAGATCCCTTGTCTTGAGACCCTGAGGGAAGAAAAGGCCTCTTATGAGCCTTAAAAAGAAGAGTACCCTTCCCCCCCCCGTGAGGCCCTTGATTATGTCATCCAAGGAAGCTCCAAACAGGCGATCCCCCACAAATGGGAGATCAGCGAAGGCCTTCTTATAGATTTGATCCTCAGACCAGCATTTTAGCCAGATAATACGACAAAGGACCACTGCTGAGACAGACAGTCTGGAAAGCAAGGGAGCCACATCCAAAGAGGCATCACAGACAAACTGTAGCCAGTGGACCAATTGATTCCCCAGCTCCGCAAAGGCAGGGGAAAGCTGTTCCCCTCCGCAGGTCCTGGCTTAAAAGTTTAGCCCACTCAGTCAGAGTTTGCGACACCTGGGCAATAGTAAATACCGGCCAAAGTGCCAAACCAGCCACTGAACATATGGCGGGTCAGAGCCTCCAATCTCCTATCAGACAGATTCTTAAAGGCCGGAGATTCCTCATCCAGAATTATGGTGGCCTTATTTAACCTGGAAACCGGCGAGTCCACTACAGGTTGGACCGTCCACTTTTTAAGCAAGGAATCCTCATTATGACACAAAAACGCTGAGGGCTGGTTCGTTCCCGGGTTTCGGCACCCAAAAAAAAAACGCTTAGGGGCCCCAAAGGTGCGTTTTGGACAACCCCACTGTTTAGTGCCAATACTATCAAAGTAAGCAGGATAGGGGAACACCCTTCGCCGCCTTGGAGGGTCTGTGGGTGCCAAAAGGGACTGGCACCTCCGACGCAGCATCAGCCGCATCCTCCATCTTTAAAGTTTCACGCACTGACACAATCAGTGCATCCACCAACGCCTTTTCATGCACGGCTACTAGATGAGCAGAGGAATCATCAACACTATATGGGCACGCAGGGTGCGTGGACACAGACCCAGAAGGGTAACTCGCAACCGAATCAGATTCAGGATCTGATGAGACAGACAAAGCAGGGGAAGGCGGGGGACAGTTTTTGCTAGCCTGTTTCCCCAGGACCAAATCCTCCTTGGACACTAAGGAGTCCAGGATCGCCATCAGTGCAGTCAGGGGTTGGTGGAACCCAGAGGGCCCGGCAGCCTCTGAGAGGGGATCAGGTGGTGAAATGTGCTCCAGGGACTCCTTTGGAGAAGAGGGGGACCCACACAAGAAAAGTGTATAACACTGCTAGAGGCACCCCCCACTGCGCTGGCGGTACCACAGGGTCCAGCAGAGAGCCTTACCACTGCTATAGCACAGAGAGGGAGAGAAAGCCCACCAAAAGACTCACCACCACCAATCAGGCATTTACAGCTCCAGACAAACTGCACACCATGCGACGATCAGGAAGAGAAAGATCCAGGAGTTAGCACTAGTTGATGAGGAGGGCTCCCACCGCCCCTACAGCTTTACCCGGTGCACTCCCCCCCTCCCCGCCCCCATTGCCAGCTCAACACCCCAGACCGACCTAGAAGGTATTGCCACCCCATAGGGTGGGGGGGGAGCAAAAGGGTGTAGGCAGATGGGGGGGGGTGACAAGTCCACAGAGGACCACCGAGAAAGGGAGGGGAAGCTGCATGAGAAGGAGGGTAGCCCGAGGGTCTGAAAGTCCCAGGGAGGGGCCCACGTCCACCCCAAAAACCTCCAAGGTTAGAGGGGGGACAGCTACTTACCATACCAGGAACAGGCTGGGCACTGCTCAAGACAGACCACCGCTCCATTGGAACAGGGGTGGCTGTAGGCCAGGCAGAACACTGTGACTCAGACCGAGGCCAGGTTGTATGCGCCCTCGTGAGACGTTTAACTCACAGGTCAGCCCCCGTCCAGTGGGGCTATGTCGCGGTCGACCTAGCGCAGAGCTGAGGCCTGCCCGCTCCCTGCCCAGATTGGAGGAGACCCTCTGGATCTAGATTATCCAGTCCGTCGCTGAATGCCTACAGCGGAGACTGGGAGTATACCCCTTGGAACTGCCCTATAGGCATAGTCAGGTTTTTTCCTGCCTAGTGTCCTAATCCTGTAGGGGGCAGTAAAACCCAACTGTCAAGAAGATAAGGAGCGGTGTCTGTCAATGAATGAAAGAGAAATTGTGATTCTTATTTTATCCAGAAGCGTGCAGCTCTAATGTCCATGTGTCAGCCTTGGAGAATAATAGTTGTCACCTGCACAAGGACTACGCTGGAGACAGGACAGCTGAGCCAGATGCATGCACTTCATTGACCACCTGCAATGAAGAGTAGATGCCAGGCGCCCCACATCTGCATCAGAGGTCTAGCTTATAATCGAGAAGTTCAATGAGGAGGGCAGGCTGAGGCCAAACACCAGATTTATATGAAAAGTACACTTATCCTTTGAAGAATAGTTATTGTACCAGGCTTACACAAACTTCCACTGAGATAAAGGAGCAATATAAAAATTAAATATCACTGCCCTACTATTAGGAAGTACAGTATGTATGAGTACAAACCAAACATGGCTGTGTCCCAATACAAACATAATTAAAACTAAAATAAGTAACACACTGATAAGCCTATTTACAGTACATTGAGCTGATCGTATTCATGTTTAGGTCTAAAAAAAATAAAAAAAAAATCAAAGACAGTGGATTGCCTTTAAACCAGGTCTTTTGGGAGAAGTAATCCAAGTACTTCAGTGTTATTACAAAGTGAAATATTCCCATAAAACGATTGCTTCAAAAACACCCTTTTGCTTGAAGCCAGACATCCGTTTTAATGTGGTCTGTTCTCACCTGCATTAAACATTGTGCAGATTAAAACAAATCGCAGCAGGGAGACCACAGAAGCACATCTGACTCAGGAACACTTTGCTTTACTATGTGCAAATATATTTTAAAATAAGCAAACAGTACATCCCAATCTAAGGCAGAGAAAAAAATCATAAATGAGGGATAATGAGATATTTGTTTTTTAGGAGTGACAAACACAAGCATAGAGCTCAAGGGAAATAACTAAAATGCACATGGGTCAAATTAGATTAAATAAAGTTTAAAGCTGCAAAGACCCTCAAGAGTGGATTCACTGCAAATAGCAATCATTCACATTTTAGCTATCAAAAAAAGCTCCAATTAGTAACTGCTCCAATTTTTTTCAGCACTACTGTATATTAAAAGGGAACTCCACTCTCCCAATCAACAGTATTTATGCTGCTAGCAAGAGAACATAGAAATAATCCGCTCTCAGGTAGAGATGTTCCCTTGGTTTGGTTGGTGGGGGTTGCAATGATATAAATATGTGTGCATTAAAATGTGTTTAAATTAATTGGTTTTATATACTTATAATGTTTTGTATTTATCCATCTGGCTACGATTTTGATCTGCGCTTGTTCTGAAGAAGCCGCTTAGGCGAAATCGGTCAATTTAAAGCGTAGTTATACATATATTGATTTTATCTTGATGTGGTTTTTATACATATTTGTAATAAATAAATATATATAGATTTTTATGAATTTGTATTTCTTTTCTTCTTCATTTTTTTGTTTACTTGAACCTCTTTGGGTTTCAATATAACCTACTTGGTTTATCTTATGCACCTACAAAGTCCCTAGTGCCCATACTCTGTTTTTTGTTCCCCCCCCCCCCCCCCAACCCCATCTCATTTCCTCCACGCTATTCTCCTTCTCTAACTGTGATGCTGTTCTGTAAGTACCCCCACACCTTTAGCCCTCACCACCTGTAACTTGCTGACTTTGCATGACTGTTATCCAAACTGTTCTTTACCCACCTGTTGTGGTTGTTAATCAGACCCCCAGTTTTCCCCTCCATAAAAAATGAAAATTTGGTTTCTAGCAAGTTTGTTTATATTTGATGATAATCTCTCCAAAGCAGTACTGTCATGTGACTCCCATCGGATAATCCATTTCTGGTATCTGAACATTCACATATCCTGCCAATGTCATATGTTATATGTGTATATGTTAATATGTTTGTTATGACTGCAAACCCTGTTCATTTTGGTGAAGCCGCTAAATAAAAATTAGAAAGTAATGTCACAGGTGACATTTCATCAAAATATATTCACAGTGTTGTTGTAAAACAGTAGTTTGCTGAAATAAGTATTTGTGACGGGAGTCACTTTGGGCGCGGGGTGACAAGAAAACTGGGGGGCACTGGGGATATGGTTTGGATGGCTCCAAATGGGACAGTGATATTTAGGAATGATGTCTCTCTTGAAATATGAAGATTTTATTCCCTGTACATTGTGAGGTCTCTGACCAGGAAGTACAACTCCTAATATGGGCATTCCAGGAAGTTTAATGTGGAGACCGACTGTCTAACGATGTTGCTTTTGTCTGAATAAGTAAATTGTGATATTTTTGTCTGAGGTGGCTTTCCATTCACCTGCTAATGAACTCACCTGTTGTCTGCTAAGGGATGTATTGACACTCAGAGTAATGTGTATTGGGGGCTCGTTATGTAACCATTGTGTGATGTTGGGGGCTGGATTTGGGTCATTGTTCATGTAGTGACTGCATTACTTCTAACGTGTATATAAAGCGTGTATTCCTTTTCAATAAAGAGTCCGATTCCTGCTTGGCCTTAAATACAGAGCCTCGTCTCGTACTTGGGGGGGGGGGGGCATTATTCGTATGGGTTTCTTGATCGGCTGAGTGGAGTGTCTGGTAGCTGCCTTTGTGTTCGGGAATTAAATTTCCTAAACGATTGTAACCCCTTTCATACCCGGGGTGTCGTTACAGTATTGTATAAAGTAATTATTTCAGTGCACACCATTGCAACGCAGGGGCATTAAGTGTCCCCATAGGGAATAAGGCTTTGCTTCTGGTCTTATGCTAGGCAAAGCTGCCCAACTAAACTACTGCGAATGACCCCTAAAAGGCTTGAACCAGTAATCCGTACAGGCTACTTGAGTTCCCACGTGAAAAAATAATCCAACTATGTCTTTATGGAGCCTCATTTACATGGGTGTACTCCAGCATACACCCGTGCAAAGGCCGCGTTTACCTGCGTGGGGGTGCCTAGGTGCTTCGTGCATCCCCGTACAGGCAGTCCCTATTTGAAATGTATGTGGATGGGGGTGCACAACCCTAAATGTAGACAGTGTGTCTTCAGAGCCATGCACCCACATGGATGGTAAATTTGGACACAGCTGCTTAATCATAACTGTCCTAATGAGGACTGCCTGCACAGGGGATGCATGGAGCAACTACAGCCCTGCCACAGGTGTATGTTGTATTATGCCCACGTATATGAGGCCTTAGGCTGGCCATACATTATACAATTTTCTTTTAGATTTAACAAAACCATACAGAAGGACAAACCTGAACACCTAATTTGTATGCAATCAGGCAGGACCTTGCACTATACACTATATAACTGAAGGTAAATCTAAAGGAAATTGAACAAGAAAATTGTAAAATGTATGGCCTATCTAGCTACATAAAAACATAGTTGGATTTTTTTTCCTATTGTGGGAACTTAAAATAACCAACATGTCTATACTTACCTGCTCTGTGCAATGTTTTTGCACAGAGAAACCCGATCCTCTTCTACTGGGGTCCCCCCTCCAGTGCTCCAAGCCCCGTCTCTTCAACAAGTGCCCCCACAGAAAGCACCCCTGCATGCCCCCTCCTGAACCCCACTGCTGCATTGACACAGACAGTGCCCCCCCTTTCCCGCATCACAGCATTTGATTGACAGCAGTTGGAGCCAATGGCTATTAATCTGCCCAATGAGGAGCAAGACAGCGGCCGCTGCACTCGTGCACATCGCTGGATCAGGCTCAGGTAAAAAAAAGGGAGGGGGGGCAAGAGGAAAGCTGCAGCACAGGTGGTTTTTCCCCCTAATGCATAGAATGCACAAAGGTGTAAAACCTTAAGGCTTTAGAAAAACTTTAAAAGTAGTTCTAAAGGCTCAAGGTTTTTCACCTTCATGCATTCTATGCATGAAGGTGAAAAACCTTCTATGTGCAGCAGCCCACCTAAATTCTCTATGGGGTCTCTCGCTCCTCATTGGCTGAGACAGTAGCAGGTGCAATTGGCTCCCACTGCTGTCTATCACAGCCAGTGAGCCAATGAGGAGAGAGAGGGGGTGGGGGTGGGGCTGAGCTGCAGGTCTGTGTGTGAATCAAGACGCAGAGTCGTGGCTCAGGTGCATGCCTGCTTGGGTGCCCCCATAGCAAGTTGCTTGCTCTTGGGGCACTTGGCAGGAGGGAAGGGCCGGATGAGGGACCCTAGAAAAGAAGGATCGGGCCTGCTCTGTGCAAAACTACTGCACAGAGCAGGGTAAGGAAGAAAAAAAAAAAACCTTTAATATCACTTGAAACAAGCCTTTCAAAATGGTGCCCACTAGGAATAGACCGATTATTGGAACTGGCCGATATTGCCGATATTTTTGTAACGTCATTCTGCCTTCCTAGGCTGCCTCCCTCGCCTTGGACAGCCTCATCTGGAGTTGGGACTAGTCTCGCGGGAGTGTATCACAGCCATACACCCACCCACAGCATCCTGGTGCCAGCCAGCCACCCACAGCCCCTGTGCCAGCCACCCACCAACCACAGGGTGCCAGCCAGCCACCCACCACAGGGTGCCAGCCAGCCTGCCACCCACAGACCGGTCGCCAGACAGCCAGCCATCCACAGGCCCTGTACCAGCCAGCCACCCACCCACCACAGGGTGCCAGACAGTCACCCACCCACCACAGGGTGCCAGCCAGCCATCCACCACAGGGTGCCAGCCAGCCAGCAATCCACCACAGGGTGCCAGCCAGCCATCCACCACAAGGTGCTAGCCAGCCAGCCATCCACCACAGGGTGCCAGCCAGCCAGCCACCCACCACAGGGTGCCAGCCAGCCACCCACCACAGGGTGCCAGCAAGCCAGCCACCCACCACAGGGTGCCAGACAACCAGCCACCCACCACAGGGTGCCAGACAACCAGCCACCCACCGCAGGGTGCCAGACAGCCAGCCACCCACCGCAGGGTGCCAGACAGCCAGTCATTAAGCATTAAACAAAAATTAACATGTTCAGTACCAGATTTGTGTCAAAAATTGTCTTTTTTCAAAACTTTAAATGTAGAAAATATCTGCCCATATCGGCCGATACCGATATGCGATGGCCAAAATATCGGTATCGGCCCTGAAAAAAACATATCGGTCTATCCCTAGTGCCCACATACTTTTGTCCATTTAGTGTAAAAAAAATAAAATAATAAATAAAACATTTATTTATTTTTGCATGCTTTCAGAAATGCGTGCGAAAAGGCCACAGGGCCTCTCAGAAATTGTGAGAAACCTTCTAAATCTGATTGTTGTGAATTATGCACAAATCAGATAAAAGACCATCTCTGTTTATCCCATGCACCATTATCCAGTCACCAATTACACATAGCACCAAAAATTGAACTCACATTCTTTAAAGAAACTATTAAAGAACATATTTTCGATGGGAAGCTATTAATGTCAGTTCACAGATATGACAATAGCACAGCAAACATTTAAATTATACCAATATTTCAAATTCACTGCTGCTGGCGACACCGTTACAATCATAAGAACAACGTTATACAATGATCAAAATCAAAACGAGAACAGAAGATGCCAAGAATTTTGGAGGATTTTAATTAGATACAGCGTTAGACTTAGTAATCGTTACTGCCGATGCTTCCAAGAACAAAGTGCCAATTTTTCCCCGTTTCCTAGAAAAGAAAATCACTGAAAGTCGAAGAAAAAGATTAAACTGCTAGAGCAAAAGTCATTTCTTCATAGAGAAATCCATCCTCAATTTACTTGAAAGGAATTAAAAAAAAAAAACCTCTATTTCAATGGAGTGCTATAAAGAGCCGGGGAAACTCAATGGGCTGGTTGCACATTCAGAACATAAACAAACAGGAAAGAATAGAGCTGCAGCCTATTTTGTCAGTGCAAAGCATTTATGTTTTATAAAGTCATTGCTGTCCTTCTACAGACGCCAATGAAAACTACTTGGACTATGTTACAGCAACAACAATTACTGACGACTAAATATAAGCACTGTTGACAGAAGTAGAGGACAAGGAAGCTGAGGGAATTGTGTGTAAGGGTCATAGACAGAAATAATTAACTATAACGTAAATGGATAGTCATTAGGAAGGATGTTTAAAATATTTGTGAACCCGATATGTATAAAGATAGATATTTTATGGTGAACCTCGACAACAGATTCACTAAACTGTGATATAATTTCTTTCCCAGCTTATACACAACACCCCTTCCCTCTCCTCTAATATTGCTGCATGCATCCCCTTAGAAATGGAGAATAATGACAGGTACTCTTGGCTATTGCTAAGCAGTTGCTGATCCTTATGTGACATGTCAGAGGGAAAGCCCTAAACTCGTTGTAGCTCAGAATAAACCACTTAAAGGCCAAGCCTATTCTGGAACTTTTTGTCTACAAGTATAAATTAGTATTTTTTGCTGGAAAATTACTTAGAACCCCCCCCCCCCCCCCCCAAACACATATATATATATTTTTTTTTTTGCAGAGACGGGGTCGGCAACCCATCGATCGCGGGTAGCCAACAGGTAGATGAAGAGCAGCAGGGCTGCTGTTAGAAATCACAGGGCCCTGTACCGCATACCCAACGGAAATCAAAACATCAAAACTATATTTTCACAAAAAATACATGAAAATCATTATTAGTGGACACAAACATTCCATCATACATAAAAAAACAAATTCCATCTTCAAGCCAAAATTCTCCCCAAACAATTATGCACACATTCCACCAACTCCCAGTTCCAATCCCCCCTCCTAGCACAAATCTTCTCCCCCAAATTCCCACTGCCAACACAAATGCCCCCCTCCCCCAATCCCTCCTATTAGCCTAAATCCCCCCCCCCCCCCAAATCTTCCCTCCCACCACAAATCTTCTTTCTTCAATTCTCTTCCTAGGGCAAATTCCCATAAATCCCTTCTCCCAGCACAATCCCCTCTAAAATACCCTTCCCAACACAAACTCTTCCTTCACACCCAAATGCCCCACTAGCCTCCAAGCACAAACATCCCCCCCCCCATTCTTCCTTAAAAACACATATCCCCCCCCCCCCCATTCTTCCTTCTAGCACATATCCCCCTTCCCCAAATCCTCATTACACTTCCCAGCACAGATATCCGCCCACCCCCTTCCCCCAACTTACATGGAGAAGCCACTACAAAGCCGGGAGGAGGTGTGCTGTGTTGTGCTCTCGCCTCCTGTCATCTATACAGCACGAGACAGGATCGCTCTTAGGGCTCTTTCACACGGGCGTTCCTTTTTTTATGCCCGATCAGTTCCTTTTTTTTTTTTTTGTAACGGACACGGATGACACTTGTGTCATCCGGTCCGTATGTCCGTTTTTCATCCCATCCTTTTGCGGATGAAAAACTGACATAATGCATGTCTATGTAAATACGGATGTCTGCGGATGACACCACTGACATCCGTTTTTGCTTCAGTTCCGTTTTTTTAAAGGAAGAAAAAATAGGGTTCTCCTCCGTTCAAAAAAACTGAACTGAACTGACAAAAAACGGATGTCAGAGGATGATCATCCAATGACATCTGTATTTACATAGAGATACATTATGTCCGTTTTTCATCCGCAAACGGATGGGATGAAAAATGGACATACGGAACGCCCGTGTGAAAGAGCCCTTACTGTAATCCGCATTGCACTGTACACACACAGTTTGCTTGCTGCCCCCTATCTCCTACAAAGGCTGCTCACCTTCCAGCAGCAGGAAATGTGGATAGGGGGTGCCAATCAAACGGTGTGTGTGTGTGTACAGTGCGATATACAGTAAGAGCGATCCTCTCTTGTGTGCTGTACAGGAGAACGCTCTTTTGACAGGAAGACAACACAGTGCACCTCCTCCTGGCTCTTTCCTCTCTGCCTCTTCTTTTCTCACTGCTCCAGCCTCCAGGCTGCCATCTGCTTGTCCGGGTCCTCAGTGCGGGTGGGTGCAGGGGAAGCAGTGGCCATCCAGGCTGGCCTGGGGGGGGGGGCGGCCTGGGGGGCAGAACTGAAATCTACAATCCACCCCAGCACCCTCTAAATCCAGCGATGTGTGTTCCTCACCCAACAGCTAAAAGCTGGTGGGAGGGAGAAGGGTTGAAACTGCTATTCGGGGGAGGGTACTACTGGGTCTTTGGTGCAGAGGACACTGCTATGGGACAGCAGAGGGCACTACGGGGGGAGGTGGGCAGAGGAAACTACTGTGGGCAGGAGGGAGTAGGGGGCAGCAGAGCACTGCTATGGGGGGGGGCACTACAGAAAGGGGCAGAGGACACAACTGTGTGGGGGGAGCAGTGTTGCAGGGGACACTGCTATGAGTGGGGGCCTACAGTGCAGAGGGTGGCAGAGGCCACTACTGTTGGGGCAGTCAGAGGACACTACTGTGTGGGGGGAGGGGTCAGAGGACACTCCCGTGTGTGTGTGTGTGTGTGTGTGTGTGTGTGTGTAGGGGGGGGGGGGGACACGACAGTGGGGAGGATGATGTGAAAGGAGGCAGAGTACACTGCTGTGGGGGAGGGGGGGTCTTGAGTTGGCAGAGGATACTACTGTGGTGGGGGGCAGTCATTTGAAGCAGGGCAAAAGACACTACTGTGACATACTATGATTGTAATGTCATTGCCCTGCCTCTCCATCCCATCCAATCAGAGAATGCTTTGCATTCATTCAGAAAATTGTAATGACAACCGATGCAGCTGAGAAGCCGCTGGGCTGTCATTACAAGGAGCGGGAGGGGACGTCCCCCCCCTCCCGCCACCCTCCGCGGCTTTCCCGGGTCTCCCGTCCCACCGGGAGACCCGGGCAACCAGCCTGCACGGCCGCTGAATACCGAATGCGGCTTTGATCGGGTCTCCATGCAAAATCCCAGAAGTGATGTCATGAGTGACATCACTTCCGGGTACTGTCTGGCGCCAGATTTAAAAAAAATGACAGCATTCAAAACAGCCAAACTTGGCGTTTTGAATGCTTCTTAAGTGCAGAGGAGTTGTTTGGGGTCTTTTAGTCCCCCAGATCCCTCCACAAAAGTACCTGTCAAAAAAAAAAAAAATAATAAAAGAAAAATTGGCCAATATCGATATGCATTGGCCAAAATATCAGTATCAGCAACGAAAAACTGCTATCGGTCAATCACTAATGCCTACTACAGTGATTTGCAGCTTCCACAGGGACCTCACAGGTATGGAACACACATACTTGTCCAAACTGGTGCAAAATTACCATACCTGGAATTCAGCTTCAGGCTCCAAAGTCTCTTATAACCACTTGCTGACCGACCCACAGTAAAAAATACATCATTACTTTGACATTTAAAGCTTGACCTAAACTATTGGTACTTATACTTGCAGGTAAAAAAACAAAAAAACAAACAGTAATCGGTAGAACCCTAATATATACTGTTAATAGATTTTTTTTTTTCTTATCAGAGCTGCTAATTTTTACAGGCTTCAAAAAGAGCAAGGGGTAGGTAGGGATGGTGGTTAAAAAGTAGAAAAAGCCTAGATTTGGATTGGTTCTCGGGCTTCCCAATCAGCCAGGTAAGCCCGAGAACAACTGGAAAGTGGCAAAGGGGAGGGGGTGACCCCTGCCGCGGCTTCTAAAAGTGATCGGGCAGCTAATCAGCTGTTAGCAGCACCTGAGGAAAATTTTAATACCGGAGTTATGGCATCTAGCTGCAGCCATAACCCCAGTATTAAATGTCAGACTAATGATGTATTTTCCCTGTTAGGTGGTCAGCAAGTGGGCTCTTGCCCTTCAGTTAGACAAGTGCCAGAAAAGTTGCCTACTTTGAAACACTCCTATCAGGTTGCTCTTTTTAAAGCCCAGCTCCAGCCAAACTTTTTTTTTTTTTTTTTGCTTTTGCACAGAGTGGGAAAAGGCAAGAACCTGTGTAAATTTGTTATTGCTGTCGGTGTCCGGTGTAACGTTAAAAAACCATACCCCGTGAAGAAACCATACCCTCATCACTTCCGGTCTGAAACAGCTGAGCAGCGCAGTAGTGCGCATGCTCAGAGCCCCGGATACGTGATTGAAGAAGAGAGAATTTGAGAAGTGCGCATGCTCGGTGGGCATGAAATTATCACCGCACTGTCTCTTATATAATACTTGCGGCGGGTACATTAAAACACTTCGGGTGCAACATAAATCATGTCCTCTCCTATCGCTGTAACTTCCCTCATCTCCGGTAAGTAATACAGTATAAAAGCGGCGGCGGGTGTATAAGATGTAAATGTGACGGCAATCGCGGCTCCGTGATCCGCTTTTATATTTATTACCGGAGATGAGGGAAGTTACAGCGATAGGAGAGGACATGATTTATGTTGCACCCGAAGTGTTTTAATGTACCCGCCGCAAGTTTAACTACCGTGAGAAATCCATACCCTCCGTAGCGGAACCGGAAGTGACGAGGGTATGGTTTTCTCACGGGTATGGATTTTTCACGGAACACCGGCTCTGCATTTTAAGAGATTTTCTACTTCCTATTTTTTTTGCAGAGTATCAGAACAGGAAGTGAAAGCATTTCTCCTCAAACAGGCATTCACAATTTAAATCCATTTTCTGAAAGCATGAGGAAGGTTTAAAACCTTGCCATGACTTCATTGTTGGCTGAGTCCCCATGAGGAAGATTTCTCTTTACTTCCTGTCCAAGAAAAGGAGTGTGAGACAGAATAAGAAGAAAACTCTGGAGGACACAGCATTTAAAAAAAAACAAAAAAAAAACAGAAGTTGTAACTCTTTCATAGTCTTTCATAAAACTAAAACCAAAAAATGGCTGCAGCTGGACTTTAAAAAGGTTCTCAACCTTCCTTCATTTCCTTTAAACTTTGCAAATGCGGGGTGGGCAAGACGATGCATTTGATTATACCATCATACTACGCCAGAGCCTGCAGTCTTGATTATTATTACATTTAATACCATTTTGCACAGTAAAACTGATTAAAGATTTAGCAATTAGTATGCTTAGTTGTGGTAAGAGGATATGATAATTGGCAAGCTGAAAAGCTGAGGCTGAGGATAATTGGCAGCTGCCACAGGCTTTAGCGTTCAACGTCTCAGAACTGTAACTAGAACTGGGGCCCTCGGCTGTAGATGGCCTTATGTCTAAACAGCGGACCTTCCAGTTGTCTAAGCGGACCTACCTGTAACTTTACAAAGTGATATGAATGAATTCCTGACATGTCACATATACACCGACAGCCTTCCGTATTCCTTTTATAGTAATTAAAATAATTAAAGCAGAACTACACTGCATCTGTATGGCTTTTACTCAAGATGGCCATGGCCAGAAATGCTGGGAGGTGTTTTCAAAGTGATTTCTCTACAAAATAAAGCATGGAGACATGTATGGAGGGGGGAGATTGCATTGAATATTAAAAAATGTATTAAATTATGTTTGTGGTGCTCAGATGCAGTGAAGTTCCGCTTTAGGTGGGAAGTTCTGTAAACCATTCTTTTTTTAATTTTTCTTCACTACTTCGGTGTTGGGATTTAAAGCAGTATTATATATATATATATATATATATATATATATATATATATATATATATATATATATATATATATATATATTACATGTGCTCCCAGGTGATTTATGCCAAAATGTGCAAGTATACACTGTATACTAGCACTGGCACCTCTCATATGGTGCCCTCCAGCGTTACACTGTCACCAGGCCCACAGGTTCCGGGAGCTTCCATCTTCATCCGGTCTTTTTCCCAGGTTCCGTCTGTTCTGCCACCTGAATGGCTGGGCCACTATGATGCGACTCCCATGCATCACATCACCGCAGCACAGAGTAGGTGTCGTAAATGGGCACTGAGCTGCACATGCACAGCTCAGTGTAAATGACAGGAGCCATTTATAACCGATAAAACCGATAGGGTCTCTTCTCATAAAAACCATACCTGTCAGCAGTTTTTTTAAAAATCACTTTAAGGTGAACTACGTTGACTATTTGACTTGAGCACAACTGTTAGGCCTCATGCACACAGGGCGTTTTTACTGCTGCTTTTATGAGCGTCAGACGGTTTTTTTTTTTGCCGCTTAAAAACGCCCCTCCATGTTATTCTATGGCCTCATGCACACACCGGCTTTTAGGAGCTGAAAGTGGCATAGGCGTTTTCAAGCTGTAAAAAAAAAAACCCAGGGCAAGCGCGTTTTGGAGCAGCAGCTTTAGGTTGTAAAAACGCCTGACGTGGCTAAACGCGTGTTAACGCTGTATACAGCCTTAAAGAGGAGTTCCACCCTAATTTGCATCTAAATATGAATGTCCTGCTCATCGCACCCATTCCCTTTTGGATAGTGTCTTTTTTTTTTAAATATAAAGTACCCTTTTTTTACCTTTTCTTCTAAAAAAAGATGCATTTACATCCAAACCCGGCCGCGGCGCAGAATGTCATATCCTCTTCGCAATGGCTCCTGGGTTACCAGTATAAGCAATCCCAGGAGCCAATGGGTATCCTCAGCGACTAGCATCGCGTTACTTCTAAAGCAGAAATGACGTGATGCTAGGCTAGGCTAGGCTACGGCCGTGAAAAAGTGCCACTGCACATGCGCGAGATCGGGAGGTGCTGGCTGGGTAGTCAGCAGCACCTTATCCTGGAAGAGACTCCTAGTGGGCTTAAGATGCCCACACTCAGGATGGACAGTTGCAGGAGCAGGAGGGTGAGTACCAATACTTTTAATAACACAAAATGTTGTCAGATGTGGCATATGCCGTTTTCTATTACATAATTGGCGACTATCACGGGGGGTGATTTAAAAAAAAAATGCTGGAACTGGCTGGAACTCCTCTTTAAGCCCCATCAACCATTTTTAACCAATTCTGGAACGGAAGAATTTGCCGTCTTAATGACCAGGCCATTTTTTGCGATTCGGCAATGTGTTACTTTAACGGATAGTTGCGTGGTCGTGCGACACTGTACCCAAATAAAATTGATGTCCTTTTTTTCCCACAAATAGAGCGTTTTTGTGGAGGTATTTGATCACATGAGCGAGTTTTATTTTTTGCGCTATAAACAAAAAAAAGAGCGACTGTGCTGGAAAAAAAATGTTTTTTTCACTTTCTGCTATATAACATTCCCCCCAAAAAAATAAAAAAATCAAAATTTTTCATCCTTTTAGGCCAATTTTTATTTTGCTACATATTATTGGGGGGGGGGGGGAATCGCAATAAGCGTATTTTGATTGGTTTGCGCAAAAAGTGATCGAATCTACAAACTAGGGGAAAGATTTATGCAATTTCTAGTTTATTTTTTATTTTTACTAGCAACGGCAGCGATCTGCGGTTTTATGCGGCACTGCGACATTGCGGCGGACAGATTGGACCCCTGACCTTTTTGACACTTTTGGGGGTAACAGTGACATTACTACAGTAATCAGTGCTAAAAATATGTATATGATTACTGTACTAATTACACTGGCAGGGAAGGGGTTAACCTAGAAGGTGATCAAAGGGTTACATTTAAGACTAGGGGTGTGTTTACTAACTGTGGGGGAAGGGGCTTCTGAAATGATCATAGAGACCTGTGATCCTATATAGAAAGATCACAGGCGCTCTGTGATCATTTCAGAGAGAACAACGGTTGGCTGTGTTTACAACAGCTGACTTCTTCTCTCTCAGCGGGGAGCGATCGCGGACACCCAGCGGCAATCGGTGCCGCCAGCCCCGTGCATTGGCATCCCCGCTGCCTAGTGGCACCAGGTGAGCGACCGATATAGTCCTACGTCGGTTCATGCAGGAGGGACTGCCTGCCGCATTTAAACTGCGGCGGGCGGTGCGGAACTGGTTAAGCTGTAGTAGTTTGCGATTCGGCACTGTGTTACTTTAACGGACAATTGCGCAGTCGTGCGACGCTGCAGCCAAATAAAATTGATGTCCTTTTTTTAAACACAAATAGAGCTTTCTTTTGGTGGTATTTGATCACCTGTGCAATTTTTATCTTTTGCGCTATACACAAATAAATAGTGACAATTCTGGGGAGAAAAAAAGCAATATTTTTCACATTCTGGTATATAACATTCCCAAAAAAAAAATTAAAAATCAAAATTTTTTAACATTTTAGGCCATTTTGTTTTCTGCTATATTTTTGGTAAAAAAAAAAAAAAAAAAAAAATCGCAATAAACGTATTTTGATTGGTTTGCGCAAAAGTTATTGCGCCTACTAACTATGGGAAAGATTTCTGCAATTTTTTGCGGGACTGCGACATTGCGGCGGACAGATCGGGCCCCTAGCTGACATTTTTGACACTTTGGGGGGACCAGTGACATTACTACAGTAATCATTGCTAAAAATATGCACAGTTACTATAATAATGACACTGGCAGGGAAAGGGTTAACACTGTGGGGTTAAATGTGTACCTAGAGGCATGGCTTGGCTTGTGAAATGATCACAAAGACCTGTGTTCCTATATAAAAGGATCACAGGAGCTCTGTGATCATTTCAGGGAGAAGAACGGTCAGCTGTGTTTACAATAGCTGACAGTTCTCTCTCAGCGGGGAACAATAACCGGTGTCAGGCGGCAATCAGAGCAGTCTGCCCCGTGCATCGGAGTCCCCTAGCTGCAGGCGCGCAACCAACGTATACCTACATCGGTTAGCAAAGGGGCTACCTGCCACAGTGTAACTGCAGCGGGCAGTCGCTAACCAGTTAAGAACACTAAAAATAAAAAATAAGTAAATGGATTGGGTTGGTTTATATGAGATAGCACTAGGGTGTGAGCTGGAGTTCAGCGTCAATTTGTTAGGGTATCTACGTCTGCTAGTACATCCAACACTCCCCTTCCCCCCAGATTACCAATGTTGCTGTTCAAATGTGCCCATATGCTCCTTCATCTAGAGTAGAGGCACTCTAAGGCCACAGTCACACCTGCGTTTCTGGCTGACAGCGAGCAGATGCAAGAAAAAAAAAATCAGTCGGGGGTCCTGGCGATTACCTGCAAGCTGCAATATTACATTAAAGATAAACTAGATTACCAAAAGTATTGGGACACCTGTCTTTAAACGCACATGAACTTTAATGGCATCCCAGTCTTAGCCTGTAGGGTTCAATATTGAGTTGGCACACTGCACATATTGAGTTAACACTGTACATTCCTGACCTCAACCCGATAGAATGCCTTTGGGATGAATTAGAGCAGAGACTGTGAGCCAGACCTTCTCATCCAACATCAGTGCCTGACCTAACAAATGCCCTTCTGGAAGAATGGTCAAACATTCCATAGACACACTCCTAAACCTTGTGGACAGCCTTCCCAGAAGAGTTGAAGCTGTTATAGCTGCAAAGGGTGGACCAACTCAATATTGAACCCTACGGACTAAGACTGGGATGCCATTAAAGTTCATGTGCGTTTAAAGGCAGGCGTCCCAAAACTTTTGGTAATATAGTGTACAATAAATGCTTGTGAATGCTGGAGGTAGAGGAAGAGGCTGTAGGCAAGGTTCTCTCACGGTTTCTTCATCCACCTTCATGTAATCAAACTCAAGTTGCTACTTTCTGCTATATGTAATGTATGTATTGCTACTGAGAGGAGCGTGGCACCAACATTTGGCTTTGTAAAGGTCGCAGCAGTTGGATTACACTGGAAATACTGGTGACTGCCACTGGCGTCCCCCCAAGAGAAGAGAAACTGGGAGGAGCTGGCCTTTAAAAACTGTGACTTTCTACTTCCCCTTAAAATTACAAATTTATTTGCTGCTTTTACACTAATAACTAACTTCTCTTTTGTTACTGCTTTGTAACATAAGACTAGTCCATTCAGTTGTAGTAACCTATTATAAGACTATTCAGGCTAGCAATAGCTTTGTTTACAATAAAGAAGAACAGATGGTCCTATGACTCCACAACACAAGGATTAGTAGTTCATCATAACAGCAAGCCTTGTGCAGAAAACCTGGATGAAAAAACTATCTATGCTGTGCTCATCAACCAATCCAGTTGGTGCATTTGATAAAATGCTATGAGCATCAACAACTTTCTTCCTGCCTCCAGTATATATCTAGTATATTGTCCAAAAATGAGCTGTAACCAAAAGCAACCAATTAGGCTAGTTATTCTGCGCTATTCTTCCAGCACTGTGAGGATGACAGCGATGGCTATAGCAGTTAAAATGCTTCTAAAGGCTGAAGGTTTTTTTACCTCCATGCATTTCATGCATTAAGTTAAAAAACCCTCAGTGTGCAGCTCCCCCCCTCAGCCCCCCTAATACTTACCTAAGCCTGATCTCGATCCAGTGATGTGCATGAGACCCAAGGCCCTCCCAGGTCTCTCCCTCCTTATTGGCCGAGATGCAGCAGCAGGAGCCATTCGCTCCCACCGCTGTCAATCACAGTCAGTGCGGCTGAGCCAAACTTTCTGGACGCAGAGAGGCAGTTTAGGAGCGAGCATGAATGAGTGACCCCATATCCCAACGTGCCAGCGGGGGACCTGAGAAGAGGAGGATCAGGGCTACTCACTTTACAGTTAATGGCACAACAACAAGCATCTAACACTTGTAAAAAGGCAGCAAAAGCATGTTTGATTTATTTTTTTAAATAAAATATTAGCTTGGACTAATGTACTCATATACTGTATATACCATACTTGGCTGATCCAACGGGAAGCTGGAAATCAAGGAAGTAGTTACTGCTACTCCAGTGTTCTCTACCTGCTTTCGGGTCCTGCGCCAGGTGACTGCCCCGTTGCATTCTGAACACAAGAGGTTGGCCGCTCGGTTCGGGACCCAGAAGCTTGTGAAGATCACAGGAGTAGCAGTGTCTACTTCAGTAATTTTCAGCTTCCAGGTGGATCAGCCAGGTATGGTATATACATAGCTACATGAATCCAAGCTGGGTTAATGTAAAAAAATATCCAAACCTGGAAATATTCTTAAAAGGATCATATTGTTCGCCCTCCCTTTCTTCTCCCCATTTTCCAATAACAAAACATTTTGTATTCTTTTCACAGAATACAAGGCATTCTGTGACTAAACAAGGGGAGATACCTTCATTTACCTACCCCTCCTCTTCCCTTGTCCATCCACAGAAGGCATCATGTTCTGTGAAAAGAATACAAGGTGTTTTGTGAATGGACAAGAATAAAGGAATGTGGGATTGTGAAAGACGTGATTCCTTCAATGTTGCAGCAGCAGCTCTCATCCCCGGGGCCTAAAGCATAGCGCTGCCTATATAATCCAGCATGAGGATTTTAGAACTAAAAAGCATCAAAGCAGGCCTATGACTACCACTATTAGCGGTAACTCACATGTCCCAGGATCCAGCGTTGTGGTTACCCAAACCATGGCTTCTTTACCTCTCCTCTCACCGACGCCGGCATCCGACACAGCTGGGTGCACACTGTGCGAGTCGTGCTGCGACTGCTGAATGGCCGGGCAGTCTTCTGGGACCTGTGATGTGTACCAGAAGACTGCAGGGAGGGAGGGGGAGAGGAAAATTTTGGCCTGGATCGCCTAGGCCAGTGGTGTGGTGTCCAAACTTTTTTCAAAGAGGGCCAGATTTGATGAAGTGAACATGCGTGAGGGCCGACCATTTTGCCTGACATTTGAACAATTAAAAAAAATATACATACATATACATATATATATAGGAAATAATAAGCATCAGTACTTTATGAATAAAACACACTTACAGAAACAGGCAGTAGGATTGTAGAAGTGACACCTCCTCGATCAGCTCCATACATACACACACACACATACATACACACACATACACACATCAATACACACACACACATGCATACATTACATATATATCACACTTACAGAAACAGGGAGCAGCATTATAGAAGTGACATCTCCTCGGTCAGCTCCACAAGATCTTCGGTCGGCTCCTACAGGTGGCTGTGTGCGGTGAAGTTGAGAAGGCATGCAATTTTCAAATTCATTCTGCACTCCCGCGCAGTCGTGGTCGGCGCTGGGAAGATAGAGTCGAGCAGGGGGCGGAGCAGGACTCGGGAGCAGCCGAGCTGCTGAGGGAGGCTAGGGGACCCGCCCCATCGCATCGGAAATTGGGGCGGGGATGTGAGGAGTCTCAGAGAGAAAGGCATTTTAAAGTCAGCAGTGTCTCAGGGGGCCGCATAAAACTAAAGGACGGGCCGCAACTGGCCCACGGGCCGGACATTGGACATGACTGGCCTAGGCGATCCGACAAAAGTGGGAGTGGGTACCTGTCAAAGCTAGGTACCCGCTCGCCCCCCCAGCCAAAAAAAAAAAAAAAACATGACATGCCAAAAGCAGCAGAGCGGGGGGGAAGGAGTGCTTAAAGTAGAACTTTCCATTTTGGGTGGAGCTCCCCTTTAAGTCATATCAGTAAACTGGTACTGCAATAGAGTTCAGTGGCATGCGGTAGCTCCTGACACATCCTATTATTGGTGTATAAGGGCTGCTACTGGCAATAAATGAAAGTTACTACAGGTGAGCAAACAGTGAGGGTTGATAATAGTGTTTGATCACACAACTTACCAGTGTCAATGACAAATATTCAGACTGGAACCGCTAAAACCTTTACACTGAGTAAATCCATTAGGAGTACCATCAGATTGACAACACATGGTGCTACCACTGAGATGTGAAGTGACTGCTGAAACAGGGGGAAAACCATTTCCGTCATCAATAAATAAACACATAACATCCACTGGGGAACATTTAGAAAATTGTTGTAGCCTTGCCTTGTGAATTTGTTGACAGAAAAAAGTTTTTTCTATGAATTTTCTCAGAACCAATTACACAGCAGCCCTGTAAGCTCTGACGGCGTGTAAGAAAACATTCAGACCTGCCGTTCTGGTGCATTCATTCTTAAAGTGATACTAAACACACGCTGTTTAATATACATTTTCCCATCTCCTTCTGTATATGAATAATGGCACTGTAATTAAAAAAAAATATTATATATATATCGAAATACCTTTTTTCCTAATACAGCGGTCACATGACCAGAGATGTATAGTAACTAAGTAGAACTACTTCACTATTGTACTTAAGTACCGAAAGGCGGTATCTGTACTTTCCTAGAGTAGAATTTTTTTCTCCTACTTCCACTTTTACTTCACTACATTTTTTCGATGATTTCAATACTTCTACTCCGATTTTTTTTTTTTTGTGCTGGATAGTTACTCGTTACTATTATAAAAATTACCACTGCCAGAACAGTAGATGGCAGGTTTCATGAAGCTCACAACATGTGCATTATCAGCGCATACGAAAATAAAAGCTACTGTATGTATAAATAAAAGCTGCATTTGAAATAATAAAAAGCAATATGATGTTCAAACTTTTGACTTCTTTCTTTAATAACTACATAACACAGTACTTGTACTTTTACTTTCAGTGCTGGAGTAGCAATTTTTTTTTCAAAACTACTGGTACTTTTACTTTCAGTACTTGAGTAGCAAAATTTTTAGAAAAACGAGTTGCAATACTTAAGTACAAACAATGTTGAATACTTTAGTACTTCTACTCAAGTCACTTTTTGATCGAGCACTTCCACTTCTTCTCAAGTCACATTTTGATCGAGCACTTGTATTTTTACTCAAGTATGGGTTTAGAGTACTTTATACAACTCTGCACATGACCCAGCCCTTTCCAACCGGTCTGCAGGGAAACAGTGGCAGGAGGAGCTTCTAGACCTCTGCAACTGGACACATGCCCAAAATAACAAAACTGCCTTTGGAATACACAGTAAAAATTATTTATATTAATAAACGGTTTTAAATTGTTATACAGATTTATATTAAAAATCAAATTTTATTTATCTTTTGGCAATAACTTGGAGAGGGCATATTTCTACCAATCCCAGGTTGTGTCACACCCGTCCAGTCTGTATCTTTGAATAAAAAGGAAGGTGAAGCCTCCATCGATCAAGATTGTGTTTAGCTGGTTAGTGGACATGGCAGGGGGGAGAGTGCTGTCATTTACCACTGTGTATACGCCCACACGTGTGACTCTATAGTCACATGGGCTGCTCAGATGTGATAAGGAGGAAATGCTCAGGGTAGATAATACACTGAAAACTGAGCTCTGCAAAACACTGCTCTGCAAAACCCCCAACTGCAGTGGGGACATGGACAGGAGAAGGACACCTAACAGCAGGATCAACCAGATTTTTCAGATTACCAAAAACGAATTCCATAGTGATTATGAACAGCATGAAATATTGATAAGTTTTAATGATGTGGTTTTAATAACATTTTAATGGCATCCTCACATATCGGCAAACACAGCGCATTTTCGTATGAGCCAAATCGCATGGTGCTACATGGTGATTCAGTGTGCTGTGATTAAAAAACAATGACTTCTTTCCTGTGGGTAAGGCATATCATTTAAATAAATGGCTGCCATACCTGCGAAGTGTGCTGCAAACGTGTGAACCCAGTCTAAGGGGCTGATCAGTTAGAAATATGTACACAGTGCAAAGATAAAGGCTACTGCATAGACACCAGAATTTACATTATTATCACTAAGGGAAAGACTTTAGTCCATAAATTGGGTGATGCCAAAATAAAGATGGTGATGCATTTCTGGGAGGAAAAAAGATAACGACATTTTCAGGAGTGATGTAAGTAATGTAATGTCTTTGATAGGCAATACATGTCTGCAATTAATACACATTATTTACCCAGCATGCATAGAATATAAAAGATATATCTAGCACTGCTTGCTTTATGTTATTATCTGCATCCAGCTGTGTGTTTCTAAACTAAGAATTCAAACATTGCTTTTGTGTAACCATGACAACACTGAGAATGTTCATATGAGTGGATTCCCATTTTTTCAGCAGTTCTTCTCTTACTGGAAATACTTGTAATGATCACATGATTACAATAGTCAGGCGTACACTTAGCATGGAACTTGGAATAAACATGTCGGTATCCACAGAGCAGGAAAGAGCTCAAAAGTTCACTCGATTTTTTTTAACGAAATGAGAGTAGTACTCTAACCACTTCTGGACCAGAAGATTTACCCCCTTAATCACCAGGCCATTTTTTGCGATTCAGCACTGCGCTATTTTAACTGACAATTGTGCGGTTGTGATAAAGATAAAATTGATGTCCTTTTTTCCCCACAAATAGAGTTTTCTTTTGGTGGTATTTGATCACCTCTGCAATTTTTATTTTTTGCGCTATAAACAAAAAAAGAGCAACAATTCTGAAAAAAAAAAAAATATATATTTTTCACTTTCTGCTATATAACATACCCCAAAAAAATGTTACTTTTTTTCATCATTTTAGGCCAATTTGTATTCTGCTACATCATTTTGGTGAAAAAAAAAAAAAAATCTCAATAACGTATTTTGATTGGTTTGCGTAAAAGTTATCGCGTCTACAAACTAGGGGTCAGATTTGTCATTTTTATTTATTTATGTATTTTACTAGTAATAGCAGCGGTCAGCGATTTTTAGCAGGACTGCGACATTGCGGCAGACAGATCGGACCCCAAACTGACATTTTCAACACTTTTAGGGAGACCAGTGACATTTTTACAGTAATCAGTGATAAAAATATGCACGTTACTGTACTAATGACACTGGCAGGGAAGGGGTTAACATGGGCGATCAAAGGGTTAAGTGTGAGCCTAGGGGGTGTTTTCTACCTGTGAGGGGGGTGGGCTTGTGAAATCAACACAGACTTGTGATCCTAAATGGGAGGAACACAGGAGCTCTGTATTGATTCCTGTGAGAACAATGGTCTGCTGCGTTTACAAAAGCAGACCCCTGTTCTCTCTTTACGGGGGGGGCGATCGCGGGTGCCCAGTGGCAATTGCAGCCGCCGGCCCCCGTGGATCAGCTTTCCCGCTGGTGAGTGGGCGTGCGTGCCCCCAGGATCGCTCCCGCAGACCGCCATACAGGTCAGTGATTCGCGGGAACCTGCTGACCTGCCGCCATATAACTGCGGCGGCTGGTCGGCAAGTGGTTAAAGTGACCTTTTCTTTTCAGTCTAAAAACTTAAAGTAGTAAACCTCCAACATGAAATATCAACAACACATATCCCTCTATAGTGTGTACTTGTTTCAATTAGGAGCACCAAGTGTCATTTCTGTCTGCTGCTTCGTTCCTCTGCTATCTGCATGAATCACATCTCATAAGTTTTCCTGACACCAAGAGAAAAATGGTGACAGGGGAGGGATCTCCAGCTGATTGAGAGCTTCAACTCTGTTCCTGTGTGAAGGAAGGTGTGTCCCTTAGCTCCAATCAGCTCTCAGAGCTCTCCAGAATGTAACTTCAGCTCTCCATCCCTTTTTTTCTGAAATCTCAGATAAGCTTTAAATATTAAACAGGTAGAAGGATTTGTTGCATCTCTGTGTATCCCTTGAGGCCAGTCACTTCATTGGCTATATGTAAGGGTTTACAACCACTTTAAAGTGGAGTTCCACCCATTTTTAATAACTTAGATTACATAGATGTATGTAATCCCCTTTAAAACTACTTTTACCAATGGAAACTTTTTTTTTTTTTTTGCTAGTAAATACCTTATTTTCTTCTTTATTCATCCTCTCCTTACTTCCGGGTCCGGCCACCGATCGGTGATTATGTCATTCGGCGATTCGCAGGGGGTGCTGGGATGTATCTCATGCCATGAAATCTCGCATTATTACACAGGAGTCCTAAGGTGTAGTTTTTGTATTGAGGCCGTGCTCTGCCCTGCCTCCGCCCCGCCTCCTCTCAGTGAGCTGTACTGTATATGTATTGGATTGAGGCCGTACTTTGCCCCGCCTCCTCTCAGTGAGCTCAGTGAGGATTTAATGCTTTCAGTTCTCGCTCACTGAGAGGAGGCGGGGCGGAGGCAGGGCAGAGCATGGCCTCAATACAAACACTACACCTTAGGACTCCTGTGTAATAATGCGAGATTTCATGCCATGAGATACATCCCAACACCCCCTGCGAATCGCCAAATAACGTAATCGCCGATTGGCGGCCGGACCCGGAAGTGAGGAAAGGATGAATAAAGAAGAAAATAAGGTATTTACTAGCAAAAAAAAAAAAAGTTTCCATTGGTAAAAGTAGTTTTAAAGGGGATTGCATAGATCTAAAGTTACTAAAATGGGTGGAACTCCACTTTAAGTCAGCAGCACTCTGGTTCTTGAGCCAACTTTTATTTCACTGATGGCAGGTAAAACAACATTGCCCAGCAGAGGACGCCCTATTTGTCAGACCTGGAAGTATTAGACAACAGCAATGCCTGTTTTCCAGAAAGATATTAAACTTTTTCATTTACAGGGTGCGCAGATTAGATTTTTTACACCAAAAGATTAGTCACTTCAAAGTGAGCTTAGCATATAACCGCATACTTAATTTTTTTTTTTTCTTAAGCCCGTAGCGTGTGAAACACACTCAAAAGACTTCACCCGGTGCATAAAAAAAGTGCACACACACACAAACGTGAGCAACACAAAAAGTGCACAGGGTGTGCGAACACAAATGGTCTTCCCTCCGAAGAGGTAGGACCCGAACCTCGATCCCCCGGGGCGCAAGACTCCTGACAGGGATTTAAGGTACTCATGGTCTGTCTGGCCGAAACCAGACTGACCCCGTTCTTCAGGGGGACTGCCGAAACAGCCCCCACCGAGTACTAAGTAGGGCTCCCCCGAAGGGAGACCCCATGAGAGAGGGCGGACTAAGCCAAAAGGCCATATCCACCCCCTCCCAAGACTCAAGGCAGGGCCCGAGGACCCACACCCTACAAGTCGTGCAAGTGAAAAAAAAAGGTGATAGAAAGTGACAAACTACAAAGAAAAAGCACACACAAACAAAAAAGGTGGGGGAGGGGAAGTGGAGAGGTGAATTAGTGCCCTTGTGAAAATACAAGGGCAGGCCTTCCGGCCGGAATAAAAATTCCTCTGGTCGAAGCCAAAAGGCCTTGCCCAAGAGGCAGGTGCTTAAAAAAGTGTGCGTAGGTGCAGTGACCATGGTGCCGAAAAACTCAAGGCGAGCTGCCTCTCACCAGTGAGAATTAAGGCACCCCTGGGCTGCCACCCCAGGGGCACATACACTACGGGCTTTTTCTACCCCGGCCCTAAGGCCAGACCAAGTGTAGCCCTAACCTACCAGGAGGCATCAGAACTTTAGACAGCTTAGGGTGAGCCTGCCTTCAACTGGGGACAAGCCTTTTGCAAGGCCAGATTCAACCCAGGAGGAAAGGCCCTCCCACCGCCATCCGCCGTTCCTTACCAATCACATCCAGGAGCAGTACTAACTGGCCACAGATCCAGTTTTCTCGCTCCCTTCAAACTGGTAGGGGCGGACCCATTCAAATCAGGAAGGCATTGGAACCATCCGGCTTTCTCTGGTTTGGCCTACTCCGGTCCTCCAGTTACGCCCAGAGCGCCCCGGTTAACTTCGGCCACCACCAATACTAACCTTCAGGTTCCATTCCAACACTGATAAGAACAGATACTACACTTGATCTTAGCCAAAAGGCCGAGAAGGAGACCTGCCATCCGCTCCCTGTGCCCCGACAGACACGATCTCCTTCCCCTCTGATACCCGAGGACCCGCGGGAGCTGCCTCTCACATCCACTTCTGAGGCTTTCAGCGGCCGGCTGCCATTTTCTTAGGGTCTATACTCGACTCCATCACTCGTAGGCCTGCAGGCACTTCACCACTCCAGCCTCATTGCATACCTGCCTGCTCTGCTCTCTTCCCGACCGGACTCCACGCACTTTCACATGGCTCCATTTACTCACTGTATAGTTGCGGCCCATGAATATGAATATTAAATAAAGGTTCCCGACCCCTGAAATATAGTGTATGGCTCTCACAGAATTACATCTGTAAATATGTGGTGTTCATGGCTCTCTCAGCCAAAAAGGTTCCCGACCCTGGTTTAAAGTATAAAATTGGTTCTAAAGGCTCAGTTTTTTTACCTTTAAACCTTCTGTGTGCAGCAGCCTGCCTAATACTTATACTTACCCGCTTTGTGATCCAGCAATGTGCACAAGAACCTTGGCTCTCTGGGGACTCTCCCCCCTTATTGGCTAAAATAGCAGCGGGAGCCATTGCGGTCAATCACAGTCAATGAGCCAATTAAGAGAGAGAGAGGGGGTGGGGCCAAACCACGGCTGTGTGTGTGTGAATGGACACGCAGAGCAGCGGCTCAGGAGCGAGTCTTCTTGGGTGCCCCCAGAGCAAGCAGTTTGCTCTGGGGGCAATTGGCAGGAGGGAGGAGCCAGGAGTGCCGGCAGGGGACTCCAGAATAGGAGGATCAAGTTGTTCTGTGCAAAATCACTGCACAGAGCAGTTAAGTATAACTTTAAGGTAAATGGGTTAGCACAACAACCAGGCATCTAACATTTGTAAAAAGACAGCAATAGCAGGCTTAATAATGTTTCAGGGAAGGTTGTCACTAATTGTTCTAAGAATATCAATTAGGAAAAATTATCCAAAAATGTATTATTTGATTCCTACCATTTTATTAGCAGCAAAGAGGAAACACAATGTCCCACTGCTCAGTATGTTTAAAACATCAAGGCCCCTTTCACTTGGCCTGTCCAATTAGGTCCACCTGTCAGTTCTTTAGGCGGCCGTAATCAGACCAGCCATTCACCCCTATGGAGCGGCGGATGTCAGCAGACACCCACTGCTATCCAACCCGGTCCGCCAAATCCAGAGGGAGGGTGGTCCTATTTTTTTATCCGTCTGGTGGATCAGATGAAAATGGACAAGGGGTCCATTTTCATCCAATCTCCCCATAGAGGAGAGCGGGACTCTGACAGGTCCATCTCTGCACAGTGAGTGGAGACAAACCTGTCATCTGCCTGCTCTGATCCCGCTGAGCAGGCCCAGTCTGTTAAACAGATCCGCCCCGCCTGAAAGGGGCCCAAGGTGCAAGCAAGAGCAACAACTACATTAAATACACACATTGCACAACATTCAGCTTTGGTAATTGGCAAAGGAATGCAAATTAAACATTTCTTTTATAATCAGAATAAAATTAGTAATCTTTGTTGCATTCCCTGGCAAATATATCAAAGTCATGGTGCTCTGACATGTGTGGTCCTAGAAAACAAACCTTGGAAAGCGGGTTACCCCAGAGAAATAGTGATCAGTTTTCTTTGCAGCAAAGGCACATGCAATGTCTGTTATCCCCATATAAACCTAGGGATGGTACTTACATATATTAGAGTTACACATTATTTGCAGAGGCCCCTCCACATAAACCCAGTGTAGAGAAATGACAACTGTACAGTCACCTTCATAGGCCCACATACACACCACACATTAAAATATTCTCTTTTTTTCTTCATTGTTATTAGGAATGTAGAAACAGATTTAAAATCGAAACTCTGGGCTTATAATCATTTCTGGCTAAATGAATATAAACCAGGGCAGAAAAATAACCACAGTATTTATTATTTATTTTGTTTGATTAGACATGTACCAGGGTGCTGAAGTTTATGCTATGCCCAATACAAAATGTTCACAACTTTGCTGTGGAACCTGTAAGATCAATGTAATGACGAATCTATGTACACCCCATTGACAGTAGGTCCTTGCAGAATGACCTCCATAGCATTCAGCAAATTGTAGCATTTTCAGTAGGGCCTAATGGATGCCTCCTAATCTGTACAGACAAACTAAATCAGGACATGGATGCCATTTATTAAGTTCCTAACTCACTGCCCCAAGTTACAGTGAGCAGTTTGTCACAAAAGTAGAGCTGTACCTTAAAGCGGGAGTAAAGTCCGCTTTGTAATTTTTAAACAGAAATATATATATCTTTTTTAAAACAGAAATAACTGCTTTGTAATCTTTACCTGCAGGTAAGCCTATAAATAAGGCTTACCTGTAGGTAAAAATTAGTATCTCCTAAACGGGCACCATTTAGGAGATATTCACGCTGGATACAGCCAGGGACATCACAGGCACATGCCCTCTACAGGTCCAGCATACCGTACCAGACCTTCAGAGCACTGTGCCGGAACCGAGGGCTCCCACGCACATGTGCAGAGTGACGTCATCGCGGCTACAGCCACTCACACAGCCAGAGCCTGTGAATCCAGGAAAGGAAGACCAGAGGAAGATGGAAGCACTGTCAGCGCGGACAGTGCACTGCTGAAGGGCCTTGTTCTAAGGTAAGTATTTTATAATGTGCTAGTATGTAATGAATACCAGCACATTATGCCATTGTCTTACAGGGACAATTTTTTTTTTTTTACTGCAGCAGTATACAAATCACTTGAAAAAGCGCAACTTTGGCCAAGCAATGAACATTTAAACATTTAGATACTCTTAGGGTCTGTTCACATCATCTTCATCAGGACTGCTCTGGGTGCCTTGCCCAGTGCAGTCCTTACACAAGACAGAGTAAAAAGCCTTATTCCCTATTATGCCAGTTCACACTGTGTGCTGAAAGTAAAGGTATTGCATGCAGAACTTTATTTCAGTGCTTGCCTCGGCAGCACATATACTAAAATTAGAACTTTATTTCAGTGCAGTGTTGTGCCATGTAATCCATTGCATCCAACAAAACTTTGTGACATTTCAATAAAATTAGCACATGGGCACATCATCTTGCCACAGAGGCTGTGCGTTTCTGTGAATAAGCCCTTAGCCCAACTCCAAATATATATTTTTTTAATATTTATTTCTCACATAAACCATGTACTTTAGGAGCTCTTTAGGCCCCTTTCACACTAGTGCGACTTGTCCTGCGATTTTGGACCGCAAAAATCGCATGACAAGTCGTTTTCCATTATTTTCAATGAGCCCCATTCATATCAGTGCGCACCGACTTCAAAGTAGTTCCTGCACTACTTTGGCAAGATTTTAATGCGTTTTGAGGTATCTAGCCACAGCCATTGCTTTCAAAATCGCTTCGCAAAATCGCGGTAAAATCACGTCGCGTGAAAGGAGCCTTAAGTGCGTACACACTATAAGAAAAAGGGGCGACCTTGATGTTTTTACAGCAGGTCAAAACCAATGATGGAACGAAATGTACAAAAATTCTCGTACGACAAAGGCTTTTTTACTATGTTGTGGTTTATGGTTTCTGATCCTATCTGATGTTTCTTGTATGAAAACAGCACACACTAAAAGAAAAATCGTTAGTTTTGTTCATGTGTGAGGAACATTTTGGAGTTTGTGCCTTCGGAAATTTTAATTTGGAAAGTCTGAATCGGATGTTGAAAGTCGGATGTCGAAAGTGGTGTACTATGCGGAAATCAAATGATCGTGCCTCGTACGGAATTTTTCTTCTGATTTTCTCATAGCGTGTACCCCACTTAAGACTCCACTGAAAGTTCCTGCCATGTACAGTGGGGTGCCAGAATTCTGGCTCATCGCTGCACCAAACTGTGTGTATGATCAACACCAGTTCTGCTGCTGTGCCATTCACAAAGAACAGCAAAAAAGTTATCACTGTGCTGTGCTTCATGAATAGAAGCAAAGTGAGGAGGGTGGAGGGCACAATACCACTTCTACACACCACTTGATGCAGCAGTGAGCCAGAAGTCTGCCACCGCAGTGTACATATCAGAAGCTTTCCGTGGATAACTCCTGGTGCACCAACATATTGACATTGTTTAGGTGAAAAGCAAGACAGTGTTATGCCTCGTACACACGTACAGATAATTGTACGAAAATAATCGCTTTCGACTTGATCGGACGATAATCTGATCGTTAGTACACAGCTTTCGACAGCCGATCACGACAGTTCGCCCAACAAAATCCGAAGGGACAAACAGGAAAACTTCTGTCGTACGATATCCTAGCAAACGACAATTGTTTAATCAGTACAGTATGCGTCCGTTAAAAATCGTTCGACAAAGACCGCGCATGATCAGAAACAATAAAATAGCACGGAAAAGGCCTGGCTGCCATTGTTTTTGTTTTGCACCATCTGATACGTAGCTACGCAACCAGGAAGCTTTTCTGGAATCGTACGAAAAAAATCCTATGTTTATATGCATTGTTGAATTCGATATTAGTATCATGCAACAAAATGCGAACGATAAGGCTCCGTTCACATGTAGGCGTTTTGGGGGCATTTTTCTGCTCTAGGATCAGCTCTCAAAACGCCCAACAAGACAAATCCTATTCATTTCAATGGCCCCTGTTCACATCTGAGCGTTTTGACGCCGTGAGCAAAACGCTCAACGCTCAAAAAAGTACATGAGTTTCCTTTTGGGCAGATTACAAGCAATTACTAGTCAATTAAAAAACGCCTGCACAAAAAACGCCTGCAAAAGCGCCCATAAAAACGCCTGAAAAAAACGCCTGAAAAAAACGCCCGAAAAAACGCCTGAAAAAACGCCTGTAATAGCAACGCCAAGATGTGAACGTAGCCTAAGTTGTCCGATTATCTGTACGTGTGTACGAGGCATAAGGCTCCATTCACACCTGAGCGTTTTATTTTCAGGCGTTCCTTTGGGCTTTTTTCCAGGCGTTTTTTGCAGGCGTTTGGAGACAGGCATTGACATCTAACAAAAACGCTTGTAATCTGCCAAAAAAGAAGCTTAGGCCCTGTTCACATCTGAGCGTATTTCAGCTCGTAAAAACGCTCATCTCTGAAGTCTCAAAACGCCCAACTAGCAAAACCCCATTCATTTCCCTGGCCCCTGTTCACATCTGAGCGCTTTGTTGCCTGAAGCAAAACACATGAAGCTCAAAAAAAGTACATGACCTTCTTTTTTTGGCAGATTACAAGCGTTTTAGTTAGATGTCAATGCCTGCCTCCAAACACCTGCAAAAAACACCTGAAAAAAGCCAGAAAAAACACCTGAAAACGATACTCTCAGGTGTGGACGGATGTGAACAAGCAGTAAATTAACTTAGTCCCGGTTCACATTTGTGCGATGCGGGAACGCTGCGAATATGCAGCGTGATCCCGCATCGCATCCGCACCTCTGGCAGTTCACACTGCCATATGCAATACGCAGGGGGTGTCAATTAAAAGTTAAAGACACCCCCAGTTGCGATCGCATATTCGCACAGAATTGGATCGCACTAGTGTGAACCACTATGCGATCCGATTCTGCTGCGGCTAAAAAAAAGCCTCATGTGCGAGTTTATTGCGGATGCAGTGCGAATTCAGCCATACAAAGTGTATGGCTGAAATTCGCCCCACACATGAGGTTGCATGTAATTTAGGAACAGTGCGCTCCAAATTACATGCGATCTCCACAATCGCACAAATGTGAACCGGGGCTTACAGGCTGGGTTCACACTGGTGCAATGTTAGACATCGCATATGATTTGCACCGCACTGCTGTGCAGATCACATGCAATGTTTGTGCGATGTGATTTCAGCCATACAAACTCTATGGCTGAAATTGCATCGCATTCGCACCAAAATGGTCCAGGACCCTTTTTTGGTCCGTGCTGGAATCGGATTGCATGGGTGTTCGACAGTTTGCACTGCGATCAGTGAACTAATCTAGGGGTGTCATTACCTCAACATTGACACCCCCAGTGGTTTGCAGATCTCAGTGTTAACCAGTGTGCGATTTGGGTACGATGTGGGAACAGGCACTGAATTGCAGGGTTTCCCGCATAACATCAGTTTGAACCAGGCCTTAAACACAAACTCATTGACCTTTGTAGCTGCAGACACTTTGACCACATTATCCTCAAACTTATTAGCAGAAGCACTTTCTATTTCAGATGCACCAGTTCCCCTGCTCCCCCACGCAGAAGTGACTTGGTAGCCTTTCATTATCTTAAGTCAGCCATAGATGGTTCGAATCTTGGCTGGTCCAGCAGGGACCAGCCGAGATTTAAACCATCTACGGGCAGGCTAATGGTACCCAAATCGATCGGTCGATCAACTTGGGTACAACCAGCATGTCAGATTTTACATTCGACGATTTCCAGCAGCTAAAGCCACTAACAATCACTGTGTTCTCCTGGCTAAGATGGTTCCTTGTACCCCCTCCCCCTGTGGGGTGAGCACCAGGAAAGGGATTCCCCCATCAACATTGGCTGTGTTGATGGGGGAATCGGGCGATTTTCTGTCCTGCAACCAGTGCAGGAAAAAAAAAAAAAAATCACATCATCTATGGCCTGCCTAATGAGAAACTGAACCCTGGAAGCTCTGCCCAAGGGCAGGCAGAGGACAAAGAACTAGTAACAGTGTTGTCAGTGATCTTACCCCACTACTGACTTATCATTGCCTGTTCTGCAGTGTCTCCGTGTGGAGGCAGCCATCTTGGTAGAGGCAAGTTTCAATCCCTCATGTCAGAGCCTCCGCAGCAAGGAGAACAGTGATTTTAGACTCAGCAATCAGGGGAAGTAATGTCTTATATCACACAGGAGTGCCTAGGCACCATCAGATACCAGGAAGTGCATTGCTTTTTAATTTGCTGAAAAAAGGTCAAATTTCCAGGGAACTGCTTTGGCACAACTGACATTTTTTCTCTACATGATTGCAAGTCTTCACTTTTGAGTTCTGTTCCACTTTAAAGTATATGTGGACCCTCGCCTTGTAAAACAATATTATAAATTTATTTATTTACTCCATAAGTGACCAAATTGTCTCTGTTTTTGACCGCATAAGGGTCTTATGAAGCTGGGGTGGAGAAACAGAAGTACACACATCTTTTTAAGCATGAATCGGGGGAAATCTCAGCACAAGTTTGACCATTGGAGGATAGGCAGGTTGTTCTCCCAGCACAGCAAGAAAACTGACCACACTGGGATAGATATCCTCTCATGGTCAGTTTGAAATAGGACAGCAGGGGGACTGGCAGGATCACCAGGTATTTCACACAAAGATAGAAATACAAAGAAAACAGGATACTTTTTAAACACAAGTACATGGTACAACATACACATATCGGGAACATAAAATGTTGGGCTAACATATTCTTTAAAGCGGAAATAAACCCTCATATTCTTTTCAGCAAAGGAAGCGGCCATCTTAACCTCTGTTTGATCTGGAAGTGCCATGGTGCCAGCCATTGGATAGTTTGACAGTATGGTTGAGAGCACAAGCAAATGTGACAAGTAGAATTTCTCGCATGCCAGGAATGTAAATGTTTTTTAAACCGTTAAATGGAAGACTTTAGTTCTGCTTTAAAGTGGTTGTATTCTATGCATGAAGGTAAAAAACCTTCTGTGTTCAGCAGCCCCCCTAATACTTACCTGAGCCCCTCTTGATCCAGTGATGTCCACGAGAGTCTTGGTTCTCTGGGGACCCGCACTCCTGATTGGCTCCCACTGCTGTCAATCACAGCCACTGACCCAATCAGGAGATGAAGGGGTGGGGCCAAATCACGGCTTTGTGTGTAAATGGACACACAAAGCTGAGTCTTGGGAACGCGTACGCTTGGGTGCTCCCACAACAAGCTGCTTGCTGTGGGGGCACCTGGGCAGAAGGGAGGGTCTAGGAGCACCCGTGGAGGGACCCAAGAAGAGGAGGATCCTGGCCATCGTGGTTTATCTTTAACCACTTTCAGACCGCCCACCGCATATATAGTGTGGCCCGGCTGCGCATAATCACGTATAGGTACGTGATTTTGTGCACGGGTTCTCGGGGGCACGCACGATCAGCAGGTCCGGCAGCCACCTGCTATCGTGCAGGAGAATGACAGAACGGTCGTCTGCAAGGCAGACAGCTGTTCTATCACAGAGGAAGAGTGAGATCTTGTGTTTCAGCTAACCTGAAACACAGATCTCCGTTTTGCTCTAGTACATCCATCCCCCACACAGTTAGAAAGCATTCCCAAGAACACTTAACCCCTTGATCACTCCTAGTGTTAACCCCCTCCCTGCCAGTGTCATTTATACAGTAAAAGTGCATTTTTTTTTAGCACTGATCACAGTATTGGTGTCACTGGTCCCCAAAAAGTGTCACATAGTGTCAGATTTGTCCACCGCAATGTCACAGTCCTGCTAAAAATTGCTGATCGCCACCATTACTAGTAAAAACAATAAAAAATAAAAAGTCCAGAAATCTATCCCATAGATTGTAGACGCTATAACTTTTGCACAAACCAATCAAAATACACTTAGAATTTTTTTTTTACCAAAAATATGCAGCAGAATACACAGATTGGCCTAAAATTCAATTTTTTATTATTTTTTTTTTTTATTGGGAATGTTTTGTAGCAGACAGTAAAAAATATTGTTTTTTTTTTGTTTGTTTTCAAAATTGTCGTTTTTTTTTTTAACGCTCTATTTGTGGGGGAAAAAATTGCATAAATTTCATTTGGGTACAGCGTTGCACGACTGCGCAATTGTCAGTTAAAGCAAAAGAAATGGCCTGTTTATTAAGGGGGTAAAAACTTCCGGAGCTGAAATGGTTGAAGTGAATGTGAACTTTGTTTAAACTAGCTCAATTTCACAAGCTTGAAAAGAAGGTATGAAGAAGAACCTATATGTGGGGTGCTGCCCTCAGATCACCATATCATTTACAGACCTGAACAAAGCACTTCTGTTTGCTTAGGCTAATGCCCCGTACACACGTTCAGATAATCGGACGACTTATCGTTCGCATTTTGTTGCATGATACTAACATTGAATTCAACAATGCGTACAAACCGTATGATTTTTGTCATACGATTCGGGAAAAGCTTCATGGTTGCTTAGCTACGTATCAGATGCTGCAAAACAAAAACAATGGCAGCCAGGCTTTTTCCGTGCTATTTTAGTGTTTCTGAGCATGCGCGGTCTTTGTCGAACGATTTTTAGCGGACGCATAGTGTACTGATGAAACGATTGTCATTCGCGAGACTGTCGTACGACAGAAGTTTTCCTGTTTGTCCCTTCGGATTTTGTTGGATGAACTGTCGAAAGCTGTGTACTAACGATCAGATTATCGTGCAATCAGGTCGAAAGAGAGTTTTATCGTACGATTATCGGAACGTGTGTACGGGGCATTAAGCTGAATACACACTATACAACTTTTGTTGTTTACTTTCCTTTAGATTTACCTTCAATTATGTAGTGGAAGGGCCTGCCTGATTACATACACATTGAAAGTGTTTGGGTTTGACCTCATATTATATGGTTTAGGGCTCTTTCACACGGGCGGTCCGATCAGATCCGCCTGTCTGTTTTTTAGGCGGATCTGATCGGATGCCCCATTCATCCCTAAGGAGCAGTGGATGTCAGCGGTGACATGTCCGCTGAGACCCGCTGCCATCCGCATCCGATCCTATCCGTGAAATCCGGACGGATGGAAACCCTATTTTCCATCCGTCCTGGAGATCGGATCGGATGAGAGCGGACAGGCGGTCCGCTCTCATCCGATTCCCCATAGAGAGCAGCGGGGGCTGTGACAGCTCCCTCTCCACACTGCAAGCGGAGACGGAGCTGTCATCCGCCGGCTCAGCGGGGATCGCGGATCGATCCCCGCTGAGCAGCACGGATCCGCCTACGGAGGCGGACCGTGTGAAAGAGCCCTTAGGAAAAAATCTAAAGATAATTGTATAGTGTGTATCCAGCTTTAGAGAAACCCAGAAGTGCCAAATGCAGTTTACTGACTTAAATGTCATAAAGGGCATGTTTATTTTAGATTGAATTAGGCTTATTTTTCTACTTAGCCAATATAAGTGCTGTAGAATTCATTGTCTTTGTACATTTTTTTAATGAAAAATGCTGTTTTGTCTGCTATTCAGAGCGTGAAGGTATTCATTGTATTTGATTCAATAAATGCTGTTAGGGGAACAGTCAAAGATCACACACCAGTACATATATAGATTACTTTTTATTATTAAATATATACTGTGCACAGTGAAACTGCACATGGAACAGGGGGAAAAAAACCACAGCAGCAAGCTAGATGTGCTATAGGATGATGACAGAGTAAAATGTATAGCAGAAATATGGTCCACTTAGCAGATTCTATTTTTTCCATGGGTGGTGTGATCACCAATTGTTCTGGAAAGGAAAAAAAAAAAAAAAAAAAAAAAGGTCACTGCTGCTAATTCTGGAAGGAGCCACTGCCAGCTGCCTCGTCTGACAAAAGGCTCGATAACATGTCTAGGTGGCCAGGAATGCAAAGCCTCTACTTGGAAACCAGAGCCACATCTCTTATCAATGTAATCAATATATACACAAAGCATACATGACTACAGATGTACATTGGACATGTGCTAAACACTTAATTACCGCAGACAGTGCTTGCCAACGTCAAGGCTGAGCAATTGATGTTGGGCATACTTGGACAAAAAAAAAAAATTACACGTCACTTAAAAAAAAAAAAAAAAAAAAAGTAGCAGCTTTTGTTGGTAAGTAGTGTCAAAAAATGTCAAAGGGGGTTAAGAGGCTAATATTGGAGGGCAAAGTATTCAGAGGCACATATATTATGACAAAACACCTCTTTATATTGCACACGCTCTTTGTAAACTCCCATATGGTTTGACAGCCACTTAACTTTGCGCTCAGGTAACACATATTCATAAAGTTACATTTAAAATAAATAGAAACAGCAATTTGGTCACCTTCAGACTAAGGAATAGTTTGTAATGACTGTGGTTACACAGCAGTAGTACTGTATTTAGTAACATGAGCCTTGCGGTGGGCAGTGATCTTTTTATTATCCTCGGCAAGGCAATGAAGACGTTATATTTTGCCAGGGAACGAGAGAGGAAGTGACCTTTAGTGTGTTATCTGATATTTTTGCAGAATATCTGCATTAATTAGCTAATCTTAACCTATCTGACACCTTCTCTTTGATATTTTGCTCCCCCCAGCTGATAGGATGACTAATTTTTGACAGCAGGGCATAGAATCGTGTGCTCTTTGTCTCTCCGCTCTCATCAGAGTTTCCTGGTTCCCATTTCCATTGCAAATCAACAACTCAAACAATGCAGCCAAAATGAGGTGCTGGAATCATTTTATATTTTTTTTTGTAGATGGTTCTGAGAAAGCAGCATCCCCGGGCCTGTGCAGATCAGGTGCTAGCTCATGATTGTAACAGCAATCGTTTTAAATAGAACATGAGTTAGCACGCTTTCGGGGCTTAGGGTCCCGATCTTTTTTGTCTTTAGAACACATACATGGTGAACAGATTGTTTCGGACAGCCTCCTTAGACCGAGGCGGAAAACACTGTTGGATAAGCTGTAAATGACACAGTTACAGAAACTATTGCTTATGGCCAACCAGGTGGTGAGAAAGGACAGGGCCGGATTTGACAGTGCCCTCCAACTTTCCAACAGAAAATAAATTATGTACGGCAGCCAAAGCATGTAGAAAACGCTGGTTATCCGGAACAGAACCATGGCGTACCGTTTATCCGGGCTGTGACCAGGCCCCGCTTCCCCAGTTGATTCCGCTTCATGGCTGGGAAAGCGAGCGCGGCGGTCACTAATTTCTTTGGTGTGTTGGCGACAGATACGGAAGATGTGAAAGTATGTAAAACATATAACTAGTGCTGCTGGAGCATAGAGCAGGCACACGATGAAAGCGGTGAAGTAGGCACTGGTGTGCCAAGCAATGGCACACCACTCGAAGATGTCCCCGTGGTAGCCAGGTTTACCCCAGCCGAAGAAAGATGGTAGGAAGATCAGACAGGAATAAATCCAAATCAGTACAATGCAAAGACGCAGTCTGCATGGGGTTACCAACTGGTTGTAGGACAGAGGTTTAGTAATGGCCAGGTACCGGTCCACACTGATAAAGGCCAAACAAGCCATAGAGACACTTTTCAGCACTGAAATTATGTATCCAAACACTTGACAAGTCAGAGATTCATGGACTCCTGTAGAGTAATGTAGCAAAGATAAGGTGGGCACCAAACAACTAACTCCAACCAGCAAGTCTGCATATGCCATAGTTTGAATGAAATAACTAGTGGTGTAATGATGAAGGAGTGGGGCACAATGAAAGACGAAGATGACAGTCAAGTTACCAGTGATGATCAAAAAGGTTAGCAGCACAATTATTGTGGTTTCCAGGATGCATATGTCCACTGAATTGTAGTGGCCGAAACCCAAGGGGCAAGGGTGATGCTCAGTTGTGTTCAATATAAATCCGCTGGTGTTGACAGTCCCCCAATCAAATGTTTGTGACCGGTTCATGGTTTGTAATATAGTTCACCTTGGATGGAATCCTGAAGGACAGCGGTAAACACCAGGTGGCAAAAAACAGTCTTGAAACCGGGAAGGAGACCCTCCACATTCGAGCCTCAATACTTTCGGAAATCTCTTCCATCAGTGAGAAGGTCTATGTGGTCCTTCATGCCCGATCCATAAAACCAATCCCAGTTTCTGGCTTCTATTCACCTTTGCTTTTCCAGGAAAGGAGGCACAGAAGAAGTTACCGCGGCACCCAGGAGCAGTTTGGGGGAGCTTAACAAAGGGATGCTTGCTGGCTCTTTTACGATCAGGCTCTGGTAATCCATTCTTAGCAAGCACAAAGCACGGCTGCTAAAGACAGTATCTGTATCCTGTAACATGGGTGGAAACTAAAAATAAAATAAATGTAAAAAAAGAAAAAAAAAAAACAGAATGAGAAGAAAGAGAAAGAAATGCCTAATGAAAAACATTTCTCTGACTCATGATCTTTTTAATGCTTAAGGAACAGGGGAGGAGGTAAAGGGTGGCTGGCTATTCTCCTGAGATAGTTTATCTTTAGACTTGAAAATTTGAATAAGAGGGAGGGGAAGTCAAGAGCCATCTTAAAATATCTCAGCATCTCGGGCCGGGTTAGCGGCAATCACAGACTATTTAACAGATCCTTCTAAACTGATTCTCAATAATAGCAGCACATTGCAACATCCAGCTGTCTCAACCCAACCATGTGCCCTGTATCTGGGGCTGTGTGCTGCCTACATGCACTTTAACCTGTTAATGATTTAAAAACCTTCTAGCTGGAGGCGACAAGTCATTTGTACTTGGTGTTAGCAGCGTGACCTAATTTCCAGCTTGGAGGGATCGCTAGCATTACCTGGACTATAAAACTAGTATGTTTAGAGCAACCCATTCCCAATGAGCTCAGCAAAGCCTAGCACCAAGCATCTAAGGATCAGGATCTCAAGACAGCTGCCTTTCCCTATACCAGGGATCCTCAAACTGCGACCCTCCAGCTGTTGTGGAACTACACATCCCATGAAGCATTGTAAAACTCTGACATTCACAGACATGACTAAGCATGATGGGAATTGTAGTTCCTGAACATCTGGAGGGCCGTAGTTTGAAGACCCCTGCCCTATACACTGCACAATGACAGCTAACAGAATGCTGCTCAACCACTCACCTTGAAATACCACCTTGCACACCTACCTAGGACAATAAACACGTACTTATAAATAAAACTGCAAATATCCCAAAAAAATACACTGCAGCATACACGAAATGTGTTTTCTTGACTTTCTAAAGTCGATGATTACACCTGTTACTTTTTGCAAGAGATAGTGGTCAACCTGTGCCCTGAATTTAGGGCTGATGAAGAATGATGAGAATTTGTACATAGGAGCTAAAGTACAGGTCTTAAATATTTTAAAAACGATACCCTTAGAAGATGAGCACATTTCAGCCTAAAATAACCTGCTAATAATCCAGCATGTTTGCGATTTCTGAATATTCTTAAAAACAGTCCTCATTCAGATTCCGATCACTCAGGAAAATGATTAAATCCTTTAGTAAATAAAAGGACATTTTGGAAAGTTTGCTATCTAATAGCAGCCAATGAAATCCCATTTAAAGCGCTGCGTAAACTGCTGGCGCTATAGAAATCCTGAATAATAATAATAATACTTTCTAAATTTGGAATGCTCCAAACTGCTGACAAATTAAATCTGGAAGGTGCGAGTTACTGTCCTTGCCCCTATGACAGATCATTAAATAAAACCACACGCGTGTGCAGATAGAAAGATATGTTTGACATCAGATGCAAAAACAAATAGACCTGGGCATACTAAGTAACTTGTCATTCAAAAAATGCTAAAAAAAAATAACAAAAAAAAAAAAAGGATGCCCAAGGTCATTTTGTCCTCTCTAGTTTGCGAGCGAAAGTTGGTGTGATGTTTGCTCAGCCTACCTCTTTTGTAAAGAGATTCAAACTGTCAGTGTGTGAGATGTGCCAGGAAGGTGGGTGGCAGCCGCAGCTCTGATACCATCTAAAGGAATGCTTTCTACACTGACACAGCCTCGGCAGTTTGGAAGAAATCATACCCTCGTTCATCATTCTTCAAGTTGATCTACCTGGAGGAGTTCAGCCGTCTCCTTTCCCTTCAAATTAGCCAAAAAAGGACCAGCTGCTTTGCCCCCCCCCCCATCCATCCCCACAATACAATTTAAAGAGCACTCTCCCCCTGCTGCCTCCGCTGCCTCTTCCTTGCTTTATTACAGTTATTAAAGACAATGCTTCTCACCTAGGCTCCCTGCTAGCAGCTGAGCTGTCAGTTCGGTACTTCAGTCCTGCTATTGAGATGCTGCTTTGCGCGGAGGCTGTCGCTATTTCTCACATTGTCGTTCTCTCTTTATCGCTCTCACTCTTGGTATTATTAGTGCTAGCACCTGAGCCCCCTGCTCCTCCTCCACATTCCCTTCCTCCTCCTCTTCTATCCCTCCCTTTCCCCTCTACACCACCCCCCCTCCCTAGCAAAAGGCTGATGCAGGAGAGGAAAACGCTGAAAAGGTGACTGTCTTTCTGTCCCAGTCAACAGCTCAGCCAATGGCTAGTGCCGGTTAGGACTGTCACTAGGTAACAGTTGCCAAGACACAACGTATAAATGCCACAAACTGTCATCAAACATTATCAACTCTTGAAAATCAGGACTTTTTTTTTTTCCTTCCTCCAAATTCGCTGATGTGCCCCAACCTTTTGTGAATCATCCAAGCGCTCTGGGAGGTACGTCTCCGAGGCAGAATCTATGACTCCTTAACTGCATCCGTTTCAATGGCATCAAAACAAGCGGCATGACAAAAAAAAGTCGCTTTTCGTGTGTTTTTATTTTTTTTCTTTTCTTTCTTTCCTCTTGTGCCACGATAAAAGTGAAACACAACACAGCCCTTTGCCTCTGGGTAATGTGCACATCATTCAAACAAAAGGCACAGACTAGGAGTACACCAAGAACACTAGCTGGAGCCGGTTAGCAGTAACCTGAACCCTGCTGTCACGGAAGCCTGTATTAATTATTAATTATAGAAAAGAACCATGCAATAAGCACGGTAAGAGGAATAAAAATAAATAAATGTAGCCTCTAAAAGAAGAAAAAAAAAAAAAGATTAAGGCTGTCAATGAGAGCAGAGGAATCTTCAGCAAAAAACATTGCAGGGATGAAGAAGATTCCTCAAGTATGAAATAAATACGATGTCTTCATCACCTTTGCTCAGTATGATGATTCAATCTCTCTCAATGAGACAGGATAAAAGACAAACCGCTCAAGTGCTTTGACCTTAGATTATATTTTTTTTAAAGAACCTGGCAGGATAAGGATTGGGGAGTTGCTGCTGCTGTCATCTTCATCCCTGCTCAGTCATCTTCATCGATCACCTAAAGAGGAACTAAACCCATCAATTTACCATTTCAAAAAACAGTTCTATTCCTGGCATGCCGGGAATGCTAATGGTCACAACTGCCATGGCGCTGCACATGTGATCAGTTATGACACCAGACATTTCATGGTTTGTCAGTTTGGTGCTTTCAACCAAACTGACCAACCATCAAAATGTCTGGTGTCATAACTGATCACGTGCAGCGCCATGGCAGTTGCAGATCAAGATGGCAGCTTCCTTGGCTGAAAAGGATAGGAGGGTTTAGTTCCACTTTAATGATCTGCAGCAGATCTGATGTTGCACACCTGATAGCCACATGCTTGTGGCAAGCCAGTGAACCCCCCCCAAGAAGCAAAGGGGATAAGAATGAAAGCCATGGAGTCTGTGCCTACAAGTCAACAATGGCAGCAATCTTATTTATTATCCTTGCAAGATACCTGTAGTATGTCATATGTCAAAAAAATCGGAGTGCTGCAGGGCAGACATTTTCCTCTTTACATTCTTGTACCAGATTGCTGAATAATCACCAGTGGAAAGTCAGTGGTTTTGTTTTTAAATTTTCAACTGCAGATGCAAGGGCTTTTATCATCACCCTGGTTTTATTATCCAGTAAGTCGATAGCCTGGAACAAGTATCGATGGGAGCGGGCTGAACAAAAAAAACCTAATAGGCAAAGGCAGTTGTAGGAGGAGATCGTTGTATATGTTTAGGGAGGCAACTGGAGTGAATGACTAAGCTGCACAAAACAACTGGCTTCCATTCTCACTTGTGCGATTTGTCATGCGACAAAGTCGCACCCCATTCTTTTCAATGGCACCCATTTATATAGGTGCGGCTTAAAGTTGCAGCGGCTTTGAAAAGGTGCCTGCACTGCTTTGGTGCAACTTTGATCTATTGAGTGTAAGGTCGGATCAAAGTCACACCGAAAGTCGCACTGGAAATCGTGTGACTTTGGAGATGTACTAATGTGAAAAGAGCCTTAAATGTATATTTAGAGAACCTTAAATTATACTTCTGGGAAGATATTTCTGATGTTGGGAAAAGACAGAGAATTATATTTAGCTAATGCAAGATTCACGAATGACCTGCAATACTTAGCTACAGGTATTAGGATTAATATTAAACTTTTAAAAGGTTCTTTCACAGGGGGTTTGGTGAAAACCGGCCGGTGAACCACAGTTTTACCGCCCCTTGGCCGACCACTTGAACTCTAAAATTACAGCCCGCAATGTTTTGCTTCGTGGCTGCGGGGCTGCAGAGTTTGACAGGCAGCATTGTCTTGCAAACGGGCACACTGAGATCAATAGGGTCACATCGCAAACACGAGGCTTTTCAGAGGGCGGTACACTTACTGCCTTATCTGAAAGTGCCCTAAGGCTTCATTCATGTGAACATCCAGGGGAAAGTTAAACCAGGCTTGCTAACCATAGTTTAACGCCCTCCACCTGAACAGGGACATCCAGCGGCTCACGGCTGTACACATGCCATGGCAAAAACTAAACACAATGTATCATTTGACCTGACCAATGCAAGTCTATGAGGGCGTCCCGCAACCACGAGCAATGCATGCGATTGTGACGCAGTAGTGCAGCATTTACAAGGTTAAATCAGGCATCCACCCGCTGTGCTATTGTGTTTTTTGTGAAGTCAGTGTTCACAGCCTTTGACTTGTTCAGGTCTTCAAGTGCATCAGACACGGTGTTTAAAAAATTGGCCCATGGAATCAGAGAGTTGGATACAACCGAATGGATAACATACCTCTATGGGATCTTCTAAGTCAACTACATACCTCCACAGAAAAACCATCTGCCAGAAGGTAGGGGGCACAGAAGAACGTTAAGAATTTACAGTATTGCCGTAAGAAATATTTACCCAATAAGACATAAGCTCAATGGTATATCCTATCTTTAACCACTTGCCGACTGCCCTATAGCAGTTTTACTGCTACAGGGCGGCGGCTGTGCGCAGGATCATGTGTATATATACGTGATCCCAGGGCCGGTGCTTCCACTAGGCAAGCTAGGCAGCCGCCTAGGGCGCATTGCAACCTAGGGGCGCAGCCATGAGTCGGCACTCTGTCCATCATGAATGATCCTTGTGAGCTGAGGGGAGGGGGCGGCAGTGGGGGAGGAAGCATGGACAGAGGAAGATGCCAGGTGTCTGGGGCAGTGGCTGAACTACCAGGGTCCCCAGGTGTGACATGGAGGAATATGGGGGTCACTGGGTATGACAGCATAACACAGAGGAGCCATCAGATCAGGGTCACTGGGTATGACATAGAGGAGTTTTTAACCCCTTCCCTTTTAAATTAAATTTTTTTTTTTTGGGGGGGGGGGGGCAAGTAGCTTGTCTTGCCTAGGGCGTAAAATAGTCTAGCACTGGCCCTGGTGATCCCGCACTTCCGGGAAGCGGGCACAAATGCACTCCACCGGCCCCACGGTGATTATGCACAGAGGGAGCCGATCAGCAGGTACTGCGGTTTCAATGTCCGCTGGCAAAGCAGGAACGTGGATTCATGCCTTCCCTTAGTAAAGGCACCTCAAACAAAGTGCACAAACACTGGCTAGGCACAGTTAATCCTTTGATCGCCCCTGATGTTAACCCTTCCCAGCCAGTGTCATTGGTAAAGTGACAGTGCATATTTTTAGCACTGATCACTGATTTAGTGTCATTGGTCCCCAAAAAGTGTCAGATAGTGTCCGAATTGTTTGCCGCAATATTGCAGTCCTGCTATGAGTCTATGATAGCCGCCATTGTTAGAAAAAAATAAAAAAAAGGAAAAAATAATCATAAAAATATCCCATGGTTTGTAGAAGCTATAACTTTTGCATAAACCAATCAATGTACGCTTATTGGGGATTTTATTAAGAAAAATATGTAGAAGAATACATACTGGCCTAAATTGGTATAGAAAATAGATTTTTTTTCTTTTTTTTTTTTTTTCAAAATTGTCAGGATTTTTTTGTTTATAGTGAAAAAAAATAAAAAATGCAGAGGCGATCAAATAACACCAAAAGAAAGCACTATTTGGGTGGAAAAAATGGACATACATTTTATTTGGGTGCAGCATTGCACAACTGCACAATTGTCAGTTAAAGCAACAAAGTGCTGTATCGCAAAAATGGCCTGGTCTTGAAGAGGGATAAAACTTCCGGAGCTGAAGTGGTTAAGGAGATAGTTCTGCAGTGGTAAATTGGTTATCAAGTTTGCACAATAGACAAAAGGGTCAGACAGCCAAATTAAAACTATTTAAAAGAATGGCCAAAGTTCCTAATTGCATTTTTTACTGAATACGTTTTTTTCTTTTTGTATTTTACATACTGCTATAGCACCTTTCTTAAATTAGAAATATTCTAATTCTAATATAAATATCTGACCAGGTTTAAGAGAGAAGTATGGGCTAAAAAAAAAAAAAAAAATACTCACTTGGGTGGATGTAGCATCTGTCCGCCAATTCTAGAACTGAGCGATCAAAGACCCCCGATTGCTCAGTTCTTGTGTTCCGTGAGCAGAGAGCTGGTGACTGTCAGTCATTGACTCTCTGCTCTGCCCCTCCAGAGCTCACTGGAGCGCTGGGCTGTGCAGGGGTCGGGAACGGCTGGTTCAGTCTCCCAGCGGCTTCCTGAGAGGCTGAACCAGCTGCCAGGCCAGCCTTCTGAGCAGATCCCGACCATATGGATCGTTTCAGAGCCTAAACCGACTCTGTGACGTCACCTGACAGCGGCTTTAGCCCGTTGTTGGCTGAAAACAATTCACAGAAATGTGGTTCTATAAACGTCAGCGCAATTATGTACTGTTTTGTAACTAAAATGCATTTAGACTGCAGCTAGCATTACACGTGTTCCCACATATGCAATAGAATATACAGTTATCTCAGTGCAGCGCTGTCCTATGATATGTGATCAAACATGTTCAAAACATAACCCGCATGACAAAACCAACATCAAAATAACAAATACCATTAGGCCCCTTTCACACTTGTGCCACTTCAAAGTCGCACGATTTTACTGCGATTTTGACGCGACATTGTTGCCGCAATTGTGACGTGATTTTGATGCGAGTTTGACTGGGTTTATCATGTCTTTTCCACAAAACGCATCAAAATCATGTGTGAAAGGGGCCTTAATATAATACCCACTTAAATAACATGCATAATGTCCTTATAAACGAATGTCATTAATCAGTAAGTGCTGTGCAGTCCTCCTATGTAGTCTGTGTGGCTCAAAGAATGAGTGCCGATATATAAACGTGCCAAAGATCCTAATTATTCCTGCAAATTGATTGATTAATGTGCATTCCATATATTTCACTTGTGATTGTTCCACCAGAACAAACTGCCCTCCTGTGATCCCCAAGAGAAGTATAGCCAAAAGAGCTTTGGCTAGGCATCTCATTTAATGAACAATTTATACATTCTGCAATAAAAACGTTACAAAATTTATTTAAATCGATAAAGCCCCATTTTTAAATTATGGTAAGATACATATATATATTATTTTAGTCGGTACACAGTAAAATGAATGCAATGACAAACTAATAAAACAAAACTATTTTCAGACACCCCACATCTCTTTTCAGTGGTATGAACAGGCCAGAGGCTACAATGTATTGCTGTATAATTATTCATGATATTCACACAATACATCGGGATGAAAAGAACAGGGAGAACAAAAAAAAAAAGTAAGTAGCTATATCTGCTGCCTCCGAGTAACAAAGAAAACACACAGGTGGGGATGAAAATGCCATTCACGGGGAAAAAGAAGACAAAGCGCAAGACAAGCGCGACACCCACTGCCAACTAGCACTGCCTGGCTACAACTGCACCCAGCCTGCCTGCAGCCCTGCTAGAAGAGCCAGCACTGTTTATTGCATTGTCACGAAGAAGAGCGGCCTTTCTTTAACAAGGAAAATAGCAGTTTAAAAAGCACATTACCTACTAGGGATAGGCCGATTATCGGTATCGGCCCTGGAACTGGCCGATATTGCCGATTATTTTTGTGACGTCATTCTGCCTTCTTAGGCTGTCTCCCTCGCCTTGGAAAGCCTCGTCTGGAGTCAGGACTAGTGTATCACAGCCATACACCCACCCACATCCACAGGCCAGACAGCCACAGGCACTGTACCAGCCAGCCACCCACAGCCCCTGTGCCAGCCACCCACCCACCACAGGGTACCAGACAGACAGCCAGCCACCCACCCACTACAGGGTGCCAGCCAGCCACCCACCCACCACAAGGTGCCAGCCAGCCACCCACCACAGGGTGCCAGACAGCCAGCCAGCCACCTACCACAGGGTGCCAGACAGACACCCACCACAGGGTGCCAGCTAGCCAGCCACGACGGGGTGCCAGACAGCCACCCACCACGGGGTGCCAGACAGCCTGCGACCCACCACAGGGTGCCAGACAGCCTGTTACCCACCACAGGGTGCCAGACAGCCTGTTACCCACCACAGGGTGCCAGACAGCCTGCCACCCACCACAGGGTGCCAGACAGCCTGCCACCCACCACAGGGTGCCAGACAGCCAGCCACCCACCCACCACAGGGTGCCAGACAGCCAGCCACCCACCACAGCGTGCCAGACAGCCAGCCACCCACCACAGCGTGCCAGACGGCCAGCCACCCACCACAGGGTGCCAGACGGCCAGCCACCCACCACAGGGTGACAAACAGCCAGCCATCCACCACAGGGTGACAGACAGCCAGCAACCCACAACAGGGTGCCAGCCAGCCAGCCATACACCACAGGGTGACAAACAGCCAGCCACCCACCACAGGGTGACAGACAGCCAGCCACCCACCACAGGGTGACAGACAGCCAGCCACCCACCACAGGGTGACAGACAGACAGCCATTAGGCATTAAACAAAAATTAACATGTTCAGTACCAGATTTGTGTAAAAAATTGACTTTATTTTTCAAAACTTTAAATGTACAAAATATTGCCCCATATTGGCCGATACCGATACGTTGTGACCAAAATATCGGTATCGGCCCTGAAAAAACATATCGGTCTATACTTATTACCTACCAGCAACTAAAATTCATGTAAATGAAAACAGATTGGCAGCTCAGGGTTAAAGCACTTTATTATCACTACACTTTGTACTCCTTTATACACTCACCGGCCACTTTAATAGGTACACCTGTTCAATTGCTTGGTAACACAAATTGCTAATCAGCCAATCACATGGCAGCAACTCAATGCATTTAGGCATCTAGACAAAGTGAATACAACTTGCTGAAGTTCAAACTGGGCTTCAGAATAGGGATGAAAGGGGATTTAAGTAACTTTGAACATGGTTGCCAGACGGACTGGTCTGAGTATTTAAAAAACTGCTGTACTACTGCTGTACTACTGGGAATTTCACACACAACTATCTCTGCCAGTGAACGGCAGTTGTGTGGTCAAAAATGCCTAATTGATGTTAGAGGAGAATGGGCAGACTGGTTCTAGATGATAGAAAGGCAACAGCAACTCAAATAACCACTCATTAGAGCCAAGGTATGCAGAATACCATCTCTGAATGCACAACACATCGAACCTTGAAGCAGATGTGCTACAGCAGCAGAAGACCACACCAGGTGCCACTCCTGCCAGCCAAGAACAGGAAACTGAGGCTACATTTTTGCACAGGCTCACAAAGTGTACCTATCTTCTGATGGCTACTTCCAGCAAGATAATGCACCATGTCATAAAGCTCAAATCATCTCAAACTGGTTTCTTGAACATGACAATGAGGTCACTGTACTCCAATGGCCTCCACAGTCACCAAATCTCAATCCAATAGAGCACCTTCGGGATGTGGTGGAGAGAGAAAGGAAGGGATCCCTTATGCCGCACATCCATGCAAGTGTTCAATAGTTAAAAATGGGGTGTGGTAAAATAGGAGATTCGTATCATGGATGTGCTGCTGAAAAATCTGCAGCAACTGCGTAATGCTAACATGGCAATATGGACCAAAATCTGAGGAATATTTCCAAGAAAAATGAAGGCAGTTCTGAAGGCAAAAGGGGTCCAACCTGGTGCTAGCAAGGTGTACCTAATAAAGTGGCCTGTGAGTGTATACCAGCCATTCTCAACCAAGGTTCTATGGAAGCCTGGTTCCTCCAGAGGTTACTAGGGCTTTCTTGAGCTGTTGCTTATTTACCTCCCATCTGATGGTGCCAGCATAATTCCGGGGCCAATGCCAACTGGCAGTTCAAGCTGCATTACACCAATTATCTTTTAAGCGTTATGTGAAGGTGGCATTCCGACCACCACTGTCAAGGTTGCATTCTTTTCACTGTCCACCACTGTAAGGGGCATTTTTCCCCAATTACTCTAATAAATTGGTTTTAAAAGGGGTTCCCTGAGACCCAAAAACAAATTGAAAGGTTCCTGTATAGTAAAAAAGCAGAAACAGGCATAGGTTTGCTCTCCAAACCAACAAGGTGATGAATCTAGAATAATGTTTAGTTGGAGTTGGTGGTCAAAACTCCAACTCATGTGCGGCATGCGAGACATATCAGTCATGCATCATCATGTGCAGCTGCTAGTAGTAGTAAAATTACAGCCTGGAAGATTCGATACTTTCATACTCTAGGCCAGCCTTTCTCAACCTTTTCAACCTAAAGGAACCCCTAAAATAACTTTATGGTCTCAGCGAACCCCTGCTGATAATTACTATATCTACAACTCTTTATACGTTCATGTGATGGACAGTGGGAAGAATGCTCCTTACCTTTGTGGTCATTGGGAAGAATTAGCCCCTTACAGATAGCTAAAAAAGATTAATGGTGTCAGTGGGAACTTATCTGAGAGGCAGAAATTGTCCATTGCTCAAGGAACCCCTAGCAACCTTTGGAGGAACCCTGATTGAGAAACCCTGCACTAGGCTGTCATTTGCAAGCATGTCCTGTACCTACCTTCTCCTCTGTGGCTTCATAAATTAGTTCTGATATTTAAAGCGGAGTTCCACCCTGGGACATTTTTTTTTAATAAAAATGCCCCCGGTACAGTCAGGGCTAGTACATTCCACAATGGCTAGCCTCTGATCTGTCCCGGGTTGCACTTACCTTTTAGAAGAAATACTTACCTTGACAATGTATTGTCCAGCGCTGCCATCTCAGGTGTGGGCAGCTTGAAGCCAGCACGATCCTCTTCTCTGTCCTCTTCCGTCTTCTTCGGTCCCACGATGCACTTTGCCGGCCCCGTCACTTCCGATGCCGCAGCGTCATCCCTGCACAGCTTTTGGGCATGCCCAGAAGCTGTTTGGTAAGACGGCGCCTGCACCGGAACTGACTTCGGGGCCGGTGCAGGCGCATTGATTCCTGGGAGCGATGACGTTCAGCTTCCAGGAATCATTGCAAAGCCAGGAAGTGACGAATCGCCGTGGGGAGGAAGAGGAAGTAAGGCGAGTATATTTTTTTCTAAACAAGGTATAAAAAAAAAAAAAAAAATTGCGATTATCCATTTGTTTTTCAGGTGACCCGGAGCGAGAAGATGGAGGTAAGTTTAATTTTAGGGTGGAACTCCGCTTTAATCATATATTTTTGGAAAGTGGAAACACATATTGGTACAACAATCCTTTGAAGAAGCAGGAAAATCCTAAGCACCTTACTTCCGTGTGTCAGAATTAATGCAGGCCTTCAGCTCTGATGAAAGGACAGCGCTATTATAGCAAGGTACTTGGCACAAGCTCTCGTTGACTCAACAAGTTCTATGAAATTGACTGACTGAGATTCAGTGACCTGCTAAAGAGAATGCATCAAAAGCACTGCTATCGTTACGTCTTCCAGCTTGTATCAGGGTTGAAGAAGCAGCTTATCATAGGATGTTTTATAAATGTGGTTTGAGGCACACACTTTGCATTTTTCCTTTCTCGTAGGAAAAAAAACTAGAGATAGGACAACCCATCAGGTTATGATGTGAGAATAACACATTCCCTTTATAGCATTTTCACACATGATTTTCACTTCATTTCCTTCAAAATGCTTGGCAATCACTTGCCCAGATATGTAATAGATATGGACGCTATATAACTGGAAATATAAGTATGGGGAAAATAAAAGATTACAATCATGATGCACACTGTTACTAGCTTTAAAAAGCAACTAAATTTGCAAATGAAACTGCCCTCAGACAAATATTTATAGTAGAAGAGAGCTCACTGTACAATCTGTACATCTGTAAGATGCCAGGAATAAGGCCCCATTCACAGCTGCCATTGGATTCCTGCGGCAAAAATCTGCAGATTCCCATGGATGGAATCACAGACATGGGCGAGCAGCTGCTGCCGCTCAGCCTGTTCAAAGTAATGGCAGGGTGAGAGAAGCAGCGGCTGTCTGCCACTGTTTGCATGGATCTGCGCATCCAGCTGTTACCAGCAGCTACGCACAGATGACCGGGCACAGACAGGACCGATCATCTAAGTGTAATAGGTCAAAGAGCATGGCAAATAAAAAACACTTAGGAGTTCAAAATCTTTATTGGTTAACTGGTTACAGCAAACAGGGCAAAGGACAGCCAACATATTTCTTCATTATGCCCCGTACACACGTTCCGATAATCGTACGACAAAACTCACTTTTGACCTGATCGTTAGTACACAGCTTTCGACAGCCGATCATGACAGTTGGTCCAACAAAATCCGAAGGGACAAATAGGAAAACTTCTGTCGTACGACATCTTCTCGAACGATAATCATTTCGTCAGTACAGTATGCGTACGCTAAAAGTCGATCGACAAAGACCACGCATGCTCAGAAACACTAAAATAGCCCCGAAAAAGCCTGGCTACCATTGTTTTTGTTTTGCACCATCTGATACATAGCTAAGCAATCAGGAAGCTTTTCCAGAATCGTACGACAAAAATCATACGGTTTGTACGCATTGTTGAATTCGATGTTAATATCATGCAACAAAATGCGAACGATAAGTCGTCCGATTATCGGAACGTGTGTACGGGGCATTAGGGTTGGTTGAAATGGCAGAAAGTTAAATGGAAAAATAAGTACCCCTAAGCTGACAAATCTGCTGGCAGAGGATGTTGTAGATGACGGTCATTGCTGGCCGAATAGGAAGATTTCTCAATACTTCTTGTTTGGAGGAAAACTTTAAACTATGGAATTCCCCTTAATTTTCTTTTCTTAGTGACAATGGTCACCAGCACAAATAGAGTGGTAAATCTTCCAATGCAGACGGTAATAAAAACATGACAGAGGGTCTTCCCCACTCTATCCACTTAAAAAAAAAAGTTTTCCCTAGAGATACACTTAAAAGCGCAACTAAACCCATCTATTTAATGGTTTCCCAAAACAGTTTAAGTGTTACTAAACTAAGGAGCCTGCATTCACTATATCTGGTCTCACAGTACACAGACCATGGAAATGCAATTATTTTAATAAATATAAACTGCTAAATACCTTTTCTCATCAGCAGTATATGGCAATTTTGTGACTTCTATTCATTGTTTGGCCAAGCATTGGTTAAAGCTTGTAGGAGGAGCTCTCATTCTCCTCTGACTAGGTCTATGAGGCAGCATGACCCTGAACAGTGCCGATTGGCTCTGTGCCAATCACATGCACCCCCCCCCCCCCCAAAAATAAAAAAAATAAAAAACATCTCTAGAAATACACACCAAACTGAGCATGTGCACAGTGCCTCCTAGGATCACACAACCTTTTATCCTTTTATGCAGAGATTAATCCCTTCATTTCCACAGTAAAATAAGCATCCATTATTGTATATGCAGATTTTACTTTTGTGGGTTTAGTAACACTTTAACTTTAATGCATGCTATGAATGCTATGAATGCTAACTGTCACCATTGCTTGTGCTCTCAACCAAACTGTTAATCCCTATATTGGATAGTGTCATAACTGATCACAAGACAGGTACCATGGCAACTGCAGATCAAACAGAAGCCAAGATGGCATCGTCCAAGGCTGCAAAGGAAAAGACTGTTTAGTTCCTCTTTAAGAGTGGCATTTCTTTAGAAATGTAATACGTAGTGGCCAATCAAACTGTATCTTGTCCTGGTAAAATCCAAAAGAAAACCGCACACCAATGATGTCTCCACAGGCAAAACATTAATCAACCAACAAATTCAGTACATGGTCCCGTCCCCAGGACCACCTCTCTAAAATGTTTCATCCAAAGGGCTTAATTTTAATATCTTGTCTTACGGTGCCCATAAACTAGACAAAATCATTTGAAAAGCTGTCACTTGGACAGGTCGTTCGTTTTTCGTCGTGTTGACATTTTTGAACCAAAAAAAAAAATCGAAGGAAGAGTTTAAACATCTGCCGAATGGACGATGAATTGAAAGGATAATGTGTTTCTTGCTCATCAAAAATGTAACTGTTGGTATTGCGCATATGTGACCCAGAAGCAAAAAAACAAACAAGCAGCAAATTCATTTATGTAGATTGAACGATTTATCATTCGAAATTCAGTCATTACATGATAGCAATATGGTTTGCCCTCATGACTGTGTTCATTTTCCAAAAACGTGTTCAAACTAATTTTCGACTGGTGTATGACTAACATTAGTCTAACGTTTTCAGAATAACATCTGATTAGTTGCTGTGGGATGTAGCACATACAGTATTTAAAAAGGAGAAGTTCAGCTTTGGGAACATGTTCCACAGATTTTTGGGGTGGAACATGTTCCCAATGCTGCAGTCGTTGCCCAATCCCCCCCTCTCTGTGACAGCAGTGCAGGGAGAAGTTCCCTGTACTAGCTGTCAGTTAAATCAGCTCGCGGCTGCGTGGGGCTCCGCCCACACAGCCATGACATTCATACACAGAACTCGGTGTATGAATGAACTAAGTCCCAATATCCTTTGCAGGTGTCAGCTTGTAGTTTTCAAACTACCATGGCGCTGTGGAGAGCTGTGGTAGTTTATTAATTCTTCCTGCTAGTGTATCTGCTTGCCTGTATGGGATGTACGGGCACACTGATACACTGATGGGTCTGCAGGAGACCTGCATGGCACCAGCGATCTGCATCACTTTACAGGCTCCAAAAAAGAATAAATGCACATTTACCTGCAAAAAAATGCGCATTTATTTATTTTTTTAAAGTGAACTTATCCTTGAATAATACTCATCATCAAATAATAGTGACACAGGTCACCAAAATTCACTTAGGTCCACAGAGGACTGGTTATCCTAATGATCCCCAGCAAGTTTAAAGGATTGTAAAAAAAAAAATAAAAATAAATAATAACATTAAATGCACATATTTTTGCAGGTTAAAGAATGTGGATCTATGACTTTTTTAAACCACAGCCTGTAAAGCATTGCACCCACTAGATCTTGCAGACTATCAGTCAGCTGTCTGACCATACCTCCCATACAGGCAGATCGTTACTGAAGCGCAGGAAAAATCAATGAACTACAAAAGCGCTCACAAGATTCCTCGCAGTTCAATGAGAACAACAAGCCGTATGCTATGGTGGAAGACTGTACTTGTAGTTTATTTAGTCACAGATCTCTATGAATGAATGATGCAAATGTGTGGGTGAAGCCTCACACAGCCACACGCTTTTCAAAGTGTGACAGCGGGTATGGGGAGAAAACTCCTGCTGTCACAATGAGGGTTATGGGGGGGCTGCAGGCAGGTGCAGTATTGTAACGTTACCACCCCCATATAGGGGTGTGACATGTGCCAAAGTTGAACTTGTCCGTAACCTCTTCTATAATCAAATATATACGGCAGACAGCGCTCACCCCCCCCTCCCCCCCAAGGGGCATATTTCTATTTAGACCCCTTTCACACATACATACGTTCATTTCATCTGTTCAGTCACGTTTTTTTCTCATCAGTTTTTCACCCTTTGTCATCAGTTTTTCATTCGTTTTTTTCATCCGATCCATTTTTTTAACGGATAAAAAAAGGGCTTTCATCCATTCAAAAAAAAAAAAAAAAAAAGATGTGACAGAAGCCGATGAAAACTTATGTAAATGAACAATCATCCATTTACATCTGATTTTCCATAGAAATGCACTGAAGTTCGTTTTTCATCCGTCAACGTCATGTGTGAAAGAGGCCCTAGAGTTCGAGGAGAAACTACCATTTTCCTTGAAAGAATCCCAAGCACAGCCAGCTTGAGACATTCACTGCAGGAGAGCAGCACAAGGTCCCAAGGGAAATTAGGTTATTGTTAGGTGTACAGGGAATTCATTATTGGGAAATAAAAACATTGCTGTCTGAGGGCAAACGTAAGATAAGAAGATGGAAATTGTGTGCCTGTGTTCATTTTAGCACTTCTGCACAATAAAATTAATGTACAGGCTATGAAAGACATGAAATGACCACCTACCATTAAAGTGAACTAGTTCATAAATGGTGAAGGGATTCCATTTTTTCGAAAGGTAAAAAAACAAAGGGTGGCAGAAAATCTCTGGTATTATAAAGAGTATGGCTGAAGATCATAAATGTTTACTGGTCCGATGTCAACCCTTACTTGGCCCAAACTTCATAACAATGCTTGTACCTGCAGTACTGGTTGTCATTACTGGACAGTGTCATGCCATGTCTGTCTATTTGCGTATCAAATAAATATAGAACGCGTTTCTAAATCCCAGAACGAAAATTTAACATGTTGCAGCTTACCAGCTTGTTGTAGCTTAATTAAACCCTTGGCACCTGGCCCATTAAAGGAGTTGTAAAGTCTCATGGTTTTTCACCTTAAAGTATTCTATGCATTAAGGTGAAAAAATGAGATTTATGACTTACCGTAAAATCCATTTTTCTCTGATGTTCATTGACGGACACAGCTCCTGATCTTCTTACACATTGGGTTATACTGCCCCCTACAGGAGTAGGACACTAGGCAGAAAAAAAAAGTCTGGCTACGCCTATGGGCAGTCCCAAGGGGTATACTCCCTCTCTCTGATATAGGTACTCAGTTTTGTTACATGCAGTGTCAGAAGAGTTACAACTCCACAGAGGGAAAGGAGCTGTGTCCATCAACGAACATCCGAGAAATAGATTTTACGGAAAGTCAAAAATCCCAATTTTTCTTTTGCTCATTGACGGACACACTGCTCCCGATCTTCATTACCATTAGAATGTCCCAAAGCAGTGTTAAACATGATGGATTGGGAATAGCAAAAAAGTTCCCAGGGCTAAACAGTAGCCAACCAGGGCACAAGAGCTCAACCAAAACAACTGGGGCCCACCTGAAAAAAACAATACACACTCGAAGAGGATCAGGTCCTCCTAAACCACAGCCTGCAAAACCTTGCTGGCCAAAAGAAGCATCCGCAGACGCCAACACATTCACTTTATAAAACTTTCTTAAGAGTGTGCACCGACGACCAGGTGGCCGCCTTGCAAACCTGCGTCACTGATGCCTGATGACAGAAGTAACAGGAGGCACTGAGCGCCCCAGTAGAGTGCGCCTTGACAGGGAAAGGAGGAACCTTGATGGAATAGGCCTGAATCACCGTCTGTCTGAACCATCTGGAAATGATCACAAAGGAAGCAGACAATCCTTTCTGAGGCCCATGCGCGAGCACAGATAGGGAGTCTGACTTCCTAAAAGACTCTGTAGCTGCCAGGTACACCCTAACTGCCCGGACCACATCCAAGGCATGCAAAGCAAATTCTTTCAGGTGTTTTGGCACAGGGAAGGCAACACAATGTCTTCATTCAAATTAAACTCAGAGATAACCTTATCTCTGTGAACCACCAAGTAGGGTGAACAACAGGATAACGCCGCCAATTCTGACACCCTGCGTGCAGAAGTGATAGCCAACAAAAAGGCCACATTCTGATACAGGGTAAGCAGGGGAATCTTCTGAAGATTCTCAAAAGGAGGCTTATGGAGGAATGAGAGCACCAAATTGAGGTCCCAAGGCGGCAACGGAGACCGCACTGGAGGAGCTAAGTGCAAAAACTACCTGAAGAAAAGTACACACCAGGGAGTGTGCGACACCTGGCCCTTGATAGTACTCAAGGCCAGTTTCTGCTCAACCCCCCATTGAAGGAAGGTCAAGATCCAAGCCACTAAATAAGCGCGATTAACACCAAGAGATGTTCCATCCATATATGAACACTATATGATGGTAGATCTTCCTAGAAGTAGATTTCCTAGCTTTTAACAGCCTTGGAATCACTGACTCATACAAACCTCTATCCTGGCGTTCAACATCCAAGCCGTCAAAGCTAGCGACTGTAAAGCAGGATAGAAGATTGGCCCTTGGGACAGCAGATCCCCCCTGAGAGGAAGCTTACAAGGAACGCACCAGATCGGCGTACCAAGCCCAGCGAGGCCAGTCTGGGACCACTAAGATGACCCGAATCCCTTCTGCCTCGATCCTGCATAGAAGTCTTGGCAGAAGCTTGAGAGAAGGGAAAGCGTAAATCGGACGATACTGACCCTAGGGAGCCACCAGCGTGTCTGTGGCATCCGCCAGGGGATCCCCTTGACCCTGCCACAAACCTCTGCACCCTCCCGTTGAGCCAAGATGGCAATAGATCCACCTCAGGGATGACCCACCGGAGACACAACTGACGAAACACCTCCGGATGAAGGGACCACTCCCCTTGGTCCAACACCTGCCGACTGAGGTAATCGGCCTGCCAGTTTTCCACCCCTGGAATGTGCACGGCGGAGAGGACTGGAACAAAATGTTCTGCCCATCTTAGAATGCTGGCTACCTTCAGCGCCGCCAGGACACTTCTTGTGCCCCCCTGGTGATTGACATAAGCCATGGCCGTGGCATTGTCCGATTGAATGCGCACTGGACATCCCTGAAGATGATCCATCCAATGTTCCAGGCACAGTCTGATCGCTCAGACAGGCTGGCATCCATACTGACCACTGTCCAATACAAGGGAAAGAAGGATTTTCTCAGCCGGATCGAATTGTCCAGAGACTGCAGATTTTTGTCCCATTTGCCCAGAATCTCCTTTTGCAGGGACCTTGTATGGAACTGTGCAAATGAAACCGCCTCGAAGGTAGACATCATCAGGCCCAGCACGTGCATGCAAGTTCGGATGGATGACCATCTACTAGACAGCAGGAGACGAATTGCAGCCTGATATTGCTGGAGTTTGTCCAGAGGAAGAAGCACCCTGGCTAAGGCCAAGTCCAGAATCAGAACCAGATAGTCCAGCTTTGTGGACGGAACCAGAGCAGATTTCTGAAAATTCAGAATCGAGCCAAACTCCCTCAGAGTTTCATGGAGATATCCAGGTTTTCCGCCAGAGCAGGAGGAGACTCCACTCGCAGATTGAGGTACTCCAATTAGCCCAGGACCGAGATCCCCTGCTGACGTAACAATGCTAGCACCGGGGCCAACACTTTCGTGAAGACCCGAGGAGCAGAGGCGAGACCAAAGAGTAAACGCCACAAACTGAAAATGCTCCTCTCCCACGACAAAGTGGACGAAGCGCTGGTGAACATATCGGAATGTGATGTCGATAGAGGAAGTAAATCCCCCTAATGCAGGGATGCCACCACCGTGCGAATGGACTCCATTCTGAACTCCTGCACCCGCACAAAGCAGTCCAGTGCCTTGAGGTGCAGAACTGGACGCACCTTGTCTTCCTTCCTGGGAACTGTAAGAAGGTTTGAGTAAGACCCCTAAAAACATTACAATGTCGGAACTGGGACAATCACCCCTTGAAGTAACAGGTCTTGCACCACCCCAAAAAGACCCTGTAAGCGGTCAGTGGACAGGCGCAAGTTGGAAGGAAAGAACATTTCCAGAGGGCAAGAACAAAACTAGATCTTGTAGCCGGACCGTATGACTTTGTGGACCCACTTGTCTTGTACCAAGGAAGTCCACAAATCCAGAAACCAGCTAAGACGTCCCCCCACCCCAGATACAGGAGAGGGTGCACCTTCATGCTGAAGGAGCCTTGTCCACGGCAAGGGAGAAGCTCGCTCTCAAATTGCCAGACAAAGATCGCTTGGATCCACCAGAGGTGGCCCTGAAAGGCTTTGATCCCTTTTCAGTCGCCCCTGAGCTTCTTATGAGCCAAGAAAGATGGCCCATGTCTACGACGAGGGTCCTTGCCCTTACTTGCCTGAAGAAGAAAGGTACTCTTCCCCCCTGTGAGACCCTTAATGAGGTCATCCAGGGTAGCTCCAAACAGGTGATCTCCTTGAAAAAGAAGATCAGTCAATGCCGATACGCCGAAGGACCACTGCCAAAACAGAGAGCCTAGCAACTAGGGAAGCCACATCCAAAGAGGCATCACAGATAAACTGAAGCCCCTGGACCAACTGGTCCGCTAGCTCAGCAAAGGCAGAGGGGAGCTGCTCCCCCTCCAGGTCATGGCGTAAAAGCTTAGCCCACTCGGTCAGAGTTTGCGACACCAGGATAATGGTGAATACCGGCCTCAGTGCAGAACCAGCCACAGTGTACATATTGCGGGCCACAGCCTCCGCCTTCCTGTCAGCCGGGTCCCTAAAGGCCAGAGACTCTTTAACTGGAATCATGATTGCCTTGTTCAATCTGGAAACCAGAGGAACAGTTCACTTTTTTGGAAGGGACTCCTCATAGTGGTAACGTATAGCAAATCGCTTAGAGACCACAAAGGGACGTTTTGGTCGTTCCTATTCTTTAGCAACAATTCTGTGAAAATAGGAGGGTAAAGGAAACACCTTTGCCGCTCTGGATGGCTTGTGAGTGCCAAAGGGAACTGACGCCTCCATCGCAGCTTCAGCTGCGTCCTCCATCTTTAAGGTCTCACGCACGATACAATCAGTATGTCCACCAACGCTTTTTCGTGCACGGCTACAGGAGTGGAGGAATCATCCTCACTATCCGAGAATGCAGGGTGCGTGGTACACCCAGCAGAGTGACCCACACCCTCGGCGGCCAAATCAGATTCAGGATCTAAGAGGACAGAGCAGGTAAGTATAACATGTTTGTTATTTAAAAAAAAAAACCTTTACAATCACTTTTAGTGTTTTCAGATGCCCGGAGGCAGGGTAGGATCTATGATCATGTGACTGCCATAATTACCTGTCACATGATCGGAAATCTCCAGATCGCAAATAGCGATCAGGAGCTTTCCATTAGCCGCTAGTAACCGTGCTGGGAGTGTGCAGTAACCGTGCTGGGAGTGTGCAGGGGGCGCATGCTCTTGGCACAGCTGTATTTGAAATTTGGTACACAAATATGCGGCACACCCACTGAAAGGCCACAAATTTGCGTTTGTCTTTTACAGTTTTTATCCACCTGGTGATCCTTCCAATAACACAATTCCAGCATTAGGGTGACAAAACTCACTCAAATACTGTATCAATAGAAACACAGCACTGTTACCATCGCACAAGGAGTGTGTTGGAACTAAAAAAAAACAACCCACCCGCTCCTCTTTTCCATAACATAGGGAGAGAATTCTGTAGTCCAGACACACTTCCAGATAACATTAATAAAGTGTTAGTTCACCTTTACAGAAAAAAAAAATTAAGGGTAAAACGAACACCAGACACCCTCCACTGTACTTACCTCTGGGGCTGCCGAGCTGTCAGCGCCATCATAGTGACTAATCAAAATCAATCTGATCTGTCCCAGAAGCGCTGACATAGAAAAGCAATCATCTGAAATCCCCAGACTGCTGCACCGGCTGCGAGGGTGCTTAGAGGTAAGTACAGCGGGGACCAGGGGAGGAAGCTGTCTGGTGATAGCTCATCTTTACATTTTTTCTGTGATTGTGAATTAACCCTTTAAATATAGGACTGCGAATAACACCGGACAGTAATGAATTTTTGGCAGAATCAACAGGAATTTCTTTTGACTTTTTTAAACCTAAAAGAAAAAACTTCAACATATACAGTGGGGATCGAAAGTTTGGGCACCCCAGGTAAAAAATGGTATTAATGTGCATAAAGAAGCCAAGGAAAGATGGAAAAATCTCTAAAGGCATCATTAGACATTCTTATAATAGGTCAACAAAAGTTAGGATTTATTTCCATCATTTACACTTTCAAAATAACAGAAAACAAAAAACTGGCGTCTGCAAAAGTTTGGGCACCCTGCAGAGTTAATATCTTGTACTGCCCCCTTTGGGAAGTATCACAGCTTGTAAACGCTTTTTGTAGCCAGCCAAGAGTCTTTCAATTCTTGTTTGAGGTATCTTTGCCCATTCTTCCTTACAAAAGTCTTCCAGTTCTTTGAGATTTCTGGGCTGTATGTCACACACTGCTCTTTTAAGGTCTATCCATAGATGTTCAATTAGGTTGAGGTCAGGAGATTGTGAAGGCCATGGCAAAACCTTCAGTTTACGCCTCTTGATGTAATCCCCCGTGGATTTCGAGGTGTGTTTAGGATCATTATCCATTTGTAGAAGCCATCCTCTCTTTAACTTCAGCTTTTTCACAGATGGCATCAAGTTACCATCCAAAATTTGCTGAAATTGAAATGTGGAAATAAAATCTAACTTTTGTTGACATATTATAAGAATGTCTAATCTGTAATTTGATGCCTTTTGGAGATTTTTGCAGTTCTTCCTTGGCTTCTTTATGCACATTAATACAATTTTTTAACTGGGGTGCCCATACTTTCGATCCCCACTGTAATCAGCAGAAAGAAAGCAAAAAAAGAGAGGTTCACTTTTACAGCTTCAATATACTTTAAGAGCAAAAAGTCCTGGCCACATTTCTAATGGTTTCAATAGTGAAAAGTACAAAACAAGTCTGAAACACAAAGGCTCTTCCTGTTCTCTTAACAAACTCATGTGCTTCCTAAAGAGGACAAAGGTCCTTGTTTGGGTCAGTGCATGGCTTTTAAAATACAGAAATCTAAAAGGTCAGGGTTAAATCGAGCCCAGAGCCAGGAACAAGTGTAACTGCTCTGCCAAGTTAAAAATTGCCATTCGTATAAACTCCACATTCATAGGAAATGCTTCTAATTGCCTGGCCATTTGGCTGTTAATAGAATGTGTTTAGCAGCTCCAACATCTATTTGGCAGATCTAAAAACGAATTAGTGTGTTGCATGGATAAATCTCTGTGTGCAGTGTATTTCCATTCACTGGCTAGGCTTGAGAAAGATTAACTCCTACAACAGCCGGCCGTCCCAAACCGTGTACGTCCTGGGCATTGCCCTGTGGTGGACGTATCCTTGGCTATTAGCCCCTTTGATGTTTGACTGGGGCGCTGCTGCCTCCCTTTTCTCATCCTCTCTACTCTGCCAAACTATGACCTGGTGCTGGCAATAGCAAATCCAAAATTTGGCAGTGTGCAGGGCACATTGCGTTTTGTGAGGACTGTCGGAAGGAAGGAGATTTGTTTTTAAGGGATCGCTGCTGAGCAGGACCCACTGCCCTACCAAATATCCAGACTTGGTAAGAAGGCTTTATAAAACAGAGTAGAAAACATCCGTGGCAATGACTACAAAAACAGAGAGACTTTGGTCCTTCACTCAGCTCACAGCACCACAGAACCTAAAAGGAATAAGTGCCTTGCCTATGCTGGATAAAGCAACAGGTTAACTGTAATGAGGACCTCCCACAGATGCATATACTTCATTTCTGAAAGTCCTGTGTAAAGCCAACCATGGATGGATCGAATCGAAGGCTGGTTCAGCAGGGACTGGCTGAGATGTGATCTATTAATGGGCAAGCTGGTTGTACTGAACTCGATTCACTGATCAACTACAGTACAACCAGCTTGTCTGATTTAGAGGTTGGGGCTTCTCTGTGCAAAACAATATATATTTTTTTATTATACATTCACAACAGCTCCTGCCCTCAAGGAGCTTACAATCTACGGTCCCTAACTCACATTCATACATACACATAATAGGCCGGTTTGGACAGGGGCCAATTACCCTACCAGCATGTCTTTGGAGTGTGGGAGGAAATCAGGGTACCTGGAGGAAACCCATGCAAGCACAGGGAGCATGCAAACTCCAGGCAGGTAGTCCCGTGGTTGCGATTCGAACCGACAACCCTAGTGCTGCTAGGCGGAAGTGCTGACCATTTAGCCACTGATTTATATGTAATCTCTGGGTTAGCACTGAGCTAGTACCTCAGTCTAGGAAGTAATTGAAAACCCTGGAAGATGTCTGAAAAAAAGATGGTTCTGTCCATCTAGAGACAAATGCAGATCAATGTATTGTCAAGGGGAGTAATGTGAAAGGTAATAAACATATTCTTGAAGTGGTAATCTAGCCGTGAATGGACCAAAACACGGCTGGTTCAGCAGGGACTTCCATTAAATGAGACTGCTGGAAAACATTCATTTGTTTAGTGTCTCAAGCCAATCCGCTGCAGTGCTGATCTGTGTATTCTGACAGCAGGATCGTCCCTGCTGTCAGAATACAACAGCACAGTGGGGATGATTCCTGCATCCACCTCGCTTGTGTGGATGAAGGAATCTGTTAGGTTTTTAAAAAAAATAAAAAGAAGAATGATCTATATAGTCTTGCACTTACACATTACTTATGCATGCACTCAACATGAATATAACTGATGCTAAGTTTACATTACAAAAGCTCCTAAAACCAGTATGCTCTAGTGTGCAAATTTAACAATTTCTGCCACTTTTAACAACCATTCCATGGGACCAATTGGGGCAACAGCCTCAGGCAGCACAGAGGTCAGCGTTTCCATACTGGACATGTCGCCTTTATTCTATGTTCAGCCCCTGGGTCATACAAAGTCCTCCAAACCAATGGGGGCAGCGAAATTGGCAACCTTAAAGTATTCCTAAACCCAGGACCCTGCATTCACTATATCTGGTCTCCCACAGTACACAGAACAGGGAAATGGAAATATTTTAGTAAATATAAACTGCTAAATACCTTTTTTCATCAGCAATTGTGACTTCTAGCAGTGTCAAGCCAAGCACTGGTTAAAGCTTGTAGGAGGAGTTTCATGACTGCCCTTTGAGACCGCCAGCCCCCTGACTCTCTGTCTGAACAGTGCTGATTGGCCCTGTGCTGATCACATGCACCCTCCCAAGAAAAATAAAAAACTCTCTAGCAAAACACACCAAACTGAGTATGTGCAGCCTGACTCCATAGGCTCTGTGTTATCAGAAGATGAGGACTGCGGACAGTGGAAGAAGGGGAGGATCAGAGAGACCAGGATTCAAAGAGCCTTTTTACACAATGCAAAGGATTAACCCCTTAGAGTATAACAAGCACGCTTTACTGCATATACAGACTGATTTTTACTGTTGTGAGTTTACCAACACTTTAAAGAGGTTGTAAACCCAATTTTTTTTTTCTTTTCTTAACCTGAAAGAGAAACCCATGATAAGCTAGTATGCATCGCATACTAGCTCATTATGAAATACTTACCTTAGAACGAGCCCCCGCCGTGCCGCCCGCTTACCTCTATGACGGGCGACATGTTCAGTCAATCTTCCGGGATCGCGGAATCCAGCCATCTGATTGGCCGGAGCCACGGGAGCCGACGGTCACGGGACGGGGCTCTGAAGGAATGGCACCAGCGGCCGTTCCTTCAGAGCGCATGCGCAGGGATATCACTGGCTGCATGTAAGGTAAATATCTCCTAAACAGTACATGTTTAGGAGATATTTACAGTACCTATAGGTAAGTCTTATCATAGGCTTACCTATAGGTACAACTTGCAGAGGAGGGTTTACTTCTTCTTTAAGCAGCAACTGCCCCCAACATAGCCCTGGTGCTGAGCCCTGTAGCACTGCTGTCTGTTTAGTACCATTGCAGTACTATTAAAAAAAGTTACCTTTAAATCCTAACTCTCCGGACTTTGTTTGGAATAGAGTGGAAGCAGAAAGTGATGGCAGATGTCACCAAAAATAATAAAGGAAGAAACAAAATGAATTTTTTTACGTTTGGATAAAGTGTACCTGTAATAGGTAATAAATAGCAACAAATATGGGGACATTCTATTACTCTGTATTCTCACTGCCTAACATATGTACAGGGATGCACATTACTATGGGAATACTCTGCATTCTTTTGTTAGGGATAAGCCGAAGCAACATTTGTGTACTGTACATAACAGAAAATAAATGGTTTTTCATGAAAATCAGCAACATCACACACATTTTGCTGGCTGAGCTCTTTCCTTACATTTGCTTCAACTAACATGGTAATACATGGTAATAACTGTATCTATACACTCTGCTATCAAACACAATAGAGAGCTGTATAAGGAGAGAGTCTCCGCTCTACACAATCAAGATGTTCTAAAGATTCAGCAATTACAACAGCTCTGTAAGAAATAAAACTGTTGAAGCATTTACTTGCCTGGACCGCCTTAGTACTGAAATCTGTTGGCTGTGTGCCCCATTCTATCCACACTGCCAGTGCCATTACTACTCTGCCTGTCAAACTCTGCCGATTAATTATTTTAATTTTATTTATTGAAAAGAAGAATTCTAGATGCAGATGCTGAAAATATTAAAATTTAAAGTTTTTAAAAAAAATAGTAGAAAAATGTGTTTATGCATAGCTTACAATTAGATTGTAAGCTCTTCTGAGCAGGGCCCTCTTAATCCTCTTGTATTTTATTGTATTGTATATGTACTGTCTCCCTCTAATATTGTAAAGCGCTGCATAAACTGCTGGCGCTATAGAAATCCTTAATAATAATAATAATAATAATATATGTATGTGGGGGTATTAGTTTAGTGGTCACCACTTCTGGCTTGCAGCACTAGAGTCATCGGTTCATGCCACAACACTGCTGGCATAGACTTTGAATGTTTACCCTGGATTTTCGGCAGGTACTCAGGTTTCCTTCCACACCCCAAAGACATGCTTGTAGAAAAAAAAACAGAATTTCTAGACTAATCCTTACTTACTAGTCTTAAAAATGTCCCACCCCCCTCCTAACACCTATGCTGACTAACCTGTGTATACATACCTATTTTCAGTCTAGTCATGTGGTCCCCTGTGCCAGCCAGCAGCGGCTGCAGAAGAGAAGAAAAAGCGCTCAACAATAGCTGAGAATTCTGGGACTTGTGAAGTCACAATTAGGCTACAATGGCCTTGCCGTTGTTGGCACTCCCTCCTCTCACCCGCAGCCGGCTGACATAGGAAAGCGGGATCAGGCTACCGGACCAGAGCGGTTTGGAAATTGGTAAGTATATCCATCATTCTTACACAAGTTAGCCAGAATAGGTGTTGGGGGGGGGGGGGGGTGGACATTTTTAAGACTAGGGATATTAAACCTAATAGCAAAAATTTATTATTTTGCAGCTTATCACTTGTGATGACTGCATACCTTTTCTTCTTTTTAAGCTCTTTCCTTTATTTTTACCTGGTGATCTGGCCAGTAAGTCTGTTGTTTTTCAACAGAACAAGCTGTCTTACAGATGTAGCAGTTACAAGCTGGAGACAAACCATTTACCACTGACAGGAGTGCTTCCAATGGTCAGCTACTATTTAATTTATGTAAAAATCTTATCCAAAAAAGGAACTTGACTGTTGCTGTAACTGCTTATAACCACTTGCCCTCCGGATAGTTTACCCCACTTCATGACCAAGCCATTATTTGTGATACAGCACTGCTTTATTTTAACTGACAATTGCGCAGTTGTGCGACGCTGTACTAAAACAAAATGTATTTTCTGTTTTTCCCACAAATAGAGCTTTTTTTGGTGGCATTTTACCACCACTGTGGTTTTTATATTTTGCGCTGTAAACAAAAATAGGCCGACAATTTTGAAAAAAAAAAAAAAAACACAATATTATTTACTTTCCACTATAAAATATCCAAATGAAAAAATCGAATTTCCTCATCAATTTAGGCCAGCCATTCTCAACATTTTCAACACAGAGGAACTTGAAATAAATTTCTGGTCTCGAGGAACCCCTGCTAAATATTAAAAAACTACAACTCATGACACATTAGTGTGACAGTCGGTGGAAAGAATGCTCCTCAAGCTGAATACACACTATCCAACTTTTGTTGTCAGATTTCCTTTAGATTTACCTTTTCTATGTAGTGCAAGGGCCTGCCTGATTACATACAAATTGAAAGTGTTTAGGTGTGACCTCATATTATATGGTTTTGGTAAGTCTGAAGGAAAAAAATCTAAAGAAAATTGTATAGTGTGTATGGCCCATTACTCTTGTCATCATTGGGAAGAATTACCCCATTACAGATAGCTAAAAGGAACAATGGTGTCATTGGGAAATTAACTGAGAGGCAGAAATTGTCCATTGCTCAAGGACCGTCTAGCAACCTCAGGAGGAACCCTAGTTGAGAAACCCTGATTTAGGCCAATATGTTTTCTGCTACAAATTTTTGGTAAAAAAAATCCCAATAACCAAATATTGATTGGTTTGCGCAAAAGTTATAGTGTCTACAAACTATGGGATATTTTTATAAACTTATATTATTTATTTATTTTTACTAGTAATGGCGGTGATCAGAGACTTTTATCGGGACTGTGATATTGTGGAGGAAAGTGGGGACACAAATGGCGCTTTTCCACTGCATGGGACCGAACGGTTCGGCTCGCTTTTGTGCTTTTCCACTGCTGGTTCCACATGGTATAGTGTAGGAACTGTTCGGTACGGTACGGCGGCGCTTTTCCACTGCATGGAACCGAACGGTACAGCTCTCAAAAACAGTACCTACTCGATTGTGGTTCCAACAGGTACCATACCCGGTACCATATCCCACAATCCTTTGCATGCAGTCACTACTAGCCACCGATTGGTCAGAGAATCCCACCCACCCCGTTGTTATCCCACCCACTAAACTTTAGTACTACTTTAGTGGAAAAGCAAACCATACCGTACCGTTCCAACACCGTACAATGTGGTACCAGCAGTGGAAAAGCAAACCGGGCCAAGCAGGGCCGAGTAGAGCCGAGCCGGTACTTGCAGTGGAAAAGTGCCATAAATGAAACTTGACACTTTTTGGGAACCAGTGATATTAATACAGTGATCATTGCTAAAAAATATGCACTGTTGCTGTACTGACACTGGCTGGGAAAGAGTTAAACATCAGGGGCGAACAAAGGTTTACCTGTGTGATTAGCAGGTGTTTTCTAACAGTGTCAGAGGTGCTTTTACTAGGGGAAGGCATTGACCCTTTTCCCTGCTTTGCAGGAACACAAGATCAATGCCTTCCCTACTGACAGAACAGCTATATGTCTGGTTTACATAGGCAGATCACTGTCCTGGCTGTGTACCCAACGAATAGTGGCCTGCAGGACCCGCTAATCAGCTCCCAATGTGTAGAATCACATCGCTCACTCGCACCCGATACCTGGAAATGTGTGATCCTGCTCAGTGCAGCTGCCCTGTAGTAGTAAAACTGTTATAGGGCAGTCAGCAAGTGGATAAAGTGTTAGTTGGAGTTGGGCTTCAATTTGTTAGGTGGGCCATAGACAGTACAGCAGGAACCAGCTGAGATTCGAACCATGTATGGGCAGGCTGAATGTATCAAGTTGATCAATCGATCAACTTTGGTACAACCAGCCTGCAGGATTTTGCATGCAATTATCGCTAGCAGCTGGCATAGCTGCTAGCAATAATCTCTAGCACAATGGCTCGGCACGAGGGATTCCCCTGTCAGCACTGTCTGTGGTTGCCGGAAAGAAATTGGCTCTGCGTACGGCCTGCCTTGGTGTATCTAGTCAGTGATGGCAAACCTTGGCACCCCAAAAGTTTTGGAACTACATTTCCCATGATGCTCATTCACTCTGCAGTGTTTTTGAGCATCATGGGAAATGTAGTTCCAAAACATCTGGGGTGCCAAGGTTCGCCGTCACTGTGCTAGTTCATCGAATACTCCCGTTCCCCCAGACGGACAATTCTGCTGTCCAAAGGTGTTCCTGTGCTCCTTCATCCAGTGTGGGGGAACGCAAATCCAGGAGGTGTGTTACTGGCCAGATCATCAGGTGAAAATTAAGGGAAAAACTAAAAAGAAAAGAAAGAAAACTAATGTAGCCACCACATCTAAGGATTAGTAAAATGCAATATAATATAGATTTGGGGTTTAGGCTGGAATTAAATTTTAATTGACTCCAGTCTAAATTGGCCCTTGTATGTGTATGTATGCATGTGAAGTAGGGACTTTGGATTGTGCCTGTAACCTTAAAGATATAACTTGCAACAAGCAGAAACACACGTCTAATATGTATTCAGATTAATGATCGGCCAGCTGCTTTTGTCACTAAGCAATCACAAAAAATAAAAAGCAAAATAACATTACATTACTCACCGCTCAGAAGTAATTTCATTCTGTTATTGTAGACTGGCTGGATTTTATTTTTTTTACTTAGTAAACAGTGATATATGCCGTCTTATTAGAAGCAGATTGGATTACTTGTATTACAAAGCTAAAATATAAGGGAACATGTGATTTACAGATCAAATGAGAAACACAGGAAGAATTTTAATTGCATTAGCCATTATCTTACAAGCAGCATGCTTGTTTCCAGGCATTCATCGAAAGGTCTGGGACTGATAGATATTCGTGAATGATAGGCACATGAACACGGTTCTTACCTTGACATTTTAATCAGAAAAATAAATACCACGCCTGCATTCGCTCGCTTACTATGGAAATGGCACAGCAAGATGGCAGCTCAAGGATGATTTTATATAAGTTGCACGCAACGCTCAGCTGTGATAGCGTACAATTAAAAATTCACCTTCAGAAATGGAAACGTTGACTGTTTCCGTGACTCTGTGCACGCATTTAAGATGCAGCATACACATGCTGTCAAGGTCTCTCTTTTTAATGTGAGTGAATTAAACTTTCTTTTTAGTAAGCGATTTTTCACAAGGCTGAGAGAATGCGGGTGGTTGAGAACACCATGCGCTAATTCGAGTGCTAGGACCAGATTTTTGTGGGTTCTGGATGCTTTAATTACTTCACATTGGCATCAAAGGGTTATATTTCTGCATGAAAGCTGCACCACCCACCATCCCTAGTTGCCAAGCAACTCCAACATGTCTCACTCGATTCCTCTATGGTATCAAAGAATGGGAACCAACTCTCTTTAGGTCCGGCTCACTTTTGTGACAGCAGGAAAGTAAGGAGAAGATAACACTTATTTAGGTTTCTTTTTGCTCACCTTTTTATGAAACCACACTGCGTTTCTTAGGCTCGTTAATGCACAAATAAAAAGGAAAAGCCATGACCAAAAACTTATAGGGCCATTTATAAATAAAAGCACAACAAACCTGAGAAATCACTAAAAATACCTGCATAGTAGATGAGATTAAATTAAAGGCAGCCTATGATTTACTCAAAAATGCCCTATAAGTGTACTTCAAAATTTCAGGTAGAACTAGATTATGGCAAGGCAGAAACTAAACTGTCTAAACTAGGGCTTCCCAAACTTTTTTGGGCCGAGACCCAGTTCTGAATACAGTTATTTTTTGGGACCCACTTGCTTGTAATTGAATATTGTAAAGTGCTACAGAATTTGATGGCACTATATAAATGCAAATAATAATAATGCATACTTTAAAGGGAGGGGGATGTTAAATTAAAAATATCAATTTACTACTTTTTAATTTATTATTGAATACACTTAGGCACCGTTCACACTGGGGCGACGCTACTTTGCCGGGCGACCTCATAGGTCACGGCGCGCTGCTCGCCCCGCGACCTCAGAGCGGCCGGCACGGACTTCATAACATTGAAGTCTATGCAGGTCGCTCCGGGTCGCCCCAAAGAAGCTCCGGACCCTTTTTCTAAGTCGGAGCGACTTGTGTCGCTCCTATTAGAACGGGTCCGCAGCTTCTCTATGGAAGGCGACCTGTCAGGCAACCAGGTCGCCCCAGTGTGAACGGGGGCTTAATATATAAATAAATATAAGGCTCCATGGCACTTGTTTGCCCTCTCCATGTCCCAGCACACCTCACCCAGTCTCCATGATGAGGAGCTCTATGCTGGTCTTGGTGTCCTGGCTCTTCTTCTTCAGATTCTCTACTGGGGTCACAGAAGTTGCCATGAACTCCTGACACCACCTGGTCCTCCTATGACACCAAGGCTGCCGTTTCTGCCCACTATAGCTGAGAAAATCCCAACGCCAGTCTAGCCACCATCACTGCCACCAGCAGGACTGAGGAGCTGGCTCTGCACCCCATCAACATATCCTACATAACAGCCCACATACATACTCACTGATGCAAGTATCCTCCTTGTGTTGAATGCAGACCAGCCTCCGTAAACTGCATGGGCGGGATCCTGAATCCATCGCAATTTGACTGCTTTGGCTCTCTGTAATTTGCGTGGGATCACACAACATTATTTAAGCGGGCCCGCTCTCAGTGATTTCTAACTCATCGCGACCCACTCAAACGCAGCTCGCGACCAACCAGTGGGTCCCGACCCACAGTTTGGGAACTCCTGGTCTAAACATTAGAGATGCACAGAAATTTTGGTGGAGGAAACATATCGGCTGAAAAAGGCGTTTTCAGCATTTTGCGGATAGAGGAAAAGTTACTGATAATGGCGCCGAAAACTGCAGATTTTGCTGTGATTTTACAGGAGGAGGTGCATTTTTTTACTGACCAAAAATGAAGCAAGCAAGGTTTTCTACACCACAACAGAAGCACAACAGACCAATGTGAAGACATACATAGAAATTAAAGAGATACATTTTTCTTGAGCTTTTCTTGCTCTAAAGGTGCCAATAATAAATTCATATTTATTTAAATTCATAATATTAATTAAAACATTTATTGTAACAGAATTATATATAAAAATATATTTATATTTTGAAAACTTCTTTTCCGCCAAGTGCATCCAGAATTTTTGGTTTCGGCACCAAAATGTCCATTCATTGCACCTCTACTAAATATGATTCACTTTTTGCCTTGCTCCAGTTTGGTTGTATGGACTTTTGTAGCATCCCCTTTTTTGATCCAGATGGGAAAATTTTGCTTTCTATAAAGGAGAAGTGTCTACAGGTATTTGACAGCTCTGAATAGACAAAACAAAAATTTAAAACATGACCATCTCCCTCCTCAGTCTGAAGCCATAATTGGTGGGGGGAGCAGGGCTGGAACCTCTGGCAGGAAGCCCTCAGTTCTAATGTATTGAAGAAGTTGGCTGAGACACCACCACAGTCCGTCTCCATTAATAATGAAACGATCAGTCTTTAACAGTATTGGATGGGTCTTCTTTAACATTCCAGCTTTGTTTAGAAAAAAGCTGAAGGTGTGTGAGCAGCCCATTGCATTAGGGGGTGCACCCAAAATCTCAAACACACCTGCGTGCGTGCGTGTATGTGTATATACACATAAATACACATACACAGTATCTCACAAAAATTTGTACACCCCTCACATTTTTTGTAAATATTTTATTATACCTTTTCATGTGACAACACTGAAGAAATGGCACTTTGCTACGATGTAAAGTAATGAGTGTACAGCTTGTTAAAGACCTTGCGCTCCTCAACCTTCTGTTTGAGGATGCCCCACAGATGCTCAATAGGGTTTAGGTCTGGAGACATGCTTGGCCAGTCCATCACCTTTACCCTCAGCTTCTTTAGCAAGGCAGTGGTCATCTTGGAGGTGTGTTTGAGGTTGTTATGTTGGAGTACTGCCCTGTGGCCTAGTCTCTGAAGGGAGGGGATCATGCTCTGCTTCAGTATGTCACAGTACATGTTGGCATTTATGGTTCCCTCAATTAACTGTAGCTCCCCAGTGCCAGGCAGCCCCAGACCATGACACTCCAACCACCATACTTGACTGTAGGCAAGACACACTTGTCTTTGTACTCCTCACCTGGTTGCAGCCACACACACTTGACAGCATCTGAACCAAATAAGTTTATCTTATTCTCATCAGACCACAGGACATGGTTCCAGTAATCCATGTCCTTAGTCTGCTTGTCTTCAGCAAACTGTTTGAGGGCTTTTCATCATTAGAAAATGCTTCCTTCTGGGATGACAGCCATGCAGACCAATTTAAATGCAGTGTGCGGCGTATGGTCTGAGCACCGATATGCTGACCCCCCACCCCTTCCACCTCTGCAGCAATGCTGGCAGCACTCATACGTCTATTTCCCAAAGACAACCTCTGGATAGAACGCTGAGCGCGTGCACTCGACTTCTTTGGTCGACCATGGCGAGCAGTGATTAGTGTCAGTAGTTTTTATTTTTATTATTTTTTCATTATTTTCTACGATTTTACTTTTTTATATATTTTACAATATACATATTTTTTTTTTTTTTTTTAGGCGCCCATTTGAGACTGAGAAAGGAAAAGAAGATAGATTCTTCAGTCCCTTTCTCTGCAGCCTCAGTCATGAAGGAACACAATGAGTTATCTGTACCAATCACTCACTGTGTTAATTCAGAAAAGGAAGGGACAGGTAGATTACCTATTTACCGACCCCTTCCCCTGCTCTCCATCCTGAAACATCCCCTTGTGTGCAACTGACGAGAGAGGAGATAAGCTCTAAGGAGGGGGTTAACAGTGGGAATCTGCGCCGCTGTTGGCTGGTGTGCAGTGGGAGCCGACTGAGCTCAGCGATGAAGCGCTGAGCTCGGCAGATCACACGG